>NC_132793.1:47462500-48087500 GCF_048418805.1 Vulpes vulpes
CAGCCCTGGATGATGTGTGCATGCATAACATGGCTGGACTGTAATAAAACTATTTACAAAAATAGGAAGCAGGTGTGGTTGGCTTCTGGGGTATAATCATTTAAATAACTTCATCCAACCAGTGAATTTATGTTTCTTTTAAAATTCCCACTTGAAACTAAATGAGGCTGAATTTCACTTGTATGGGTGTCCCCTTTGGAGAGGCCTAAATAGGAAAGAGGGCTGTGCTGACCTGCTTCTGGACCTTCAGGAGCCGCACAATCCGGAAATTGTACTTGTCGTTACTCTTCTTGTTGAAGTCATCGCTCAAATACTGCATGGTGGTTGTCACATAAGGGTCTGATGCAGACACTTCTCCAACACTCAGAAAGGTTTTCTTTCTTACTTGGTAGGTGTGGGCCACCAGGGCCATAAAGATGGCCAACAGGAGTTGCGGGGCCTGCCAGAATCTTGCCATTGTCCCTCAGCTGAGGAAGAATAGGAAGATTCTCCTCCTTGCCCTCCAGGGCCCAGCAGGATTCCACTGACCCTCTGTACCTTGATGAATTTAAATGATCAGTGGTGGACACCCACATCCCTCCTCCTCTTCCCTTTTCATCTGCAGCTGGAGGTGGTAGATGAGCAGGAATGCTCTGCCATGATTGGTAAGCTCATTTCCACTCCCTCTTCTTCTCTTTGCATATGTTCCTGCCTCACACACATACACTCATGCAAATACACATCTCTTCTCTTTTGGGGGCTTCTGTCTTAGCAACACACATCCTCCTGCTGCCCCAACATTATTGGGGTAGAAGCCAGGCCAGATGCACCTGTCTACTGAACCCACCTCAGCCAGTCCTGTGGGTGGTCTGGAATGACAGGAAGCAATGAAGACATGGGGGATGCTGGATCACAGGCAATGAAGCATGAACAGGTCAGTCAAGTGAACACTACATCCTCCCTGTCCTTTGACTTTTCCTTGGACTCTTCTTGTCACCCTCTCCTCCTTCCCTCACTGGCCAGGATACCACCTTTTCCTTAGGCCCAAACCTTGGTCTCTTCCTCCATATTAATACTTCTTTTTTTTTTTTCTAAAGAAAATTTTCGTGGTTTTACTGTATCATGAGACATTGAAACATCTAAACAAATCAATACCTGAGCAGTGAAGCAAATGCTCTCTTTCACTTCTTTGAGTTACTAGAGCAACTTATGAGTATATTAAAAATAAACGAATAAAAGGACAACCTTTTGAATTACTTAAGTCTTTCCAAGACATGTGCTGGTACAATCCAAGCTTCTGTCAGATGCAACTAGTCTAGTTTCCAAACATCACACACAATACCTCCATAGTAGCAATGCATTGTGCCCGCTCCCACCATGGCTCTGCTCATTTGTGTGTGATATTTGGAGGAGTATGAATAGTATAAAGAAGAGGAGAAAGGAGAAAACAGCATGAGTGCCTGGCTGGGAGGAGGCAAGCTGAAGTTGTGTAGGGAAAGCCTGAACATGTTACTGTGCAAACCCAAACATCATTAATGTTTTATAATAGGAACATCTGGTGGAACCCCATGATGGGGTGTTTTCATCAGCCTTGAGATGGCCCACAGCCATGCTGATGATTTAGCTATGAGGCATGGGCTGATGATCCTGCACTGTGGTGCTATACTGGATTTTCTGGAATGGAAGATTAGACAACTTCTCCATAATGGTAGCATTCCCCTGGAACTGTCATGCTTCCCACATAAGGCATGATGTGTCAATATAATTTGTGTCTAGTTGAGTTCTGTCATGTTTTTTAAAAAAGATTTTATGATTTATTTGAGAGAGATAAAGTGAGAAAGAGAGAGAACATGAGCTGGGCTCAGGGGCACAGAGAGAGAGGAGGAAGCCGACTCTCTGCTGAGCAGGGAGCCTGACTCAGGGCTTGATTCAGGACTCCAGAATCATGACCCAGGCCCAAGGAAGATTCTTTTTTTTCAATAATAAATTTATATTTTATTGGTGCTCAATTTGCCAACATACAGAATAACACCTAGTGCTATCAAGTCAAGTGCCCCCCCTCAGTGCCTGCCACCCATTCTGTAGGTTGTCTTTTAGTTTTGTTGACTGTATCCTTTGCTGTGCAAAAGCTTCTTATCTTGATGAAGTCCCAATAGTTCATTTTTGCTTTTGTTTCTTTTGCCTTCGTGGATGTATCTTGCAAGAAGTTACTGTGGCCGAGTTCAAAAAGGGTGTTGCCTGTGTTCTCCTCTAGGGTTTTGAAGGACTCTTGCCTCACATTTAGATCTTTCATCCATTTTGAGTTTATCTTCGTGTATGGTGCAAGAGAGTGGTCCAGTTTCATTCTTCTGCATGTGGATGTCCAATTTTCCCAGCACCATTTATTGAAGAGACTGTCTTTCTTCCAATGGATAGTCTTTCCTCCTTTATCGAATATTAGTTGACCATAAAGTTCAGGGTCCACTTCTGGATTCTCTATTCTGTTCCATTGATCTATGTGTCTGTTTTTGTGCCAGTACCACACTGTCTTGATGACCACAGCTTTGTAGCACAACCTGAAATCTGGCATTGTGATGCCCCCAGCTATGGTTTTCTTTTTTAAAATTCCCCTGGCTATTCGGGGTCTTTTCTGATTCCACACAAATCTTAAAATAATTTGTTCTAACTCTCTGAAGAAAGTCCATGGTATTTTGATAGGGATTGCATTAAACGTTTAAATTGCCGTGGGTAACATTGACATTTTCACAATATTAATTCTGCCAATCCATGAGCATGGAATATTTTTCCATCTCTTTGTGTCTTCCTCAATTTCTTTCAGAAGTGTTCTATAGTTGTTAGGGTATAGATCCTTTACCTCTTTGGTTAGGTTTATTCCTAGGTATCTTATGCTTTTGGGTGCAATTGTAAATGGGATTGACTCCTTAATTTCTCTTTCTTCAGTCTCATTGTTAGTGTATAGAAATGCCATTGATTTCTGGGCATTGATTTTGTATCCTGCCACGTTACCAAATTGCTGTATGAGTTCTAGCAATCTTGGGGTGGAGGCTTTTGGGTTTTCTATGTAGAGTATCATGTCATTGGCGAAGAGGGAGAGTTTGACTTCTTCTTTGCCAGTTTGAATGCCTTTAATGTCTTTTTGTTGTCTGATTGCTGAGGCGAGGACTTCCAGTACTATGTTGAATAGCAGTGGTGAGAGTGGACATCCCTGTCTTGTTCCTGATCTTAGGGGAAAGGCTCCCAGTGCTTCCCCATTGAGAATGATTTTTGCTGTGGGCTTTTCGTAGATGGGTTTTAAGATGTCGAGGAATGTTCCCTCTATCCCTACACTCTGAAGAGTTTTGTGTCCTGGGGATAAATCCTACTTGGTCACGGTGAATAATTTTCTTAATGTACCGTTGGATCCTACTGGCTAGTATCTTGTTGAGAATTTTTGCATCCATGTTCATCAGGGATATTGGTCTATAATGCTTCTTTTTGGTCGGGGTCTTTGTCCTGTTTTGGAATTAAGGTGATGCTGGCCTTACAGAACAAATTTGGAAGTACTCCATCTCTTTCTATCTTTCCAAACAGCTTTAGTAGAATGGGTATGGTTTCTTCTTTAAACGTTTGATAGAATTCCCCAGGGAAGCCATCTGGCCCTGGGCTTTTGTGTCTTGGGAGGTTTTTGATGACTACTTCAATTTCCTCCCTGGTTATTGGCCTGTTCAGTTTTTCTATTTCTTCCAGTTCCAGGTTTGGTAGTTTGTGGCTTTCCAGAAATGCGTCCATTTCTTCTAGTTTGCCAAGGCAGATTCTTAATCAACCAAGCGACCCAGGCACCCTTGTTTCTGTCATGTTGAATGAAGCTGATTCAAGTTGCTCCCAAATTGGCTTGTCTGCCATTCTGAAGTATCGTCTGGCCTTGTTGAGACCCAAAGGGCTGGCACTATGGTGGCAGTAGTGGACAGCCTGTGTTAATAATACTTGTCTTTTTAAAAAAGATTGTATTTATTTATTTTTGAGAGACATATATAGAAAGAAATAACATGAGTTGGGGGACAGGCAGAGGGACAAGCAGGCTCCTGCTGAGCAAGATGCCCAACATGGGGCTAGATCCCAGGATCCTGAGATCATGACCTGAGCTGAAGTCATATGCTTAACCAAATGAGCCACCCAGGAGTCCCCCTGTGTTAATAATTCTTAAATTTGGAAAGTACATGACCCCCTTGGAGAAGCCAATGCTTCCCAGAAAACAGAGGATGTGCCCCGTATGGGGAGCAGACTCCATGTATGGGTGAAGTCATGACAGGACTTTCACTTCCCAGTGTCTCATTAAATAGACTTGGCTGTGCAATTTGTTCCCTGTAACCTATCAAAGCACTCTTAGTACATACAGCCTCAATCCAGTAATCAAGAACCAGATGGTAAGAGCTTGGAATGTGTTGTGAAGCTGTACTTCTCCCTCCTGGAGGTCTGCTGTTGGAGAAGAGAGATAGCTCCTTTTTTGTTTTCCCTATCTGTTCCATCTGCCCTATCTTACTAGCCATGGGCTCAGACCCCTTCAGGAGAAGAAGAAGGGGTAGGGGGACTGAGAAGTCCTTACTTGGCTCCAGCTGCAGTGTTCCTGGACTTGGTGGGAATTGTGTAGTAGGGGTCCCTTTCTGGCTCTTCCCCAGCATCCATTACTAGTAACCTCTTCTTCACAGCTTTCTTGGAAGTTGGAAGTTAGTTTCTTAGGGCTGCTATAACAAGTTACCATCAACACTGGCTTAAAATGACACACATTTATTATCTCATAGTCCTGGGAATCCTAGAATCAAGGTGTTGACTGGGCTGCATTCCTTCTGGAGGCCCTGGAGAAAAACCCATTTCCCTCCTTTCCGGCTGCAGAGGTCCCCTGTATGTCTTAGCCTCTTCCGCATTTTCAAAGCCAGCAATGCAGCATCTTCAAATCTTTCATCTGACCTTTGATTCTTCTGTCACCTGTCCTTCTCTGACTGTCTATCTCCTTCTCAGAAGCATCCTTGTGATTATGTTCAGCCCACCTAGATAATTGAGGCTGGTCTGCCCTCCTCAAGAGACTTGACTTAATCACACCTGCAAATCTTGACTTAATCACACCTGCAAATCTCCTTTGCTTTTGGAGGCAGCCTATTCACAGATTCCAGGGGTTGAACAAGAATATCTTGGGGGAATATTATTCTGCCTGTCACAGCAGCATGATGCTTTGTCTTCCAGTTGGTTGCTTGCCCTGTGGGAATTCCTTGGTTTCTCTCGGCTAAGATATGTGGAACTTCCCCCCCCCCCACCCCTTAGCTCTCTCTGCTCAGAACAGTTGCAGCCCAGCCCCTTTTGGGTGCCCAGATGGAAAGCATTGAGTCAGTCTCAGCTATGGCTTTGATGAGTTCAGAGGGGAGCCCACCTTGCTTGAAACTATCCTTCTGTTCTCCAACTCCTAATTGCTTTATTTCAATATCAGTGAGCTATCCATGGGTCTTTGCCTGCTGTGAGAAATATCACATTCTCTGGCACCTCATTTTGAAATCTGTCTCAATCAAAAAGTGAGCATTCAGTGACATCTACCTAAAATGTTGCCTATAAATTTAGGGGGGTTATAGATTCCCAAATAACACCCACTGGCATAGGATAGAATGAGGAATCTCTTTTTCACACTCACTGCTACTAAGAATTTGGCCACATTCAGTGTTTCCATAGAGAGGAACCCTATACATCTGCCTTCATGCAAGGTCCTTATTTTGAGGTCAGACCCTATATTTCTACCTGGTTGCTGCAAATTTCTTTGAAAGCCCCACTATGTACTGAAACTCCTCAAACCCAGGACAAGACCATTGTTTTTACTCCCCTCACACTGCCCTTGTGGGTGCATCACATATTGTCCTTTGGCAGCCATCAAGGCCTACCCAATCCTCATTCATCATTTCCAGTCTACCTCCTGTCATGGATCATTTATGGGTAACATGGACCAATGGGTTTATTGCCATGAGACAATGCATCTATGGGTATACTTCTCTAGTACATTTATCTTATTAAAAAATGTTGTTCTTCCTGGCAGCAGGCTTTCCACATCCCACTGACAGCTGGTTTGGAGGCTGAAATTAAAAGCGGAAGGGGGGGGGGCAGCCCGGATGGCTCAGCAGTTTAGCGCCGCCTTCAGCCCAGGACGTGATCCTAGAGACCCGTGATCTAGTCCCATGTCAGGCTCCCTGCATGGAGCCTGCTTCTCCCTCTGCCTCTCTCTCTCTCTCTCTCTCTCTCTCTCTCTCTCCTCTCTGTGTTTCTCATGAATAAAAAAATTTTTTAAAAAAGTTTCTAAAAAAATAAATAAATAAAAATAAATAATAATAATAAAAAAAAAGCGGAAGGGAAGGTAACTGCCCACTCTCAGGTCTTCCTGCTCAACCTTGAACAAACACTTAGTCTCAGATTTACGTGGATTTGCCTAATATGCCTCTTGCTACAAGCTTGGATGTGTTCCATTGGAAGATGTTATCTGATCACCAAACTGTCACCTCAAATCGATGGACATGCTAAGGAAGTCTGCCTGGTTTGTTTCTAAAACTCACACACTCTCCAATTCTAGTGATTTTGTAAGTTCTCTGGCTGTGTCAACCTTAAAAATAAAATTGCTAGTTATTTTACTGGCAAAGTGAGTTTATTTGGGTGACAGCAGAGGAATCACAATTCGGGACATGCACACTATGGTGATCCATAGGAAAGTCCAAAAAGATAAAAAGGTCAGCTTTTATTAGGTTTTAGGGGGAAATAAGGAAGAGCCATTTTGGACAAAAGTTCACTGAAAAGGACAAGTGTTTCAGATTGTGGTGGTTTCTCATTGGCTGCAAGCAGTGTTTAGTGAGCTGTTGCTGAGACAGGGAGGGATTTCCTTCTTTTTCTAAAAAGCAGATGAAATTCCTATGTGCAAAATACCCTCCCTTGGGGCAGCCTGGGTGGCCCAGAGGTTTAGCGCCGGCTTTGGCCCAGGGTGTGATCCTGGAGACCTGGGATCGAGTCCCACGTCGGGGTCCCTGCGTGGAGCCTGCTTCTCCCTCTGCCTGTGCCTGTGTCTCTGCTACTCTCTCTGTGTCTCACGTGAATAAGTCAATTAAAAAATTAGAAAAAAAATACCCTCCCTTGTCAAGGTAATTTTATCTTTTCCTACTGGTGCTGCTGGGCACCTTGAATGGTATATGGAAGAGAGTCCCCCCTTCAGAGCTTCTTGACTCCATTTTAAGTAAGATGTCCTTCATGCATTTTCACATTTCCTCCTTTTGATCAAGATCTTCTCTGGAGAGCATCATTGATCATAAATCAGGATTTTCCCCATTTAGTGATTTTGTCTCTTGTTGCCAGGAAGGCCCTATCATGGCTGCCATGTCCAATTTTGGAGGGAAAGGGCACTAATTGGAAACCACTGAGGCCACATGTGAGCAACAAAGAAGGGTAGGAGGGAGAACTCTCAGGCCTCTTCCACCCTATAGTCTCTATCTTACCAAGGTGGTAAATATTGGAGATCATCTCCAAGAGTTGAAACAGCATCACCCTCTTTGGTGTGTCACTTCTGCAGACTTTTGAAAGGTAGCAAGTAGTAATAGGATAAATCCAAGTTTGTATGATGGTTCTAAATCAGGAGCTCAAACCTGAAGATAGCCAGCTAAATAGATCAAAAGACCATGGAGTGTCAGGATAAAACTGTCACAAGCTGTGTTCTTGTTCTCTGATCTTGTATAATTGAATTTCTACTCTCTAGAGAATTTATCCATGTACAAAGGATGGAATTCACTATGGCACAAATGCCTCCTTGTGCAGTAAGTAGATAATCAAGGGCCATGTGATTGTCTATGATATTTTAGCCAAAGAGTGAAGTGATCATCAATGGGCTGGTACTGCTTTGGTTGTGGGACTGGCTAGATTTCCTAATATTAGGGAAAGACTTCTGGTCATGTGTTGATTGGCATGTGAGAAGGGTTCTCCCTTTGGAGGCAAATCTGGAATCACGTATGCTTCCTTGAATTTTTTTTAAAGATTTATTTATCTATTCATTCAGAGAGAGCGAGAGAGGCAGAGACACAGGCAGAGGGAGAAGCAGGCTCCATGCAGGAAGCTCGACGTGGGACTCGATCCCTGGTCTCCAGGATCACACCCCGGGCTGCAGGCAGCGCTAAACCGCTGTGCCACCAGGGCTACCCGAATTTTTTTTTGAAGGTGGCATTGAAGGTTCAATGGCAGGACCAATGAGAAACTTCTGATTTGTTATAGATGCTGACATGGACAGTTAAATGTCCCTATAAGCATTGACCCCTGGTTCACTAGCTATCTAAACATTCGCATACCCATGGGAAATGCTGTCTACTGCAAGTAAAAATGAAACCAATCTAGGCACAAAAGACTCCAGCTTAAGTTTGGTTATTGATATATTCATTAAATGGAATTTGTCAATTGGCCCTTTCAAGCCATGGGTTGGGGGAGCTTGGGATAATATCTATAAGAAGTCATCCCTTCTAGAGAAATCTCATCTAAAAACCTCACAAAGAGGTGTAAACAACTTCTAAACTTTTGGCAGAGCTATAAACATCTGGGACACTGCCATCAGAATTTCCAGCCTTGTAAGCAAATGGAGGAAGTTCCTTTAAATAAGGATCACTGCCTGACTGCAAATCTGAAAAGACAAGGCAACAAAGTATGAGCCTATTAGAGAGTGATTGAAGTCTGACCTTGAGGAGATAAGATGGTGTGTGTAGAATAGAAAGGGTGGTTGTTCTTGTACTGGTCTCTTCAGCTGGCTACATGGGCTATTTTGTCACTCAATGTACTGGGGCATAAGAGCAGTGGATTTCAAACATGTTGGATCATTCCACAGGAAGAAATATAGTTTATATTATGGTCCAGCACATACCTACATATGTAAAACCATATAAGTAACTGAAATAAAAGTTTAATGAACGGACCTGTATTTTCCGTCTTCAGGATATGCCATTCATGCATTCTATTTTGTACTTTATGAAATTATTTTTAAGCTTATATAGATAATAAATAAGTCTATAATATATCATCTATAAGTTATAGATAAAACTAAAGGTATATTATACATTTATCTATATAGATATAATAGTTTATTTTTATTTTTTAAAAAGAATTTATTTATTTATTTATTTATTTATTTATTTATTTATTTATTTATTTATTTATTTTTTATGAGGCACACAGAGAGACAGGCAGAAACACAGGCAGAGGGAGAAGCAGGCTCCTCGCAGGGAGTCCAATGCAGAACTCCATCCGAGGATCCGATGATCATGCCCTGAGCCAAAGGCAGATGCTCAACTGCTGAGCCACCCAGGTGTCCCTGCGTATTTTATTTTTATTTTTATTTTTTGTTATAAATTTATTTTTTATTATTATTTTTATTATTTTTAAATAAATGTTAATAATAACTCAACAATAACCTGTGGTGATAGTCTGAAAAACAAAAAGTCGCAGTAAATTCTTCTATAGCTGGAGAAGGCAGTCATGAAAGTTCTTTTTTTTTAAATAAATTTATTTTTTATTAGTGTTCAATTTGCCAACATACAGAATAACACCCAGTGCTCATCCCGTCAAGTGCCCCCCCTCAGTGCCTGTCACCCATTCACCTCCATCCCCCGCCCTCCTCCCCTTCCACCACCCCTAGTTCGTTTCCCAGAGTTAGGAGTCTTTCATGTTCTGTCTTCCTTTCTGATATTTCCCACTTTTTTTCTCCTTTCCCCTTTATTACCTTTTACTATTTTTTATGGCTTCTCACCTTCCAGAGGAGTATCTGCTGCTTTGTCTATATTCTTTCAGCTTCAATGCACAGTCTGCAGAGTTAATTTATGTGTATTACTCTAAGTGTTCTGACATTTTCTCTTCGATTTATCTTGTATTCTCAGCTCTTCTTCCAACCTTTTTGACATAATCTTTGCTTTGCTGATCTTGGCTGCATTCTTTCAGGTGTTGAGGGACCTCAGCTGGGTCCACTTGGTTCTTTTTTTGTATTTATTTATTATTTAATGTATTTTTTATTGCATTTCGATTTGCCAACATGTAGTATAACACCCAGTGCTCATCCCGTAAAGTGTCCCCCTCAGTACCCGACATCCAGAGTCAGGAGTGTCTCAAATTTGTCACCCTCTCTAATTTGTCCCACTCAGTTCCCCTCCTTTTCCTTATAACATACCAGAACATACCTTCTCGTCGCAATAGGAATGAGCTAAGAATTCCCTAAATCTTCAAGCTCTGGCTCCTTTTTGCTCAACAGTTCCTTCGATTTACCTCCCTCCTCAAATATTTCTATGAGAAGCAATAAGACACAGGTATACCTTTCAACCCCTTGCTTAGACATCTCAGCTAAGAAGTGGTCACTTGTCACCTCAGACTTCTACCCTCTACTAAACAATGGAGCACAACCCGGCCACGTTTTCACTGCCTCATAATCAGGACAGCCTTTCCTTCAATTTCCAGTAACCTTCCACATTTCTGTCTGAGGTCACAGCAGAATTTCTAATCCTCCTGTTCTTACCATGGCCTCTTTGAGGCAACCTTGGCTTTCTCCAGCAAGTACCTCAAGACTCTTCCACCCTCTACCCATCACCCAGGTCTAAAACCACCTCCACAGTTTGTCATACTTAGTATGTGTTCTTTTGCCAGGGCTGCCATAACAAAACCTGGGACTGCAAGCCCACAATCACCCTGATCTACTGCCACCTTATGTTCCCTTGCACGTGTGCTAGAGAGCAAGTGAACTCTGGTGTCCTTACTCTTGTAAGATCAGGGCTCCACTTTTCTAACATCCTTTACCTTTCAATACTTCCTTAGGTCCTGTACCCAAATACTGTCACATCAGGAAAGGGGAAAAAAAAAAAAACTATTTCTTTTTTTCCCTATTTTTTGTATTTTTTTATTGGAGTTCGATTTGCCTACATATAGTAACACCCAGTGCTCATCCCTTCAAGCGCCACACTCAATGCCCATCCACCAGTCACCCATTCCCCCCCCCCCGCACTTCCCCTTCCACTACCCCTGTTCATTTCACAGAGTTAGGAGTCTCTCATGTTTAGTCACCATCTCTGTTTTTTCCCATTTTCTCTCCTTTCCCCTATGATCTCTTTCACAATTTTTTATATTCCCCACATGAGTGAAACCATATAATGCTTGTCCTTCTCCAATTGAATTACTTCACTCAGCATAATGCCCTCCAGTTCCATCCACATCAAAGCAAATGGTGGGTATTCATAATTTTTAATGGCTGAGTAATATTCCATTGTATACATAAACCACATCTTCTTTATCCATTCATCTTTCGATGGACACTGAGGCTCCTTCCACAGTATGGCTATTGTGGACACTGGTGCTATAAACATTGGGCTGCAGGTGTCCCAGCATTTCACTGCATCTGATCTCTGGAGTAAATACCTAGTCCTGCAATTGCTGGGTAGTAGGGTAGCTCTTTTTTTTTTTTCAACTTCTTGTGGAACCTTCACACAGTTTTCCAGAGTGGCTGTACCAGTTCACATTCCCACCAACAGTGCAAGAGGGTTCCCCTTCTCCCCATCATCTCCAATATCTGTTGTTTCCTGTTTTGTTAATTTTCACCTTCCTCACTGGTGTGAGGTGGTATTTTATTGTGGTTTTGATATGTATTTCCTTGATGGTAAGCTAGCTACATGGAGCATTTTCTTGTGCTTGTTGGCCATGTGTATGTCGTCTTTGGTGAAATTTGTGTTCATCTCTTTTGCCTATTTCTCGATTGCACTGTTTGTTTCTTTATAGTTGAGTTTAATTTTAAAACCATTTGTATTTCCTTGGTATTGATTCTGGTCTCTCCTCTTTCATTCATTTTTATTTATTTTATATTTTATTTTATTTTATTATTTTATATTTTTATAAATTGCAGTTCAATTGCCAACATATAGCATAACACTCAGGGCTCATCCCATCAAGTGTCCCCCTCACTGCCCATCACCAAGTCACCCCAAACCCCACGCCCCTTTTCCACCACCTCTTGTTCGTTTCCCAGAGATAGGTGTCTCTCATGTTCTGTCACCCTAACTGATATTTTCCTACTCATTTTCTCTCCTTTCCCCTATGATCTCTTTCACTATTTTATATATTCCCCAAATGAATGAGACCATATAATGTTTGTCCTTCTCCGTTGACTTACTTCACTCAGCATAATACCATCCAGTTCCATCCACGTTGAAGCAAATGGTGGAAATTGCTCATTTCTAATGTTGAGTAATATTCCATTGTACACGTAGACCACATCTTCTTTATCCATTCATCTTTTGATG
This sequence comes from Vulpes vulpes, assembly GCF_048418805.1. NCBI lineage: Eukaryota > Metazoa > Chordata > Mammalia > Carnivora > Canidae > Vulpes > Vulpes vulpes. The sequence goes on from NC_132793.1 coordinate 47,474,782, forward strand.
GACACCAAGGCGCCTTCCACAGTTAGGCTATTGTGGACATTGCTGCTATAAACGTTAGGGTGCAGGTGACCCAGTGTTTCACGGCATCTGTATATTTCTGGTAAATCCCCAGCAGTGCAATTGCTGGGTCATAGGGCAGGTCTATTTTTAACTCTTTGAGGAACCTCCACACAGTTTTCCAGAGTGGCTGCACCATTTCACATTCCCACCAACAGTGCAGGAGGGTTCCTTTTCTCCACATCCTCTCCAACATTTGTGGTTTCCTGCCTTGTTAATTTTCCCCATTCTCACTGGTGTGAGGTAGTATCTCATTGTGGTTTTGATGTGTATTTCTCTGATGGCAAGTGATACAGAGCATTTTCTCATGTGCTTGTTGGCCATGTCTATGTCTTCCTCTGTGAGATTTCTGTTCATGTCTTTTGCCCATTTCATGATTGGATGGTCTCTTTGGTGTTGAGTTTAATAAGTTCTTTATAGATTTTGGAACCTAGCCCTTTATCTGATAGGTCATTTGCAAATATCTTCTCCCATTCTGTAGGTTGTCTTCGAGTTTTGTTGACTGTATCGTTTGCTGTGCAAAAGCTTCTTATCTTGATGAAGTCCCATTTTTGCTTTTGTTTCTTTTGCCTTTGTGGATGTACCTTGCAAGAAGTTACTGTGGCCGAGTTCAAAAAGGCTGTTGCCTGTGTTCTCCTCTAGGATTTTGGTGGAATCTTGTCTCACATTTAGATCTCTCATCCATTTTGAGTTTATCTTTGTGTATGGTGAAAGAGAGTGGTCCAGTTTCATTCTTCTGCATGTGGATGTCCCATTTTCCCAGCACCATTTATTTATTGAAGAGACTGTCTTTCTTCCAACTGATAGTCTTTCCTCCTTTGTCGAATTTTAGTTGACCATAAAGCTGAGGGTCCACTTCTGGGTTCTCTATTCTGTTCCATTGATCTATGTGTCTGTTTTTGTGCCAGTACCACACTGTCTTGATGACCACAGCTTTGTAGTACAACCTCAACTCTGGCATTGTGAGGCCCCCAGCTATGGTTTTCTTTTTAAAATTCCCCTGGCTATTTGGGGTCTTTTCTGATTCCACACAAATCTTAAAATAATTTGTTCTAACTCTCTGAAGAAAGTCCATGGTATTTTGATAGGGATTGCATTAAACGTGTATATTGCCCTGGGTAACATCGACATTTTCACAATATTAATTCTTCCAATCCATGAGCATGGAATATTTTTCCATCTCTTTGTGTCTTCTTCAATTTCTTTCAGAAGTGTTCTATAGTTTTTAGGGTATATTTTTAACTCTTTGAGGAACCTCCACACAGTTTTCCAGAGTGGCTGCACCAGTTCACATTCCCACCAACAGTGTAAGAGGGTTCCCCTTTCTCCACATGCTCTCCAACATTTATGGTTTCCTGCCTTGTTAATTTTCCCCATTCTCACTGGTGTGAGGTGGTATCTCATTGTGGTTTTGATTTGTATTTCCCTGATGGCAAGTGATGCGGAGCACTTTCTCATGTGCATGTTGGCCATGTCCATGTCTTCCTCTGTAAGATTTCTCTTCATGTCTTTTGCCCATTTCATGATTGGATTGTTTGTTTCTTTGGTGTTGAGTTTAATAAGTTCTTTATAGATTTTGGAAACTAGCCCTTTATCTGATATGTCATTTGCAAATATATTCTCCCATTCTGTAGGTTGTCTTTTAGTTTTGTTGACTGTATCGTTTGCTGTGCAAAAGCTTCTTATCTTGATGAAGTCCCAATAGTTCATTTTTGCTTTTGTTTCTTTTGCCTTGTGGATGTATCTTGTAAGAAGTTACTGTGGCCAAGTTCAAAAAGGGTGTTGCCATGAGAAAATGCTCTGCATCACTTGCCATCTGGGAAATACAAATCAAAACCACAATGAAATACCACCTCACACCAGTGAGAATGGGGAAAATTAACAAGGCAGGAAACAACAAATGTTGGAGAGGATGCGGTGAAAAGGGAACCCTCTTACACTGTTGGTGGGAATGTGAACTGGTGCAGCCACTCTGGAAAACTCTGTGGAGGTTCCTCAAAGAGTTAAAAATAGACCTGCCCTACCACCCAGCAATTGCACTGTTGGGGATTTACCCCAAAGATTCACATGCAATTAAACGTCAGGACAACTGCACCCCAATGTTTCTTGCAGCAATGGCCACGATAGCCAAACTGTGGAAGGAGCCTCGGTGTCCATCGAAAGATGAATGGATAAAGAAGATGTGGTTTATGTATACAATGGAATATTACACAGCAATTAGAAACGACAAATACCCACCATTTGCTTCAACGTGGATGGAACTGGAGGGTATTATGCTGAGTGAAATAAGTCAATCGGAGAAGGACAAACAGTGTATGTTCTCATTCATTGGGGGAATATAAATAATAGTGAAAGGGAATATAAAGGAAGGGAAAAGAAATGTTGGGAAATATCAGGAAGGGAGACAGAACATAAAGACTCCTAACTCTGGGAGACCAACTAGGGGTGGTGGAAGGGGAGGAGGGTGGGTGTTGGAGGGGAATGGGTGACCGGCACTGAGGCGGACACTTGACGGGATGAGCACTGGGTGGTTTTCTGCATGTTGGTAAATTGAACACCAATAAAAATTAATTAAAAACAAACAAACAAACAAACAAACAAAAAACAAAACGGGTGTTGCCTGTGTTCTCCTCTAGGATTTTGATGGAATCTTGTCTCACATTTAGATCTCTCATCCATTTTGAGTTTATCTTTGTGTATGGTGAAAGAGAGTGGTCCAGTTTCATTCTTCTGCATGTGGATGTCCAATTTTCCCAGCACCATTTATTGAAGAGACTGTCTTTCTTCCAGTGGATAGTCTTTCCTCCTTTATCGAATATTAGTTGACCATAAAGTTCAGGGTCCACTTCTGGATTCTCTATTCTGTTCCATTGATCTATGTGTCTGTTTTTGTGCCAGTACCACACTGTCTTGATGACCACAGCTTTGTAGTACAACCTGAAATCTGGCATTGTGATGCCCCCAGCTATGGTTTTCTTTTTTAAAATTCCCCTGGCTATTCGGGGTCTTTTCTGATTCCACATAAATCTTAAAATAATTTGCTCTAACTCTCTGAAGAAATTAATTTTTATTGGTGTTCAATTTACCAACATACAGAATAACACCCAGTGCTCATCCCGTCAAGTGCGGACTTCTTCTTAAAGGGGAATTTTGAGAGTCCCCCTTAAAATTTCTTGCAGAGCTGGTTTGGAGGTCACATATTCTTTCAGTTCCTGCCTGTCTTGGAAGCTCTTTATCTCTCCTTCCGTTTTGAATGAGAGCCTTGCTGGATAAAGTATTCTTGGTTGCATGTTCTTCTCATTTAGGACCCTGAATATATCCTGCCAGCCCTTTCTGGCCTGCCAGGGTCTGTGGAGAGGTCTGCTGTTACCCTAATACTCCTCCCCAGAAAAGTCAGGGATTTCTTGTCTCTTGCTGCTTTAAGGATCTTCTCTTTATCTTTGGAATTTGCAAGCTTAACTATGAAATGTCGAGGTGTTGAATGGTTTTATTGATTTTAGGGGCGGGATCTCTCTATTTCCTGGATCTGAATGCCTGTTTCCCTTCCCAGATTCGGAAAGTTTTCAGCTATGATTTGTTCAAGTGCATATTCTGGCCCTCTGTCCCTTTCAGCGCCCTCGGGAACCCCAATTAAACGTAGGTTTTTCTTCCTCAGGCTGTCACTTATTTCCCTTAATATATCCTCATGATGTTTTGTTTGTCTCTTTTTTCCTGTTTCCCTGTTTGCCATCAACTTGTCTTCTATGTCACCACTCGTTATTCCACCTCGTTAACCCTCGTCGTTAGGACTTCTAGTTTGGATTGCATCTCATTCAATTGATTTTTAATTTCTGCCTGATTGGATCTAAATTCTGCAGTCATGAAGTCTCTTAAGTCCTTTATGCTTTTTTCTAGAGCCACCAGCAGCTTTATAATAGTGCTTCTGAATTGGCTTTCTGAAATTGAATTGTAATCCAAATTTTATCACTCTTTGGGAGAGAGGACTGTTTTTGATTCTTTCTTTTGAGGTGAGGTTTTCCTTCTAGTCATTTTGCTCAGTGCAGAGTGGCCAAAAACAAGTTGTATTGGGAAAAGGGGAAAAAGATAGAAGAGAAAGAAGAAAAGAAAAAGAAAAAAGAGAGAAAAAAAAAGAAAAAAGGGGGGGAAGCAAACAGAAAAAAAAACAAGGGGGAGTACCCTCTGATTCTGTGTACTGTAAGTCCCTTGACTTCCCCTGGAACTTTCCAGTGCTGCTTGGTCAATAATTTGTTTTTCCCCTGTCTGTCTAGCTGGTCTTCTGTGGGAGGGGCCTGCTGTGCTGATTTTCAGGTGTTAGCACTTGGGGGAGCTGCTCTGCCCCTGCCTGGTGCAGGGCTCAGTGGGGGTTGTTTACCCCGTGAGGCCCCAGGAGGAACAGCGGCAGTGGCGGGGCCAGCTCTGCAGCCCTGGAGTCAGCTCTCGCAGTAGCTCCGGGGCTCTCCGTCTGCAGGGCCTGGAGGCTCCGGGGCGGGGCCGCAGATCTGCTCCGCTCGGGGCAGGAGCGTCCTTGCTGTCCTGGGCCCTCCCGACCTCTGCCTGTCCCGGGGGAGGCCGGATCCTGGGCTGTGTCCCGGCGCCCTGTGCTCCGGGGCCTGCGCTGTTGGATTCGCGCTCCCGCCCCGCAGCCCCCTCCGCGGAGCCGCCGCCCGAGCCCCTCCGAGCTGCTCCGGGTCCTGCCATGCGCGCTGCAGCCCTTAGGGAGCTCGGCGCACTCTCCCCGGGCACAGGTGCCTGTTAGTGTCCCCGGGAGCCCGAGGGCATCCCCGCCCTCCTGGGTCCTGCTCTAACTCCCTGAGAGCCCCTTTCCTCCCGGGAAGGTTGGTGCAGCTCCTGTTCCTCCGGGACGGGGCTCTCCTGTCCTGGGGACACTCGTCCCGGCCTCAGCCCGGCTCCTCGCGGGCCCCTCCCCCTTGGAGGCCTTTTGTTTCTTTATTTCTTTTTCCCCGTCTTCCTACCTTGATAGAAGCGTGAACTCTTCTCACTGTAGCATTCCAGCTGGTCTCTCTTTAAATCTCAGGCCAATTTCATAGATTTTCAGGATGATTTGAAGGTTATCTGAGTAATTTGGTGGGGACAGGTGACTTGGGGACCCTACTCTTCAGCCTTCTTGCCCCGCCTCCCTCTATCTTATTATTTCTTTCTTTCAAAGAGCCACCTCCTGGTTTTGTTGTTCTGTTCTACGGTTCTTCTGTTCTCTATTTCTTTGAGTTCTGCTCGAATCTTTATTATCTCTCTTCTGCTTGGTGTAGGTTTTATTTGCTGTTCTTTATCCAGTTCCTTTAGATGCAAGGTTAGCTTGTGTATGAATTTTTTCCAATTTTATGAGGATGCTTGTGTTGCAAAATATTTCCCTCTTAGGATTGCTTTTGCTGAATGGTTGTATCTTCATTTTCATTAGTTTCTTTACATTTATTATAGTTATTGATGTGTTTGGATTTGGCCTACTATTTTGGTATTTATTTTTCTTTGTTACTTCCTTTTTAATTTTTTGATTTTGCTAATATTTCCTACCTTTCCATTCATTTCAAAATTGCTTACTCTTACTTCCTGGAATGTTCTATAATACTTACTTTAAACTCCTTCTCAGATATTTCCAATGTCCAAGTTATTTCAGCATTGGTGTCTTTTTTCTTTAAGATTTTATTTACTTATTCATGAGAGACACAGAGATAGATAGAGACATAGGCAAAGGGTGGTGAAACAGGCTCCATTCAGGGAGCCCAATATGGGACATGATCCCGGGACCCCAGGGTCATGCCCTAGCCAAAAGAAGATGCTCAACCACTGAATAAATAACTTATTTTTATTTTTGCTTTTAACAACTTTATTTTTTAAATATCTGTTTTTATTTTTTAAATTGAAGTTTAGTTGACATACAATGTTACATTAGTTTCAGGTGGACAAAGAGTGATTGAACAAGTCTATGTTATACTGTACTCACCACAGGTGGAGCTACCATCAGTCACCATACACTGCTATTACAGTACCATTGATTATATTCCCTACACTGTGCCTTTCATCCCCATGATTTACACATCCATAACTGGAAGCCTGTACCTCCCACTCCCTTTACCCATTTCACCCATCCCCCATCCTCCCTATCATTGCAACCACCAGTTTGTTCTCTGTATTTATTGTTCTGTTTCTGCTTTTTGTTTGTTTTGTTTCCCAGATTCTACATATATGTGAAATCATATGATATTTATCTGTCTCTGTCTGACTTATTTCACTTAGCATAATACCCCCTAGGTCTATCTGTGTTTTTATAAATGGAAAGATCTCATTCTTCTTTATGGCTGAGCAATATTTCATTACATATATATTATATAAATATATTTCTTTATATATATATATATATATATATATATAAACAATATTATTTATTTATTTGAGAGAGTAAGAGAGAACACAAGCAGAGGAAGAGGGAGAAGCAGGGTCCCTGCATGGCAGAGAGCCCGACAAAGGGCTAGATCCCAGGACCCCAGGATCATGACCCAAGCCAAAGGCAGACACCCAACTGACTGAGTCACCTAGGTGTCCCCATTATATATTATATACATTATATATATTATAAATATCTTGCACCTTCTTTATCCATTCATCTTTTGTTGGAAATTGGGGTTGCTTCCCTATGTTGACTATTGTCACAAATGCTATAATAAACAGAAGGGTGCATATATTTTTTCAAATTGGTGTTTTCCTTTTCTTTGGATAAATACCCAGTAATGGAATTACTGGATCATATAGTATTCCTATTTTAAGGTTTTTGAAGAACCTCGATACTGTATCCAGTGTGGCTGCACCATTTACATTCCTCACAGCAGTATACAAGGTTTCTTTTTTCTCCACATCCTTGCCAACACTTGTTATTTCTTGTCTTTTTAATTCTAATTTTGGTGCTTGTTAACTGTTTTTTCTTTTACCATGAGAGCTGAATTTTTTTGGTTCTTAATATGCTGAGGAGTCTTGGATTGTACCTTGGACATTCTAAATGTTATGTTATGAGACTCTGTATCTTGTTTAAATCCTATGGGGAATGTTTATTTTTCTTTTATCAGCAGGCAATTAACCAGTTGGGTTTAAGCTGCAAATTCTGACCAGGTTTCTGTGGGTTGTTGTCTCAGTGTCAGTTCTGTGTCAGAGTAAGCCTTTGCAGTGCTGTTTGGATCTGTGTTGAGTGTGGATCTTCCAGTGGCTGTTCTAACTGGGTAGTACTCTATCCCTTTATTCAGTTCTACAAGGCTTTGGTGTGCTGTTTAGGATTAGACTCACACTTATGCGAGTCAGAGTTCATGCTTCTGACATGTTCACTCTCCACTGTCTTTCCAGTACTATCTAATTCTCTGGACTTTCCCTCTCCTGCTCTACATTGCTAGCCCATAACTACACCCAGTTCTGGGATCACAGAGCAGGACAAAAATCAGAAAAAAGCAACAGGCATTTGTCTAACTCTCTTGGATCTACAGTTGCTCTGATCAGAGGACGCTCCCCTTCTGCAATATTTTGTGTCTGTAGGCTTCCCACACATTGCTGTTGTACTCTCTGCTGCCACCACAGGATTGCCCCAGGGGCCAGGGCACCAGAGAGCAGAGAAAAGACAACATGGAGACCACTCCCAATTTCAGTCTCTTGTGTTCCTTGCCTGCTTCTGGAGCAGGACTAGAAGGCTTTTCCTAGAGCTCTCTCCCCACAGCCAGGTGTCCTCTTCTGGGTTCCTGGCTTCCTGAGATCCAGACTGGGGGCACCAGAGGAAAAGCAATGATAAACCTTCCTGGTTCTTTGGCATTTCAAATTCTAATCTTTTGTTTGTCTGCTACTATGTATGTATCAGAGCCCCTGGATGGTTGTTCCATGCATTCTGTCCAGGCTTTAGAGTTGATTCTATGGTAGAGTCAGGGTGTCACATGTTGGCCGTGTCTTACCTGGAACCAGAACATTCTCCTCTCAATATTTAAAAAGTCTCTCTTCCACTAAACACTCTATATCCGAGGAACCTCTGTCCTGAGGCTTCAGGCTTGTCTTCCTTCCTCTGGTAATTTACTACCTTGAAGAGAGTGTTGAGGACCCTTCTCCCTCCGCTTCGGGAAAAAAAACCCACATAATTCTGACTTTCCTTGGGGACTCAACCCTTTCCTTGTCTCTTCCATGTTTGTTGGAAGAACTAAGCCCACCCCATCAGGGATAGCCTCCTATAGAACCAGGCTGATCAGTGAAGACCACAGCCCTACCTACACAGAGGCAGAGACAGGCATACCTTTCCCAAACCCAGCCAATGGTGGAACATCAGTTGTGTGCTGGCCCACCCAGAACATGGAATCTTTTCCCTTTTTCACAGGAGCTTCCAGAAAGCCCTCAGTCTCCCTCCACACTGGATGGAGGAAGGATATGGGCTTGGGTTGGTGGAGCCAGCCTGCTCCAGGACATGGCCAGCCCTAAGACAGGGCTAATTCCCTTAGGAACAGGACAGAGAGGATTCTGGGCATGTTTTCCAGGGGAACAGACCAGACTCAATCCCCTCTTATTCACACTTTTCATTTAGAGGAGGACTTAGTGCATGTTCCATGGCTTTGCCTCAAAGTTTCTCTGGCTATAGGGCACATTTGCCCATCATAGAATAGGCCCAGAGTGGCATACATGTGCATGTTGGAGCAGCTTCTATACATGATGAGGCAGGAGCTGGGGAGTCAGTAGTCTAGCTTGTTTACCCATCAGGTAGGCCATTTCTAGGGCATATACTTCATATTGTCTCTCAGATAGCCCCATGAAACAGAGCCCCAGCTGCCCATAGCAGTCACCTACTCACTAACAACCCTGGAACTGGTTTTCTTCCATGCCTCTTTCACTGTGCTCCCTGGAATAAATAAAACCTGCCATGCAGCTGCCCCATAGGCAGGCTTGGTAGACTGTGGAGACTTCATCTGCTGAGAAAGAACAGCCTGAAGCCTGATTAGTTCTCCATTCTGATGACCTTGAGGGACTTCGGTTAAGGCAGAAATAGCCAATGGAGCAATTGCCATTAGGAGCCCCAGCTCAGCTGCTCAACCTCTCCGCTTTCTCATTTCCATAGAGTGGTCTTGGTCTGTATTTAAGACACTTATGGATGCAGTAATGTGTGATCGTCTGTTAGAAGCAACAGAGGAAAAAAGAAAAGTGTTTTCCTATTGCTGGGTCAGGAGAGATGGGTCATAGTAATGCACAGGAACACATCCACCACTGCAGTTCATGTGCTGGGACAGTGCCCTGTTCTACTGGCTCATCTTCCTCCCTCTCTCACCTATCTCTGTATGCTGAGGGGATGGCCATTCTAGTCCTGCTGGGGTTTTTTTGTATATTTTTAAATTGGAGTTCGATTTGCTGACATATAGTATAACACCCAGTGCTCATCCCGTCAAGTGCCTCCTCAATGCCCGTCACCCAGTCACCCCATCCCCCCACCCAACACCCTTTCCATTATCCCTTGTTCATTTCCCAGAGTCAGGAATCTCTCATGTTCTGTCACCCTCTCTGATTTTTCCCACTCCTGCTGAGTTTTTGTAAAGAAGTTTTATTTTAAAAGAATCTTACAGAATTGCTGTAATTACAGTGCAAAGAACTTTACTCCTGAAATGTTTGAGAGGAAGTTGATGACACAGGGGCAGGGCAAGATGGCAGAAGAGGAAGGGTCCTCAACTCACCTGGTCCCACGAATTACTTAGATAAATTCCAAATCAACCTGAACTCCTATGAATTCGTCTTGAGATTTAAAGAGAGAACAGCCAGAACACTACAGAGAGAAGGGTTTTCACTTCTAGGAAGAATCATCTAGGTTGAAATTTACTTAGGTCGTGGTTGATATTCTTGACTCAGTCTGCTCAAACAGCCACTCTGCATTGAGCAAAATGACTAGAAGGAAGAGCTAACCACAGAAGAAAGAATCAAAAACAAAACTCTCTGCCACAGAATTACAAAAAATGGATTGCAATTTGATGTCAGAAAGCCAACTCAGAAACACAATTATAAAGCTCCTATTGTCTCTGGAAAAAAGCATAAAGGATTCAAGAGACTTCAGGACTGCAGAATTTAGATCTAATCAGGCCAAAATTAAAAATCAATTAAATGAGATGCAATCCAAACTGGAGCTCCTAACAACGAGGGATAATGAGGTGGAAAAAAGTGAGTGACATAGAATACAAGTTGATGGCAAGGAAGGAAGCTGAGGAAAAAAAGAGAAAAACAATTAAAAGATCATGAGGACAGGTTAAGGGAAATAAATGACAGCCTCAGAAGGAAGAGTCTACATATAATTGGGGTTCCAGAAAAAGCCAAGAGGGACCGATTTGAACAAACCATAGGTGAGAACTTCCCTAATTTAGGGAGGGAAATGGGCATTCAGATCCAGGAGATAGAGAGGTCCACTCACAGAATCAATAAAAACCTTTCAACACCACCACATTTAATAGTGAAACTTACAAATTCCAAAGATAAAGATAAAATCCTTAAAGCAACAAGAGACAAGAGATTCTTAACATATATGGGGAGAAATATCAGATTAACAGCAGACCACTCCACAGAGACCTGGCAGGCCAGAAAGGGCTGGCAGGATATATTCAGGGTCCTAAATGAGAAGAGCATGCAGCCAAGAATACTTTATCCAGCAAGGCTCTCATTCAGAATAGAAGGAGAGATAAGGAGCTTCAAGGATAGACAGAAAGTGAAAGAATATGTGACCACCAAACCAGCTCTGCAAGAAATATTAAGGGGGACTCTGTAAAAGAAAAAGGACACCCAAAGAAATAACCCACAAAACAGGGAGTTAATGGGTTTTTTGATGATACTAAATTCATATCTTTCAGTAATAACTCTGAATGTGAATGGGCTAAATGATCCTATCATAAGACGCAGGGTTTCAGACTGGATAAAAAAGCAAGACCCATTTATTTGCTGTCAACAAGAGACTCATTTTAGACCTAAGGATACCTCCAGCCTGAAAATAAAAGGTTAGAGAACCATTTACAATTCAAGTGGTTCTCAAAAGAAAACAGGGGTAGCAATCCTCATATCAGATAAATTTGACTTAATACCAAAAACTGTAATAAGAGATGAAGAGGGACACTATATCATACTTAAAGGGTCTATCCAACAAGAAGATCTAACGATCATGAATATTTATGCCCCTAATGCGTAAACTGCCAAGTATATCAATAAATTAATAACCAAAGTAAAGATAATGCAATAATAGTAGGAGACTTCAACGTGGCATTTTGTGCAAATGACAGGTATTCTAAACACAACATCACCAAAGAAACAAAGGCTTTAAATGGTACACTGGACCAGATGGATTTCACAGATATATACAAAACTTTCCCTCTGAACACAACTGAATACACATTCTTCTCAAGCACACATGGAACTTTCTCCAGAATAGACCACATACTGGGTCACAAATCAGGTCTCAACCAATACCAAAAGATTGGGCTTTATCCATTCATCTTTCTATGGACACCAGAGCTCCTTGCACAGTTTAGCTATTGTGGACATTGCTGCTATAAACAATTGGGTGTTAAAAATAGAGCAACCCTATGACCTAGCACTTGCACTACTGGGTATTTACTCCAACGATACAGATGCAGTGAAAAACTGAGACACCTGCACCCCAATGTGATTTTCAGTGCCCTGGAGAAGAGGTGTTTCTTTGCCTCAAATGGGAGACAAAACGTGGAGTTCAGCACCTACCGAGAAAAAGAACTGTAGCAAATATCCCAGGATTTCAGCTGAGACCATGAATGGCCACATCCTGCCTGTAAAAGTCAAATGAAAATATACCAACTTTAGGAAGTGCCACTTCAAATCTTTAAAGAACTGAAATGAAAGAACTACTTAGAATTCTATAGCTAGCAAACTGTTTCTTCAAAAATGAAGGTAAAATAGAAACATTCTCAGACCATCAAAAAAGAAAGGAATCTCAAAAAATTTTAAAGATCAAGAAGGTTGAGTATGTTTTCTGTTCACAGTAGACAATTGCAATAAAAACTTAATTCGAAAAACTCTAGATGCCAGTAAATTTCGTAGTATATTTCTAAATAAGCCAAGAGTTAGAGATGAAATCATATAGGAGATTAGAAAATAGTTTGAATTGAAAGATAATGAGCATATGGCATAGTTAGACTTCTGAGATGCATCTAAAGCTGGGCACAGAGGATAATTTATAGTCTTAAAATTCATATATTAGCCATGCTTGAAGGACATAGAGAGGGAAGGGGGGGTTGGAAATTGGCTGAACCTCTAGGACACAGGCTCCCATGGAAGTATATTTGTTTAGTGAGAAGACATTTTTTGAAGAAAAAAAAAAGAACAAATTAACTAAAAGATGTGTTATCAAGACCCAACCAAAAAAAAATCCTTAAGAGTTCTTCAGGGGATTGGAAGCAATACTAGTGAAAAGAATGTTGAAATATTGATGCAGAGCAGAAGGTAAATATGTTGTTTAAAAATCCAATTTATTTAAGACAATTATATTTTTTGATGGGCTTTTATTTATAGAATTTAAACACATGACAACAATAACACACAAGGCAGGCAGAGAGTTAAGAGTAATAATGTTTTAAGGTCTTTCCACCATCCTTGAAATGGTAAAAGTACTAATTTACAATAGATACAAATAATGATGCTTTTCACAATTGCTAAAGGTACCACTAAAAGAAGAGTAAAATAGGAGTAAATAAAGCCATTGAAGGATGCCTGGGTGACTCAGCAGTTGGGCGCCTGCCTTCGGCTCAGGTCGTGATCCCGAGATCTGGGATCAAGTTCTGCATTGGGCTCCCTGCAAAAAACCTGCTTCTCTCTCTGCCTGTGTCTCTGCCTCTTTCTCTCAGTCTGTGTCTCTCATGAATAAATAAATCTTTTTAAAAATAAAGCCATTGAGAGGAAGAAATGGAATAATAAAAAAAAATCTTGAATAGGTGAGAGGTTAGTGTTGGGGCCAGGCGGGAAGGGAAACTCCTCAAGATGGCAGATACCCCAAAATGGCTGAGGTTCCTGTCACCACCTCCACTTGGGACATCAGTGGACCAATGACCTGTTGACAGCTTGACGCAGACCCTTAGACCTCTCCTTTGGACTTCCCCAGCCGAACCCAATGCCCTTCAAACCCCAGAGGAGGAAGTCACCTTTGGCCGAATTGCAATCCTCCCTTTGCATAGTGAGGGTCACTCTGACTGGTTGGATTGCAATCCTTCCTTTGCATATGAGCCAACCAATAAACCGTTCTGCCTTACAACGTTATGTAAACCCCCTACCACCTTGTCTTGGCGCGACTTCCCCAACTCACTCTTCCCCCCCGTGAGTCGTGGAACCTCGCCCCAGGGTGCCTGCAATAAAATCTGTTCTTGGACCCTCGCTTGCCTTGGCGGTCTCATTTCCATTTAGTTACTAAAAAACCTAACAGTTAGCTTATGTATTTGAGTTTTTTCCAATTATTTGAGGGATGCTTGTATTGCAATGTATTTACCTCTTAGGACTGCTTTTGCTGTATCCTAAAGATTTTGAACAGTTCTCTTTTCATTTTCATGAGTTTTCATGGATCTTTTTAATTCTTCTCTAATTTCCTGGTTGACCCACTCATCTTTTAGCAGGATGCTTGTTAACCTATTTCTTCCATGTGTTTGAGTTTCTTCCAATTTTCTTGTTGTGATTGGGTTCTGGTTTCAAAGCATTGTAGTCTGAAAATATGCAGGGGACAAGCCCAATCTTTTGGTATTGGTTGAGACCTGATTTGTGACCCAGTATGTGGTCTATTCTGGAGAAAGTTCCATGTGCGCTTGAGAAGAATGTGTATTCAGTTGCATTCCGAGGGAAAGTTTTGTATATATCAGTGAAATCCATGTAGTCCAGGCTGAAATTAAAAAATGATGGAACTGGAGGGTATTATGCTGAGTGAAGTTAAGTCAATTGGAGAAGGGCAAACATTATATGGTCTCATTCATTTGGGGAATATAAATAATAGTGAAAGGGAATAAAAGGGAAGGGAGAAGAAATGTGTGGGAAATATCAGAAAGGGAGACAGAACATAAAGACTCCTAACTCTGGGAAACGAACTAGGGGTGGTGGAAGGGAAGGAGGGTGGGAGTGGGGGTGAATGGGTAATGGGCACTGAGAGGGGCACTTGACGGGATGAGCGCTGGGTGTTATTCTGTATGTTGGCAAATTGAACACCAATAAAAAATAAATTTATTATAAAATAAAAAATAAATTTATTATAAAAAAAAGAAACAAAAAATATTTTTACTGAGATGTGATCCAAACTGGATAACAGTTAGAAACTGTTAGGGTTAATCAGGTGGAAAAGAGAGTGGGTGACATAGAAGACAAGTTGATGGAAAGGAAGGAAACCAAGGAAAAAAGAGGAAAACAAGAGCCCACAAGGACTCTCCTGGATTGCATCTCAGTTAAAAAAAATTTAATTTCAGCCAGATTAGATCTCAATTCTGCAGTAAGAGAATCTCTAGAGTCCTTTATGCTTTTTTTCCAGAGCCACCAGTAATTTTATAATTTTACTATTGAATTGAATTTCTGACATTGTATTTAAATCCCCATTCAGTAACTTTGTGGCCAAGAGTATTGCTTCTAGTTCTTTATTTTGTGGTGAATTCTTCCTTCTAGTCATTTTGTCCCATGCAGAGTGGCTGTATGAATGAGCTGTGTCAAAGATATCAACCATGGGGACACCTGGGTGGCTCAGTGATTAAGTGTATGCTTTTGGCTCAGAGCATGATCCTGGGATCCGGGATTGAGTCCCAATTGGGCTTTCTTACTTCTTCCTCTGCCTGTGTCTCTGCCTCCCTCTCTGTGTCTCTCATGAATAAATAAACATAATCTTTTAAAAAATAAACCAGGACTTAGTTGAGATACACCCTAGATGATTCTGAAGACGTCAGAGACCAGAAAATAAAAGAAAAATAAGAACAGAACAAAATAAAACGAAAGGACCACTAAAATGAAAAACAAAATTGAAAGCAAAATAGTAAAAATAAAAAAAACCAAAAACAAAGAAGAAGAAAAAGAAAAGAAAAGAAAGAAAAGAAAAGAAAAGAAAAGAAAAGAAAAGAAAAAAAAGAAAAGAAAAGAAAGGAAAAGGGTGATGGTGGTGGTGAGGAAGTGGTGGTGGAGGGAGAATATAGTTTCCCATAGGGAACCTAGAGGGTAATCCTCTTGGTTGAGTGTATTTTGTTCTGCATGTTAAAAGATGCTTAATCCCAAATTTATATAAACCAGCAATACTTATATAAGTCTCAACATCGACCACAAAAATATAAACAAGATAAAAGAGGGGGACAAAATGGTAAGGAAGGGAGAGTATAGTCTCTTCGAATTAACCAACACGGTGTTCCACTTGGTTCTGGGTATATTTTGGTCGTTTGTTAGAAGGCAGTAATTTCTACCACTGTAAAACAAAACAAGACAGAAAAAAAAAAAAACAACAAAAACCAAAAACTCATATATTGTCTATCTACCAAAATTAAATTGAATTTGTTGAAAGGAATCCAGAAGTGAAAAATATATCTAAGACATGTAATTGTAGAAATATGAAAATCAAAAAAGAAAAAGCTTAAAAATGAAGAGTTGATAAAATATCATAGTGAAGGGGGGTAAAGAGAATAAATATTGGAAAGTTTTAACCTGATATAAAAACAAGTTGTATTAAAAACAAAAAAGAAAGAAAACACTCTATCTAGTTCTATATACTATTTTCCCTTGTCCTGGAGCTTTCCAGTGTTGCTTGTTCAGTAAACTTGCTTCCTCCTTGTTCTTCCAGCAGTTCCTCTGGGGGAGGGGTCTGCTGAGCTGAGGGTGTCTGTGCTTGGGGCAGATGCCCCGCCCTCTGCCAGGTGCTGGGCTCAGTGTGAGCTGTTTATCCTGTGAAGCCTTTGTTTCCTAGAGGCCCCACCTCTCCCAGGTGCAAGGTGAAAAGAAGAGAGAAAAATAGCAGCGGCCAGATTTCCAGCTCTGGAATCTAGCTCCCTGTCTGTAACTAACCATAGTCTCCCTGTCGGCACTGGCCTAGATGCTCCTGGGGGCAGGCATGGGTGTGCTGATCTGCACAGTTTGGGGGCGCCCAGTGACAGGAGAGTTCTCACTGTCTTGTGCCCTCCCTGCTTCCACCTGTCTCAGGGGGAATGGAGGATAGTTGGCTTTGTCTCCTTTGTTGCTCTCGGATGCAGGGCCCTGTGCCACTGGACCCTCACTCCCAGGGACTGCCTTTCCTGAAGGGAATGGTGTACAGCCACCTCCGTCTGTTGCCGGGCTCTAGGGTAAAGGGAGCTCGGGAGCCAGTGCACGTAACCAGTTCGCTTCTCCCAAATGCCCCGGAGGACTGTGGCACTCCAGCCCTTTACTGAGATCAAGACCATGGTTTCAAGTGAGCTTTCCCTTGGAGCCCCTCCTCTTATGGTGTCTGCAGGAATCTTGAGGCCTCACTGCCCCTCCAGCAATTCTGCCCTATTTCCCTGCTAAGCACTTTTCCATCAGGAAAAACTCAGGTGCAGATTTTTAAAGTTCCCGTTAGTCCAGGGCTGGGCTTTTGTGCCCCAGAGGCTTTTGAAGCTCCGCTTTCTCCTGGCTCGTCCCTCCCCCACTTGATTTTTTTTTTTTTTTTTTTACCTTCCTACCTTACCTTCCCAGAAGCGGAAACTTTTCTCTCTGTAGTGTTCCAGCTGTTCTCATCATTCATCTCAGGTTGAATTTGTAGGTGTTCAGGATGTTTTGAAAGTTATCTAGGTAAGTTTGTGGGACCAGATGAGTTGAGGACCCCTACTCTTCTGCCATCTTGCCTCCACTCTCAATACTTGATTATTGTTGGGATTTTAGCTAAGCTACTCCATAGTAGCTGTCTTGGTATCTACTTTGTATGGTCAGGAGGCCTCCAGGGTTCTAAGATTGACACTAGCCTCTCATATAAGCACAAGCATGTGTAGCATCTTTTAGAGTTACAAACAAACAGAAGCACCCAATGTGACTTACCCTGCAACCCTGGTGAGCAACAGTCTCCTCTTCTTTCCAGGACCTTCCTCTTATGTGCCCTTAGATAAGACCCTCATGAGGTTTACCAGAATCCTGCTCTTTGGGGTTGAGTTGGCCAATCTGGCTCTATCTCAAGAACCCCAAAGCACTTCACCCAGCAAGCAGATCCTGTGGCCCCTTTAGTTGCTGAGTACTTCCCCCAGGACCTATGAGTGATAGCTTCTCTATTTCAGTTTCCCCCACGGTCCTTTGTTGAACTTAGATTTATCATGCATCACCCTGTGCTCCACTTAAGTGTTATTTTAATAAATTAATAACAATTATATAGAATATTCATGATGTGATGAGCAGTGGGTATTATACTATATGTTGGCAAATTGAACTTAAAAAAAAAGAATATTCACCATCAACTATGGAACATATAGAATATTGATCCAAACTGAACATATTTTGATCCATAAAGAATCTCAATGAATTTGAAAGAACTGATATCGTATGGAACAAGATCTCTGGCCGTGATGTTTAGATTGACATTAAGGAGAAAAATGGTTTTTGAGTCAGAAACACACTTTAATATAACACAAGTAATCTCAATTCAGGTTAGGGTTTATGATCAAAGGAAGTGATTAAAACATACAACGTGAAAGTATACATCGTGCTGCTGAGTTTCAGCTTTTTTTTTTTTTTTGCAAAGATGTTTTTAAATTCTTTTTAAATTTAAAATTAAATTAGTCAACATAGAGTACATTAGTTTCAGATGTAGTGTTCAATTATTCATCAGTTGAGTATAACACCTAGAGCTCATCACATCACGTGCCATCCTTAATACCCATCATTCAGTTACCCCATCCCCCACACACCCACCTCCCCTCCACCAACCCTCAGTTTGTTTCCCAGAGTTAAGAGTCTCTCATGGTTTGTCTTCCTCTGTGATTTTTTCCCATTCAGTTTTCCCTCCATTCCCTTATGGCCCTCTGCACTATTTCTTATATTTACATATGAGTGAAGCCATATGATGATTTTCCTTCTCCAATTGACTCATTTCACTCAGCATAATACCCTCCAGTTCCATCCACATTGATGTAAGTGGTAAGTATCCATCCTCTCTGATGGCTGAATAATATTCCATTGTATATATACACCATATCTTCTTTATCCATTCATCTATTGAAGGACATCATGGCTCCTTCTACAGTTTGGCTACTGTGGACATTGCTGCTATGGACATTGGGGTGCGGGTGCCCCTTCATTTCACTACATCTGTATCTTTGAGGTAAATTCCCAGTAGTGCAATTGCTGGGTCATAGGGTAGTTCTATTTTTAACTCTTTGAGGAACCTCCATACAGTTTTCCAGAATGGCTGCACCAGTTCAAATTCCCTCCAGCAGTGCAAGAGTGTTCCCCCTTCTCCACATCCTCTCCAACACCTTTTGTTTCCTGCCTTGTTAATTTTCCCCATTCTCACTGGTGTGAGGTGGTATCTCATTGTGGTTTTGATTTGTATTTCCTTGATGGCAAGTGACACGGAATATTTCCTCATGTGCTTGTTGGCCATGCATAGGTTTTCTATGGAGAAATGTCTGTTCATGTCTCCTGCCCAATTCTTGACTGGATTGTTTGTTTTTTGGGGGTATTGAGTTTAGTAAGTTCTTTATAGATCTTGGATACTAGCCCTTTATCTGGCATGTCACTTGTAAATATCTTCTCCCATTCCATAGGTTTCCTTTAGTTTTGTGGACTATTTTCTTTGCTGTGCAGAAGCTCTTTATCTTGATGAAGTCCCAATAGTTCATTTTTGCTTTTGTTTCTTTTGCCTTTAGAGGCATGTCTTGCAAGAAGTTGCTGAGGCTCAGGTCAAAAATGTTGCTGTCTGTGTCCTCCTCTAGGATTTTGATGGATTCCTGTTTCACATTTAGTTCTTTCATCCATTTTGAGTTTATCTTTGTGTCTGGTGTAAGAGAACGGTCTAGTTTCATTCTTCTGCATGTGGCTGTCCATCACCATTTGTTGAAGAGACTGTCTTTTTTCCATTGGATATTCTTTCCTGTTTAATTGAAGATTAGTTGACCATAGAGTTGAGGATCTATTTTTGGGTTCTCTCTTCTGTTCCATTTAATCTATGTGTCTGTTTTTGTGCCAGTACCATACTGTCTCAATGACCACAGCTTTGTAGTACAGCTTGAAATACAGCATTGTGATGTCTCCAGATTTGGTTTTCTTTTCGAATATTCCTCTGGCTATTCAAGGCCTTTTCTGGTTGCATACAAATTTTAGGATTATTTGTTCCAGCTCGGTGAAAAATGTTGATGGTTTTTTGACAGAGATTTCATTGAGTGTGTAGATTGCTCTGGGTAGCATAGACACTGTCACGATATTTATTCTCCCAATCCATGAGCATGGAATGCTTTTCTATCTCGTGTCTTTCTAAATTTCTTTCCTTTTCTTAAAAACAGATTTTATTTATTTATTCATGAGAGCCAGAGAGAGAGAGAGAGAGAGAGAGAGGCAGAGGGAGAAGCAGACCCCATGCAGAAAGCCCAATGTGGGACTCGATCCCAGGACTCCAGGATCACACCCTAGGCCAAAGGCTGGTGCCAAACCGCTGAGCCACTCAGGGATTCCCTCTCAATTTCTTTCCTAAGTGTTCTGTAGTTTTTAGTGTACAGATCCTTTACCTCTTTGGTTGAGTTTATTCCTAGGTATCTTCTTCTGGTTTTTTGATGGAGTTGTAAATGGGATCAATTCCTTAATTTCTCTTTCTTCTGTCTCATTGTTAGTGTATCAAAATGCAACTGATTTGTGTGCATTGATTGTTCTATCCTGCCATGTTGCCAAATTCCTGTATGAGTTCTATCAATTTTAGGGTGAAGTTTTTTGGGTTTTCCAATAGAGTATCATGTCATCTGCAAAGAGTGAGAGTCTGACTTCTTTGCCAATTTGAATGAGTTTCAGCTTTAAGGAAGTGACAGTCCATACAGGCACCAATAGAGAGTGGTCATGAAGATAACCGATAATCACAGTCTCTGTCAAAAATGGAAGGAAATTATGTTTTAAAAAAGCATAAACAAAGGAAAGAAGAAACAGATTCATAGAGAGAGTCAAGAAATCCAACAGCTGGTTCATTGACAGGCCTCCCCAAATCGGTGATCCCTGACAATGCAATCTAGAAGTGAGGCAGTCACAACCCATGTCAGTAGCGAAAAAGAGGCCTTGTTATAGATCTTGCAGGTCCTGAAAGATGACAGTGACCACTCTTGTCATCTTGCTGCTGGGCGGGGGGAGGAATAATCAGCCATGTGGGGACCTGAGCTCCTCAGGAGAGGGAACACTCAGGATCAGATGCACTTGTAGACAATTTGTGTAGTCCTCATCATGATTGTTCTTAGACACCCATGTCACCAGCTGTTTACTGAAGTGCAACAGTGAAGATGGTCACTAGGGTATCTGACATCTGGCCATACTCCCATCTCTTTCTGGGGTAGCCCTGGTCTGTACTTATGGCCTGTCTGAACAGCTGTGGCCCTGGCCCTACACCTTTTCATCAATGTGCAGGTGTCTGTTTATTCCATGTCCAAGGTAGGAAAATCCTTCCCTTTCAGAGTGTCCCCTCATGTACCTGGGCAGCATCATACATTCTTGGTCCACTCACTTCCGTTGCCTCATACAGAGGCTAGGTGGGGACGCTCACAGGTACCGTGGTTCCTTCCAGAAAAGCCTAACACAATGAGATGGCAAAAGCCATGGGATTTCAAAGTGGTAGATCTGGGATGCTTGGGTGTCTGTCTTTGGCTCAGGGTGTGATCTTGGGGTCCCAGGATCGAGTCCTGCATCAAGCTTCCTGTGTGGATACTTCTTCTCCTTCTGCCTATGTCTCTGCCTCTCTCTCTGTCTGTCTCTCAGGAATAAACAAACAAACAAAAAATCTTTAAAAAGACAAAGTGAAAAAAAAAAAAAGACAAAGTGGTAGTGGTGCATGGAAATGCATGTTGGTTAGGGCTGGGAAACACCTTTCTTTCCCAGTCCCTGACCCCTCTCATGCACATGGCTGTCATCCATGCCCATTCTAGCAGAGCCCTGCCCTGGGCTGATACCCACTTTGTCCTGGGCATTTTCTCCACCCACCCTAGGACATTAGAAACTTCTCTCCCCACTGCCAAGCACAGCGAGTCCTCATGACAGGTAGGTCAACAGGTGCCAATGGTGGTACAAAGGATGATAATGCAGTTCCAATGGTGGCTCTTTCCTGTGCCTTCCTGATGCCCCCAGAGTTTGTGAGCTGCCGTCATAGGTAGACCTGGTTTTTACCTCAACTCCCCAGGACTCAGGGCCCACTGGTGTTCCTAAGAGTTCCTGTGACTTGGCAGCTGTAGGATACGTGGCTGTGAGAACAAGGGAGATGGGTTCAGGACTTTTTTCGGAGCTTATTAGGGCTGCGCTGGGGTAGGGGGAAGCAGCCCTGGAAACAGAACATATTGCATTGCATGTCCCTCGGTCCAAGGCATGTGGAACAAAGGGGTGGAAATTGTAAATCTTTGCTCTGCCTTCTGTTAGAGATGATAGGAGGGACAAGGCAGGCAGTGAAAGGGAGGAGCTAGACAGAGCATTGGCCAACATCCCAGGGACTCCTTGAGATAGGGCTGTGTGGGATGCAGAGCTTTGGAGAGTGTCCCCGCACCAGCTGTCACCCTGCCACCCATGTGTTGCTGGCCTCCAGGGCTGACACCAGACAGTATGCTCCTGAAGGCATCCCTGCTTCTGGGGCTCATTGTGCTGATGCCTCATATTTGCAGTCCCAGCTTTGTGGACATTAGTAGGAGATCAAATTACTTCACCCTGTGTGTTGAGTTTGCAGTATTTCATTTCAACCAAGTCTACCCAGATGAGTATGCATATAAGCTGCTGTGGGTGCGGCGAAGCCAGCACAAGGTGAGTAGTGTGTCCTCACTCCATGTGGCTCCATGTTTGCCCTGAGACCACACTTGGGGGTGGGTGGGTCCTTGATCTGCAAGAAAGATCAATGGATGTTTTAATTTTGCAAATATTATTTAAAAAGTTATAAGATTTCATTAGAAATGTTTCAAGTTTCTGATTTGTTTCCTTCATGAGCAAGGCTCCTGAATAACAGAGGAGAGATGGAAAGAAGTTGAGCAGAAAGCAAGCATGGAAGGCAGAGATCCAGCTGCATAGTGAGGGAGGGAAGAACAGCCACCAGTGAGGTAGCTGGGACAAGCCAGAGCAGCAGGGACAGATGAGAAATGAGAAGGACTAAGAGAAGGGGTAGCTGGTAAACACAAGCCCAAGAAGGAAAGGCATCACAAAGGCTGATCTGTGATGCTCAGTTAAGCTTCATGAAGCACTGTGGATCCAGGGCTGAGCAGGAGGCAGTAGAGAAGACAGATTGGGACATGTTCCCGTTGGGCTGTGTTCTGGTGAGGACAGGTCGACAGCCCTGGAGTTCATGAGTGGAATAGTGGAAGGCTGGGGAAAAGAGGTAGGTGTGGGGGCCCAGGGACAAGGGGAGGCCGAGAGCATGGGGGTTGGTCAGAGAAGGCATCTCAATGGTGGGTACTCCTGGAAAAATCCAGTCACATGGAGGTTGGGGATGAGAAGGGCAGGCAGCTCCAGAAAGAACCCTGGATGGGGACAAGCAAAGTGTATCTGTGCAGACAACCTGAAGTTCTGTAGATGGGAGTTGCAGAAAAGGAGATGCAGAGAGGAAGGAGTGCAGGGGGAGGTGGGGCTGGAGACACCTTTAGGGCCCCAGGTGAAAATCTGAGATGTTATCCTTAGAGATATGAAGATCCATGGAAGGAAGGAAGTCATTCAGGGCTCAAAAGCCCATGTCAGGCTGAGACTAGGATGCAGGGGGATAGTATCCTGGTCACTGGGAAGAAGTGCTGGCTTCTGAATCTGCCGGAGGTTGATGGGGGTGCACTGGTGTGAGGGTGTACAGACATGGGACAGACCCCTAGTGTTTTCCCAGAACACATGGGTGTGCAGTGACTCTATCAATTGAAAAGACAACATAGCAAGGTTGGAGGAGACATGAACAGATCTGGGCAAGACACATTGCATTTAGGATTCCAGAAACAGCCTATGCAGAAGAAGGCTGTGGAGTATAGAGCCTTAAGAGTAGGGAAGAAGTTGGGCCTGATGAAAATGTGGGAGTCCTTAGCCTCTGTTGGGCAAATCTTTCCCACTGTTGTTTATTCTTATCACATCGTACTTTCTTTGAACAGAATACAAACTGCTATCCAGACCTCATTCTGTCCATGCCAAGATTCTGGTCCTTGCATGAACGATCCTGAGCCAGGAAGCATGCCTGGTGGGCCCTGGTAGGGAGGGTCTCACATCTGCACCACACTCCTGAGGACACTGGGTGTGGGCCCTTCCTTGCACAGTGCCCATGGGCTTCCCTCAGTCTCTCCCATTTTCTGACTCTCTGCCTCTTCCTTGAACGGCAGCCAGACCTGGACACCTGGAGGCCACAGGAGCTCCTTGGGCATGGGTAGTATGCCTGTGCTCCCAGCCACCGTGTCCTGGTCCAGTGACTATGCAAGTGAGGCTGGGGGGTGCATGACTCCGTGTGCACATGTGTGTTTGAGAGTATGTTGTTGGTGTGCATTGGGGCATGAGTGGGTATCATGTGTCTGTTTCAGGAATTGAGCCCCAAATGAAGCCAGCATTCTAGATAATTCCAGGTCAGTCCAGTGAGAGACAGGTTCCTCCCTATGGTGATTTCTGGTAACATTTCTATGTTTGAGTTCTTGAGTTTTCATGCACTTCTATTTAACGAGATGAAATAGTAACTTTTAATAACCTCTGATAGAAGCTTAACAAACATGTAGAACAGCATCTGCTCTATAAATATCCAAATGAGCTTTAGCAAGAAGAGCCCTTCTGGGTAGTCAGCTCCCACATGAAGAGGCAAGCATTCCCAGCCCCCAAAGCCCCCTACACCCCCATCTAGATGTTGCCCTGAAAGGAATGGCCAGCTCCAATGGCTAATCAGTAGATTACCACACCCGTGTTACCCTGCCCTCTAGAGGAAGACTCACTGGCATGTTCACCTTGTGTCTGGCCAATGCTGTCCAGGCTATGACTGAGAAATCAGTGGTGCCATCAGTGTTGCTGTAGCCTGAGAAGACTCCTTTGGTCCTATGAGCCTCTTACCACCTTATCTCCTGTGTATTCATGTGTGGATGTGACTAGCAGGTACAGGTCGTCAGGAGCAGCGCCACAGGGAAGACCCTACTACATGCTTCAGGTGCATTTAGGAATATCTTTTTTTGAAAGAAAAATAGAGACTTAAGAGGAAAAGGTGAAATGATAAATCAATTTAAAAATAAGAAAAATAAGACATCATACAAATGTCCTTATGCATTTACATACATACATTCACAGTTGTTGCCTGTTTTCCTTTTGGTTCTCTGTTTTTCTTATTAATGCAAAGTATTTCACTGAAGTTCCTACAATTTTTCTTAACAGAAGTTTACCATGATATATTTAATGGAATTGGAGTTGGGACAAACCATTTGTGCAAAACAGGATGAAGATCTGGACAACTGCCCCTTGCAAGAAGGCCCACGAGAGAAAAAGGTTTGAGAATATGATGAGCAATCATATAAAGGAGGGTTGATGGGAAGAGGCTTAGGGAAGTTGTCAGGGATGATAATGGGACAGAGAGACAGTCCTGACTTCTCTCCTTCCAGGTCCCAGGGTTCCCCACTGAGGGAGAATGTCGTTATTCTAGACCAACAGAGCTGCTCCCAGCAGAGCAGCCAGCTGAGTGCTGTGCTCACAGCTGGCCTGTGTAAGGACCTTCTTGTGTCATTATCTATAAGATGATCTTATCTAGGGGAATTGGACCCTGGGCATGAACCTGAGTCAGGACGATGCCCTCAATGGGGAATTCTAGCCTGAGGGGCAGCCACCCCTCCAGATGGGTTTGCAGCAGCTGGACCCTCAGTGGGCAGTCTGCAAGCTCCCTCAGAGCTCATGGGGGCAGGGGCATCCAGGCAGTGTTATGGGTACTGGCAGGACCCCTGGAGGGCAAGCTATGGTCCCAACAGGCACCCTCTCAGGAGCCTCTGTCCCACATATGTACATTCAGCAACCCCTGCCTGTCATTCTGGTGGAGCCTTGAGCTCCTCAAATCCTGCCCTAGGCCACTGTTTCTTTTTGCTTTTCATAATTTGTAGTTTTTCATGCACCTTGAACTCCTACTCAGTCCTTCGTGCTAAGTGCTCTCCATGTGTTAAACTGTTCTAATCTCATGATTGCTTTTTTTCCTTTTCAGGTGGACTGCACCTTTATTGTGGATGTCAGACCATGGTTTTCCCAGTTCTCCCTCCTGAACAGTACCTGTGTGCAGAAATAGGCAGAGTAGCAGCCCCTGGCTCCTCAGGCAGAAGTTCCTTTCCCTCTAGAGAGCAACAGTCAGTCTATAGTCCCCGGTCTGTTCAGTATCAGGGGAATTAAAGGTATCTCAGAGCACTTTCTGGGTCTCTGTCTGTTTTGCACTATCCCACATCTTTTATATTTTATAAATGCTGCTTCCCCCCATGACAAGGGGTGGAGAATTGACCATCATTATTGCTCTTACCTTGGATATAGGTGCAGAGTGTTGGGTCAGTCAGAATCCCCATCTCATGGGAGGCTGCCCTAGTGGTTCTTGCAGGGTCCCCACTGGTTGGTTGATGTACTTATTCATCCATCCCTCCATCCCTCCATTCTTTTTTTTTTGTTAATAATAAATTTATTTTTTATTGGTGCTCAGTTTGCCAACATACAGAATAACACCCAGTGCTCATCCCGTCAAGTGCCCCTCTCAGTGCCCGTTACCCATTCAGCCCCACCCCCCCTCCTCCCCTTCCACCACCCCTAGTTCATTTCCCAGAGTTAGGAGTCTTCATGTTCTGTCTCCCTTTCTGATATTTCCTACCCATTTCTTCTCACTTCCCTTCTATTCCCTTTCACTATTATTTATATTCCCCAAATGAATGAGACCATATAATGTTTGTCCTTCTCCGATTGACTTATTTCATTCAGCATTCCATCCCTCCATTCTTCCATGTATGAATTCCTTTATTCATCCATCCTCCAATGTCTCCATGCCCCTCATCTATTCCACTCAAAAGGAATGCAGACAATTTTGCTGGGGAATAGCCACCTGCTTCTTCTTTCCTTTTTTTAAAAATATTTTATTTATTTATTCATGAAAGACACACAACGCACACACACACACACACACACACACAGAAGCAGAGACACAGACAGAGGGAGAAGCAGGGTCCATGCAGGAAGCCCAACATGGGACTCAATCCCGGGTCCCCAGGATCACGCCCTGGGTCAAAGGTGGCGCCAAACCACTAAGCCACTGGGGCTGCCCAGGGTTCTTTCTTCCAACTCTGGAGCCAGGTTCACAATGGGGTAGTCCTTCTGAAGAGGGGTCACAGGGATTGGAGGTGGGTAAGTAAAGTTGACTAAGGGCTCTGTCCTCTGTGGACACCCATCAGGGCATCTGCACATGAGCCTCTTGACACATGGAGGGTAATCCCAGGGCCTCTGAGGATAGCTCAGAAAATGGTAGCTCCAGTCACCATGTCCCACCTGCTCCTTGATGATGCCTGTACCCTCTTTCTCAGCCCAGTGTGGCCTCTATGTCTGTCAACACCAATCACTAATCCTGGGATGGGCACTGTGGTGACAGACACCCAGCCTGATAAGCAGCCCTGTCTTCTAGGATCCTCATGGGCAGCAGTCCTGGAGGAGCAGAGTGAAGGAGGGTGTGGGGGCACCTGGAGGTGTGACTGGGATAGACACACTGTGGCAATGCCACTTGAAGGAATCTTTCAGCATGGAGGGGCTGAGGCATCTTTCTTTCTTCCTCTTGGTTTCTAAGAATTCTGATTTAGTTGTTCCTAGTTGAAAGTCTACCTGTTTCTTGGACAATCCTTTTTTTCATGAAGTGTTCATAAGCAATGATGTAATATGATTTCCCAAGATGACTGGGGCATAACACAAAAATAGTGGTCTGGTTCAGTTTTGGCTTTTTGAACAGTCTGTGTAGTTTTTAAGATCTCCCACACTTTGATAGGGGCATATACAATCTTTCAAGGGTAAGTCTTTGTGGTCAGTAGAGCTGGCCCCCCACCCTGGCTTTAGAGCACTCATGTACTAAGGGGTTGAGCCATTATGTCTGGGCTGTATGGCTTCATCTTAGGAGGCCTGGTGTTCTGTTCTTTCTCACTCTCTCTGTCATGTCTTATCTCAATCGACATGAAAACCACCTTGGTTTCATTCTACAAATCTAAAAACCAAGCCATATCCCCCCTTTCTATTATAGAAGAATCTCTGTGACCTGACATCAAAAGACATAAGGTCCCCAGGTAATTAGCCCTGTGGACACAGTTGGGAAATAGTTCTCTAAGGAACTGCAATATTTAGAAATGTGTGAATTGCAGTTAGGGTATTTTGTATGTGACCTATGTCTTTTCTCTGATTCCTGCTCTGATAGAATAGGGAATTAAAAACATGGCCCCATTCATGGAATTGATGTTCACGGGTCATGGTTTATGCAGGAGTCTTTGATAGGGTGGGTAAATGTTGTGCCTGCCACTATTGCCCTTGATGAGCCCACATTAATAGCTCTTGAATGAAACAGCATCATCACTGTGAGTCAGCCACAGGGGCAACCCGTCCTGTGTCATCATGTCCTGGAGAGACCTCTCTAGATCCAGCCCAGTACTCATTGTCCCAAATTAGAAGGGAGCAAAAATATACTTGGAAGTTACAAATCAAGTACACACATAGAAACATTGACACACATTTCAGAAATTCTTGATTTCTACAAAACCCAGAATGTTTTTTAGGACTTCTGGCTTTGAGGAATAGAGCTCCCTGGAATATATTTATGAGACCCCTCCTGAAATAGGGACTTAACCAGAATCTCAACACTGAGGTCTTCAGGGAAGCATAAAAGGGGAAAGGGAGGAGGTAAAAGAGAAAGGGGGAAAACTGTACTCCCTGCAAGTAAGGTTGATGTAATAAAATCTAAGTGATGAAATGATCTCTGTTAACCCTCACCACCAGCTTCCTTCTCCATTTCTATATCAGGGCCCTGGCAGCTAGCCTAATAATTCTTTATTGTGCTTTTCTTAAATTGAGCTCACAGGTTGAGTCCAGCTCCTATCACTCATGTTTCCAAATGCAAAGATCCATAGACATTAGCAAAGAAATGAAGGCTTAGGAATATGTGTAACTAGATATTTGTTATACCCTTTCCATGATGCTTTCCAAATATTTTCAAAACAAAATCACATATCATAGAAATTGCTATTGTTTATCTGATTTCCTGTGCTGTCTTATGAGGACACGTTTTCAGTCCAGCTATATCATCAGTGAATCAAAACCA
Organism: Vulpes vulpes; assembly: GCF_048418805.1. NCBI lineage: Eukaryota > Metazoa > Chordata > Mammalia > Carnivora > Canidae > Vulpes > Vulpes vulpes. The sequence goes on from NC_132793.1 coordinate 47,503,268, forward strand.
ACACATCAATGTCCTAAAACATTGCATTCATTGAACTGAACCCCTCATTTCTATCTTCAACTGCCCCATTCTCAGGTGCCATCCTTTAGCATCTGCCCCAATGTATTCCCCAAATGGCCAATATGCTGTGTATAACCTCTCCTTCTCCAGTCTCCTTTCAAATCTACTCTTTAGATGATGACATCTGTTATCTCTAAAGTGATCTATATTTTACATAGATCTATCTCATGGCTTACATCCTATGTGTCTCTATCAGATCAAGGTAAAATACTCTCAAAGTCACGCAAAATCTTGATTAGTTCTACATGTTTAAAACATAGAATGTCCATAAACCACATCTTCTTTATCCATTCATACACAATGGAATATTACTCAGCCATTAGAAACGACAAATACCCACCATTTGCTTCAACCTGGATGGAACTGGAGGGTATTATGCTGAGTGAAGTAAGTCAGTCGGAGAAGGACAAACATTATATGTTCTCATTCATTTGGGGAATATAAGGGAAGGGAGAAGAAATGTGTAGGAAATATCAGAAAGGGAGACAGAACATAAAGACTCTTAACTCTGGGATCTCTGGGTGTTGTGCAGCAGTTTAGCACCTGCCTTTAAACAACATGTGAAAACCTCCTTAGCTGCGACCACATTCTTTCATGTTGTTTTGTTGGTTTTTTTTGTTTTGTTTTGTAACACCATGCTTACCATGAACCCCCCCCCCCTTAAACGCATTTTTATTTACTTTTACACTGTCACAGAAAACATCCACGAGATACCAGCTAGATCAGGGGATGAGGAAAACACACACACACACACACACACACACACACACACAAAGGCAAGCCCGTGGCAGGGCCGTAATGACTTAAATGTGCCATTTCCCAGGTTGATGTTGCCACACTTCATAGACAGTTTTGCAACACCGCGTACTCCGCCAGTCTAGCGATCCTCACTAAAGCAGAAAGATTTCCATTCAAAGTGCCAACGATGTATTCAACAGGCAGATTAATGTTGAAAATGCAATCAGGTGTGGTTTGGTGCTACTTTAAACAAAAAGTCCCACTGTGGTCTTTCGTTCAATATTGTTCAATTTAGAATTCTGTCCAACACTAATTTATTTTGTCTTGAGTTTTACTACAAGATGAGACTGTGGGTCCTGTATGCCCGAATTCACTAAAGCCAAGAGTTTGTAAGGCACGCTGCTCCTGTAAGACTTCTAGCCTCCTCATTGGCACATTTGCAGCTCATTACAACTTATAGGATAGCATTCGATGTGGATTTCCACTCTCCATTTCTCTGTTAAAGTGAAAGATTTAGGCACTATGTACAATTGGTAAAGAAGAAACATTTTCATAAGAGTTATAACTATATGTAAACATTGTATAATGGTATGGAATAAAATGCACATTGTAGGACATTTTCTAAAAAAAATCCTACAAGCTACAACATGACTTGTCTTGGACTCCATATGAGGACATTGAGAAGCATGATGCTAAAATCAACATAGTGGACAAAAAAAAATTCCTAAAAAATTCCAGGATGGAATCCCATGTCGGGCTCCCTGCATGGAGCCTGCTTCTCCCTCTGCCTATGTCTCTGCCTCTCTCTCTCTCTCTCTCTGTGACTATCATAAATAAATTAAATTAAAAAAAAGACTCCTAACTCTGGGAAACGAACTAGGGGTGGTGGAAGGGGAGGAGGGCGGGGGGTGGGGGTGAATGGGTGACGGGCACTGAGGGGGGCCCTGAGCACTGGGTGTTATTCTGTATGTTGGTAAATTGAACACCAATAAAAAATAAATTTATTCTAAAAAAAACATAGAACGTCCAGCACTCTGTCAAAAACAATCGGAAAAAAAAAAAAAAACATTTGATGGGTAAATCAAGAGCAAAATTTAATAATAGAAACAAACCTGAAAATGTACCTAGACAGTGCAGTTATCAGTCATAGGATTTTAATGAGGCCAAGATTAATACGTTCAGAAAAAAAGATGGTTAATACCGGTGAAGAAGTAGAAGCTATCAACGAGAATGAAAGGAAAGTTCTAGAACTGAAAAATATAATAACGGAAATGTATGATGTGATAGGCAGGTTAACCTGCATGGGAGTTAGAGCAGATGCAGGATGGGAAGCATGAGAAGGGCAAGGTGAGATCTTCTCTATAAGAGAAGAAACAGACAACGGGCAAAAGCAATATTTGAAGAAGTAAAGCATGAGTTTTCTGGAACTGACCAAAGACATCAGGCCATTGATGTAAACAATTAAAAACCTAAGCAGGATATAATAAAAGAGACCCACAACTGAGCATAAAAGAGTTCAAAATCAAATTTAGGGAGAAAAATCTTAAAATCAGCCAGAGGTAAAAAGATCTCTTATTTTCAAATAAACCACAATCAGGCTTTTAGGTAACCTCAGATAGGAAACAACAAAAGGTTAGAGGATATTGTCACGCACCCGCTAACCACTGAAGGAAATTAACCATTGACCTATAATTCCTCAGCCAACGAAATCTCTCTCCAAACTGCATATAAAACCAAGTTATTTTAAACGAGCAAAATGGAATGTATTTGTTGTCAGGAGAATGCTGTAAAATAAAGACTAAACGGAATTCTCTGCACAGAAAGGAAAAACAAGCCCATGTAGAAGAATAGTATGGTAGAAAGAAAGGAAGAACACATTAAAAGGATTAATAAATGGATAAATCTAGATGATACATTGAGTATAAGAAATGATCCTGTGTTGAAGATTGTTAAATACATATAGAATTAGTATACATGAAAAATATAGCATAAAGTTGGAACAGGAGCCAATGTGGCTAGAATGATGTAAATGCACTGGAGACTATAATTAAATGACATGGTTTAGAGAGATCACCCCCTAAAATCAATAAAAACCGTTCAACACCCCAACATTTAATAGTGAAAATGGAAAATTCCAAATATGAAGAGAAGAGCCTTAAAGCAGCAAGAGACAAGACATCCCTAACTTTTAAGGGGAGAAATATTAGATTAACAGTAGACTTCTTCACAGAGACCTGGCAGGCCAGAAAGGGCTGGCAGGATATATTCAGAGTCCTAAATGAGAAGAACATGCAGCCAAGAATACTCTATCCAGCAAGGCTCTCATTAAGAATAGAGGGAGAGATAAAGAGCTTCCAAGATAGGCAGAAACTGAAAGAATATGTGACCACCAAACCAGCTTTGCAAAAAATAATAAGGGAGACTCTGTAAAAGAAAGAGGAAGTCCAAAGAAACAATCCACAAAACAGGGACTGAATAGGTATTATGATGACACTAAATTCATATCTTTCAATAGTAACTCCTGCACATGAATGGGCTAAATGATCCCATCAAAAGGTGCAGGGTTTCGCACTGGATAAAAAAGCAAGAACCACCTATTTGCTGTCAACAAGAGACTCATTTTAGAGCTAAGGACACCTCTAGCCTGAAAATAAAAGGTTGGAGAACCATTTACCATTCAAATGGTCCTCAAAAGAAAGCAGGGGTAGCCATCCTCATATCAGAAAAGTTAAAGTTTATCCCAAAGACTGTAGTAAGAGATGAAGAGGGACACTATATCGTACTTAAAGGATCTATCCAACAAGAGGACCTAACAGTCATGAATATTTATGTCCCTAATGTGGGAGCTTCCAAGTATATCAATCAATTAATAACCAAAGTTAAGACATACTAGATAATTACACACTAATACTGGGAGACTTTAACATGGTGTTTTCTGTAAATGACATAACTTCCAAGCACAACATCTCCAAAGAAACGAGAGCTTTAAATGATACACTGGACCAGATGGATTTCACAGATATTTACAGAACTTTACATCAAAACGCAACTCAATACACATTCTTCTCCAGTGCACATGGAACTTTCTCCAGAATAGACCACATACTGGGTCACAAAACAGGTCTTAACTGACACCAAAAGATTGGTATTGTCCCTGCATACTTTCAGACCATAAAGCTTTGAAACTAGAACTAAATCACAAGAAGAAATTTGGAAGAAATTCAAACACATGGAAGATAAAGACCATCCCATTAAAAGATGAAAGGGTCAACCAGGAGATTAGAGAATAATTAAAAAGATTCATGGAAACTAATGAGAATGAAGATACAACCATTCAAAATCTTTGGGATACAGCAAAAGCAGTCCTGAGAGGGAAATATACCTCAATATAAGCATCTCTCAAAAAACTGGAAAGAACTTGAATACAAAAGCTAACCTTGCACCAAAAGGAACTGGAGAAAGAACAGCAAATAAAACCTACACCAAGCAGAAGAAGAGAGTTAATAAATATTTGAGCAGAACTCAATGAAATACAGAACAGAAGAACTGTGGAATAGATCACCAAAACCAGGAGTTGGTTCTTTGAAAGAATTAATAAGATAGATAAACCATTAGCCAAACTTATTAAAAACAAAGGAGAAAAGACTCTAATTAATAAAATCATGAATGAAAAAGGAGAGATCACCACCAATACCAAGGAAATACAAACGATTTAAAAAACGTATTATGAGCAGCTATATGCCAATAAATTTGGCAATCTAGAAGAAATGGACCCATTTCTAGAAAACTACAAATTACCAAAGTTGGAAGAGGAAAAAATAGAAAACCCGAACAGGCCCATAACCAGGGAGGAAATTGAAGCAGTCATCAAAAACCTCCCGACACACAAAAGTCCAGGGCCAGATCACTTCCCAGGGAAATTCTATCAAACATTTATAGAAGAAACAATATCTATTCTACTAAAGCTGTTCAAAAAGATAGAAAGAGATGGAATATTTCCAAATTTGTTCTATGAGGTCAGCATAACCTTAATTCCAAAATCAGACAAAAACTTCACCAAAAAGGAGAATTATAGACCAATATCCCTGATGAACACAGATGCAAAAATTCTCAACAAGATACTAGCCAATAGGATCCAATAGTACATTAAGAAGAGTATTCACCATGACCAAGTGGGACTTATCCCCAGGTTGTAAGGCTGGCCCAACACTCAAAAAGCAATCAACGTGATAGATCAACAAGAGAAAAAACAAGAACCATATGATCCTCTCATTAGATGCAGAGAAAGCATTTGACAAAATACAGCATCCATTCCTGATCAAAACTCTTCAGAGTGTAGGCAGAGAAGGAACATTCCTCAGCATCTTAAAAGCCATCTACGAAAAGCCCACAGCAAATATCATTCTCAATGGGGAAACACTGGGAGCCTTTCCCCTAAGATCAGGAACAAGACAGGGATGTCCACTCTCACCACTGCTATTCAACATGGTAGTAGAAGTCCTAGCCTCAGCAATCAGGCAACAAAAAGAAATAAAAGGCATTCAAATTGGCAAAGAGAAGGCAAACACTCCCTCTTTGCAGATGACATGACATTGTATGTAGAAAACCCGAAAGATTCCACGCCAGTATTGTTAGAACTCATACAGCAATTCAGCAGTGTGGCAAGATACAAATAACTGCCCAGAAGTCAGTGGCATTTCTATACCCTTACAATGAGACTGAAGAAAGAGAAATTAAGGAGTCAATCCCATTTACAATTGCACCCAAAAGCATAAGATAACTGGGAATAAACCTAACCAAAGAGGTAAAGGATCTATACCCTAACAACTATAGAACACTTCTGAAAGAAATTGAGGAAGACACAAAGAGATGGAAAAATATTCCATGCTCATAGATTGGCAGAATTAATATTGTGAAAATGTCAATGTTACCCAGGGCAATTTACACATTTAATGCAATCCCTATCAAAATACCATGGACTTTCTTCAGAGAGTTAGAACAAATTATTTTAAGATTTGTGTGGAATCAGAAAAGACCCTGAATAGCTAGGGGAATTTTAAAAAAGAAAACCATAGCTGGGGGCATCACAATGCCAGATTTCAGGTTGTACTACAAAGCTGTGGTCATCAAGACAGTGTGGTACTGGCACAAAAACAGACACATAGATCAATGGAACAGAATAGAGAACCCAGAAGTGGACCCTCAACTTTATGGTCAACTAATATTCGACAAAGCAGGAAAGAAGGACATTGGAAGAAGGACAGTCTCTTCAATAAATGGTGCTGGGAAAATGGGACATCCACATGCAGAAGAATGAAACTGGACCACTCTCTTGCACCATGCACAAAGATAAACTCAAAATGGATGAAAGATCTATATGTGAGACAAGATTCCATCAAAATCCTAGAGGAGAACACAGGCAACACCCTTTTTGAACTTGGCCACAGTAACTTCTTGCAAGATACATCCACGAAGGCAAAAGAAACAAAAGCAAAAATGGGACTTCATCAAGATAAGAAGCTTTTGCACAGCAAAGGATACAGTCAACAAAACTCAAAGACAACCTACAGAATGGGAGAAGATATTTGCAAATGACATATCAGATAAAGGGCTAGTTTCCAAGATCTATAAAGAACTTATTAAACTCAATACCAAAGAAACAAACAATCCAATCCTGAAATGGGCCAAAGACATGAACAGAAATCCCACAGAGGAAGACATACACATGGCCAACATGCACATGAGAAAATGCTCTGCATCACTTGCCATCAAGGAAATACAAATCAAAACCACAATGAGATACCACCTCACACCAGTGAGAATGGGGAAAATTAACAAGGCAGGAAACAACAAATGTTGGAGAGGATGCGGAGAAAAGGGAACCCTCTTACACTGTTGGTGGGAATGTGAACTGGTGCAGCCACTCTGGAAAACTGTGTGGAGGTTCCTCAAAGAGTTAAAAATAGACCTGCCCTATGACCCAGCAATTGCACTGTTGGGGATTTACCCCAAAGATGCAGATGCAATGAAACGCCGGGACACCTGCACCCCGATGTTTCTAGCAGCAATGTCCTCAATAGCCAAACTGTGGAAGGAGCCTCAGTGTCCATCGAAAGATGAATGGATAAAGAAGACGTGGTTTATGTATACAATGGAATATTCCTCAGCCATTAGAAACGACAAATACCCACCATTTGCTTCAACGTGGATGGAACTGGAGGGTATTATCCGGAGTGAAGTAAGTCAATCGGAGAAGGACAAGCATTATATGGCCTCATTTCTTTGGGGAATATAAAACACAGTGAAAGGGAATAAAGGGGAAAGGAGAGAAAATGAGTGAAAATGTCAGTGAGGATGACAGAACATGAGAGGCAGGTAACTCTGGGAACGAACTAGGGGTAATGGAAAGGGATGTGGCCAGGGGGCCGGTGACTGGGTGATGGGCAGTGAGGGGGGCACTTGACAGGATGAGCACTGGGTGATATGCTATATGTTGGCAAATTGAACTCCAATAAAAAATTAATTAAAAAATGATGGAAATGGAGGGTGTTATGCTGAGTGAAATGAGTCAATCAAAGAAGGACAAGCATCATATGTTCTCATTCATTTGGGGAATATAAATAATAGTGAAAAGGAATAGAAGGGAAGGAAGAAGAAATGGGTAGGAAATATCAGAAAGGGAGACAGAACATAAAGACTGCTAACTCTGGGAAATGAACTAGGGGTGATGGTAGGGGAGGAGGGCGGGGGGGCGTTGAATGGGTGACGGGCACTGAGGGGGGCATTTGACGGGATGAGCACTGGGTGTTATTCTGTATGTTGGCAAATTGAACACTAATAAAAAATAAATTTATTATTAAAAATACAATGTAAAAAAAGTTAATTGATTACTGGAAAAATACAGGAAGTCAAAACAAAAAGGAAGGACATCTTAAATGTAAGAACACAGGGATATGGAAACAGTAAGAATGGACTAAAGTATACTGTCAATGCTTAATAAAAATGTTTAGTGTAAGAATACTAAGACTCCATAAAACAAATTTTAAGAAGCTGTGCTTGAAATAAAGGTGGACGTTTTACTGATGGAAATTTTTGTACCTGGTAGATACAACTCTAAGTGTGTCTTGTGAAGTTAATCTACTGAGGAGGATAGCTCCAGGCCAAACTGCTATGAGTAACTTTTCAGGTTGCAGGTAATTAAAAGTTTGCCTTGGCAGGCTTGAAGCCGGTCTTGCCCACCAGCCCCATGCACACATTTTGCATTCTCTGGAGAGAACTGCAGGCAGTGACTAACATCCCCCTCCCTCCCATAGGGAAGGTACTCAAGAGACACTACATAGGGAGATTTCTTCGTGGAGGAGGGGTACCTGACATGGGTCTCTGCTCTTAGTTCTCAGTACTTTCCCATTTGGTGCCCTGCTGCCTCACCCTCTCCAGAACCCTGGGGTCCTCTCTGATTTGCCTGCTTGCCATCCATTCATTCATTTTTTTCCACACCTACTCTAGTATCTTGCCCCTCTTCTTAGGCAACCATTCTCATGCCTTTTATCTGTGCCTTTACATTGATTTTCCTGAAGAGTGGGTAGTTTTGTTCTGTGTTCATAATTGGGTTGTGTTATATATCATATTTTGAATTTCACTTTTTCCTGTTAACATTGTCTTTTAAAAGATCCATTCTTGCTTCACTCCATAAATCTATTCTAGCTTCCAACCCCTGCATCATGCTTTGTGGGGAGGTGTCCACCCTTTTACCCACCTTTCCTCCACCCTTACATGGCTTTTGACTCTCTTCATCAAATCTATTGCAGTGAGTGTTTCTTTTTGGTACTTCATGGATATTTTGAGAAATTCTTTGGACTGGTACTCAGGAACAGACTTCCTGTGTCCTGGGCTTTGCAAACCCTCAATTTATTCTCCAGGATGGAGGTACTAGTACTCATGCTCCCCAGATGTGCAGGAGCCCTCCTTTGCCCCTGGATCAATCTCATCTTGCTTTCTCATTTTTGATAGCCTAACAGGTGAAAGGAAGTAATTCTTTTCACTGGTAATACCTATTTTCACTTCTTTGGTTACCAGTGGATTTGAATATCTTTTGATATGTTTAGACTGCTAGGTTTCCCCCCTGAAAATGCCTGGCTCACAACATTAGCTCATTCCTTAGTCTCAGATTTGGCAAGTGTCTTTATTGATTTTTGTGAATAGCATCTTTTATTGAACCGACATCCTAAATTTTGTGAGTTTTAATGTGGAAGGTGGCATTTCATATTAGAGCTTGTTAATGTATTCTTTAGGCCTTTAGCTGTCTGCTTGTTTTGGGGCTTCTCTATCAATTTTTGGCTTCAGATAAATCAGATAAAAAGCTGACCACTTACCTGTTTTCCCCTATAGCTGTCTCATTTCTTGCTAGGTGTGTGTTAGGCTGTTGCTAGGCCTACAAATATTTTTGATGACTATATCTTCTTGTTCTATTTTTTCTTTTGTCCATTTTTGTTCCTTTATTAGTTTTTCTATGCAGAGCAACAAATAACCACACATTTAACAGCTTAAAACAATACCTATTTATTATCTCATAGTGTCTGTGGGTCATACTTACTTGGGTCCTCTGTGCAGGGTCTCTCCATACTGCATCCAAGTGTTGGCCGAGACTGGGGATTCACCCGACATGGGATCTTCTTCTAAGTTCAAGTGGTAGTTGGCAGAATTCAGCTTCTGTGGTTATAGAACTGAGGCTCTTAGCTGTTAAAGTTTGCTGTCCTCTGCCAACATGGTCTTCTGTTCAACATGAGCATTTGCTCTTTCAAGGCCAATAGACAAGTGTCTCTGCTGCTTCTTTCTCTTACCTCTAGATCATCCTTTTCCCCCAAAAAAAACAGCTTTTGTGAGATAAAATCCACATTCTATACAATTCACTCACTTCATATGTGCAATTCAATGGCTTTTACTATCTATATTCACAAAGTTGTGTATCTATCACCAGAATCAATCTTAGAACATTTTCATTATCACAAAAAGAAATGCCATACTCCTTAGGTATCACCCTCCAATTCCCAATCTCCCTCTGCCCCAGCCATATCAGCAACTTATTTTCTGTCTGTATAGATTTGGCTACTCTGAACCTTTCATATAAATGGACTCATACCATATTAATGACTTAACATCTTTCACTTAACCTAATGCTTCCAAGATTCATTCATGTAATCATGAAGTATGTAATCAATACTTCCTTTTTATTGCTTAATAGCATTCTATTATATGGATATACAACATTAAATTGTATCCATTCTTTACTTGATGGATATATGGGTTGTTTCCACTTTTTATCAGTGATAAGTAATGGTATTGTGTATACATTTTTTGTGGACATAATTTCCCCCTTGTGTATATTCCTAGGAGTAGTATGGCTTGAACATATGGTAATTCTATTCTTTAATCATCTGAAGAACTGCCAGATTCTTTTCCAAAGAGGTTGCACCACTATATATTCTCACTAACAATGTATGAGGATTCCAATTTCTCTACATGCTTGCCAACACTTGAAATAATCCATATTTTTTATTCTAGTCATCCCAGTAGTATGAAGTTATAGCTCATTACAGCTTTGATTTGCATTTTACCAATGGTTAATAAAGTTGAACATTTTCTCATGTGTTTATTGGACACTTGCATATCTTTTTTGAAGAAATGTCTATTCAGATATTTTGCCCATCTTTTAATTGGGCTATTTGTTTTGTTATTATTGAGTTGTAGTAGGTTTTTAAAAAATATATTCTAGATTTAGATCTCTTAAGCCATAGATGATTTTCAAAAATTATCTGCCATTATGTGGATTGTTTTTAAACTTTATTTAGTGTCTCTTAAAATACAAAAGTTTTTTATTTTGATTAAGTCTTTTTATCTATTTTTAATTTGGGTGCCTGTGCTTTGGTATCATGCTTCAGAAAGCATTGCCTAATCAAAGGTCACGAACATATACACTGATGTTTTCTCTTGAGGGTTTTATTGTTTTAGTTTTACATTTGGGTCTGAATCCACTTTGAGTTAATTTTTGTATATGGTGTGGCAACTCATGTGGATATTGAGTTGCCCCAGCATTACTTATTGAAAAACTCTTCTCTTCCTATTGAATTGCCTTGGGTCCCATGTCAAAACTCAGTAACTACAAATATGAGAGTTTACTCTGGGACTCTCAATTCCATTACATTGAACTATATGTCGATCCTTACACCAGGACATTGTTAGGATTACTGTAGCTTTGGTGTAAAAAATGGAAATTGGAAAGTGTGAGTTCTCCAAATTTGTCTCTTTTTTTTTGCATGATTTTTTGGGCTGGTTTTTACTTCCTACATTATATTAGTAATGGATCCGTGGAGTTCTTTATTCTACCATCCTGAAAGTGAAATTCCTCTCTAGACCTTTTTTTAAAGGACTCTTGATTAGATCAGCTCTACCCAGAAAATGTCCCTTGCTATTATCTTGAAGATCACTGATTAAGGGATCTTAATTACTTCTGCAAAATGTTTTCCTCTTTACCATATAACCCAACTTCATCACAGGATTGGTATCCAATTATATTTACATGTCCTACCCACAATCAATGGGAGGGGATTATACTAGGTATATATAACAGACAGTATATCTTGGGGGACTCTTCAAGTTCTGCCTATCAGTTTCTTATGACTTTTTTCCTTAATCCTTATTTTGTGATTTATTAACATTGATACTCTAATTTTTTTTCCTTCATATTTGCCTAAAGATTTTTCCATCCTTTTATTTTTATCTTTTCTGTGTCTCTTTGTCTTACATGTATCTTTTATAGACACCATGCTGTGGGTCCTTTAAAAAAATCTAATCTGGGCAGCCCCAGCAGCTCAGCGGTTTAGTGCCACCTGCAGCCCTAGGTGTGATCTTGGAGATGCAGGATCGAGTCCCACGTTGGGCTCCCTGCATGGAGTCTGCTTCTCACTCTGCCTGTCTTTCTCTCCCTGCCTCTCTCTCTCTTGCTGTGTCTCTCATGAATAAATAAATAAAATCTTTTAAAAAATCTAATCTAGCAGCAATGTCCACAATAGCCAAACTGTGGAAGGAGCCTTGGTGTCCATCGAAAGATGAATGGATAAAGATGTGGTCTATGATACAATGGAATATTACTCAGCCATTAGAAATGACAAATACCCACCATTTGCTTCAACATGGATGGAACTGAAGGGTATTATGCTGAGTGAAATAAGTCAATCAGAGAAGGACAAACATTATATGGTCTCATTTATTTGGGGAATATAAATAATAGTGAAAGGGAAGGGAGAAGAAATGGGTAGGAAATATCAGAAAGGGAGACAGAACATAAAGACTCCTAAACTCTGGGAAACCAACTAGGGGTGGTAGAAGGGGAGGAGGGCAGGGGGTGGGGGAGAATGGGTGAGGGGCACTGAGCGGGGCACTTGACGGGATGAGCACTGGGTGTTATTCTGTATGTTGGCAAATTGAACACCAATAAAAAATAAATTTATTATTTAAAAAAATCTAATCTGTGAATTTTGGCATTTTATTTAGTGAGCTACTTTTATTACTATATTACTACATATCTTCCCTGCCATTTTCAACACCTGTCATTTACTGTATTGTCTCATTTTGTGTTTTTGCCTTACTAATCTCCTTTTCAGTGGGTAAATTTAAGTTTCTCTTGCTGGTTCCATTTTGTTTTTATTCTTGTGGTTATTGCTTATTTAACTTCAGGGCATTTTCAAGATTATTTTCCTTCTGACTACCAGTTTTTTCCAAGCTGGTGAATTACCATTGGCTGCTGGCTCCATCCCATGATCAATGCTAGAAAGACTACAGAAATGAAATGGCAAGATTTCTTAAATTTTGTAAAATTTCTTATTGGAGTTCGATTTGCTAACATATAGTATAACACCCAGTGTTCATCCCTTCAAGTGGAAATGGCAATATTTCATCCTTTCTAATGGCTGAGTAATATTCCAATGTATATACCACATATTCTTTACCATTCATTTGTCAATGGACTCTTGATTCTTTCCATAGAGTGCCTATTGTGGGCATTGTTGCTATGAAGATTAGGGTGTAGGTGCCCCTTCATTTCAATACATTGTATCTTTGGGGTAAATCCCCAGCAGTGCAATTGCTGAGTCATAGGGCAGTTCTATTTTTGAGGAACATCCACACAGATTTCCGGAGGGCCTTCACCAGTTCACATTGCCACCAACAGTGCAAGAGGGTTCCCCTTTCTCCACATCCTCTCCAACATTTTGTGGTTTCCTGCTTTATTAATTTTCCCCATTCTCATTGGTGTCAGGTGGTATTGTGGTTTGGATTTGTATTTCCCTGATGGCCAGTGATGTGGAGCATTTTCTCATGTGCTTGTTGGTCATGTGTGTCTTCCTCTGTGAAATTTCTGTTCATGTCTTTTGCCTATTTCAGGATTGGATTCTTTGTTTCTTAGGTGTTGAGTTTGATAAGTTCTTTATAGATGTTGGATACCAGCCCTTTATCTGATATGTCATTTGCAAATATCTTCTCCCATTCTGTAGGTTGTCTTTTAGTTTTGTTGACTGTTTCTTTTGCTGTGCAGAAGCTTTTTATCTTGATGAAGTGCTAATACTTCATTTTTGCTTTTGTTTCCCTTGACTTCATAGATGTATCTTGCAAGAAGTTGCTGTGGCCAAGTTCCACAAGGGTATTGCCTGTGTTCTCCTCCTGGATTTTGATGGATTCCTATCTCACATTTAGACCTTTCATCCATTTTGAGTGTCTCTTTGTGTATGGTGTAAGAGAATGGTCTAGTTTCATTCTTATGCACGTGGCTGTCCAATTTTCCTAGCACCATTTATTGAAGACACTGTCCTTTTTCCAGTGGAGAGTCTATGCTGCTTTGTCAAATATTACTGGACTATAGAGTTGAGGGCCCATTTCTGGGTTCCCTATTCTGTTCCATTGATCTATATGTCAGTTTTTCTGCCAGTACCACACTGTCTTGACCACAGCTTTGTCATACACTTGGAAATCTGGAATTGTGATGCCTCCAGCTCTGGTTTTCTTTTTCAATACTCCCCTGGCTATCCGGGGTATTTTCTGATTCCACGCAAATCTTAAGATGATTTTTTTCCAACTCTCTGAAGAAAGTCCATGGTATTTTGATAGGGATTGCACTGAATATGTAAATTGCCCTGGGTAACATTGACATTTTCACAATATTAATTCTTCCAATCAATGAGCATGGAATATTTCCATCTCTTTGTGTCTTCCTTAATATTCTTCAGAAGTGTTCTGTAGTTTTTAGGGTATAAATCCTTTACCTCTTTGGTTAGGTTTATTCCTAGGTATCTTATGCTTTTGGGTGCAATTGTAAATGGGATTGACTCCTTAATTTCTCTTTCTTCAGTCTCATTGTGAAGGTATAGAAATGCCACTGATTTCTGGGCATTGATTTTGCATCCTGCCACATTGCCAAATTGCTGTGTAAGTTCAAGCAACCTTGGGGTAGAGTCATTGGGTTTTCTATATACAGTATCATGGCATCTGAAAAAAAGGGAGAGTTTGCCTTCTTCTTTGCCAATTTGAATGCCTTTTATTTTTTATTTTTGTCTGGTTGCTGGGGCTAGGACTTCTAGTATTATGTTGAACAAAAGTGGTGAGAGTGGCCATCCCTGTCTTGTTCCTGATCTTAGGGGAAAGTCTCTCAGTTTTTCCCCATTGAGAATGATATTCGCTGTGGGCTTCTCATAGATGGCTATTAAGATACTGAGGAATATTCCCTCTGTGTTTATACTCTGAATAGTGTTGATCAGGAACAGATGCTGTATTTTGTCAAATGCTTCCTCTGCATCTATTGAGAGGATCATGTGGTTCTTGTTTTTTATATTGTTGATGTGATCTATCATGTTTATTGTTATTTTTTTTATCATGTTTATTGTTTTAAGAGTGTTGAACCAACCTTGCATCACGGTATAAATCTCACTTAGTCATGGTGAATAAACTTCTTAATGTATTGTTTGATATATTGGCTAGTATCTTGTTAAGAATTTTTGCATCTGTTTTCATCAGGGATATTCATGTATAATTCTTCTTTTTGGTGGGGTCTTTGTCTGGTTTTGGAATTAAGGTGATGCTGGCCTCATAAAATGTCCACAGTAGACAAACTGTGGAAGGAGCCTCGGTGTCCATCAAAAAATGAATGGATAAAGAAGATGTCATCTATATATACAATGGAGTATTACTCAGCCATTAGAAATGATGAATACCCACCATTTGCTTCAATATAGACTGGGGCGTTGAGTGAAGTGAGTCAATCAGAGAAGTACAAACATTATATGGTTTCATTCGTTTGGGGAATATAAGTAATAGTGAAAGGGTCATCCCTTTCCTCCTATGGGAAAGGAAACAAAATGAGTGGGAAATCAGAGAAGGTGACAGAACATGAGAAACTCCTAACTCTGGGAACTGAACAAGGGGTAGTGGAAAGGTAGGTGGGTGAGGGGCCGGGCTGACTTGGTAATGGGCACTGAAAAGGGCACTTGAAGGGATGAGCACTGGGAGATATACTTATGTTGACAAATCAAACTCCAATAAAAAATATACAATAAATAAATAAATAATGTTGGTTAATGGCATATATCTCTCTTATTAATTCTTTCAAAGAACCAACTCCTGGTTTCGTTGATCTGTTCTACAGTATTTCATTGAGTTCTGATCGGATCTTTATCACCTCTCTTCTTTTGCTTGGTGTTTTATTTGCTGTTCTTTCTCCAGTTCCTTTAGGTGTCAAGGTAGTTTGTGTATTTGAGTTTTTTCCAATTTTTTGAGGGAAGCTTGTATTGTGATGTATTTTCTTCTTAGGACTGCTGTGCTGTATCCCAAAATTTTTAACATTGTATTTTCATTTTCACTAGTTTCCATGATTCTTTTTAATTCTTCTCTAATTTCCTGGTTGACCTATTCATCTTTTAGCAGAATGCTCTTTAACCTCAACATGTTTGACTTTATTCCAAATTTCTTGTTGTGTTTGAGTTTAGTTTCAAAATATTGTGGTTTTAAAATATGGAGGAGACAATCCCAATATTTTGATATCAGTTGAGTTCTGATGTGTGATCCAGTATGTGGTCTATTCTGGAGAAAGTTCCATGTGCGCTTGAGAAGAATGTGTATTCAGTTGCGTTTGGAGGGAAGGTTTTGTATATATCAGTGAAATCCATCTGATCCAGTGTATCATTTAAGACTCTTGTTTCTTTGGTGATATTGTGCTTAGAGATATGTCATTTGCAGAAAGTTCCATGTTGAAGTCTCCTTCTATTAGTGTATTATGATCTAAGTATGTCTTTACTTTGGTTATTAATTGAATGATATACTTGTCAGCTTCCGCATTAGGGGCATAAATATTCATGACTGTTAGATCTTCTAGTTGGAGAGACCCTTCCCTTTAAGTATGATATAGTGTCCTCTTCATCTCTTACTACAGTCTTTGGGATAAACTTTAATTTATCTGATATGATGATTACTACCCCTGCTTTCTTTCGAGGACCATTTGAATGATAAATGGTCCTCCAACCTTTCATTTTCAGGTGTAGGTGTCCTTAGGTCTAAAATGAATCTCTTATTGCAGAAAAAGAAGAGTCTTGTTTTTTATTCATTCTGAAACCCTGCATCTTTTGATGGGATAATTTAGCCCATTCGTGTTCAAAGTATCTATTGAAAGGTATGAATTTAGTGTCATCATAATACCCATTCGGTCCCCTTTTTGTGGATTCTTTGGGTGTCCTCTTTCTTTTCCATAGTCCCCCTTAATATTTCCTGCAGAGCTGGTTTGGTGGTCACATATTCTTTCAGTTTCTGCCTATCTTGGAAGCTCTTTATCTCTCCTTCTATTCTGAATGAGAGCCTTGCTGGATAGAGTATTCTTGGCTGCATGTTCTTCTCATTTAGGACCCTGAATATATCCTTCCATCCCTTTCTGGCTTGCCAGGTCTCTGTGGAGAGATCTGCTGTTAATCTGATATTTCTCCCTATATAAGTTAAGAATCTCTTGTCTCTCGTTGCTTTAAGGGTTTTCTCTTTATCTTTGGAATTTGCAAGTTTCACTATTAAATGTCGGGGTGTTAAACAGTTTTTATTGATTCTGTGAGTGGACCTTTCTATCTCCTGGATCTGAATGCCTGTTTCCTTCCCCAGATTAGGGAAGTTCTCAACTATGATTGGTTCACATATACTTTCCGGCCCTCTGGCCCTCTTGGCATTTTCTGAAACCCAAATTATATGTAGATTCTTCCTTCTGAGGGTATCATTCATTTATCTTAGCCTTTCCTCATGGTCTCTTAAGTGTTTTTCTCCTTTTTCCTCAGCTTCCTCCCTTCCCATCAACTTGCCTTCTTTGTTGCTCACTCCTTCTTCCACCTCATCAACTCTAGCTGTTAAGACATCTAGTTTGGATTGCATATCATTTAATTTATTTTTAATTTTGGCCTGATTAGATCTCAATTCTGCAGTACCGAAGTCTCTAGAGTCCGTTGTGCTTTTTTCCAGAGCCACAAGTAGCTTTATAATTGTGCTTCTGAATTAGCTTTCTGACATTGATTTGAAATTCATATTCTGTAACTCCATGGCAGAGATTACTCTTTCTGATTCTTTTGTGGTGAATTCTTCCTTCCAGTCATTTTGTTCAGTGCAGAATGGTTGTATGAGTGGGCTGAGTCAAGAATATAAATCACAACCTAAGTAAACTTTACCCTGGATGATTCTGATGAGGTCAGAGACCAGAAAATGAAAACAAGGGTCAGAAGAAAATAAAACAAAAGGAACATTAAAATGAAAAACAATTTTAAAAACAAAGTAGTAAAAAAAAAGGGGCCAAATAGTCCAAAGAAGAAGAAAAAAAAGAAAAAGGAAAAAGAAGAGAAAAAACAAAAAAGAAAATAGAGAAAACTAAAAAAGGGGGGGCAGCTGGGAGATGGTGGTGGTGAAGATGTTGTAGTGGAGTGAGAATGTAGTCTACCTGAGGGGTCTTAGAGGATGATCCTCTTGGTTCTGAGTGTATTAAGTTCTGTATGTTAGAAGATGTTCAGTCCCAAATTTATATAAACTAGCAATACTTGTAGAGAGCCTCAACATTGACCATGAAAATATAAACAAGATAAAAGAGGGGGTAGAATGGAAGGGAGAGGAATATAATCTCACAGAATGATCCAGCACAGTTTTCCAGTTGGTTCTGGGTGCGTGCTGGTCATGTTTTAGAAGGTATTAACTTCTGCCATTGTAGAACAAAATAAGGCTGAAAAAAAAAAAACCAAAAAAACCCACAAAACACAAACCCATATCTCATATATCTCCAAAATTAAGTTGAGTATGTTGAAGGGAATCTAGAAGTGGAACATATACCTAAGCCATGTAATTGTAGAATATGAAAGCCAAAAAGGAAGAAACCTAAAAATGAAGAGGTGGTAAAATATTGTAGTTAAGGTGAGAAAAGAGAAAAAATACTGGAAGTTTTTAGACTGATATAAAAACAAGTTGTAATGGAAAGTGGGGGAAAAGAGAGGGACCCTCTAGTTCTATATACTATTTCTCTCAGTTCTGGAGTTTTCCAGGGGTGCTTGGTCAATAACCTGCTCTTCTTCTGTTCTTCCAGCTGGTCTTCTGGGGGAGGGGCCTGCTGTGCTGATTCTCAGGTGTGTGTACCTGGAGGAGATGCCCTGCTCCCCGCTGGGTGCCAGGCTCAGTGGGAGCTGTTTATTTACCCCCTGAATCCTCTGTTCCTTGGCGGCCCTGCCTCTCTTAGGCACATGGTGAAACAAAAACAACAATGGTCACGGCCAGAGTTCCAGCTCTGGAGTCAGCTCCCCATGAGTAACTAACCACAGTCTCCCAGTCCACACTGGTCTATCTGCCCTGGGGAGCAGGTGCTGGGGCACTGATCAGCACAGCTTGGGGGCACCCAGTGGCAGGAGAGTCCTTGCTGTCCTATGCCCTCCCTGCTCCACTCTTTCCCAGGGGAACTCAGGATTGCTGGCTTTTTCTGCTTGGGCACCCTGGGATCTGGAGCCCTGTGCTGCTGGAATTGTGCTCTCTGGGCCATGGCTCCTGAAGGCAGCAGGGTGCCGACCCCTCCTCTGGAGCCGCCCACCTCACTGACTGGCGTCTCCCAGATGCCCTGAGGGCTGCGGTGCTCCAGCCCTTTACCGAGATCAGCCTGCAGTGTGTGGTGTGCTTTCTCCCTGGGGGGGGCACTTCCTCTATTATTGACTCCTGGAAATGGAGGCTTCATTGCCCCTCCTGTGATTCTGCCTGATTTCCCTGCTGAGCACTTTTCCATCTGGGAAACATCGAATGTGGATTTTTAAAGTTCCTGCTTCTCCAGGGCTGGGCTTTCCTTTCCCAGAGGCTTTCACTGCCCGGCTTTAGCCCGGCTCCTTGCCAGGCCTCTCCCCCACTTGATTCTTTTTTATTTCTGTTTTTTTCCACCTTCCTACCTTTCTAGAAATGAAAACTTTTCGTCTCTAGCATTCCAACTGTTGTTTCTTTAAATATCAGGTCAAATTCATAGGTGTTAAGGGTGTTTTAAAAGTTATCTAGGTAAGTTGGTCGACCAGATGAGTTGAGGGCTCCTACTCTTCCACCATCTTCCAGACTCCTCAGATGAACTATTCTTAAACAGGAGCACAGCAATGACTCAGTGTGCAACACTTGGTTATATAATGCTGAATGTAAAAATCTAAGTTCCAGGAGTCTTACACGCACTGTGGTAGATATCCTTTTAAAGAGTATAAAATCAAGCAAAACTGAGCATGTTAGGTGTGTAGACACTGGTGATTACACTATCAAGTAAGGGCAAGGATGATACGGGCTGTCCTGGATAACAAAAGAGCACATATTGTCAGATACTGACAACATTCTAGCCCGGGTTTAGGTGATGGATTGTGGGCTGTTCATTGTCTTATACAAGCACACATGGACCAATGCCAGGTGTGTCATGAACAAAGGCAAGGATGATGTTAAGCAAACTCTGGGCAACAAGGGTTCATAAGAAAAGAAAAAGACAGGAAAACAAAAAACTCAAATGTACCATAGGGCCAGAGAAAATCAAACAGGTATTTTGAACTTAGTAACTAATTAGGAAAGGGCTAAAGGGCAATTTATGGAGTTACTCTAGTATCCCAGGCTCATTGTGCCCCTGGGGTGGTGGGACTCTGTACCAAAGAGTCTCTGAAGTGGGCTCCCTGTTTGTTGGGCTGTGTTTTGGAGGTTGGTCCTTAATGATCTACTTGGCCTAAGAAGCGATGAATGACTCTTGCAGAATGGAGCCCAGTAAAGGCCTTGGATTTTCTCTGAATTTGCTTGGGCTCCACTCCTGAGGGGCCTTACCCACACCCACTTCCCTGTGTCATGGGAATCATGGAGGGTGGGAGAAGGCTTGTTTCCATTTTATAGATATGGAAGTTGGCTTTCAAGTCATTAGGTCCTTGGCCTGAGGACTACCATTGGGTATAATAGAAGTATTATATTGAAGTTCGATTTGCCAACATATAGTATAACACCAAGTGCTATAATATAAGAGGAAAGGAGTTACATATGCCCCGATTCCTGGAGGTGTGCTGGGGACACACAGAAGATACTACTGCAGTCTTTAGAACTTGATCTCCTTCTAGGAGCCAGGGTCTTTTTATTATTATTATTGGAATTCAATTTGCCAATATATATCATAACACCCAGTGCTCATCCCATCAAGTGCCCCCCTCAGTGCCCATCACCCAGTCACCCCCATCCCCTACCCACCTCCCTTTCCACCACTCCTTGTTCCTTTCCCAGAGTTAGGAGTCTCTCATATTCTGTCGCCCTCTCTTGTATTTCCTTTTTTTATATAAATTTATTTTTTATTGGTGTTCAATTTGCCAATACATACAATAACACCCAGTGCTCATCCCATCAAGGGCCCACCTCAGTGCCCATCACTGAGTCACCCCCACCCCCCGCCGACCTCCCCTTCCACCACCCCTAGTTCGTTTCCAAGAGTTGAGTCCTTTATGTTCTGTCTCCCTTTTTGATATTTCCCACTCATTTTTCTCCTTTCCCCTTTATTCCATTTCACTATTTTTTATAATCCCCAAATGAATAAGAACATATAATGTTTGTCCTTCTCCGATTGACTTATTTCACACAACATAATACCCTCCAGTTCCATCCACGTCGAAGCAAATGGTGGGTATTTGTCCTTT
Organism: Vulpes vulpes; assembly: GCF_048418805.1. Taxonomy (NCBI): domain Eukaryota; kingdom Metazoa; phylum Chordata; class Mammalia; order Carnivora; family Canidae; genus Vulpes; species Vulpes vulpes. Next base: position 47,524,285 of record NC_132793.1, read on the forward strand.
CAAATGGCTAATATTCCATTGTATACATAGACCACATCTTCTTTATCCATTCATCTTTTGATGGGCACCGAGGCTCCTTCCACAGTTTGGCTATTGTGGACATTACTGCTAGAAACATCGGGGTGCAGGTGTCCTGGGATTTCACTGCATCTGTATCTTAGGGGTAAATCCCCAGGAGTGCAATTCCTGGGTCATAGGGCAGATCAAATTTTAACTCTTTCGGAAACCTCCAAACAGTTTTCCAGAGTGGTTCCATCAGTTCACATTCCCAACACTGCAAGAGGGTTCTCCTTTCTCCACATCCTCTACAACACTTGTTGTTTCCTGTCTTGTTATCTTCCCCATTTTCAATGGTGTCAGGTGGTATCCCATTGTAGTTTTTATTAGTATTTCTGTGATAGCCAGTGATGTGGAGCATTTTCTAATGTGCTTGTTGGCCATGTGTATGTCTTCCTCTGTGAGATTTCTCTTCATCTCTTTTGCCCATTTCAGGATTGGATTGTTTGTTTCTTTGCTGTTGAGTTTGATAAGTTCTTTAGAGATGTTGGATACTAGCCCTCTATCTGATATGTCATTTGCAAATATCTTCTCCCATTCTTTAGGTTGTGTTTTAGTTTTGTTGACTGTTTCTTTTGCTGTGTAAAAGCTTCTTATCTTGATGAAGTCCCAATAATTCATTTTTGCTTTTGTTTCTCTTGCCTTTATGGATGTACCTTGCAAGAAGTTGCTGTAGCCAAGTTCCAAAAGGCTGTTGCCTGTGTTCTCCTCTAGGATTTTGATGGAATCTTGTCTCACATTTAGATCTTTCATCCATTTTGAGTGTCTCTTTGTGTATGGTGTAAGAGAATGGTCCAGTTTCATACTTCTACATGTGGATGTCCAATTTTCCCAGCACCATTTATTGAAGAGACTGTCTATTTCCAGTGGAGAGTCTTTCCTGCTTTGTCGAATATTAGTTGATCAAAGTTGAAGGTCCACTTCTGGATTCTCTATTCTGTTCCATTGATCTATGTTTTTGTGCCAGTACCACACTGTCTTGATGACCACAGCTTTGTAGCACAGCCTGAAATCTGGCATGGTGATGCCCACAGATAAAGTTTTCACTTTTTAATATTCTCCTGGCTATTCGGAGTATTTTTTGATTCCACACAAATCTTAAAATAATTTGTTCCAACTCTCTGAAGAAAGTCCGTGGTATTTTTTTTAATAAATTAATTTTTTATTGGTGTACAATTTACCAACATACAGAATAACACTCAGTGCTCATCGCGTCAAGTGTCTCCTCAGTGCCCATCACCCATTCACCCCCACCCCCCTCCCTCCTCCCCTTCCACCACCCCAGTTCATTTCTCAGAGTTAGGAGTCTATATGTTCTGTCTCCCTGTCTGATATTTACCACACATTTCTTCTCCCTTCCCTTATATATCCTTTCACTATTATTTATATTACCCAAATGAGTGAGAAAATACACTGTTTGTCCTTCTCCGATTGACTTATTTCACTCAGCATAATACCCTCCAGTTCCATCCACGTTGAAGCAAATGGTGGGTGACTGTCGTTTCCAATGGCTGAGTAATATTCCATTGTATACATAAACCACATCTTCTTTATCCATTCATCTTTCGATGGACACCGAGGCTCCTTCCACAGTTTGGCTATTGTGGACATTGCTGCTAGAAACATCGGGGTGCAGGTGTCCCGGCGTTTCACTGCATCTGTATCTTTGGGGTAAAACCCCAACAGTGCAATTGCTGGTCGTTCAGCAGGTCTATTTTTAACTCTTTGAGGAACCTCCACACAGTTTTCCAGAGTGGCTGCACCAGTTCACATTCCCACCAACAGTGCAAGAGGGTTCCCTTTTCTCTGCATCCTCTCCAACATTTGTGGTTTCCTGCCTTGTTAATTTTCCCCATTCTCACTGGTGTGAGGTGGTATCTCATTGTGGTTTTGATTTGTATTTCCCTGATGGCAAGTGATGCAGAGCATTTTCTCATGTGCATGTTGCCCATGTCCATGTCTTCCTCTGTGAGATTTCTGTTCATGTCTTTTGCCCATTTCATGATTGGATTGCTTGTTTCTTTGGTGTTGAGTTTAAGAAGTTCTTTATAGATTTTGGAAATTAGCCCTTTATCTGATATTTCATTTGCAAATATCTTCTTCCATTCTGGAGATTGTGTTTTAGTTGTGTTAACTGTATCCTTTGCTGTGCAAAAGCTTCTTATCTTGATGAAGTCCCAATAGTTCATTTTTGCTTTTGTTTCTTTTGCCTTTGTGGATGTATCTTGCAAGAAGTTACTGTGGCCAAGTTCAAAAAGGGTGTTGCCTGTGTTCTCCTCTAGGATTTTGATGGAATCTTGTCTCACATTTAGATCTCTCATCCATTTTGAGTTTATCTTTGTGTATGGTGAAAGAGAGTGGTCTAGTTTCATTTTTCTGCATGTGGATGTCCAATTTTCCCAGCACCATTTATTGAAGAGACTATCTTTCTTCCAATGGGTAGTCTTTCCTGCTTTATCGAATAGTAGTTGACCATAAAGTTGAGGGTCGACTTCTGGGTTCTCTATTCTGTTCCATTGATCTATGTGTCTGTTTTTGTGCCAGTACCACACTGTCTTGATGACCACAGCTTTGTAGCACAACCTGAAATCTGGCATTGTGATGCCCCCAGCTATGGTTTTCTTTTTTAAAATTCCCCTGGCTATTCGGGGTCTTTTCTGATTCCACACAAATCTTAAAATAATTTGTTCTAACTCTCTGAAGAAAGTCCATGGTATTTTGATAGGGATTGCATTAATCGTGTAAATTGCCCTGGATAACATTGACATTTTCACAATATTAATTCTTCCAATCCATGAGCATGGAATATTTTTCTATCTCTTTGTGTCTTCCTCAATTTCTTTCAGAAGTGTTCTATAGTTTTTAGGGTATAGGTCCTTTACCTCTTTGGTTAGGTTTATTCCTAGGTATCTTATGCTTTTGGGTGCAATTGTAAATGGGATTGACTCCTTAATTTCTCTTTCTTCAGGCTAATTGTTAGTGTATAGAAATGCCATTGATTTCTGGGCATTGATTTTGTATCCTGCCACGCTACCAAATTGCTGTATGAGTTCTAGCAATCTTGGAGTGGAGGCTTTTGGGTTTTCTATGTAGAGTATCATGTCATCGGCAAAGAGGGAGAGTTTGACTTCTTTGCCAATTTGAATGCCTTTAATGTCTTTTTGTTGTCTGATTGCTGAGGCGAGGACTTCCAGTACTATGTTGAATAGCAGTGGTGAGAGTGGACATCCCTGTCTTGTTCCTGATCTTAGGGGAAAGGCTCCCAGTGCTTCCCCATTGAGAATGATATTTGCTGTGGGCTTTTCGTAGATGGGTTTTCAGATGTCGAGGAAAGTTCCCTCTATCCCAACACTCTGAAGGGTTTTGATCAGGAATGGATGCTGTATTTTGTCAAATGCTTTCTCTGCATCTAATGAGAGGATCATATGGTTCTTGGTTTTTCTCTTGCTGATATGATGAATCACATTGATGGTTTTACGAGTGTTGAACCAGCCTTGTGTCCCGGGATAAATCCTACTTGGTCATGGTGAATAACTTTCTTAATGTGTTGTTGGATCCTATTGGCTATTATCTTGTTGAGAATTTTTGCATCCATGTTCATCAGGGATATTCGTCTGTAATTCTCCTTTTTGGTGGGGTCTTTGTCTGGTTTTGGAATTAAGGTGATGCTGGCCTCATAGAACGAATTTGGAAGTCCTCCATCTCTTTCTATCTTTCCAAACAGCTTTAGGTGATTAGGTATTATTTCTCCTTTAAACATTTGATTGAATTCCCTGGGAAGCCATCTGGCCCTGGACTTTTGTGTCTTGGGAGGTTTTTGATGAGTGCTTCAATTTCCTCCCTGGTTATTGTCCTGTTCAGGTTTTCTATTTCTTCCTGTTCCAGTTTTGGTAGTTTGTGGCTTTCGAGGAATGTGTCATTTCTTCTAGATTGCCTAATTTATTGGTGTAGAGCTCTTCATAATATGTTTTTTAAATCGTTTGTATTTCCTTGGTGTTGGTAGTGATCTCTCTTTTCTCATTCATGATATTATTAATTAGATTCTTTTATCCTTTGTTTTTAATAAGTTTGGCTAATGGTTTATCTATCTTATTAATTCTTTCAAAGAACCGACTCCTGGTTTTGTTGATCTGTTCCACAGTTCTTCTGATCTCGATTTAGTTGAGTTCTGCTAGAGTCTTTATTAACTCTCTTCTGCTTGGTGTATGATCTTTTTGCTGTTTTTTCTGTAGCTCCTTTAGGTGTAAAGTTAGCTTTTGGAAGGCAGCTATGCTAACCACTATACCACCAACGCTAGTTAGCTTTTGTATTTGAGTTCTTTCCAGTGTTTGAATGGATGCTTGTATTGCGATGTATTTTAAGCCCCCTTAAAATTTCTTGCAGAGCTGGTTTGGAGGTCACATATTCTTTCAGTTCCTGCCTGTCTTGGAAGCTCTTGATCTCTCCTTCCATTTTGAATGAGAGCCTTGCTGGATAAAGTATTCTTGGTTGCCTGTTCATCTCATTTAGGACCCTGAATATATCCTGCTAGCCCTTTATGGCCTGCCAGGTCTCTGTGGAGAGGTCTGCTGTTACCCTAATACTTCTCCCCAGAAAAGTTAGGGCTTTCTTGTCTCTTGTTGCTTTAAGGATCTTCTCTTTATCTTTGGAATTTGCAAGTTTCACTATTAAATGTCGAGGCGTTGAATGGTTTTTGTTGTTTTTTTGGTGGGGATCTCTCTCTCTCCTCGATCTGAATGCCTGTTTCCCTTCCCAGATTCGGAAAGTTTTCAGCTAGGATTTGTTCAAATACATATTCTGGCCCTCTGTCCCTTTCGGCGCCCTCGGGAACCCCAATTAAACGTAGGTTTTTCTTCCTCAGGCTGTCGTTTATTTCCCTCAATCTATCTTCATGGTCTTTTAATTGTTTGTCTCTTTTTTCCTCAGTTTCCCTCTTTGCCATCAACTTGTCTTCTATGTCACTCACTCGTTCTTCCACCTCGTTAACCCTGTTTTTCTTTTTACCGCAGTTTCCTTTCTTGCCATCAAGTTTTTCTTTGTCACTCACTCATTCTTCTACCTCATTAACCCTCGTCATTAGGACCTCTATTTTGGACTGCATCTCATTTAATTGATTTTTAATTTCTGCCTTATTTTTAATTTCTGCCTCATTAGATCTAAATTATGCAGTCTTGAAATCTCTTGAGTCCTTTATGCCTTTTTCTAGAGCCACCAGTAGCTTTATAATTGTGCTTCTGAATTGGCTTTCTGACATTGAAGTATAATCCAAATTTTGTAACTCTGGGAGAGAGGACTGTTTTGAGGTGAATTTTTCCTGCTTGTTATTTTCCTCAGTGCAGAGTGTCTAAAGGCTAGTTGTACTGGAAAATGGAGAAAAAGAGAGAAGAGAAAAAAAAGAAGTAGAAAGAAAAAAAGGGGGGAGCAAACAGAAAACAAAAATAGGGGGAGTATCCTCTGATTCTGTATACTGTAAATCCCTTGTCTTCCCCTGGAACTTTCCAGTGCTGCTTGGTCAATAATTTGCTTTTCCCCTGTCCTTCTAGCTGGTCTTCTGGGGGAAGGTCCTGCTCTGCTTATTCTCAGGTGTGTTGCCCTGGGGAAGCTGCCCAGCCCCCTACCAGGTGCACCTCTCAGTGGGAACTGTTTATCCTGTGAGGCCCCTGCTCAGTCCCAGGTACAAGGTGACACCAGGAGGAACAACAACAGTGGCAGCGGCCAGCTCTCCAACTCTGGAGTCAGCTCCCACAGTGACTACCGCAGCTCTCAGTCTGCAGGGGCCTGGATGCTCCAGGGGCGGGGACACAGATCTGTACAACTCGGGGCTGCCCAGTGGTAGGAGCGTCCTTGCTGTCCTGTGCCCTCCCCACCTCTGCCTGTCCCGAGGGGAGGCCTGGATCTTGGGCTGTGTCCCCGAGCCCCATGGGCTCCGGGGTCTGCACTGCTAGAATCGCGCTCCTGGAGCTGCGCAGCCCCCTCCAGGTGGAGCCACCGCCTGAGCTCCCCCAGCTGCTCCTGGGCCCCGCTGGGCGTGGGCTGCAGCCCTTTAGGGATCTCGGGCCGAGGTGTGTGGCACACTCTCCCCCGGTGCACAGTTCCTCTGTTAGTGCCCCTGGGAGCTTGGGGGCATCCCTGCCCCTCCTGGGATCCTGCCTGAGCTCCCTGTGAGCACCTTTCTGCAGGGAAGGTTGGTAATGCTCTTGCTGCTCTGGGCCTGGGCTTTCCTGTCCTGGGGGCACTCGCCACATGACCTTAGCCTGGCTCCTCGCAGGGTCCCTCCCCCTTGGATGCTTTTTTAGTTCTTTATTTTTTTCCCCATCTTCCTACCTTGATAGAAGTGCGAACTCTTCTCACTGTAGCATTACAGCTGTTCTCTCTTTAAAATCTCAGACCGAATTAATAGGTTTTCAGGATGATTTGAAAGTTATCTAGGTAAGTTGGGGAGACAGGTGACTTGGGGACCCTACTCTTCCGCCATCTTGCTGAGGACCCCCAATTCTGATCTATTTGGAATCTATTTCCATTCTGGAATTCTTAGTAGGTAAGAATAGGCAGGTATAGCTAGGAAGAGGTGGGAGTAGGTGACAGTAGGGCAGCTTGAATAGAGAGCAGTAATTGGGAATGGGTGAGAGAATGCAGGAGTAGCTGGGAGTAGGTAAGAGTATATGGGAGTAAGTGAGAGTAGCTGTGAGTAGCTAGAAGTAGGTGAAGTAGGTGGGAGTAGCTGGGGGCAGCTAGTAGTAACTATGAGCGGGTGGTGGAAACATCTTAGACTTGGGTGGAAGCAGTGACTTTTGTATTGGGACTTGCAGGTGGCTGAGGTGAAGGTGAGGGATCATGAAGCCCTGCTAAGGAAGCTGGGCCTGGGTGGGGAGGCAGGGTACTGCTTAGTCTTTGGTGAGGTGGGAGAGGCTATAAGAGATATGGTTGAAGATATGAGTGCACACAATCAAAGTGTGATCAAAATGCCTTTGCATTTTTTAATAAATATATTTATTTGTGAAGAATAGAATAATATTTAGTGTTTTGCTTCTTGACTCACATGTGCGTGGATACACAGAGGCACAAATACAATACACTGGTTCCCAGACCTGGCTGTGCACTGGAAGCCTGGAATGGCTTCCTCATTACTGGACTTTCTTCCAACATTGATTTTATTTCTTTTAATTTTTTAAAAAAGATTTTATTTATTTATTCGTGAGAGACACAGAAGAAAGAGAGAGGCAGAGACACAGGCAGAGGGAGAAGCAGGCTCCATGCAGGGAGCCTGACAGGGGACTCGATCCGGGGTCTCCAGGATCTCACCATGGGCGAAAGGCAGTGCTAAACTGCTGAGCCACCCGGGCTGCCCCCAACATTGATTTTATTAGTGTGAGTGGCCTAGGTACTTCTTTTATTTTTTAAATTGAAGTTCAATTTGCCAACATATAGTATAACACCCAGTGCTCATCCCATCAAGTGTCCTCCTCAGTGCCTATCTCCCAGTTACCCCAAGCCCCCGCCCACCTTCCCTTCTGCAACCCTTTGTTTCCCAGAGTTAGGAGTGGCTTAAAACTTGGCTTAAAACTCCCCAAGTGCCTTTAAAATGTAGCAAAATCTGAAAATCATTAATACATTATTAGTACACAATTAACAATTGGGCAATATATACTAAATTTAATTTGGGTAAAGCTTTTGCATCAATTTTCCGTCTAGTCTTTTACTATACAGAAATACCTGTGTAATTTCACAAAGATATTGGAAAAATATTATCTACTACACTACTGTTTGTAATAGCTGTAAATGACAAGCAAACAAAACATCCTTCAAAATACAATATGGTGTTTCACAATGCAATGTTTTACAACCTGCCAGGCAGATTTATGCCTGCATATTGTTTCCTATACATTGCCACATGTTATGGTCAAGAGCCCATCAGTCTTCTGGCCCTAGAACCAATGCCCATCTATCTGCCCCTTTGGGAACTTGCTTGACATCAACTTGGGATTTTCACAGAGAAGTAAAATCTCTGAGAGTTCAGGAGATGCATGTGCCCCCTCCCACTAAGGCACAAGCTTGGGCATCAGGTTGGCTGGGTGACCCTTACCCTGGCAGGACAGCAGAGGGAAATGCTATCAGCCCAAACAGAAGAGGTACAGAGGCCAAACATTTAGGAAGCTGGGCCACTGCACAGGTGGGCAAGAGACCTCTGGGCAGCCCTCACAGTTTGCCTGCTGTGTGTGAGCTGACTATAAGCTGTGTCACAGTGGCTGGATTACATCACAAAGTATGCTCTCCTTGCAGGGGCTTGGACAGAGAGCAGAGGTCAGGAGTTAAGGAGGCCCCTTACCAGGGCTTAGGCACAAACTGAGAGCTGGAGACCCAGGAGAATCACGGGTTAGGGTGTGGGCCACAGTAAGCTGCATAAGAGGTGGAGGCAGCCAGCAGGTACCTCAGGTTGGAGAGTCCCCAGGGAGCCAGAGCCAAGAAAACTTGGGGCAGCAACATTTCAGAGTCACATCTTACAGGCCTGAGGGGCAGAAATAGGAGTGGATAGTGAGGTATGCAGGGTAGGTTCTGGCATACCTGGGTCTAAGTGTTCCTCCTGGAACTTCACATGGTGAGGGAGGAGATGGAGGGTGGAATGCTGGTAGCAGGACTCTTTAATTGGCTTCTTGCAAGTTGACTTCCTTAGAGACAGGGGTAGTCCTAAAGAGTGAACTTAATGGCTCTTTCTTGAATCCAGCTGGGCTGATGTTATTATAAGATCTCTGGACCTGAAGTGGCCACAGATATCCCACCCCACCTGCAGCTTCAGCCTGGGAGGACAAGGAAAATTACTTGTGTCCCTGGACAGAGGGACCATGACTAGGTCCTGGGGGTCCTGCTTGCTTCTGTTCACCATTTTCGGGGCCCTGGTGGCCAGCACAGACCCAAACAAGAATAAAGTAAAGGTGTTGAGGGGATTAAAAGTAATCAATGCCTCAAATGCCAACGTGAAGCAGTGCCTGTGGTTTGCCATGCAAGAATACAACAAAGAGAGTGAAGATAAGTACCTCTTCCAGGTGGTCAAGGCAATACAAGTCCAGATGCAGGTAAAGGTGTTCTCTCTCACTATGCATGTGTGCATATGGTGGCACAGATTGAAGCTGGACTGAAAGAGTGGGCATGGGAGAAAAACAATGATATTCAGGGATCCCTGGGTGGTGCAGGGGTTTAGTGCCTGCCTTTGGCCCAGGGCGTGATCCTGGAGACCTGGGATCGAATCCCACATCGGGCTCCCGGTGCATGGAGCCTGCTTCTCCCTCTGCCTATGTCTCTGCCTCTCTCTCTCTCTCTCTCTCTCTCTCTCTGTGTGTGACTATCATAAATAAATAAATAAATTTAAAAAAAACTTTAAAAAACAATGATATACAAAAGACCCATTATGTGAGTGCTTAAGGACCTACACTCTTGCATGTCACTATGACATCACTGCACTTTCTATATATTCTTGCACTGTTGTTCTAAGTTCTTTATGTGTATTAACTTGTTTAAACTCCAAACTGTAAATCTAACATTCATGATTTGTATTTTCTACAATTGGGAGATAAATTGAGTGTCATGAATATTTTGTAATAAGGCTGCCATGGGCAACATTTCAATCTATCCACATAATGTGGATTGTGGGGCTGAAAATCCACATAATGTGGATTGTGGGGTTGAAAAGAGACATGTTGCTATTTAATGTGTAGGTAATAAAGTCCCTACTCCTAGCCTATAATTCTTTGACTCCAACATTTATTTAGTGGAAGTGAAGACATTCTGATTTTATGTTCATAAAAATGTATCCCTTCTCACAAGCCCAAGCATGGCCCAATGCTAGGAAGCATTGCTTAGTTGGAGTCCATTGAGGATGATGCTCTCTGAAGCTTGCAACACGTGTCCCTGCCTGCCATGGTCTAGAAAAAGCCCCCAGAGGTGGAATTCAGCTGACTGTACCATCCTCAGTTGGCGGGTTGGTAGTGTGGCTCATAATTCCACAATGAAACTTGGAATGAATTGTAAAGATACTCAGCAGAGAGGTCATTTTTATCAGAATTTACTTCAGTTTTTATATTCTCCATATAGTGTTCCATTTGAAGGAGCTGAGCCAATGCACATGTTGGCACTTATGACCTTGTCCCTTTGGAACCTTATGAGCCATCAGTCCATATTTCCAGTATATCGTGCTGATGGCACTCTGTTTATGACTGGGCATACTGTTCAATCCACCTGGGGAACTCCTACAGCACTTTGAAATAGGGGAATGGATTCCAGCTCTTGTACCTTCCCCCAACCCCTTTGTAGTTGTCATTCTTTGGTACCCAAGTAGCACCATACTCAGCAAGTTTCTCCCAAGCAGCTTCTATGCAGGCTGCTGCAGATAAGGCAGTGAGATGGACAGAAATAATCACATTCCTAGGGAGCCAGCAGTCTTATCAGAAAGAAATAGTGCCAAACCCAGAATGAGAACTGGGGATTCTAGCCTGCTGGCATGGTACCTAGGGGCCCAGAGGTCAGGAAAGTCTTCTTCAGACAGGCTCTCACCTGAGGAGCTTGTATATGTCCTACTGCACTGGTCTCACTGGCACCAATTAAATGAGGATCTCTAGATGGGACCTAGGTCTCAGTAGGTGTTAAAGCTTTCCAGGTGATCCCAATATGAATCAAGTAAGAACCACCTCTCTAGGGAGTAATGTTGGTGGCTAAACCTGAAGGCAGACTAGGAGGTGATGGATGCTGGTGGGAAGCATTTTTGTTTAGGTTTCCCACATCAGATCCTAGTGCTAGTAGTTTACTTGGGAGGCCATCCTAGTAAGCACCAGCGGGCTGGAAGAGAAGGGAGACAGGGCAGGGCAGTGAGTTACTGTGCAGGTGACCACTATGGGCCTCCCTGGAACCTCAGGAAAAGGGTGCATAGCCTTCCTCAGAGTTTAGCCACACTGCAAGAGGGAAGCTCAGTTGCTTACCCATCAACTCCCATCCATTGTTGGCTAAGAGCTTCTCTTGGCTCCTGCTGGTCAGGAAGCCCCAGGCAGGGACAGCCAGGAAGTGGCAGTGTGTTTGGGAAGAGCAAAGGACATGAGTATCACTCACAGCATCTCCTGGAAAAGATGATGGGAGGGCTGCATGGGGTTGGGAAGAGCAACTGGGTAGGGCAAGCTGCCACTGGGAAGAAGCATGGCCCATTTGGCAACTCAGAGGAGGCTGTGTGACTAGCTTGAGAGGTGCTCAGGGATCAGACCATGAAGGGCCTTAAAGATTGTGGGAAAAACTTTTTCTTTTTCTTTTTAAAAGATTTTATTTATTAATGAGAGAGAGAGAGAGAGAGATACAGAGAGAGAGAGAGAGAGAGAGAGAGAGGTAGAGACAGAAGCAGGCTCCATGCAGGGAGCCTGACGTGGGACTCGATCCTGGGTCTCTAGGGTCAGACCCTGGGCTGAAGGCAGCGCTAAACTGCTGAGCCACTCGGGCTGTCCCAAAACTTTCTATTCTATGTAAGGAATACTGAGAAGCAAAAAAAAAAAAAAAAAAAAAAAAGGAATACTGAGAAGCCAGATAAACATTAGGTCAGGGAGTTCTTGGGATCCACATAATTGGATTGGGGTTTTAAAACTGTCATTCTGGTTATTTTTAGAAAGGATTGTGAGGGTTCCATGAAGGTGTCCATGGAACCAATGGCCTTGGCTCCCCTCAGTTCAAGTTTGTGTTTCCCTGGAAATGACACATAGTAGCCCTTTTCTGCCATGTGGAAGGGGTGGATCATGGTGCTTTGGGATGCAAGTTTAGTGCTGGGCAATTCTGTTGGAACTCCAGGTCTTGCCTGCTAGATGGATGGTCACTTAATTCCTCTGCCCTATTTCCCTACTAAAAACAATGGGAGTGATGGCCTCACAGCAGAGGGTTGCTGTGTGGGTTAAGTTATTGTGTGCCAAGCCCCAGGAACAGTGTCAGGCAAAGAGCAAGCACTCAGTAAGCATTAGCAAGTATTAGGACTGATACAAAGTCCTGTGGCTGTCTGGGTTTGCCTCTATGGAATTTTTCAGGTTCCCAATTTAACTCTCAAACCAAGGCCAGCTCTGCCAATCCCTTCTTAATGTCAACTAACCAGCTTCTCCCCCATGGCAAGTCAGAGTCACCTTGTTAATTCCTTAGAATGTACCTAAAATGTAATCCAATCTTATTAAAGCCTTGAAGATAGCAATGAGGAAAGACACTCCTTTTGTCTCCTGCTGTAATCTATTAAAACCAGAAGAAAGCTCATTTAAATGGACATCATGAGTAGCCTTAAGTACACTCAGCCATTCATGAGTTCAGGACTACTAAAGCCTTGCTGTAGACCTACTGCTAAACACTCAACAGAGAACAGCAAGACAAATTTTAGCCAGCATGGCCCCTTTAAGAACTGCTTGATAAGTTGGTGGGGGAAACCCTCCAAAGCAGGAGATTTCACCAGATAACAGACTCTGAGGTGTAGAGAGAGTGGGAAAGGAATAAGGAAGGAGCATCCATTGTGGACACAGGGCCTGTCCTCACTTCTGACCCACGTGAACCTATAACATCTCCAGCCCAGGGGAGCCAATGGTTCTGGTGACCTCATCCTTCCCTCTGATCCTTTCCCGCCCCCCCTCTGATCCTTTATGGAGCATGCAGAATGCTCTGGACTTTGGGACAAAAAATGGAAATACAAAGTCTCACCTTCACTGGAGCCTCACACTGGAAAGGAGAATTTTCCCTGAGTATACAGCTCCAGGTAGTAGTTTCCAGGGTCTTACTATTATCAGTATACAGAGAGAACCAGGTAGGATGTTGTAGGTCTTCCTCTAAAGATATTTTGGAGAGAGGGGATAGGGAGTAGGTGGTAGAGAGAGAGGATGAAGGGGTGAGTGTTTTTTAGGGGTTTTTTGGGCTAAAACTTTAAAAAAGTAAAATAAAAGTGTTTTGAATAAAATTGTACCATTGCTAATTGACAGGTCACAGATCGTTTGGAATACTTTATTGATGTTGAAATTGCCCGCAGCAATTGCAGAAAGTTTTCAAACAGTAGTGAAAACTGTGTCATTCAAGAGAGCTCTAAACTGGAAAAGGTAGGTGACCAATATTCTGTGATGGTCTTGGCTACTCTGAACCTCAAAAAGAACATGAGGGGGGATCCCTGGGTGGCGCAGCAGTTTGGCGCCTGCCTTTGGCCCAGGGCGTGATCCTGGAGACTCGGGATCGAATCCCACGTCAGGCTCCCGGTGCATGGAGCCTGCTTCTCCCTCTGCCTATGTCTTTGCCTCTCTCTCTCTCTCACTGTGTGCCTATCATAAATAAATAAAATAAAAAATTAAATAAAAAAAAAAAGAACATGAGGTACCTGTATCCTCCTCTGAGGTTTTGATCACTCCCAAAGATTTGCCCCAGAAATGGGTTTTAGAACAGAAGGTAGAAAACAATGGAATGCATTGAACCCCTCTGAGTCTTTCCCCACCCCTCATCCTAGGGACAGAATGCTTTCAGGATCATTCTCATCAACTCTGGCCTCTTGGTGCAGGAAAACTTGACAACACATATGTCTGTCCTCTCGGATCCAAATAAGCAACCCAGCCATTCCTGGCACCAGAGTTGCTCATCCTTGTGAAGACACAAACAGAAACTTATCCATCCACTCAGCAACTCATTCAAGCTTACCACCAGGTGGTATTTTGGGTGCTGGAGATTGAGCAGTGACTAGGCCAGAGGGCATTTCCATCCCCCAGAATTATAGTTGATTTTTGCCAGGCTTGGCCATGATTTCCAGGAAGGTCATGGAAGATCCCAAATGTCCCCCACCAAAGGGCTGACCTGGCCCAAGCCTCAAGCCTGTATTACTGGTCTCAGAGGTGGGGAGAAGCCCAGATTCATCGAAGCATTTAATCTGAGGTGAAGGCTTTCTGCAAGTTTACCTGAGAGGTATGTCTTTGCTTTTTTTTTACACCAGTGGTTCTTGATGTGAGCAAGCATCAGAATTACCTGGAAGCCTTGATAAACCCAGATGGCCAGATCCTACCTGCACAGTTTTGGATTCAGTAGATCTGGAGTAGGATCCAAAAATTTGCATTCTTAACAAGTTCCTAGCTATTGCTGCTGCTCTCCCTGCTGGCTGTAGGAACATACTTCAAGAACCACTGCTTCATGTAGCCATGGCACAGGAAATTGTGAGGGCTAATTAACAAAGTGCACTTCTATTATGTTTCACTAAAACTGCCTCTGTATGCTCAAACTTTACAAATCTGATTGTGTCTAGTTAATAGCAGATATGCCTCAGGACAGACATTTAAGCAGAGAGCATGTCTTCATGCTATATGGCTTTTATGTTACTTTTGTTTATCTTTTACTGTTAGTAGAAGTATGGTTGGTTCACATTTGTATTTTCTACTGGGCCCACTGGGATTATAGAAAAGTTGTTGCTTTTTACCTGTCTGTAGAAAAGCTTAAAGAGAATTGAGAATTGTCCTCAAGGAGCTCACATATTGCATCTAAGGTTTCCATGGACCATCCCAAATTTTAAGGTGCATGTTTTAAATCACACACTTATCAATAATGAAAACTACTTTGCTTTTTCTTTTGAAATCTTTAGAATAAAGCTGAAAAGTAATAATGCTGGACAATATTTCTTATTATCAGCTTTAACGGCAGTGTTTTCAATACATATAACCAATTATTAAACATTATATCAAGTGCTGATTTCTGGAATTCCTCCAATTCCTTTTCCCAAGAGTTATTTTTTTAAATTAAGAACATTTCTCCTACCAATTATTCTTTCAGCATCTACCAAGGATACTTGAATAAGTGTTCTGTTTTGACTCATTAGTGAAATAAAGTAAGACATTCACTAACATTGTGTCATTCTTACATATCTGGAATATGGTCTGTTTTTTGAGGGGGATTTTACTGCTTGGATTGTGGCTAGGTAGTTCTCATCCACAATGACTGATGGCAAGTTGCTCAAAGTGGCAACAAGTACACGGTCAACCAATGTACAAGATGTATCACCATCTTTTACATCTTTGAGACAACTGCACGCAGATATGGCATGGGACTTTCCTCACTCCTTTGACCCAGATAGCAATGTTGAGCCTGGTGTCAACATGCACATCCATCCCTTTCATGTTCTCCCTGAGTGCCCTCAGGGAACACTTCTTGAAGGCTCCTCCACAGATGTGCTGTGAACATAGATGGTGTATGCTCTGGTACCTCACTAATGGCAGAATAGCCCCTTCTTTTTCCACTTTTCCTTGTGGGAGCCATTCTGTTGAGCCCAGCGTAGGAAGGAAGAGCACAATGGATTATGTCTGCCCTTGTCTTTTAGAATATGGTGAAATCCAATATGCCACTTTTTAAATTTAGGAATTTTTATTTTATTTACATTAAACACTCTTAAACTTCCCTAATTTTATGAATCAGAGGTACCTTGCTGGCTTAGTCGGTGGAACATATAACTCTTGATCTCAAGGTTGTGGATTCAAGCCCTGTGTTGGGTGTAGAGATTACTTAAAAATAAAATCTTAAGAAAAAAAGAATCATTTGGATCATGTGGTGAAACCACACACACACACACACACACACACACACACACACACATTCCATGGCCTCATCCCAGACCTACCGCATGAGAATTTCCAGGTGCAGACACCCTACACATTCCAGATCACTAGGAATGTCTCTGAAACTCTGCCATAGGGACAGAAATTATTTAATGTGCCACCGCCTTTAACTTGCTAGTGTTTTTTTTTTTTTTTTTTGAGGATTTTTGTTTCAGGTAAGCTTAATTTATTTAATTTTTTAAATAAATTTATTTTTTTATTGGTGTTCAATTTGCCAACATACAGAATAACACCCAGTGCCCATCCCGTCAAGTGCCCCCCTCAGTGCCCGCCACCCAGTCACCCCCACCCCCCGCCCTCCTCCCCTTCTACCACCCCTAGTTTGTTTCCCAGAGTTAGGAGTCTTTTTTTGTATGTATATATATATATATATTTTTTTTTTTTTTTAAATTGGAGTTCAATATCCCATCAAGTGCTCCCTCAGTTATATTTTGGTTTCAGGATTCTTCTAGTCTGGTACAATGAGAATGAGGACTTCCCACCTTTTTTGTGTGTCCTCTGGATCAGTTGAGGGACAACAGGAGCTTTGGGTTCCCAAGGTTTGGTGTAATTTGCCTATAAAACCATCTTGACTTGGTGTTTTTTATGTGGGTTTCTGGGAGAAAGAGGCCTACATATTCCTCTTTTGTGTGTATCCAATACTAAGCAGAGACCAGGCTTCTTTTTCTCTGACTCCTAATAGCTCCTGGGAGTACCTCAATGTTAACAATTATTTAAGATGCTTTTTGTTGTTTTTGCAGGACTGCTATCAATGTATAATCTGCCTATCTGGCTACCTATCTATCTAACAATCCATCCATCCATCCACCTATCACACACACAGAATATTTCATTTGCCATTTCAATAGTATTTTGAAATGCATGGGGACACAAGGCAGGAAACCACAAATGTTGGAGAGGATGCGGAGTAAAGGGAACCCTCTTACACTGTTGGTGGGAATGTGAACTGGTGCAGCCACTCTGGAAAACTGTGTGGATGTTCCTCAAAGAGTTAAAAATAGACCTGCCCTACGACCCAGCAATTGCACTGTTGGGGATTTATCCCAAAGATGCAGATGCAATGAAACGGCAGGACACCTGCACCCCGATGTTTCTAGCAGCAATGTCCACAATAGCCAAACTGTGGAAGGAGCCTCAGTGTCCATCGAAAGATGAATGGATAAAGAAGATGTGGTCTATGTATACAATGGAATATTACTCAGCCATTAGAAACGACAAATACCCACCATTTGCTTCAACGTGGATGGAACTGGAGGGTATTATGCTGAGTGAAGTAAGTCAATCAGATAAGGACAAACAGTGTATGTTCTCATTCATTTGGGGAATATAAATAACAGTGAAAGGGAATATAAGGGAAGGGAGAAGAAATGGGTAGGAAATATCAGGAAGGGAGACAGAACATAAAGACTCCTAACTCTGGGAAACGAACTAGGGGTGGTGGAAGGGGAGGAGGGCCGGGGGTGGGGGGGAATGGGTGATGGACACTGAGGGGGGCACTCGTCGGGATGAGCACTGGGTGTTATTCTGTATGTTGGTAAATTGAATACCAATAAAAAAATAAATTTATTATTTAAAAAAATGAAATGGAGAGAGGGACTCTTTGAAATAAAAGATGGTAGAACCCTAGAATCCACTGAATTGCTCTTGTTATTAGAACAAAAGGCATTATTTAATTATTAAGATAACATACATAAGCTTATATTTGACCTAGAATTCCTTTATTTACATTGTAGAAAACATCAAAGAGAATTACAAATAAAATCAAGTTTACATCTGATCTCCCAGCAAAACATGGTGATTGTATTTGTTCTTATGGGAACAGACACCCCTCCAGGTATCTGCTGATGGCTTTAAAGGTCTAGTAGATTCCTAGTAGCATTCACTGATGGATGATGACTCATCCTCCAGCATATTCCTAAACTGATACCTAGCAACAGGACATTTTTTTTCTATTTTCTGGGATTACTGATTTTGTTGTGCTTGTGGTCTTTTTCAGAAAGTAATATGCAGTTTTTTGGTCGGAGCACTCCCCTGGAATGGTGAATTCATCATGATGAAGAAGCAGTGTGTGGATGCTTAGGGGGTTCTGGAGTACTCCTCCTCCCCATCATCGCCACCTTTCTCTGTGAAGAGATAAATGGCTCATGCTGGTGTTACCAATGTGGTTTCCTCATGCATGCCTCTCTGCTTATTTTGTTTCCTGGTTTCTTATTAGGTCGTGGTAAGAGATGAATATGTCCAATTTTTTTTTTTTTTTTGGCCTCAAGCGGAAGCCCCTTTGACTTTGTCTAGCTTGGTGACCCACCACCAGGGAATCAGTTTGTCTCTGAGTACAAACGATGGAGGTGAGGTCTGATTCCATTCCCTACTGCAAATCTGAGGAAGTATTCCTTTATGATTGGGTTTAACAACCCCTTCCAGAGGTCTGGAGCCAATGGGTGCTACCTCAACAGATTCCCTATGGAAGCCTCCTTTTTGACCTGAGGCGTCTTTCTCCTGAGGGAGGATAGAAGCTGGTAAGAGTGTAAGTGTAGAGGGGCCACCACCTCCATCTCTATGCTCTACAGTGGGGCCTCCCTGAAGGTGGGCTCTGGCAGAGGTCTGGAAATAGGACCCAGGATTCAGAGAAGGGACTGTGCCACTTACTCTTCCCCAGTGCCACGTTCTTCAATTCTTGCTCTCCTCTGGGTTTATGCTAAGAAAAAAATTACCAGAAACTTGGAATAAGACACAGAGAAGTCAACATGTGTTGACTTGCCATTTTGGATATTGTTCAATGAGTCTAATGAGGATTATTGAGTCTTCCAGGGAATATACCTCTGTTTGATGTTCTTTTCATTATTGATTAAAAGCCAGAATCTAAAGTCAAATGTTTACTTGTGGGTCTTTTTGTCCTTGAGAGGTGCAAATGATTAGTATCTAATCAAAAAGGTTATTCTGGAAGTATGGTTTTATTGCTTTCTGGAAAATAAGCCAATTTTGTAACTTACCTAGGAATTCCCTCTTAACATTCTATATTTGCAAGTGGACCAGATTTGTAACCTTCCGAAACTTATCCTTTGATGCTTCCATGTGGACCCCCCCAAAGTTCTCCACACATCAGACATCAGGTATGTCCCATGGTATCCAGGACCTGCTGCCCTCCCTTCTTGAGTCCCATCCCTCACCAGGTTGACTCAGGGAGATTCTGAGATGGACTTTCTAACACACTTGTCACCTGTTGTGGAGGGAAGAGGAGGTCAAGACCACAAGTGGTAAATAAAAATATCAGTGAGTCAAAAAATGTCCTTGATGGATGGAAACACTGGCCCCTTTTTCAGTGGATTGAAGGCTGTCAAAAACACCCACAAGTCAGCTGGGAGTCCAGAGAAAGTGGCACCAAGAATGCCATACTTGGCCCCTTGCCAGGAGAAGATAAGGGCTTAAACTGACAACTGCCACCCACTGCCAGATGACGACTTTTTGGTTATGAATTTACGATGCCAAGAGGCAATAAGAAGAGCAATCTGCTGTAGGAGCAGTAGACTTTCCTGTATTCTGGTTCTAAACTCTTCAGAGTTTTTTTTAAACATCTTCATCCTAAAATACAGAGACTTTCTAAGTGAACAGCAAGGAACATTGACTGCCGGTCCTATTAACCTGAAGAGACAGCTTTCTGCCTGGCTAGCCAGATTCCTGGGGATTTGTCAACTGCATTAAGGCTGCAGGAAGACCACACAGGTGCAGCTCATAAAATACCAAGTATGACAAATACTCAGGGAATAGTTCCCTGTGCCAGAGGTAAGGTAACAAAAATCTCATAGCCTCATAAAAGCCATGTCTGACTATGAAATTAGCCCTTAACTTTGGTTTTGAATAAAACCACACAAGTAAATCTCTGAAAGCTGTCAGACAGCCAGCAGGACATTTCTAGAAAAATGGTCCAGGGTGAAGATTTGACCAGAGTACATACATTGAACTTCACCATCACACAGGACATTACAATTTTAAAAACAGAATTAAAGAAAACAAAGGATGGAATAGGTATATTCTAAGAAACTACTCAGTGTCATTGCTATCATTTTCATGAGGGAGAATTTACCAACCCAGAGTCAGGCTCCCATTAAAAAAAGAACACATTGTTTTCTTAAAAGGAAGAATAAAAAAGATAAATTAGCTTTTGTGGGTGGCTGGGGGGATGACTACAAAACCCATTTTTCATATATATATATATATATATATATATATATATATGTGTGTGTGTGTGTGTGTGTGTGTGTGTGTATTTTGGAGTTCGATTTATCAACATATAGTTTAACACCCAAGGCTCATGCTGTTAAGTGCTCCCCTCAGTGCCAATCACCTAGTCAAACCGGCCCCCAGACACCTCCCCTTCCACTACCCCTTGTTTGTTTCCCAGAGTTAGGAGTCCTTCATGTTGTCACCATCTCTGATATTTCCCACTCATTGTGTCTCCTTTACCCTATAATCCCTTACACTATTTTGTATATTACCCATATGAGTGAAACCATATAATGTTTGTCCTTCTCTGATTGACTTATTTCACTCAGCACAATGCCCTCCAGTTCCATCCACATTGAAGCAAATGGTGGGTATTTGTCGTTTCTAATGGCTGAGTAATATCCCACTGTATACATAAACCACATCTTCTTTATCCATTCATCTGTCGATGGACACCAAGGCTCCTTCCACACTTTGGCTATTGTGGACATTGCTGCTATAAACATTGAGTTACAGGCATCTCGGCTTTTCACTACATCTGTATCTTTGGGGTAAATCCCCAGTAGTGCAATTCCTGGGTCATAGGGCAGATCTATTTTTAACTCTTTGAGAAGCCTCCACACAGTTTTCCAGAGTGGCTGTACCAGTTCACATTCCCACCAAAAGTGCAAAAGGGTTCCCCTTCTTCACATCCTCTCCAACACTTGTTGTTTCCTGCCTTGTTAATTTTCCCCATTCTCACTGGGGTCAGGTGGTATCTCATTGTGGTTTTGACTTGTATTTCCCTGATGGCCAGTGATGCAGAGCATTTTCTCATGCTTGTTGGCCATGTCTATGTCTTCCTCTGTGAGATTTCTGTTCGTGTCTTTTGCCCATTTCAGGATTGGATTGTTTGTTTCTTTGCTGTTGAGTTTCATAAGTTCTTTAAAGATCTTGGATACTAGCCCTTTATCTGATATGTCATTTGCAAATATCTTCTCCCATTCTTTAGGGTGTCTTTTAGTTTTGTTGACTGTTTCTTTTGTTGTGCAGAAGCTTTTTATCTTGATGAAGTGCCAATAGTTCATTTTTACTTTTGTTTCCCAGGCCTTCATAGATGTATATTGCAAGAAGTTACTCATGTCACATTCAAAAAGTGTGTTGCCCGTGTTCTCCTCTAGGGTTTTGATGGATTCTTGTCTCACATTTAGATCTTTCACCCATTTTGAGTGTATCTTTGTGTATGGTATAAGAGAATGGTCTAGTTTCATTCTGCTGCATGTGGCTGTCCAATTTTCCTAGCACCATTTATTGAAGAGACTGCCTTTTTTCCTGCTTTGTCTAATATTAGTTGACCATAGGGTTGTGGGCCCATTTCTGGGTTCCCTATTCTGTTCATTGATCTATGTGTGTGTGTATTTCTGCAAGTACCACACTGTCTTGATGATCACAGCTTTGTAGTACAACTTGAAATCTGGCATTGTGTTGCCCCTGGCTCTGGTTTTCTTTTTTCTTTTTTTTTTTTTTTTGAGGTCTTTTCTGATTCCACACAAGTCTTAAGATGATTTGTTCCAACTCTCTGAAGAAAGTCCATGGTATCTTTATAGATATTGCATTGAATGTGTAAATTGTCCTGGTTAGTATAGACATTTCCACTATAATCATGCTTCCAATCCATGAGCATGTAATGTTTTTCCATCTCTTTGTGTCTTCCTCAATGACCTTCAGAAGTGTTCTGTAGTTTGTAGGGTATATATACTTTACCTCTTTGATTAGGTTTATTCCTAGGTATCTTATGCTTTTGGGTGCAATTGTAAATTGGATTGACTCCTTAATTTCTCTTTCTTCAGTCTCATTGTTAGTGGATAGAAATGCCACTGGTTTCTGAGCATTGATTTTGTATCAACAGAGTGGAGTCTTTTGGGTTTTCTAGGTGTACAGTATCATGTCATCTGTAAAGAGAGGGAGTTTGACTTCCTCTTTGCCAATTTGAATGTCTTTTATTTCTTTTGTTGCCTGATTGCTGAGGCTAGGACTTCCAGTACTATGTTGAATAACAGTGGTGAGAGTGGATATCTCTGTTGTGTTCCTGATCTAGGGGAAGGTCTCTCAATGTTTCCCCAGTGAGAATGATATTTTCTGTGGGCTTTTCATAGATGGCTTTTAAGATGCTGAAGAATGTTCCCTCTATCCCTACACTCTGAAGAGTTTTCATCAGGAATGCTGTATTTTGGCAATTTGTTTCTCTACATCTATTGAGAGGATCATATGGTTCTTGGTTTTTATCTTGTTGATATGATCTATCACATTGATTGTTTTATGAGTGTTGAACAAACCTTGCATCCTGGGGATAAATCCCACTTGGTCATGGTGAATAATCTTCTTATGTACTGTTGGATCCTATTGGCTAGTATCTTGTTGAAAATTTTTGCATCTGTGTTCATCAGGGATATTGGTCTATAATTCTCCTTTTTGGTGGGGTCTTTGGTTTTGGAATTAAGGTGATGTTGGCCTCCTAGAAGGAGTTTGGAAGTACTCCATCCCTTTCTATCTTTTGGAACAGCTTTATTAGAATAGATATTGTTTCTTCTTTAAACGTTTGATAGAATTCCCCTGGGAAGCCATCTTGTCCTGGACTTTTGTGTCTTGGGAGGTGTCTGATGACTGTATGAATTCCCTCCTGGTTATTGGCCTGTTCAATTATTGGTTATTTCTTCCTGTTCCAGTTTTGATAATTTGTGGTTTTCCAGAAATGTGTCCATTCTACTAGATTGCCTAATTTGTTGGCATAAAGCTGCCCATAATACGTTTTTTAAATTGTTTGTATTTCCTTGGTTTGGTTGTGCTTTCTCCTCTTTCATTCATAATTTTATTAATTTGAGTCTTTTCTCTTTCCTTTTAATAAGGTTGGCTAATGGTTTATTTATCTTATTATTTCTTTCAAAGAAACCACTCCTGGTTTTGTTGATCTGTTCTACAGTTCTGATCTGTATTTCATTAAGTTCTACTCAAATTTTTCTTATCTCTCTTCTTCTGTATGGTGTAGGCTTTGCTTGCTGTTTTTTCTCCAGTACCTTTAGGTGTCAGGTTAGCTAGTGTATTTAAGTTTTTTACAATTTTTTGAGGGAGGTTTGTATTGTGATGTATTTCTCTCTTAACTGCTTTTCTGGGTATCTGAAAGATTTTGAACAACTGTATTTGCATTTTCATTAGTTTCCATGAATCTTTTTAATTCTTCTCTATTTTCCTGGTTGACTGACTCATCTTTTAGCAGGATGCTTTGTAACCTACACGTGTTTGAGTTTCTTCCAATTTTCTTGTTGTGATTGAGCGCTAGTTTCAAAATATTGTGGTCTGAAAATATGCAGGCGACAATCTCAATCTTTTGGTATCAGTTGAGATCTGATTTGTGACCCAGTATGTCCTCTATTATGCAGAAAGTTCCATGTGCACTTTAGAAGAATGTGTATTCAGTTGCGTTCTGAAGGAAAGATTTGTAAATATTGTGAAATCCATATGGTCCAGTATATTAATTAAGGCTCTTTTTTTATTTTTATAAATTTATTTTTTTTTGGTGTTCAATTTGCCAACATATAGAATAACACCCAGTGCTCATTCCATCAAGTGCCCACCTCAGTGCTCATCAGCCAGTCACCCCCACCCCCCGCCCACCTCACCTTCCACCATGCCTAGTTCATTTCCCAGAGTTAGGAGGCTTTCATGTTCAACCTCCCTTTCCGATATTTCCCACTCATTTTTTCTCCTTTCCCATTTATTCCCTTTCACTATATTTTATATTCCCCAAATGAATGAGACCATATAATGTCTGTAATTCTCCGATTGAATTATTTCACACAGCATAATACCCTCCAGTTCCATCCACATTGAAGCAAATGGTGGGTATTTGTCATTTCTAATGGCTGAAAATATTCCATTGTATACATAAACCACATCTTCTTTATCCATTCATCTTTCGATGGACACCGAGGCTCCTTCCAACCTTGGCTATTTTGCACATTGCTGCTATAAACATCGGGGTGCAGGTGTTCTGGCATCTCATTGAATCTGTATCTTTGGGGTAAATCCCCAGCAGTGCAATTGCTGGGTCGTAGGGCAGATCAATTTTTAACTCTTTGAGGAACTCCACACAGTTTTCCAGAGTGGCTATACCAGTTAACATTCACACGAACAGTGCAGGAGGGTTCCCCCTTCTCCACATCTTCTGCAACATTTGTGGTTTCCTGCTTTGTTAATTTTCTCCATTCTCACTTGTGTGAGGTGGTATCTCATTGTGGTTTTGATTTGTATTTCCCTGATGGCAAGTAATGCAGAGCATTTCCTCATGTGTTTGTTGGCCATGTGTTTTTTTTCTTAATAATAAATTTATTTTTTATTGGTGTTCAATTTGCCAACATACAGAATAACACCCAGTGCTCATCCCGTCGAGTGCCCCCCTCAGTGCCCGTCACCCCTTCACCCCCACCCCCCGCCCTCCTCCCCTTCCACCACCCCTAGTTCATTTCCCAGAGTTAGGAGTCTATATGTTCTGTCTCCCTTTCTCATATTTCCTACTCATTTCTTCTCCCTTCCCTTCTATTCCCTTTCACTATTATTTATATTTCCCAAATGAATGAGACCATATAATGTTTGTCCTTCTCTGATTGACTTATTTCACTCGGCACAATGCCCTCCAGTTCCATCCACATTGAAGCAAAACGTGTGTATTTGTCGTCTCTAATGGCTGAGGAATATTCCATTGTATACATAAACCACATCTTCTTTATCCATTCATCTTTTGATGGACACCGGGGCTCCTTCCACAGTTTGGCTATTGTGGACATTGCTGCTAGAAACATCGGGGTGCAGGGGTCCTGGCGTTTCACTGCATCTGAATCTTTGGGGTAAATCCCCAACAGTGCAATTGCTGGGTCGTTCGGCAGGTCTATTTTTAACTCTTTGAGGAACCTCCACACAGTTTTCCAAAGTGGCTGCACCAGTTCACATTCCCACCAACAGTGTAAGAGGGTTCCCTTTTCTCCGCATCCTCTCCAACATTTGTGGTTTCCTGCCTCGTTAATTTTCCCCATTATCACTGTGTGAGGTGGTATCACATTGTGGTTTTGATTGGTATTTCCCTGATGGCAAGTGATGCATAGCATTCTCTCATGTGCGTGTTGGCCATGTCCATGTCTTCCTCTGTGAGATTTCTGTTCTCTGTTCATGTCTTTGGCCCATTTCAGGATTGGATTGTTTGTTTCTTTGGTGTTGAGTTTAATAAGTTCTTTATAGATCTTGGAAACTAGCTCTTTATCTGATGCGACATTTGCAAATGTCTTCCCCTAATCTTTAGGTTGTCTTTGTGTTTTGTTGATGGTATCATTTGCTGTGCAAAAGCTTCTTATCTTGATGAAATCGAATAGTGCATTTTTGCTTTTGTTTCTTTTGCCTTTATGGTTGTATCTTGCAAGAAGTTATTGTGGCCAAGTTCAAAAAGGGTGTTGCTTGTGTTCTCCGCTAGGATTTTGATGGATACCCATTTAGATCTTTCATCCATTTTGAGTTTATCTTTGTGTTTGGTGAAAGAGAGTGGTCTAGTTTCATTCTTCTGCATGTGGATGTCCAATTTTCCCAGCACCATTTATTGAAGAGACTGTCCTTCTTCCAATGGATAGTCTTTCCTGCTTTATCAAATAGTAGTTGACCATAAAGTTCAGGGTCCACTTCTGGGTTCTCTATTCTGTTCCATTGATCTATGTGTCTGTTTTTGTGCCAGTACCACACTGTCTTGATGACCACAGCTTTGTAGTACAACCTGAAATCTGGCATTGTGATGCCCCCAGCTATGGTTTTCTTTTTTAAAATTCCCCTGGCTATTCGGGGTCTTTTCTGATTCCACATAAATCTTAAAATAATTTGCTCTAACTCTCTGAAGAAAGTCCATGGTATTTTGATAGGGATTGCATTAATCGTGTAAATTGCCCTGGGTAACATTGACATTTTCACAATATTAATTCTGCCAATCCATGAGCATGGAATATTTTTCCATCTCTTTGTGTCTTCCTCAATGTCTTTCAGAAGTGTTCTATAGTTTTTAGGGTATAGATCCTTTACCTCTTTGGTTAGCTTTATTCCTAGGTATCTTATGCTTTTGGGTGCAATTGTAAATGGGATTGACTCCTTAGTTTCTCTTTCTTCAGTCTCATTGTTAGTGTATAGAAATGCCATTGATTTCTGGGCATTGATTTTGTATCCTGCCATGCTACCAAATTGCTGTATGAGTTCTAGCAATCTTGGGGTGGAGGCTTTTGGGTTTTCTATGTAGAGTATCATGTCATCGGCGAAGAGGGAGAGTTTGACTTCTTTGCCAATTTGAATGCCTTTAATGTCTTTTTGTTGTCTGATTGCTGAGGCGAGGACTTCCAGTACTATGTTGAATAGCAGTGGTGAGAGTGGACATCCCTGTCTTGTTCCTGATCTTAGGGGAAAGGCTCCCAGTGCTTCCCCATTGAGAATGTATTTGCTGTGGGCTTTTCGTAGATGGCTTTTAAGATGTCCATGAAAGTTCCCTCTATCCCAACACTCTGAAGTGTTTTGATCAGGAATGGATGCTGTATTTTGTCAAATGCTTTCTTTGCATCTAATGAGAGGATCATATGGTTCTTGGTTTTTCTCTTGCTGATATGATGAATCACATTGATGGTTTTAGGAGTGTTGAACCAGCCTTGTGTCCCAGGGATCAATCCTACTTGGTCATGGTGAATAATTTTCTTAATGTGTTGTTGGATCCTATTGGCTAGTATCTTGTTGAGAATTTTTGCATCCATGTTCATCAGGGATATTGGTCTGTAATTCTCCTTTTTGGTGGGGTTTTTGTCTGGTTTTGGAATTAAGGTGATGTTGGCCTCATAGAATGAATTTGGAAGTACTCCATCTCTTTCTCTCTTTCCAAACAGGTTTAGTAGAATAGGTATGATTTCTTCTTTCAACATTTGATAGATTTTCCCTGGGAAGCCATCTGGCCCTGGACTCTTGTGTCTTGGGAGTTTTTGATGACTGCTTCAATTTCCTCCCTGGTTATTGTCCTGTTCAGGTTTTCTATTTCTTCCTGCTCCAGTTTTGGTAGTTTGTGGCTTTCCAGGAATGCGTCCATTTCTTCTAGATTGCCTAATTTATTGGTGTATAGCTGTTCATAATATGTTTTTAAAATCGTTTGTATTTCCTTGGTGTTGGTAGTGATCTCTCCTTTCTCATTCATGATTTTGTTACTTTGAGTCTTCTCTCTCTTCTTTTTAATAAGGTTGGCTAATGGTTTATCTATCTTATTAATTCTTTCAAAGAACCAACTCCTGGTTCTGTTGATCTGTTCCACAGTTCTTTGGTCTTGATATCATTTAGTTCTGCTCGAATTTTAATTAACTCTCTTCTTCTGCTGGGGGTGAGGTCTATTTGCTGCTTTTTCTCTAGCTCCTTTATGTGTAAGGTGAGCTTTTGTATTTGAGTTCTTTCCAGTTTTTAAATGGATGCTTGTATTGTGATGTATTTCCCCCTCAGGACTGCTTTTGCTGCATCCCAAAGATTTTGAACATTTGTATCTTCATTCTCATTAGTTTCCATGAATCTTTTTAATTCTTCCTTAATTTCCTGGTTGACCTTTTCATCTTTTAGCAGGATGGTCCTTAACCTCCACGTGTTTGTGGTCCTTCCAATCTTCTTGTTGTGATTAAGTTCTCATTTCAAGGCATTATGGTCTGAGAATATACAGGGGACTATCCCGATCTTTTGGTATCGGTTCAGATCCGATTTGTGACCCAGTATGTGTTTTTTCCTGGAGAAAGTTCCATGTGCACTTGAGAAGAATGTGTATTCAGTTGAATTTTAATGTAAAGTTCTGTAGATATCTGTGAAATCCATCTGGTCCAGTGTATCATTTAAAGCTCTTGTTTCTTTGGAGATGTTGTGCTTAGAAGACCTATTGAGGGTAGAAAGACCCAGATTGAAGTCACCAAGTATAAGTGTATTATTATCAAAGTATTTCTTCAGTTTGGTTATTAATTGGTTTAAATATTTGGCAGCTCCCACATTCGGGCATATATATTGAGGATTGTTAAGTCCTCTTGTTGGATAGATCCTTTGAGTATGAGATAGTGTCCCTCTTCATCTCTCACTACAGTCTTCGGGGTAAATTTTAGTTTATCTGATATAAGGATGGCTACCCCTGCTTTCTTTTGAGCACCATTTGAATGGTAAATGGTTCTCCAACCTTTTATTTTCAGGTTGTAGGTGTCCTTCTGTCTAAAATGAGTCTCTTGTAGACAGCAAATAGATGAGTCCTGCTTTTTTATCCAGTCTGAAACCCTGCACCTTTTGATGGGGTCATTAAGCCCGTTCAGGTTCAGAGTTACTATTGACAGCTATGAGTTTAGTGTCATGATGATATCTATTCTGTCCTTGTTTTTGTGGATTGTTCCACTGAACTTCTTCTTAAAGGGGAATTTTAAGAATGGGACTCCTTAAAATTTCTTGCAGAGCTGGATTGGAGGTCACATATTCTTTCAGTTCCTGCCTGTCTTGGAAGCTCTTGATCTCTCCTTCCATTTTGAATGAGAGCCTTGCTGGATAAAGTATTCTTGGTTGCCTGTTCATCTCATTTAGGACCCTGAATATATCCTGCCAGCCCTTTCTGGCCTGCCAGGTCTCTGTGGAGAGGTCTGCTGTTACCCTAATATTCCTCCCCATAAAAGTCAGGGATTTTTTTTCTCTTGCTGCTTTAAGGATCTTCTCCTTATCTTTGGAATTTGCAAGCTTCACTATTAAATTTCGAGGTGTTGAACGGTTTTTGTTGATTTTAGGGGGGGATCTCTCTATTTCCTGGATCTGAATGCCTGTTTCCCTTCCCAGATTAGGAAAGTTTTCAGCTAGGATTTGTTCAAATACATATTCTGGCCCTCTGTCCCTTTCAGTGCCCTCGGGAACCCCAATTAAATGTAAGTTTTTCTTCTTCAAGCTGTTTCAAGTTGTTTATCTCCCTTAATCTATCCTCATGGTCTTTTAATTGTCTGTCTCTTTTTCCCTAGTTTCCCTCTTTGCCGTCAACTTGTCTTCTATGTCACTCACTCGTTCTTCCACCTCGTTAACCCTCGTCGTTAGGACTTCTAGCTTGGATTGCATCTCATTTAATTGATTTTTAATTTCTGCCTGATTGGATCTAAATTCTGCGGTCATGAAGTCTCTTGAGTCCTTTATGGGTTTTTCTAGAGCCACCAGTAGCTGTATAATAGTTCTTCTGAATTGGCTTTCTGACATTGAATTGTAATCCAGATTTTGTAACTCTGTGGGAGAGAGGACTGTTTCTGATTCTTTTTTTTGAGGTGAGGTTTTCCTTCTAGTCATTTGCTCAGTGCAGAGTGGCCAAAAACAAGTTGTACTGGGAAAAGGAGAAAACGAGAGAGAGAGAAGGAAAGAAAAGAGAAAAAGAAAAAAGAGAAAGAAGATAAAAAGGGAAAAAAGAGAAGAAAAAGAGAAAGAAAAAGAAAGAAAGGAGAAAAAAGGGGGGGGAAGCAATCAGAAATCAAAAAGAAAGAAAGAAAAAAACAAAACAAAACAAAACAAAAAACACGTGGGAGTATCTTCTGATTCTGTATACTTCAAGTCCCTTGACTTCCCCTGGAACTAGTCCGTCCAGCAGGTCTTCTGGGGGAGGGGCCTGCTGTGCTCATTTTCAGGTGTTAGCACTTGGGGGAGCTGCTCTGCCCCTGCCTGGTGCAGGGCTCAGTGGGGGTTGTTCACCCCGTGAGGCCCCAGGAGGAACAACCGCAGTGGCGGGGCCAGCTCGGCAGTCCTGGAGTCAGCTCCCGCAGTAACTCCGGGCTCTCCTCTGCAGGGCCTGGAGGCTCCGGGGCCGGGCCCATGATCTGCTCAACTCGGGGCAGGAGCGTCCTCGCTGTCCTGGGCCCTCCCGGCCTCTGCCTGTCCCGGGGGAGGCCGGATCCTGGGCTGTGTCCCGGCGCCCTGTGCTCCGGGGCCTGCGCTGTTGGATTCCGCTCCCGCCCCGCAGCCCCCTCCGCTGAGCCGCCGCCCGAGCCCCTCCGAGCTGCTCCGGGTCCTGCCGTGTGCGCTGCAGCTCTTAGGGAGCTCGGCGCACTCTCCCAGGGCGCAGGTGCCTGTTAGTGTCCCCCGGAGCCTGAGGGCATCCCCGCCCTCCTGGGTCCTGCTCTAACTCCCTGCGGGCCCCTTTCCGCCCGAGAAGGTTGGTGCAGCTCCTGCTCCTCCGGGACGGGGCTCTCCTGTCTTGGGGACACTGGCCCCGGCCTCACCCCGGCTCTTCACGGGGCCCCTCCCCCTTGGAGGCCTTTTGTTTCTTTATTTCTTTTTCCCCGTCTTCCTACCTTGATAGAAGCCCAAACTCTTCTCACTGTAGCATTCCAGCTGTTCTCTCTTTAAATCTCAGGCCGAATTCGCAGATTTTCAGGATGATTTGAAGGTTATCTAGGTAATTTGGTGGGGACAGGTGATTTGGGGACCCTACTCTTCCACCATCTTGCCCCGCCTAACCAAGGTCTTGTTTTATTGGTGATCTTGTATTTGAAAAATCTGTCATTTGCAGAATGTGCTATGTTGATGTCTCCTACTATTAGTGTATTATTATATAAGTATATCTTTACTTTGGTTATTAATTGAATGATATACTTGGCAGCTTTTATATTAGGGTCATAAATACTCATGATAGATCTTCTAGTTGGACAGACCCTTTAAGTATGATATAGTGTCCCTCTTCAAATATTATTACAGTCTTTGGTGTTAACTCAAATTTATCTGATATGAGGATTGCTACCCCTGCTTTCTTTTGAGAACCAGTTGAATGATAAATGGTGCTCTACCCCTTCATTTTCAGGCTGTAGGTGTCCTTAGGTCTAAAATGAGCCTCTTGTTGACAGCAAATAGATGGGTCTTGGTTTTTTATCCAGTCCAAAACCCTGCATCTTTTAATGGGAGCATGTAGCCCTTTCACATTCAGAGTAACTATTAAAAGATATGAATTTTTGTGTCATCGTAATACCTATTCAATCCCTGTTTTTGTGGATTATTTCTTTGGGCTTCCTCTTTCTTTTACAGGGTCTCCCCCTTAATATTTCTTGCGGAGCTGGTTTGGAGGTCAAATATTCTTTCACTTTCTGCCTATATTGGAAGCTCTTTATCTGTCCTTCTATTCTGAATGAGAGCCTTGCTGAATAAAGTATTCTTGGCTGCATGTCCTTCTCATTTATTACCCTGACTATATCCTTCCATCCCTTTCTGGCCTGCCAGTCTCTGTGGAGAGGTGTGCTGTTAATCTGATATTTCTCCCCATATAAGTTAAGCATCTCTTGTCTCCTGCTGCTTTACAAATTTTCTCTTTATCTTTGAAATTTGACAGTTTCACTATTAAATGTCGAGGTGTTGAATGATTTTTGATTGTGTGTGAAGGGGACCTCCTATTACCTCTATTTGAATGCCTGTTTCCCTCTTCAAATTAGGGAATTTCTCAGCTATGATTTGTTTAAATATACTTTCTGGCCCTCTCTCCTTCCCAATGTTTTCTGGAACCCCAAATTTACACAGATTCTCCCTGCCCAGGCTATCATTTATTTCCCAAAGCATTTCCTCATGGTCTCTTAATTGTTTTCCTTTTTTTCTCAGCTTCCTTTCTTACAATCAACTTGCCTTCTATGTAATTCAGTCTTTCTTCCACCACATTAACCCTAGCCATTAGGACATCTAGTTTGGATTGCATCTCATTTAATTGATTTTTAGTTTTTGCCTGATTAGATCTAAATTCTGCAGTAATGAAGGCTCTAGAGTCCCTTATGCCTTTTTTCCAGAGCCACTAGGAGCTTTATAATTTTGCTTCTGAATTGGATTTCTGACATGGAATTGAAATCCATATTCTGTAACTCTGTGGCAGAGATTACTGTTTCTGATTCTTTCTTTTGTGGTGAGTTCTTCCTTATAGTCATTTTGCTCAGTGGAGAGTGACTGTATGAATAGGCTGAGTCAAAAATATCAACCACAACCTGTGTAAAATCCACCTTAGATGATTCTGACAAGGTCAGAGACCAGAAAATGAAAATGAAGATCAGAGCAAAATAAAATAAAAGGACCATTAAAGTGAAATCAAATTTCAATACAAAATATAAATACAAATACAAAAGGGCAAAACCCCAAAGAAGAAGAAAAAAAAGAGAAAAAAAGAAAAGAAAAAAGCAAAATTAAAGAAGGGCAAAAAAGAAAAAAGAGAAGAAAAAAAAGGCAGGTGCTACTGGGAGATGATGGTAGTGAAGAAGTTTTAGTGGAGGGAGAATATAGTCTACCTGAGGGGTCCTAGAGGGTGACCGTTTTGGCTCTGAGTGTATTAAGTTTTGTGTGTTAGAAGATGCTCAGTCTCAAATTTATATAAACCAGCAATAATTGAAGAGAGCCCCAACATTGACCACCAACATATAATGACTTTAAAGAGGGGGGAAGAATGGGAATGAAGAGAGAAGATAATCTTATAGAGTGAACCAGAACAGTATACCATGTGGTTATGGGTGCATGCTTGTCATGGATTAGAAGGTATTAACTTTCGCCATTGTAGAACAAAATGAGGCAGAGAAAACAAAAAACACAAAACAGAACAACAACAACAACAACAACAACAACAAAATACCCCGTATATCTAAAATTAAGTTGAGTATGTTGAAGGGATTCTAGAAGCAGAAAATATATCTAAGACATGTAATTGTAGAAATATGAAAGTCAAAAAGGAAGAAACCTAAAAATGAAGAGGTGGTAAAATATTGTAGTTAAGGTGGAGAAAGAGAAAAGAATTGGAAATTTTAAATCTGATATAAAAACGAGTTGTAATGGAAAAGGGGAATAAAGAGGGGAGGGTACCCTCTATTTCTATATACTGTAGCCTCGACTTCTCCTGGAGCTTCCTAGCACTGCTGGGTCAGGAACTTACTCTTCCCCTGTCCTTCCACCTGGTCTTCTGGGGGGAGGGGCCTGCTGTGCTGATTCTCAGGTGTATGTACCTGGGGGAGATGCCCCCGCCCCCAGGTGCTGGGCTCAGATGAGCTGTTTATCCTGTGAGGCCTCTGTCCCCTGGGGGCCCCGCCTCTCCAGGCATAAGGTGACACAAGGAGGAACAACAACACTGGTGGCAGCCAGATCTTCACCCCTGGAATCAGCTCCCACAGTAACTACCATAGTCTCCCAGTCTGCACTGGCCTTGATGCTCCCGGGGCAGTGGAGGGTGCTGACCTCCACAGCCTGGGGGCACCCCAAATCAGGAGAGTCCTCGCTGTTCTGTGCCCTTCCCGCCTCTGCCTCCCTGCTGGGAGTGCAGGATCATGGGCTGTGTCTCCCCGGCGCCCTGGGATCTGGGGCCTGTGCTGCTGGAATCATGCTCCTGGGGCCGCGGCTCCCAAAGGCAGCAGGGCACAGACCCCGAGCCCCGAGCCCCTGCCTGACCGACTTGCTTCCCCCTGATGCTGCGCTGGGCCTGCACGCCAGCCCGTTACCGAGATCCACCTATGGTGTGCATTGTGCTCTCCTCCAGGTGCACTTCCTCTATTAGTGATTCTGGGAGACTGGAGGCTGCCCTGCCCCTCCTGTGGTTCTGCCCCATTTCCCTGCTCAGTGCCTTTCCATCTGGTAAGAATCCGGTGTGGATTTTTAAAGTTCCCACTTCTCCAAGGCTGAGCTTTCCTGTCCCCAAGGCTCTCACTGCCCTCCTTAGCCCGGCTCCTTGCAGGCCCCTCCCCCACTTGATTCTTTTTTATTTTACTTTTTGCCGCCTTCCTACCTTGTTAGAAGCAAAAACTCTTCTCTCTGTAGTGTTCCAGCTGTTCTCTCTTTAAATCTCAGGTCGAGGAATGCCAGGGTGGCTCAGCATTTGAGCACCTGCCATCAGCACAGGGTGTGATCTTGGAGTCCCAGGATCGAGTCCCACATAGGGCTCCTTGCATGGAGCCTACTTCTCTCTCAGCCTATGTCTCTGTGTCTCTCTCTGTCATGAATAAATAAATAAAAATCTTTAAAAAAATCTCAGGTCAAATTTGTAGGTGTTCAGGATGATTTGAAAGTTATCTAGGTAACTTGCTTGGGCCAGGTGAGTTGAGGACCCCTACTCTTTCACCATCTTGCTCCGCCTCTCCCTTCTTTTAAATTTTATTTTATTTTTATTTTTAATTTTTATTTTTATTTTATTTTATTTTAAAAAATATTTTATTTATTCATGAGAGACACAGAGAGAGAGAGAGGCAGAGACATAGGCAGAGGGAGAGGCAGGCTCCACACAGGGAGCGGGATGTGGGACTCGATCCAGGTCTCCAGGATCACGCCCTGCTGAGCCACCCAGACGTCCCTCTTTTAAATTTTAAAGAGCTTTTTCCATAAGAGAGAATTTAGTTCCTTGCCAAAGACCAAATATCTTCCAAGTAACTTAATCTGTGTTCCCATTTGTCTCTTTATTCTGTGTGTATGTGCACATGTGTATGTGCAACAAAATGTGTGGACAAATTAACTATCTTTTTCCATTTTGGTGTCTGTGTTTTATACCTGCTTAGAAACTGCTCCTCGGGCCAAGTACACAATTTTGTCTAAAACATCTGAACCCTCAGCCAGGCAATTCTCAGGTTTTATAAAGTTCAAGAGTCTCACTTCTTGTTTGGAGTTTTATCTTATGTATCTCAGGTAAGATCCTCTTTATGATGATACTTATTTTCTTCTGGAAAAACAAATATTAATCCCCAACCATCTGAGTTCCTGGGAGCTGCTTGTCACTGCCAGGCTCTAACTGCAGAGTGGGATGGAGTCTTCTCCTTAGTGGAGCCTGGCTTGTGGCCTGAGAATCACCACCAGGAGAGAGAACTCCTACATGGGGGAGGCAGGCAGAATCGGGAATTCTTACCTGGGACATGATTAACAAAGGGGGGACATATGGCAAGTGGGTCTGTGGGGATCTAATTTGTTCATCCCACAGAGGGTATATCATATCAACACCACCATTGCCAAATGATGCCCTCTACTTGGTGTTCCTGGGGGCAGCTCTTCTCAGGCATAGGCACTATCTCCCCAAGGGCCTCTCAGTTCCAGATTCCCTGACCCAGGCAGTTTAATGCCTCATCCTGCCTCTAGAACTATAGAGTCACATAACAAGACCCTGACAGAAAGAACCAAGGAGGTGCTTTCATTTTTAAGGGTTTCAGTCCTAAGCCCAGGTATTTAGAAAGCCAGAAGGTGTGAAACAAGCCAGATTTCTGCACTAGGGGCAGATACTGCTGGCTCTTGCTGAGTTCATGAAGCTCTCAGAGCTGAAGGATCTGTCAGATTTGCACTGCACTTGAGTAGCATCAGAGGGACTGGGCTTACCTCACAAAGGGGCCCCAGATGTGATCACCTGTCCAGAGAGTGCAGCCAGAGGTCAAAAGCACCCCTGACTCAGGCCTGACTAACACCCTGACCAGATGCAGGGGCATGAACTGAGTGTGGCCAACAAGGCGTGCTGGTCAAAGCTCAAGTCCTCAAGAAGGAGACAGATACCACTTGTGGGTGAGAAAGCCAGCTGAAGGCTCATCAAGCAGGAGTGTGGTGAAGACCTTGGTTCTGAGGTGGGTCTGGGGTGTAGCTGCATCAGGTGTGGAAAGATTATGATGCCAAGGTGGCCTCCAAATGTTCCCTGGGAAACACATTCTGACATCATGGAACAGAAAGGCTTGAAGGCCAAAGTTAGCTGCTTGAGCATGTCCCATGTGTATCAAGTTAGTGCAAACTTTCAAACCATCCAGCAAGAGGCTAGGCAGGGAAAGGGAACAAGGTAACACACTTCAGGTATGGTGGGGGGAAGCCATGAGACACAAAGGCCAGGTTGACTGGACCCTGGGCCTGTGATACTCTCTGCTGCCTCCGTCTCAAAGCTGATGGAGTTATGGGGCCCATAGTAAGGGTTTGAGCAAAGCCCATATGGCAGGTCAGAAACACACACTGGCCTTGATGAGACACACAGGCAGTCTGCCTGGTATAGCTGGACATGTTGAGGATTTGGTTGGCAGTTTCTGGAGTGAGGACACGTGGAGCCAGGATGGCATCATCACTGGGTGGCTGATGTAATACCTTATGAATATTCTGTGTTCCATGTATCTCATGTGTAGTTAGTGTCTGGTGAATATCAGGTGTCTCTTGATTATGCTGTCACAGTCCTTGTTCAACTTAGGTAAGCTATATTTACTGCTTATCTGTGATGAACACAACTTGTGGACTTTGCCTTTCTCTCTGTTGGGAAGGAAAAATTTCTTATATCCTTCAAAGGCCTTCTAGCCACACTAAGGATCAAATTGACATGCAATAGGTTAACAAGGAAAAAAATTTAATTTCATACATATGGGGAATCCATAAAGACATTGAAATTCCAAAGGCAGTCAGGTAAACTGAGGTATATATGTCACTCTGAACTAAAGAGAAGGGTGTGGTCTAAGACTTCAAAGAGAAGGGATGTAATCCTTAGGAAGAAAGAAAAAGAATTGATGTTTGGTAAACAAATTGGCCCCTTTCACTATTATTTATATTCCCCAAATGAATGAGAACATATAATGTTTGTCCTTCTCAGATTGACTTACTTCACTCAGCATAATACCCTCCAGTTCCATCCACGTTGAAGCAAATGGTGGGTATTTGTCATTTCTAATGGCTGAGTAATATTCCATTGTATACATAAAGGGAGACAGAACATAAAGCCTCCTAACTCTGGAAAACGAACTAGAGATGGTGGAAGGAGAGGAGGGCGGGAGGTGGGGGAGAACGGGTGATGGGCACTGAAGGGGGGACTTGACAGAATGAGCACTGGGTGTTATTCTGTATGTTGGCAAATTGAGCACCAATAAAAAATAAATTTATTATTTAAAAAAACAAAAATAATGTAAAAAGTAAAACAAAACAAAACAAAAAATTGGCCCCAATGAAACAATGGGACACAGAGGGGACTTTGCTAGCTTTCTCCTGTCTACTATACTTTGTTGACAGTATAATGTGGTTGTCTGTGGTGATATCTTCCTGGAGCAGGCCCTCTATCTAAATTTTTTTAGGTGGCTAGGGGAAGGGAAGAGGTATAGAACTTTTCCTGAATCTGCTGGGTTTTGATTGTTTTTTTTTTTTAATCAAAATAATCTTCATGCCGAAGTAGTTCCTTTTGAGGTGGCCTGCCCTTGGCTCCTACATCCCTCGGGCTATTTGCTTCTTCATTATCTATACTTAACACACTAACTGTTGTGGCTCTGTCTCAGGAGCTACATCTTGATTCACCTTCTATAAGAGAATCAAATCTCCTCAAAAGCAATTGTTACAAGCTGTAATCTACACATACTCCTCTGTTAGATTGAGGTAGGTCTGAAGGTGTTGTTTCAGGCAATGAGGTGAAGCTCCTACACTAAGTCAGGTAGGCTGAGGCTTTACTTGACCCCTTTGTGAGTCCTATCTTCCTCCTGTGTAAAAGGGGCTATTCCCTATGTGGCCCCAAGGGGGATAATTAAATAAGAGAAACATGTGATATTCTTGTTATAGGGTCTGGCAAGACTCAATAATACTCCATAAACAGATCCCTGTGTGATTGCTAATGAGTCTGACTGGAAATGGGGGAGACACAGGGGGCAGTTTTGAAGCCAGACAAAAGCTTGGCTGAGGATTTTCATACATGCTTCTGAAGAGGAAACAAATAAGAAGTTTTGACACCAGTGTTCTTCCTGTGACGGTGCTTCTGTTGCAGAATTTGTCCCTTTCTGTGCACTGAGAACTGATAGAGATAGGCCCCTGCACTGGATGTGAGAGGGACCTCGCAGACAAGGAGGCTGGGGTCACTTGGTAGGGAAGGGGAAGGAAAGGACAGCAAGTGTGTGGAGGCATGCATTCCTTCCAGAAAGGAAAGGCAGTAGGAGAAAATGCTCTGAATTGTGACTGCTGATTTATTACTCCACTTCTCTATAGGGAAGGAGAGAGAGAATCTCATAGGACATAAAGCTAACAGAAGTTCTCCCCCTTTTATCCCTAGCAGTGCCAGGAAGACGTGGGGGTGCAGAAGCAGCACAGCCAGCCCAGCACATGTCCTACTATAGTCCTGGAAGGACAGAAGGAACAAGACCTGTACCCCCTTGGCTGAGGTGCCATGGCCAGACCCTGCCTGAGTCTGCTGCTCCTGGTAGCCACTGTGACCCTTGTGCCCAGAGGTATCCATGCCTGGGGCAGGTCAAAGGTGGTGAGGAAGTTCCAAGACATTCCTGAAACTTATGTCTATGTGCAGCAGGCGCTATGGTATGCCATGAAAGAGTATAACAAGGCCAGCAAAGACAAGTACACCTTCAAGGTCATAAAGGTCTTGAAATCCCAGGAGCAGGTCAGTGAGCATGCTCTCTTCTCTTTCTCTTCAAGATGCAGTCATACGGGGGCCCATTATTCATGGAGGGCACAGACACCAGGGAGTGGAAAATAGCTAAGAGATGCCTTTAACCAAATATATATTACTTTTATTTTAGGGGTTTCTGGAGGAAAATTAGTTATACTTCATCCTTTCTTATTCTGGGATGAAACATAAAATAAAGATCATAATAACTTAATATTGATTACAGTCATATCAGAAAGCATAGGTCAGAGACCAAGAAGGGCTATTGAAAGGGACAAATTTGGGGCAGTTTGGGCTGATATCAAAATGAGGCATTACTGTTATGGATTATAACACAATGAAAAAGCAAAGAAAGTGCAAGTCTAGCTTTCACTGAAAAAAGAAATGGAAGGCTTTTTACAGAAAAAAAAAACAGCTACCTGTAGATGTAAAAGATTGTGTAAGGAGTAAATCATCATGGCAATAACTACTTCAGGCAAACATCATCAATGAATCCTACAATCACTGGGGT
Source organism: Vulpes vulpes (assembly GCF_048418805.1). Taxonomy (NCBI): domain Eukaryota; kingdom Metazoa; phylum Chordata; class Mammalia; order Carnivora; family Canidae; genus Vulpes; species Vulpes vulpes. Next base: position 47,563,088 of record NC_132793.1, read on the forward strand.
GGGAAAGTGGTGGGGGACAAATTGCTTGCAGGGATTCTTTCATTAATTAATTACAACAGGGAAAAGATACCCTTACGATCAGGACACCTGGCCAAGACTTTGTTCATTAAATGTTTGTGAACAATAATGGGACAAACTGACATCATGTGCCCCTGATGTGAGGTCACAGAAAGGACACAGCATCACTAGTGTATGGTATCATTGTCTGAAATCAATCCCCTGAAGGTAATCACGAGGAACAGTTAGACATATCCATATTATGGAGCATTCTGTAAGACCTCTTAAAATTATCAGTGTCATGAAAGACAGAGGAAAAGCAAGGAAATGGCCTGATTAAAAGACATGTAAGATTCCTCTACACGAGGCTGTCCAATTTTCCCAGGCCATTAGTTGAAGAGACTGTCCTTTTTCCAGTGGATAGTCTTTTCTGCTTTGTCAAATATTAGTTGACCATAGAGTTGAGGGCCCATTTCAGGGTTCTCTATTCTGCTCCATTGATCTGTGTGTCTGTTTTTCTGCCAGGACCACACTGTCTTGATGACCACAATTGTAGTACAACTTGAAATCTGGCATTGTGATGCCCCGGCTCTGGTTTACTATTATAATACTCCCAACTATTTGGCATATTTTCTGATTCCATACAAATCTGAGGATGATTTGTTCCAACTCTCTGCACAAAGTCCATGGTATTTTTATAGGGATTGCATTGAACTTGTAAATTGCCTGGGGAGCATAGACATTTTCACAATATTAATACTTCCAATCGTGAGCACGGAATGTTTTTCCATCTCTTTGTGTCTTCCTCAATGTTCTTCAGAAGTGTTCTGTAGTTTTTAGGGCATAGATCCTTTACCTGTTTGATTAGGTTTATCCCTACGTATCTTATGCTTTTGGGTGCAATTGTAAATGGGATTGACTCCAATTTTTTTCTTTTTTTCTCAGATTTCTTTTTAAAATATTTTTTATTGGAGTTTAATTTGCCAACATATAGCATAACATCCAGTGCTCATCCCACCAAGGGCCCCCCGCACTGTCCATCACCCAGTCACCCCAACCCCCGCCCACCTCCCCTTCCACCACCCCTTGTTCATTTCCCAGAGTTAGGTGTCTCTCATGTTTTCCCACCCTCACTGATATTTTCACTCATTTTCTCTCCTTTCTCTCTATTCCCTTTCATTAATTTTTATATTCCCCAAAAGAATGAGACCATATAATGTTTGTCCTTCTCCAAATGACTTATTTCACTCAGCATAATACCCTACAGTTCCATCCACGTCGACGCAAATGCTGGGTATTACCTTTCTAATTAAACCTTTCCTGGGTAGATCTAATTTTAACTCTTTGAGGAACCACCACACAGTTTTCCAGAGTGGCTGTACCAGGTCACATTCACACCAACAGTGCAAGAGGGTTCCCTTTTCTCCACATCCTCTACAACATTTGTTGTTTCATGTCTTGTTAATTTTCCCCATTCTCACTGGTGTCAGGTGGTATCTCGTTGTGGTTTTGATTTGTATTTCCCTGATGGCCAGTGATGCCGAGCATTTTCTCATGTGCTTGTTGGCCATGTCTATGTATTCCTCTGTGAAATTTCTTTTTTTAAAAAATAAATTTATTTTTATTGGTGTTCAATTTGCCAACATACAGAATAACACCCAGTGCTCATCCCGTCAAGGGCCCCCCTCAGTGCCTGTCACCCATTCACCCCCACCCTCAGCCCTCCTCCCCTTCCACCACCCCTATTCATTTCCCAGAGTTAGGAGTCTTAATGTTCTGTCTCCCTTTCTGATATTTCCTACACGTTTCTTATCCCTTCCCTTATATTCCCTTTCACTATTGTTTATATTCCCCAAATGAATGAGAACATACACTGTTTCTCCTTATCTGATTGACTTACTTCACTCAGCATAATACCCTCCAGTTCCATCCACGTTGAAGCAAATGGTGGGTATTTGTCGTTTCTAATGGCTGAGTAATATTCCATTGTATACATAAACCACATCTTCTTTATCCATTCATCTTTCAATGGACACCGAGGCTCCTGCACAGTTTGGCTATTGTGGACATTGCTGCTATGAACATCGGGGTGCAGGTGTCCCGGCGCTTCATTGCATCGGAATCTTTGGGGTAAATCCCCAACAGTGCAATTGCTGGGTGGTAGGGCAGGTCTATTTTTAATTCTTTGAGGAACCTCGACACAGTTTTCCAGAGTGGCTGCACCAGTTCACATTCCCACCAACAGTGCAAGAGGTTTCCCTTTTCTCCGCATCCTCTCCAACATTTGTGGTTTCCTGCCTTGTTAATTTTCCCCATTCTCACTGGTGTGAGGTGGTATCTCACTGTGGTTTTGATTTGTATTTCCCTGATGGCAAGTGATGCAGAGCATTTTCTCATGTGCGTGGTGGCCATGTCCATGTCTTCCTCTGTGAGATTTCTGTTCATGTGTTTTGCCCATTTCATGATTGGATTGTTTGTTTCTTTGGTGTTGAGTTTAATAAGTTCTTTATAGATCTTGGAAACTAGCCCTTTATCTGATATGTCATTTGCAAATATCTTCTCCCATTCTGGAGGTTGTCTTTTAGTTTTGTTGACTGTATCCTTTGCTGTGCAAAAGCTTCTTATCTTGATGAAGTCCCAATAGTTCATTTTTGCTTTTGTTTCTTTTGCCTTTGTGGATGTATCTTGCAAGAAGTTACTGTGGCCGAGTTCTAAAAGGGTGTTGCCTGTGTTCTCCTCTAGGATTTTGATGGAATCTTGTATGACATTTAGATCTCTCATCCATTTTGAGTTTATCTTCGTGTATGGTGCAAGAGAGTGGTCTAGTTTCATTCTTCTGCATGAAGATGTGGATGTCCAATTTTCCCAACACCATTAATTGAAGAGACTGTCTTTCTTCCAGTGGATAATCTTACCTCCTTTGCCCAATATTAGTTGACCATAAAGTTCAGGGTCCACTTCTGGGTTCTCTATTCTGTTCCATTGATCTATGTGTCTGTTTTTGTGCCAGTACCACACTGTCTTGATGACCACTCTTTGGCTTTGTAGTACAACCTGAAATCTGGCATTGTGATGCCCCCAGCTATGGTTTTCCTTTTTAAAATTCCCCTGGCTATTCGGGGTCTTTTCTGGTTCCACACAAATCTTAAAATAATTTGTTCTAACTCTCTGAATAAAGTCCATGGTATTTTGATAGGGATTGCATTAAACGTGTAAATTGCCCATTGACATTTTCACAATATTAATTCTTCCAATCCATGAGCATGGAATATTTTTCCATCTCTTTGTGTCTTCCTCAATTTCTTTCAGAAGTGTTCTATAGTTTTTAGGGTATAGGTCCTTTACCTCTTTGGTTAGCTTTATTCCTAGGTATCTTATGCTTTTGGGTGCAATTGTAAATGGGATTGACTCCTTAATTTTCTTTCTTCAGTCTCATTGTTAGTGTATAGAAATGCCATTGATTTCTGGGCATTGATTTTGTATCCTGCCACGCTACCAAATTGCTGTATGAGCTCTAGCAATCTTGGGGTGGAGGCTATTGGGTTTTCTACGTAGAGTATCATGTCATCGGCGAAGAGGGAGAGTTTGACTTCTTTGCCAATTTGAATGCCTTTAATGTCTTTTTGTTGTCTGATTGCTGAGGCGAGGACTTCCAGTACTATGTTGAATAGCAGTGGTGAGAGTGGACATCCCTGTCTTGTTCCTGATCTTAGGGGAAAGGCTCCCAGTGCTTCCCCATTGAGAAAGATATTTGCTGTGGGCTTTTCGTAGATGGCTTTTAAGATGTTGAGGAATGTTCCCTCTATCCCTACGCTCTGAAGAGTTTTGATCAGGAATGGATGCTGTATTTTGTCAAATGCTTTCTTTGCATCTAATGAGAGGATCATATGGTTCTTGGTTTTTCTCTTGCTGATATGATGAATCACATTGATGGTTTTACGTGTGTTGAACCAGTCTTGTGTCCCAGGGATAAATCCTACTTGGTGGTGGTGAATAATTTTCTTAATGTGTTGTTGGATCCTATTGGCTAGTATCTTGTTGAGAATTTTTGCATCCATGTTCATCAGGGATATTGGTCTGTAATTCTCCTTTTTGGTGGGGTCTTTGTCTGGTTTTGGAATTAATGTGATGCTGGCCTCATAGAATGAATTTGGAAGTACTCCATCTCTTTCTATCTTTCTTAATGTACTGTTGGATCTGATTGGCTAGTATCTTGTTGAGAATTTTTGCATCCATGTTCATGAGGGATAATGGTCTGTAATTCTCCTTTTTCGTGGGGTCTTTGTCTGGTTTTGGAATTAGGGTGATGCTGGCCTCATATAACGAATTTGGAAGTACTCCATCTCTTTCTATCTTTCCAAACAGGTTTAGTAGAATAGGTATGATTTCTTCTTTAAATGTTTGATAGAATCCCCTGGGAAGCTATCTGGCCCTGGACTCTTGTGTCCTGGGAGGTTTTTGATGAGTGCTTCCATTTCCTCCCTGGTTATTGGACTGTTCAGCTTTTCAATTTCTTCCTGTTCCAGTTTTGGTAGTTTGTGGCTTTGCAGGAATGCGTCCATTTCTTCTAGATTGCCTAATTTATTGTCATAGACCTGTTCATAATATGTTTTTAAAATCGTTTGTATTTCCTTGGTGTTGGTAGTGATCTCTCCTTTCTCATTCATGATTTTATTAATTTGAGTCTTCTCTCTCTTCTTTTTAACAAGGTTGGCTAATGGTTTATCTATCTTATTAATTCTTTCAAATGGTTTATCTATCTTATTAATTCTTTCAAAGAACCAACTCCTGGTTATGTCGATCTGTTCCACAGTTCTGTTCTCTCTTCTTCTGCTGGGCGTGGGGTCCATTTGCTGTTTTTTTTTCTAGCTCCTTTATGTGTAAGTTTAGCTTTTGTATTTGAGTTCTTCCCAGTTTTTGAATGTATGCTTGTATTGCGATGTATTTCCTCCTCAGGACTGCTTTTGCTGCATCCCAAAGATTTTGAACGGTTGTATCTTCATTCTCATTAGTTTCCATGAGTCTTTTTAATTCTTCCTTAATTTTCTGGTTGATCCTTTCATCTTTTAGCAGGATGTTCCTTAACCTCCACGTGTTTGAGGTCCTTCCAAACTTCTTGTTGTTATTTAGTTCTTATTTCAAGGCATTATGGTCTGAGAATATACAGGGGACTATCCCAATCTTTTGATATCAGTTTAGACCTGGTTTGGAGGTCACATATTCTTTCAGTTCCTGCCTGTCTTGGAAGCTCTTTATCTCTCCTTCCATTTTGAATGAGAGCCTTGCTGGATAAAGCATTCTTGGTTGCATGTTCTCATCTCTTAGGACCCTGAATATATCCTGCCAGCCCTTTCTGGCCTGCTGGTCTCTGTGGAGAGGTCTGCTGTTACCCTAATATTCCTCTCCATAAAAGTCAGGGATTTCTTGTCTCTTGCTGCTTTAAGGATCTTCTCTTTATCTTTGGAATTTGCAAGCTTCACTATTAAATGTCGAGGTGTTGAACAGTTTTTATTGATTTTAGGGGGGGGAATCTCTCTATTTCCTGGATCTGAATGCCTGTTTCCCTTCCCAGATTAGGAAAGTTTTCAGCTAGGATTTGTTCAAATACATATTCTGGCCCTCTGGCCCTTTAGGCACCCTCGGGAACCCCAATTAAATGTAGGTTTTTCTTCCTCAGGCTGTCGCTTATTTCCCTTAATCTATCCTCATGGTCTTTTGTCTCTTTTTTCCTCAGTTTCCCTCTTTGCCATCAACTTATCTTCTATGTCACTCACTCATTCTTCCACCTTGTTAACCCTCATTGTTAGGACTTCTAGTTTGGATTGCATCTCATTTAATTGATTTTTAATTTCTGCCTGATTGGATCTAAATTCTGCAGTCATGAAGTCTCTTGAGTCCTTTATGCTTTTTTCTAGAGCCACCAGCAGCTGTATAACAGTGCTTCTGAATTGTCTTTCTGACATTGAATTGTAATCCAGATTTTGTAACTCTGTGGGAGAGAGGACTGTTTGTGATTCTTTCTTTTGAGGTGAGGTTTTCCTTCTAGTCATTTTGCTCAGTGCAGAGTGGCCAAAAACAAGTTGTATTGGGAAAAGGGGAAAAAGATAGAAGAGAAAGAAGAAAAGAAAAAGAAAAAAGAAAGAAAAAAAGAGAAAAAAAAAGAAAAAAGGGGGGGAAGCAAACAGAAAAAAAAAAACAAGGGGGAGTATCCTCTGATTCTATGTACTGTAAGTCCCTTGACTTCCCCTGGAACTTTCTAGTGCTGCTTGGTCAATAATTTGTTTTTCCCCTGTCTGTCTAGCTGGTCTTCTGTGGGAGGGGCCTGTTGTGCTGATTTTCAGGTGTTATCACTTGGGGGAGCTGCTCAGCCCCTGCCTGGTGCAGGGTTCAGTGAATAATGTTTAAGCTGCTTATCCGGTGAGGCCACCGTGAGGCTCAGTGGGGGTTGTTTACCCCGTGAGGCCCCAGGAGGAACAACCGCAGTGGCGAGGCCAGCTCTGCAGCCCTGGAGTCAGCTCCCGCAGTAGCTCCAGGGCTCTCCGTCTGTAGGGCCTGGAGGCTCCCGGGTGGGGCCGCTGATCTGCTCAGCTCGGGGCAGGAGCTTCCTCGCTGTCCTGGGCCCTCCTGGCCTCTGCCTGTCCCAGGGCGGGGAGGGGAGGCCAGATCCTGGGCTGTGTCCCGGCGCCCAGTGCTCCGGAGCCTGCGCTGTTGGATTCGCGCTCCCGCCCCGCAGCCCCCTCCCGGAGCCGCCGCCCGAGCCCCTCCGAGCTGCTCCGGGTCCCGCCGTGCGCGCTGCAGCCCTTAGGGAGCTCGGCGCATCTCCCCGGGGCGCAGGTGCCTGTTAGTGTCCCCGGGAGCCCGAGGGCATCCCCGCCCTCCTGGGTCCTGCTCTAACTCCCTGCGGGCCCCTTTCCCCCGGGAAGGTTGGTGCAGCTCCTGCTTCTCCGGGACGGGGCACTCCTGTCCTGGGGACACTCGCCCCGGCCTCAGCCCGGCTCCTCGCGGGGCCCCTCCCCCTTGGAGGCCTTTTGTTTCTTTATTTCTTTTTCCCCATCTTCCTACCTTGATAGAAGCCCGAACTCTTCTCACTGTAGCATTCCAGCTGTTCTCTCTTTAAATCTCAGTCCGAATTAGTAGATTTTCAGGATGATTTGAAGGTTATCTAGGTTATTTGGTGGGGAAGGTGTTTTGGGGACCCTACTCTTCCGCCTTCTTGCCCCTCCTCAATTCTCTGTGAAATTTCTCTTCATTCAACAAAAAAAAAAAAAAAAAAAGAAAAAAAGAAATTTCTCTTCATGTCTTTGCCCATTTCAGGATTGGATTGTTTGTTTCTTTGCTGTTGAGTTTGATAAGTTCTTTATAGATGTTGGATACCAGCCCTTTATCTGATATGTCATTTGCAAATATCTTCTCCCATTCTGGAGGTTGTCTTTTAGTTTTGTTGACTGTTTCTTTTGCTGTACAAAAGCTTTTTATCTTGATGAAGAGCCAATAGTTCTTTTTTGTTTTGTTTTGTTTCCCTTGCCTTCATAGATGTATCTTGTAAGAAGTTGCTGTGGTCAAGTTCAAAAAGGGTGTTGCCTGTGTTCCCCTCCTGGATCTTGATTGATTCCTGTCTGACATTTAGATCTTTCATTCACAATTTTAAAAAAAAGACCTTTCATTCATTTTGAGTTTATCTTTGTGTATCATGTAAGAGAACGGTCCAGTTTCATTCTTCTGCATGTGGCTGTCCAATTTTCCCAGCACCATTTATTGAAGAGACTGTCCTTTTTCCAGTGGATAGTCTTTCCTGCTTGTCAAATATTAGTGAGCAATAGAATTGAGGGCCCATTTCTGGGTTCTTTGTTCTGTTCCATTGATCTATGTGTCTGTTTTTATGACAGTACCACACTGTCTTGGTGATCACAGCTTTGTAGTACAACTTAAATCTGGCATTGTGATGCCCCTGGCTCTGGTTTTCTTTTTTTTCAATATTCCCCTGGCTATTTGGGGTCTTTTCTGATTCCACACAAATCTTAGGATGAGAATTTTTGCATTTGTTCCAATTCTTTAAAGAAAGTCCATGGTATTTTGATAGTGATTGCATTGAATGTGTAAAATGCCCCATGTAGCACTGGCATTTTCACAATATTACTCCTTCCAGTCCATGAGCATGGATGTTTTTCCATCTCTTTATGTCTTCATCAATGTCTTTCTGTGGTTTTTAAGGTATAGATCCTTTACCTCTTTGGTTAGGTTTATTCCTAGGTATCTTATGCCATTGGGTGCAATTGTAAATGGTATTGACTCCTTTCTTTCTCTTTCTTCAGTCTCATTGTTAGTGGATAAAAATGTCACTGATTTCTGGGTATTGATTTTGTATCCTGCCACACTGCCCAAATGCTGTATGAGCTCTAGCCATCTTGGGGTGGAGTCTTTTGGGTTTTTTATGTACAGTATCATGTCATTTGTGAAGGAGAGTTTGACTTCTTCTTTGCCAATTTGAATGTCTTTTATTTCTTTTTGTTGTCTGATTGCTGAGGCTAGGATTTCTAGTACCACGTTGAATAACAGTTGTGAAAGTGGACATCCCTGACTTGTTCCTGATCTTAGGGGAAAGGCTCTCAGTTTCTCCCCATTGAGAATGATATTTGGTCTGAGCTTTCATAGCTGGCTTTGAAGATACTGAAGATATCACATTGATTGTTTTGCGTGTTGTACCAAACTTGCATCCTGGGGATAAACCCCATTTGGTCATGGTGATTAATCTTCTTAATGCACTGTTGGATCCTATTGGCTAGTATCATGTTGAGAATATTTCCATCTGTGTTCATCAGCATTATTGGTGTATAATTCTCCTTTCTGGTTGTGTCTTTGTCTGATTTTGGAATTAAGGTGATGCTGGCCTCATAAAACAAGTTTGGAAATACTCCATCCCTTTCTATCTTTTGGAGCAGCTCTAGTAGAATGGGTATTAATTCTTCTTTAAACGTTTGATAGAATTCCCCTGGGAAGCCATCTGGCCCTGGACTTTTGTGTCTTGGGAGGTGTTTGATGACTGCTTCAATTTCCTGCCTGGTTATTGGCCTGTTCAGGTTTTCTAATTCTTCCTGTTCCAGTTTTCATAATTTGTCATTTTCCAGATATGGTTCCATTTCTTTTAGATTGCCTAACTTATTGCTCTCTTACACCATACACAAAGATAAACTCAAAATGGATGAAAGATCTAAATGTGAGACAAGAATCCATCAAAATCCAGGAGGAGAACACAGGCAACACTCTTTTTCAATCTGACATCAGCAACTTCTTGCAAGATACATCTATGAAGTCAAGGGAAACATAAGCAAAAATGTATTGGGACTTCATCAAGATAAAAAGCTTCTGCACCACAAAAGAAACTGTCAACAAAACTAAAAAACAACCTACAGAATGGGAGAAGATATTTGCAAATGACATATCAGATTAAAGGCTAGTATCCAAGATCTATAAAGAACTTATCAAATTCAATAGCAAAGAAACAAACAATCCAATCCTGAAATGGGCAAAAGACATGAACAGAAATTTCACAGAGGAAGACATAGACATGGCCAACAAGCACATGAGAAAATGCTCCACATCACTTGCCATCAAGGAAATACAAATCAAAACTACAATGAGATACCAACTCACACCACTGAGAATGGTGAAAATTAACAAGAAAGGAAACAATAAATGTTGGATAGGATGTGGGAGAAAGGGGAGCACTCTTGCACTGTTGAACTGACCTGGTACAGCCACTCTGGAAAACTGTGTGGTGGTTCCTCAAAGAGTTAAAAGTAGAGTTACCCTGCAACCTAGCAATTGCACTACCTGGGATTTACCCCAAAGATACAGATGCAGTGAAAAGCTGAGATGCCTGTTCCTCAATGTTTTTATCAGCAATGTCCATGATAGCCAAAGTGTGGAAGAAGTCTCGGTGTCCATCGAAAGATGGATGGATAAAGAAGATGTGGTCTATATACACAATGGAATATTATTCAGCCATTAGAAAGGACTAATACCCAGCATTTACTTTGACATGGATAGAACTGGAGGGTATTATGCTGAGTGAAGTAAGTCAATTGGAGAAGGACAAACATTATATGGTTTCATTCATAGGGGGAATATAAAAAATAGTGAAAGGGATTATATGGGAAAGGAGACAAAATGAGTGGGAAATATTAGAGGTGACAGAAATGAGAGACTCTTAACTGGGAAGTGAACAAGGGGTAGTGAAAGGGGAGGTGGGCAGGGGGATGGGGTGACTGGGTGATGGGCAATGAGGGGGGCCCTTTCTGGGATGAGCACTGGGTGTCATATGTTGGCAAATCTAACTCCAACAAAAAATATACAAAATCATAAAAAATTAAAAATAAGTATAAATAAAGAAAAAGAAAGCTCAGGTATGAAATGTGACAACTAAATGCAATATATGATTTTGTATTATCTCCTGGATTTAAAAAAAAACTATCAATGATATTATTGGGGTAGTTGGAGGAATTGGAATGTGGACCATGTTGTAGAAGATAGTGTTGCACCAATTAGGTTTCCCAAGAAAGATGATGGGACTGTAGTTTGGGGGGATCCCATAGAAGAATCAGTAGGTGCACAGAAGGAAAAGGGATTCAGCCAGTCTGGATGGAATTTAAGGAAGGGAAGAGAGGGGGCTGATGGAGAATGGAGGCTACCGTGCAACATCAGAATGACATGGAGTACAGGGACAGTCTTGTGCTTCTCTTCCTCCTTCCACCATCTCCTCTCTACTGTCTGCCCTTTCACCTTGCTTTCCATTCCTCCATGTCATCAGAAACCTGAGTTAGGAATTAAAGAGTTAGAAGAGGAGGCTCATTTGACAGCTTTATCCCCTACGAGGCTGGGGCATTTGGCCTCTTGGCTCTCCTCCACACTCACAGGCCTTGGGTCCCTCTGATCTTGGTTATGTTGTTTGTGTTTCTTGGGTACTGGACACAGTACCGAAGTGTGTCGTTCAAAAGAATGAGGTAGAAATAGGTTTGAAAAGAGGCTAAACAGAAGCATTTAAAATTCCTTGACATTCCATCTACATACCACTGGAAAACACACTGAAGAAAAAAGTAAGGAAGAATAAAACATCCCCTCCAAACAAAATTAACTGAAAACAAAACAAAAAGAAAAATGCTTGGTGATAATTCAGATTAAACTTAGTAACACATACACAAGCTTTATATAAAGAGAATATGTATATCTTATTGGTTGATTTAACTTAAAATACAAATATTATATCAGGAGTTAGAAAATTATAGCCTGCAGCCAAGTCTGGCTTGCTGCTTATTTTGTATGCCCCATGAACTAAGAATGGTTATAAGAAATAAAAAAAAGAATATTTCATAACATGAAAATTACATAAAATTTAAATTTCTATGTCTATAAATAAAGTTTTATTAGAACATTTAATGTTTTATTAGAACATTGCCACCTATGTTATGAGTGCAGTCTAGGGCCACCTTTGTGCTGCAATAACAAGATTGTATGTTCTGAGCCTAAATACTCTCCCGTTGAAGAAAATGTTTGCTACTTGCTTTAGTTCATAGTTGACTAAGTCTTTGCTGCAGATTTTGTGCAAGGTGAATGATGGTAAAAATGAGAACTGTAGGTCTGACTATATGCTAATTTCTTTCAAGAAATATAGTGCAGTACTATAAATGTATTTTCTCTTATAATTTCTTTAAAAATTTATTTTCTCTAGTTTACTTTATTTCAAGAATATATACATACTTCTGGTCAACAGTAGGCTATTGGTAGTCAAGTTTTTTAGTAGTCAAAAGCTCCACTTAGATTTTTGATTGTGCCTGTAACTCCTTGTTACACATTGCTTTGAACTCCTTGCCTTGAACACATTGTTCAAGGGTCAGCTGTATATACAGTTTACTTTATGCCAGACCTGGTTGCTTTTCATATGCTCATTCAGATCTCACAACTCATTATGTAGGAGCTATTTTCTTCCACCTTAAAGAGGAAATGGGGCCAGAGTGGTTTAATAATTTTTCCACAGCACACAACTTGTATGGAGAAGAGCTAAGATTTAAGCCCAGGCTGCCTATTGTGAATGAGCACACGTTTTAACTGAGTGGAATGGATGGAGTGCAAGTGGTGGGACATTGCAGAAAGACTAAAGAGGTCATAGAAGGTCAGGAGAGTCAGAAGGGCCTGTCTGTGAAAGCAGTGAAGGGCTGCCTCAGCAGCCAGGATTCCCATTCCTTTCCCTTTTCTAGGCAATCAGGGGTCAAGCTAGGGCTGGTGGTCAGTGGTGGTGGTTGAGTCTGATTCAGTATTATTCTTTTTATGATAATTTTAACTTGGAAGTATTACTCAAATGTAAAGCAATGGTTCTCAAATGGGCATGGATTTTGCTTGGCAGGGAATTTTTGGCAATAATTGGAGGGATTTTTGGTCATCACAATCAGAGAAGGCCACTATACACACCTAGTGGGCAGAGGCTAGGGACACTGTTACTGCATCCCCTATAGCACCAAGGACAGCCCTCACCAGAAAGACTGATCCAGCCTCAAATGTCAATAGCACTGAGTTTGAGAAATTTGTTATCCAGTCATAAAAAAAAACTTCTAAGAGTATGTCTGGAAGTTGTTGAGCTGAAAAATGGTAGCAAAGACCCAATTTCCTGCATTTCCAATCTGACTCTTCACTTCCTGAGAGCACCCTGGAAACAGTTGGCTCTGTCCTTCTAGACACTTTATATGCACTTACATAAATAACTGAAAAAAATTTAAGTATATATGATATTCAAAAAACTACTTAGAATTCTGCTGACCATTTTGTTTAATGCCCAGGCAACTTCCCTAGGATGTTCAAAATGTTTACTATGCTTTTGAGATGATGTCTTACTCTTCTAGGGTCAGTGAATGTGTTTAACTCGGTAATTTTAATACCTTCTCTCCCTTAAGTTATAAAATCTTATCTTGTTCTCATTTTTAAATAATTAATAGTTTCTATTTGCCATTGTGCATTTCCATTTCCCCAGGAAAACTCTGAAATACAGAGGCCAGTGGGGGGTCTGCAAGGAAGAGGCCCTGCAATCAGGGATTCAGGAGAGTGGATCATGTGGAATAGGGTTGGATTGCTAAAATTGCAAGGAGGGAAGCTAAAGAAGCTAAAGCAATACCCTCCAAACAAATTTCAGTTATTAGATATCATTTCTTCTCCCAATATCTATTGAATAAGTATGAAGATGTTTAGACCCTGCAGTTTATTTCCCAAGCTCTATAAGCACACCATTACCTTTCACAGGAAAACATTATTTGGGGATTTTTCTTCCTTTATCTTGGGGACAGTTGTCACTATTCAACATTCAATACCATGATGTGAGACAAATAGGCAGATAGAAGGAGAGATATCAAGGTAAGAACTCATCCCCTCCTGTTACCTCAAAATTTCTGGCAAGGGGATCCCTGGCTGGCGCAGCGGTTTGGCGCCTGCCTTTGGCCCAGGGCGCGATCCTGGAGACCTGGGATCGAATCCCACGTCAGGCTCCCGGTGCATGGAGCCTGCTTCTCCCTCTGCCTGTGTCTCTGCCTCTCTCTCATCTTTCTCTGTGACTATCATAAATAAATAAATTAAAAAGAAATTTAAAAGAAGAAATCATATATCACAGAAACTGTTGCAAATAAAATATAGATTAAAAAAAAATTTCTGGCAAGGAAACTATAGAAGGGAGGGAGATGGGGAGGCATTATTTGCCCTAAGCAGGATATGTTTATTTATCAGAGATGACAGTTGGTATCATGCATTCGTTTATGATATCTAATTTCTAAATTACTCCTTGACAGGTCACAGAGAGTTTAGACTACTTTCTTGAGGTCAAAATTGCCCGAACAATGTGCAAGAAAATTTCAGGAGAAAATGAATATTGCCTATTACAAAAGGATCCTCAAATCCAAAAGGTATGTGCCTCAGGTGGAGGCAGTGATGGCCTGGTCAGATCTGCATACTGGACAGAGAAAACCAATAGGACCAATCCTGCTTTAATTTTCTTGTCTCCTTTTAAACCATGTTCTAATCATATTCAGGACCAAGGATAGCCAGATTCCAGACACAGACATAAACTGTTTCTATCAGTTTTTGCTGGTACTCTTCACCCCTGCCAAAACACACATAACACTTAGTGGCTTAAAGCAACACCCATTCATTGTTTCTTACTATCCTGCAATCTGGGCTAGACAGAAGTAATTTTCCTTTCCCTTGTTCAAATTTGTCTTTATGATATTTTCATAAAGTTACTTCTAATTTTTCTCTTTCATAGTTGAAACTGCATTTACAAGTATGTATATTTCTGTGTCTTTTGAATTTTCTTCACCTGTTTGGTGAATACCTAAGGCTGGCTGGCATGAGATATGGCTAAGCAAAAATAATGGCAGATTAGTGGTTCCTGAAAATTGCCCATACATGTGCAAATAAAATACATCTTCATATTCTGATGAATAGTAGGCACCACAGCAGAATACCAAACATGAGTGGATGGCTACATCTAGAGAGTAAGTTGTTATTATAAATTGCTATTATTATAAATTACTAGGTTTTAATTAAGTAATATTTTAAAAGTTCTGGTAGATACTAAGAATGATATATCAAATAACCATGAACTTGATTTTATAACTGTAATCATTTTATTACATTAATTTAAATGTTTATTTCAACAAGTAAAATGTTAAACATGCATTCCACTTCTCCCTCTCAAATATAAACACTCAAATTGTTGAGAAGTGTTCTTACCCACCCACCTCCATTACCATCACTCCTTGTTGAAGAAAATGCAAAAGCTTCTCCCTGTACCTGTCACTACCCCCATCTTCCCTCTGCCATTAGGCTTATAACTTGTAAAACCAAGCTGTGTAATATCCCATCCACTTTCCACAAGTGTTGATCCCCAAATACTCCATAGTAAATATTCTCTACACTGAAAAAAATGTGTTCTTACCCATTAAAATTTTTTTTAATTTGTGAATGCAGAGTTTTGTGTGTTTTTCAAAATTTATGTACATTTTGGATCTTTCTCTTGTTATGAGATTTGTTATGTTGGTACAATCTGTTATTATTTATTTATGCCAAATGATTTCTTGGGCCATTTAAGGTATATAGAAATCAGCCAAAATTGTTTTTGTTACTGCATATTAAGCTCTTATATGACTGTATTATGTTGTATTTGACCATCTCACTATTTTGGATACTGTGGTTGTCTTAAAATTTCACTCTTAACCACAATGCAGCAGTGACAGTTTGGATGCATGCTGACTGAGCAGGTTTGAGGCTATCCCCGGGGGCACCCTCTAGAGTAGGGCTGCCATACTGCTACACATGCAGCTTCAGCGCTCCTGGGGCCACTACATGTGACTTGAAACCTCAGTTTTACTCTCCAAAGTGGTTGAACCAGCACATCTTCCATAGTGATGTATGTGGTTGTTCATTTTCCCTCAGCACTTGGGGTTGAATCTTAAATGTTTTCATTCTGATGTATGTGAAAGGTGATCTCCCCACCACTTCACTTGGTTGCTTCCTACTGATCATCCAAGTTTTCACTTCTAGGCTTTGCTTTTTAATATATTTTTTTTCTGGAGCAACCAGAGGGTCCCTGTCAGGAGCCACAGCCAACCCACTGGAACCCCCTGACCTCAACTCCTCATGCTTCCCACTTCCTTCCTCTATCTCCCCTTGGCCAAACCCAACTGGAAGCCAGAGGGTGCCCAGTGATGTGATCTATGGAGGTCAGAGAGCAGGGTTCCCATTGTCATAGAGAGTTGAGGTCATAGGGTGAAAGTGCCCATTGACACAGCCCATAAAAGTCATTGGTCTTTCAAGATACACCAGGTACGAATAGAAGAAGTACAGACACTGAGAGACACATGGAGAAAAGACGGCATAGAGGCAGGAGTGGATTAATAGGAATCTGTTAGGAGTCTAATGGAATAGATCAGATGAGAGATGATGTTGGTTAGGATGGAGGAAGTACTCGGTTCTAGATGTCTGTGAAAGGCTTGGAATTTGCTGATTGATTGGTAAGGGAGAGTAAAAAGAGTTAAGTATAACTTCAAGGTTTGTGGAGTTTGGAGGCAGTTTGCTCTCTTGGTTTCCTCTTATGTTCTCATCCTCTACATGGAGCAACTGGCATTCAGTAGACTTGGTCACCCTGATTGCATCCACTTCTTATCACGCAGAGAATCCTCTCTGTCTCCGTCCTTGGACAATGTCCCCTCCTGTTTCATAGAGCTACTGCAGATTTGACCTTATCTGCTTTCTTTAGTTATTTATTGGGATTTAGAAAGGAATAAAAGGCAAACATCTGAGATCCTTGAAATATAAATTTAAAACTTGACATGATTTTAAATAGTTATTAGCCTGATACATGTAGAATATTTAGAACTTTCAAAAATTTTAAGCTACTTAAAATCAGTTATTATGTAAAGTTTACCTTATGTAAAGTTTACCACTGTCCATATATTTTTATACTAGTTTTCCTATATTTTATATCTGCATTTTTGTGTAGTTGGGATCCTACTGTATACTATTCTATAATTCAGATTTTCATTTAATAATAACTCTAAGAATTTATAAAACTGTAAAATATTGGAAAGCATCAGATAGTGGAACTATGTGATTTCATTTAATGGTGTTCCACATTTCACTTAGCAAATCCCTGAGAATTGGTTAAGTTTTTCTAACTTTTAGCTATTATGAACATTGCTTTAATAAATATTCTTTATTTCTATTTGTGTTATTATTGTTCCCTTGTAGACAGAGTTCCTGGATGTTGAATTACTCACCAAGGGTTTGACTAGACTGCTGGTAGCTTGGTCCTATTTTCTTCCTCAAGCTGATCCTCAATATTTGTATCTTCTATAACTTCAATTCTGTTTAATGTTGCATTCATGTTTTCATTGATATAGTGAAGGATTTCTCATTTGTATTTTTATTCTAAGTGAATACAAATTTTAGGAGTGAGAGGAGGGACATAAGTGAATTCATCCCACACAAGAGCCTGAAACTCTCTCTGCTCATTCTGCATGTCCTGGGAAGAGCTCTATGTGTCCCCTCAGTTCCCTGGCTTCAAGTTTTGCTTCTTGTCTCTGGCCAACCTTGACCTGCTCCACCAAGATGTGCAGGACTCTGTATTATTCCTGTTGGGTTGCTTCTCTTGGGAAGGACTCATTGGGCCCTCCATGCAGCATGCAATCTCAGTAGGCTGCAGAGGAATCACCATGGCTGAATGAAGGCCCGAGCTGGAGATGAGAATTTCTGAGAATAACAATTTTCTGGGCTCCTGCTATACATGATGGCTTCAGATAACAGGGAGGTGAATTGGGAGGGATTCATTCTGGTGAGTGAGGCTGGCTCCACTCCCATCTGGTCTCAGATACTATAGCTCCAGGGACTGCAGGGGTATGGCTGGCTTAAGCTGATTTTAGCCAGCCTGAAACCAAATTCTGAAATTTGGTTTAGAAATAAGAAACCCAGAAATAGAAACTTCCATTTATTTATTTTTCATTTTTATTTCTTACAAGCTAATTATTATTTTTGTCTCTTTTAGATGTTTTTTTGCACCTTTATTGTTGCAACCAAACCTTGGAAATTTGAGTTCACTATGCTGAAGAAACACTGTGAAGAGGTCTAATTATCTTCTAGCATATTCAACTGCTCTCACTTCCATTTAAAGAAGCAAATACACTTGCAAAACATTTAAATAAGTTGATTCGTTGACTTTATTTCTGTGGCCTTTTTGCCTTTTGTGTGCTCTTCAGGGGCTGGTACTGAGAACTTGATGCCTTTTTAGTGTTGGTCAGCCACTTCTAGTTCACTCACACATCTACTAGCAGGACAATGTGTTACCTACCAGTAAAGAGAAGACATTGTGAACCCATTTCCATATCTCATTGAACTATGAGCACAAATTACTTTTCAGTGGAAGCTATTTCTGGAGAACTAACTGGGGGACTCAGCACTCAACTGTTTCATGCTGGTGGGTTGTTTCTTCAAGGTTCTGAGGGTCTGGCTTGCCTTGAGAGTGTTCCTTCCATGGAATTCCACAAAAATCTTCCTGCCTAGGACTCTGGAGAAGACATAGCCAAATGCCTTAGAGTTTTATACAATAAATCCAACTGGAAAATGGTTGGGTCATTTGTAGATCTGCAGTGTATTTTTGTTTAATTTGACAACCTGGAACTTTTAAAAAATTTTCTTTTATTGGAGTTTGATTTGCCAATATATAGTATAACACCCAGTGCTCATCCCGTCAAGTGCCCTCCTCAGTGCCCATCACCCAGTCACCATATCCCCTCACCCACCTCCACTTCCACTACCCCTTGTTCATTTCCCAGAGTTAGGGGTCTTTCAAGCATTGTCATCCTAATTTTTCCCACTCATTTCGTCTCCTTTCCCTTTATTCCCTTCCACTATTTTTATATTCCCCATATGAGTGAAACCATATAATGTTTGTCCTTCTCCAATGGACTTACTTCACTCAGCATAATACCCTTCAGTTCCATCTACATCAAAGCAAATGATGGGTATACATCCTTTCTAATGGCTGAGTAATATTCCATTGTATATATTGACCACATCTTCTTTATTCATCTTTCGAAGGACACTGAGGCTTCTTCTCCAGCTTGGCTATTGTGGACATTGCTGCTATAAACATTGGGGTGCAGGTGTCTCAGCTTTTCACTGCATCTGTATCTTTGGGGTAAATCCCCAGCAGTGCAATTGCGGAGTCATAGGGGAGATTTATTCTTTTTTTTTAATTACAAATTTATTTGTTTTTATTGGTGTTCAATTTGCCAACATATAGAATAACACCCAGTGCTCATCCCTTCAAGTGCCCAACTCGGTGCCTCCCGGTCACCCCCATCCCCCACCCACCTCCCCTTCCACCACCCCTAGTTCGTTTCCCAGAGTTAGGAGTCTTTCATGTTCTGTCTCCCTTTCTGATATTTCCCACTCATTCTTTCTCCTTTCCCCTTAATTCCCTTTCACTATTTTTTATATGGGGAGATTTATTTTTAACTCTTTGAGGAACCTCCACACAGTTTTCCAGAGTGGCTGTACCAGTTCACATTCACACCAACAGTGCAAGAGGGTTCCCTTTTCTCCACATCCTCTCCAACATTTGTTGTTTCCTGTCTTGTTAATTTTCCCCTTTCACACTGGTGTCAGGTGGTATCTCATTGTGGTTTTGATTTCTATTTCCCCGATGGCAAGTGATGCCGAGCATTTTCTCATGTGCTTGTTGGCCATGTCTATGTCGTCCTCTGTGAAATTTCTGTTCATGTCTTTTGCCCATTTCAGGATTGGATTGTTTGTTTCTTTGCTGTTGAGTTTGATAAGTTCTTTGCAGATGTTGGATACTAGCCCTTTATCTGATATGTCATTTGCAAATATCTTCTCCCATTCTTTAGGTTGTCTTTTAGTTTTGTTGACTGTTTCTTTTGCTATGCAGAAGCTTTTTATCTTGATGAAGTGCCAATAGTTCTTTTTTGTTTTTGTTTGTTTGTTTGTTTTTGGCCAACTGATTTTTTACTAAAGTGCAAAAACAATTCAATGAAACAAAGATGTTTATTTCAACAAATGATACTGCATCATGTTGGTGTCCATTATCTCCATCTGCCTCTCACCACAAAGAATCTGCCGAGGGACACCTGGGGGGGCTCAGCGGTTGAGCGTCTGCCCTTGACTTAGAGGGTGACCCCGGGGTCCCAGGATCGAGTCCCATATTGGGCTTCCTGCATGGAGCCTGCTTCTCCCTCTGCCTGTGTCTCTGCCTCTCTCTCTCTCTCTCTCTGTCTCATGAATAAATAAAATAATATTTTTTATTTTTTAATAATAAATTTATTTTTTATTGGTGTTCAATTTGCCAACATACAGAATAACACCCAATGCTCATCCCGTCAAGTGCCCCACTCAGTGCCCGCTACCCAGTCACCCCCACCCCCACCCACCTCCCCTTCCACCTCCCCTCTTTGGTTTCCCAGAGTTCAGAGGTTTCCATGTTCTGTCTCCCTTTCTAATATTTCCTACCCATTTCTTCTCCCTTCCCCTCTATTCCCTTTCACTATTATTTATATTCCCCAAATGAATGAGACCATATAATGTTTGTCCTTCTCTGATTGACTTATTTCACTCAGCATAATACCCTCCAGTTCCATCCACGTCGAAGCAAATGGTGGGTATTTGTCATTTCTAATGGCTTAGTTATATTCCATTGTATACACAGACCACATCTTCTTTATCCATTCATCTTTCGATGGACACCGAGGCTCCTTCCACAGTATGGCTATTGTTGTGATGGGAAAGTGAAAACAAGCGATGGATAGGATCCAGACATGGTCGTGCTACCTGGCAACGAGAGTAGTTTGCATAAATAGGGGAGATTGGAATATCGGGTCTTTCATGACCTCTCCACAATTAGGAGTGAGACAAAGGCTAGAATTCATTGGCATCTTGTTTGTGTCTTTGTGTCCCTATGTGTAATATGTAAGAGAGGTTTCCTTTGCCTCCCGATGCTATTGCTAACATCCGTTTGTAAAGAAACTCCAGGTCATGAGTTCAAAGGCATATGCGGGTAAAAATCGGGCACTAGAAGAGGGGCAAGATGGCTGGAGTAGGGTCCCCAAGTCACCTGTCCCCACCACATTACCTAGATAACCTTCAAATCATCCTGAAAATCTACGAATTCAGCCTGAGATTTAGAGAGAGACCAGCTGGAATGCTACAGTGAGAAGAGTTTGCGCTTCTATCAAGGTAGGAAGACGGGGAAAAAGAAATAAAGAAACAAAAGGCCTCCAAGGGGGAGGGGCCCGCGAGGAGCCGGGCTGAGGCCGGGGCGAGTGTCCCCAGGACAGGAGAGCCCCGTCCCGGAGAAGCAGGAGCTGCACCAACCTTCCCGGGGGGAAAGGGGCCCGCAGGGAGGTGGAGCAGGACCCAGGAGGGCGGGGATGCCCTCGGGCTCCCCAGGACACTAACAGGCACCTGCGCCGGGGGGAGATGCGCCGAGCTCCCTAAGGGCTGCAGTGCGCACGGCGGGACCCGGAGCAGCTCGGAGGGGCTCGGGCGGCGGCTCCGCGGAGGGGGCTGCGGGCGGGAGCGCGAATCCAACAGCGCAGGCCCCGGAGCACAGGGCGCCGGGAGACAGCCCAGGATCCGGCCTCCCCCGGGACAGGCAGAGGCCGGGAGGGCCCAGGACAGCGAGGACACTCCTGCCCCGAGCTGAGCAGATCAGCGGCCCCGCCCGGAGCCTCCAGGCCCTGCACACGGAGAGCCCCGGAGCTACTGCGGGGGCTGACTCCAGGGCTGCAGAGCTGGCCCCGCCACTGCGGTTGTTCCTCCTGGGGCCTCACGGGGTGAACAACCCCCCCTGAGCCCTGCACCAGGCAGGGGCAGAGCAGCTCCCCCAAGTGCTAACACCTGAAAATCAACACAACAGGCCCCTCCCCAGAAGACCAACTAGACGGACTAGTTCCAGGAGAAGTCAAGGGACTTAAAGTATACAGAATCGGAAGATACTCCCCCGTGGGTTTTGTTTTCTTTTTGATTTCTGTTTGCTTCCCCCACCCTTTTTTTCCCTTTCTTTCTTTTTCTTTCTCTTTTTCTTCTTTTTTTTCTTTTAGTTCTTCCTTTTTTTTTTTCTCTTTCTCTTTGCTTTCCTTCTTTCCTCTCTTTTTCTCCTTTTCCCAATACAACTTGTTTTTGGCCACTCTGCCCTGAGCAAAATGACTAGAAGGAAAATCTCACCTCAAAAGAAAGAATCAGAAACAGTCCTCTCTCCCACAGAGTTACAAAATCTGGATTACAATTCAATGTCAGAAAACCAATTCAGAAGCACTATTATACAGTTACTGGTGGCTCTAGAAAAAAAGCATAAAGGACTCAAGAGACTTCATGACTGCAGAATTTAGATCCAATCAGGCAGAAATTAAAAATCCATTGAATGAGATGCAATCCAAACTAGAAGTCCTAACAACGAGGGTTAACAAGGTGGAAGAATGAGTGAGTGACATAGAAGACAAGTTGATGGCAAAGAGGGAAACTGAGGAAAAAAGAGACAAACAATTAAAAGACCATGAGAAAAAAAAAATAAATAAAAGACCATGAGGATAGATTAAGGGAAATAAACGACAGCCTGAGGAAGAAAAACCTACATTTAATTGGGGTTCCCGAGGGCGCAGAAAGGGCCAGAGGGCCAGAATATGTATTTGAACAAATCCTAGCTGAAAACTTTCCTAATCTGGGAAGGGAAACAGGCATTCAGATCCAGGAAATAGAGAGATTCACCCCCCCCTAAAATCAATAAAAACCATTCAACACCTCGACATTTAATAGTGAAGCTTGCAAATTCCAAAGATAAAGAGAAGATCCTTAAAGCAGCAAGAGACAAGAAATCCCTGACTTTTATGGGGAGGAGTATTAGGGTAACAGCAGACCTCTCCACAGAGACCAGCAGGCCAGAAAGGGCTGGCAGGATATATTCAGGGTCCTAAGAGTTGAGAAGAACATGCAACCAAGAATACTTTATCCAGCAAGGCTTTCATTCAAAATGGAAGGAGAGATCAAGAGCTTCCAAGACAGGCAGGAACTGAAAGTATATGTGACCTCCAAACCAGTTCTGCAAGAAATTTTAAGGGGGACTCTTAAAATTTCCCTTTAAGAAGAAGTTCAGTGGAACAATCCACAAAAACAAGGACTGAATGAATATCATGATGACACTAAACTCATATCTTTCAATAGTAACTCTGAACGTGAACAGGATTAATGACCCCATCAAAAGGCTCAGGGTTTCAGACTGGATAAAAAAGCAGGACCCATCTATTTGCTGTCTACAAGAGACTCATTTTAGACAGAAGGACACCTTCAACCTGAAAATAAAAGGTTGGAGAACCATTTACCATTCAAATGGTCCTTAAAAGAAAGCAGGGGTAGCCATCCTCACCTCAGATATCCTAAAATATTCCCCGAAGACTGTAGTGAGAGATGAAGAGGGACACTATCTCATACTCAAAGGATCTATCCAACAAGAGGACTTAACAATCCTCAATATATATTCCCCGAATGTGGGAGCTCCCAAATATTTAAGTCAATTAATAACCAAAGTCAAGAAATACTTAGATAATAATACACTTATATTTGGTGACTTCAATCTAGCTCTTTCTATACTCGATAGGTCTTCTAAGCACAACATCTCCAAGGAATCCAGAGCTTTAAATGATACACTGGACCAGATGGATTTCACAGATATCTACAGAAGTTTATATCCAAACTCTGCCTAATACACATTCTTCTCAAGTGCACATGGAACTTTCTCCAGAATAGACCACATACTGGGTCACAAATCGGGTCTGAACTGATACCAAAAGATTGGGATCATCCCTTATATATTCTCAGACCATAATGCCTTGAAATCAAAACAAGAAGTTTGGAAGGACCTCAAACACATGGAGGTTAAGGACCATCCTGCTAAAAGATGAAAGGATCAACCAGGAAATTAAGGAAGAATTAAAAAGATACATGGAAACTAATGAGAATGAAGACACAACCGTTCAAAATCTTTGGGACGCAGCAAAAGCACTCCTGAGGGGGAAATACATTGCAATACAAGCATCCCTTCAAAAACTGGAAAGAGCTCAAATACAAAAGCTAACCTTACACATAAAGGAGCTAGAGAAAAAACAGCAGATAGATCCTACACCCAGCAGAAGAAGAGAGTTAATTAAGATTCAAGCAGAACTCAACGAAATCGAGACCAGAAGAACTGTGGAACAGAACAACAGAACCAGGAGTTGGTTCTTTGAAAAAATTAATAAGATAGATAAACCATTAGCCAGCCTTATTAAAAAGAAGAGCGAGAAGACTCAAATTAATAAAATCATGAATGAGAAAGGAGAGATCCTACCAACACCAAGGAAATACAAACGATTTTAAAAACATATTATGAACAGCTATACGCCAATAATTTAGGCAATCTAGAAGAAATGGACGCATTCCTGGAAAGCCACAAACTACTAAAACTGGAACAGGAAGAAATAGAAAAGCCGAACAGGCCAATAACCAGTGAGGAAATTGAAGCAGTCATCAAAAACCTCCCAAGACACAAAAGTCCAGGGCCACATGGCTTCCCTGGGGAATTCTATCAAACGTTTAAAGGAGAAACCATACTTATTCTACTAAAGCTGTTTGGAAACATAGAAAGTGATGGAGTACTTCCAAATTCGTTCTATGAGGCCAGCATCACCTTAATTCCGAAACCAGACAAAGACCCCACCAAAAAGGAGAATTATAGACCAATATCCCTGATGAGCATGGATGCAAAAATTCTCAACAAGATACTAGCCAATCGGATCCAAGAGTACATTAAGAATATTATTCACCATGACCAAGTAGGATTTATCCCTGTGACACAAGGCTGGTTCAACACTTGTAAAACAATCAATGTGTTTCATCATATCAGCAAGAGAAAACCCAAGAACCATATGATCCTCTCATTAGATGCAAAGAAAGCATTTGACAAAATACAGCATCCATTCCTGATCAAAACTCTTCAGAGCGTAGGGATAGAGGGAACTTTCCTCGACATCTTAAAAGCCATCTACGAAAAGCCACAGCAAATATCATTCTCACTGGGGAAGCACTGGGAGCCTTTCCCCTAAGATCAGGAACCAGACAGTGATGTCCACTCTCACCACTGCTATTCAACATAGTACTGGAAGTCCTATCCTCAGCAATCAGACAACAAAAAGACATTAAAGGCATTCAAATTGGCAAAGAAGAAGTCAAACTCTCCCTCTTCGCCGATGACATGATACTCTACATAGAAAACCCAAAAGCCTCCACCCCAAGATTGCTAGAACTCATACAGCAATTTGGTAGCATGGCAGGATACAAAATCAATGCCCAGAAATCAATGGCATTTCTATACACTAACAATGAGACTGAAGAAAGAAAATTAAGGAGTCAATCCCATTTACAATTGCACCCAAAAGCATAAGATACCTAGGAATAAAGCTAACCAAAGAGGTAAAGGACCTATACCCTAAAAACTATAGAACACTTCTGAAAGAAATTGAGGAAGACACAAAGAGATGGAAAAATATTCCATGCTCCTGGATTAGCAAAACTAATATTGTAAAAATGTCAATTGTACCCAGGGCAATTTACACGTTTAATGCAATCCCTATCAGAATACCATGGACTTTCTTCAGAGAGTTAGAACAAATTATTTTAAGATTTGTGTGGAATCAGAAAAGAACCCGAATAGCCAGGGGAATTTTAAAAAAGAAAACCATAGCTGGGGGCATCACAATGCCAGATTTCAGGTTGTACTACAAAGCTGTGGTCATCAAGACAGTGTGGTACTGGCACAAAAAAGCAGACACATAAATCAGTGGAAGAGAATCGAAAACCCAGAAGTAGACCCTGAACTTTATGGTCAACTAATATTCGATAAAGGGGGAAGACTATCCATTGGAAGAAAGACAGTCTCTTCATCAAATGGTACTGGGAAAATTGGACATCCACATGCAGAAGAATGAAACTAGACCACTCTCTTTCACCATACACGAAGATAAACTCAAAATGGATGAAAGATCTAAATGTGAGACAAGATTCCACCAAAATCCTCGAGGAGAACACGGGCAACACCCTTTTTGAACTTGGCCACAGTAACTTCTTGCAAGATACATCCACGAAGGCAAAAGAAACAAAAGCAAAAATGAACTATTTGGACTTCAACAAGATAAGAAGCTTTTGCACAGCAAGGGATACAGTCAACAAAACTGAAAGACCACCTTCAGAATGGGTGGCAGCCAGTGAGGGGGGGAACTTGACATAATGAGCACTGGGTGTTATTCTGTATGTTGGCAAATTGAACACCAATAAAAAATAAATTTATTATTAAAAAAATCGGGCACTGTACAGTTCAAAAAGTTAAGGACGAGCCCCAATGTTTTACAAGTTCCCATTTCTGGTATGAAATTCCCTACTTTTGGGACACCTGTGTGGCTCAGCGATTGAGAATCTGCCTTTGGCTCTGGGCATGGTCCCAGAATCTGGGATCAAGTCCCATATTGGTCTCCTTGCATGGAGACTGCTTCTCCCTCTGCCTGGGTGTCAGCCCCCCCACCCACACAAATAAATAAGTAATTTTTTTTTTTAAAAAAGAAAGAAAAGAAAAAAGAAAAAGGAAAAAAGAAATTCCCTACATTCGGACTTCTAGGTTATCCCATCATAACGAAGCCTCACAGAATGGGACCTAAGAGGTGGTCCAGAGAAATCAGGATGGACAAAAATTTTTCACATGTAACCCCACACCCCACTTCCCAATAGTCAAAATCATGAGGAAGAGGGGGAAAGCAGGCCATGTAGACACCAGAAAACTGAAATCCACTCCTCTTCCCCAAGCACAAGCACCAGAACCGATGCCTAACCTACTCCCTGTGCCTCCACCTCTTTCAGATGGCTGAGAGTCACCCACATATGAAGCCTGTATTGGCGGAGGAAAAAACAGGAGACCAAGATGAAGGAACAGGCAGAGGTGGCAGCAGAAGTGTGGAAGGTTGACAGATAAGAAAAAGGAAAAGAAGCTCTTTTCCGGTTACTGTGGCACAAGGTACCATGAGCTGCAAAGTCTCCCACGACACCCTGTAAGAGGCAGTGCAGGGGGTCCTGCACAGGAACCAGCGCAAGAGCTGGAAGTTTCTGGATACGGTAGAGCTGCAGATCAGCCTGAAGAACTATGATCCTTAGAAGGACAAATGCTTCTCAAGCACCGTCCACCCCCCACCCCAAGTTCTCTGTGTGTGTTTTGAGGGGGGCAGCAGCACTGTGATGAGGCCATGCTGTGGGTGTTCCCCACATGGACATTGAGGTGCTGAAGAAACACAAAAAGAATAAAAAACTAGTCAAGAAGTTGGCCAAGAAGTATGATGCCTTTTTGGCTTCATAATCTCTGATCAAGCAGATCCCACAAATCCTGGGTCCTGGCCTGAATAAAGCTGGCAAGGTCCCTTCCTTGTTGACCCACAATGTAAGATGGTGGCCAAAGTGGATGAAGTGAAGTCCACCATCAAATTCCAGATGAAGAAGGTGCTATGTCTGGCAGTGGCTGTTGGCCACATGAAGGTGACAGGTGATGAGCTTCTGTACAACATTCTCTTAGCCATCAATTTCCTAGTGTCATTGCTCAAGCAGAATTGGCAGAATGTCCAGGCTTTATATATCAAGAGCACCACTGGCAAGCCCTAGCGCCTTTACTAAGAAAGTTTATAAATCCTAGTGCTACCATTAAAAAAAGGGGGGAGGGTTAAGGTCTATATCCTAAAAACTATAGAGCACTTCTAAAAGAAACTGAGGAAGACACAAAGAGATGGAAAAATATTCCATGCTCCAGGATTGGAAGAATTAATATTGTGAAAATGTCAATGTTACCCAGGGCACTTTACACATTTAATGCAATCCCTATCAAAATACCATGGACTTTCTTCAGAGTGTTAGAATAAATTATTTTAAGATTTGTGTGGAACCCAAATAGCCAGGGGAATTTGAAAAAAGAAAACCATATCTGGGGGCATCACAATGCCAGATTTCTTCAGAGTGTTAGAATAAATTATTTTAAGATTTGTGTGGAACCCAAATAGCCAGGGGAATTTGAAAAAAGAAAACCATATCTGGGGGCATCACAATGCCAGATTTCAAAGCTGTGGTCATCAAGACAGTGTGGTACTGGCACAAAAACAGACACATAGATAAATGGAACAGAATAGATAATCCAGAAGTGGACCCTGAACTGTATGGTCAACTAATATTTCACAAAGGAGGAAAGACTATCCACTGGAAAGAAGACAGTCTCTTCAATAAATGGTGCTGGGAAAATTGTACATCCACATGCAGAAGAATGAAACTAGACCACTCTCTTTCACCATACACAAAGATAAACTCAAAATGGATGAAAGATCTAAATGTGAGACAAGATTCCATCAAAATCCTAGCGGAGAACACAGGCAACACCCTTTTTGAACTCGGCCACAGTAACTTCTTGCAAGTTACATCCACGAAGGCAAAAGAAACAAAAGCAAAAATGAACTATTGGGACTTCATCAAGATAAGAAGCTTTTGCACAGCAAGGGATACAGTCACCAAACTAAAAGACAATCTACAGAATGGAAGAAGATATTTACAAATGACATATCAGATAAAGGGCTAGTTTCCCAGATCTATAAAGAACTTATTAAACCCAACACCAAAGAAACAAACAATCCAATCATGAAATGGGTAAAAGACATGAACAGAAATCTCACAGAGGAAGACATGGACATGGCCAACATGCACATGTGAAAATGCTCTGCATCACTTGCCATCAGGGAAATACAAATCAAAACCACAATGAGATCCCACCTCACACCAGTGAGAATGGGGAAAATTAACAAGGCAGGAAACCACAAATGTTGGAGAGGATGTGGAGAAAAGGGAACCCTCTTACACTGTTGGTGGGAATGTGAACTGGTGCAGCCACTCTGGAAAACTGTGTGGAGGTTCCTCAAAGAGTTAAAAATAGACCTGCCCTATGACCCAGCAATTGCACTGTTGGGGATTTACCCCAAAGATTCAGATGCAATGAAACGCCAAGACACTTGCACCCCGATGTTTCTAGAAGCAATGTACACAATAGCCAAACTGTGGAAGGAGCCTCAGTGTCCATCGAAAGATGATTGGATAAAGAAGATGTGGTTTATGTATACAATGGAATATTCCTCAGTCATTAGAAACGACAAATACCCACCATTTGCTTCAACGTGGATGGAACTGGAGGGTATTATGCTGAGTGAAGTAAGTCAATTGGAGAAGGACAAACATTATATGTTCTCATCCATTTGGGGAATATAAATAATAGTGAAAGGGAATATAAGGGAAGGGAGAAGAAATGTGTGGGAAATATCAGAAAGGGAGACAGTACATAAAGACTGCTAACTCTGGGAAATGAACTAGGGGTGGTGGAAGGGGTGGAGGGCGGGGGTCGGGGTGAATGGGTGACAGGCACTGAGGGGGGCCCTTGACGGGATGAGCACTGGGTGTTATTCTGTATGTTGGCAAATTGAACACCAATAAAAAATAAATTTATTATATCAAAAAAAGAATGAATGGGGCAACCAGGAAATTAAAGAAGAAATTTTTTAAGTATATGGAAACAAATGAAAATGAAAACGTGTTTGTCCAAACTTCTGGGATGTAGCAAAGGCAGTCCTAAGAGGGAAGTACATAGCAATACAGGCCTACCTCAAGAAACAGGTCTCAAAGATACAACTTAACCCTACACCTAAAGGAGCTAGAAAAGGAAGAGCAAACAAAGCCTAAAGCCTGCAGAAGAAGGGAAATAATTAGGATTAGAGTAGAAATAAATGATACAGAAACAACAACAAAACAATAGAATGGAATAATGAAACTAAGAGCTCGTTCTTCAAAATAGTTAATAAAATTGATAAAACCCTAGCCAGACTTATCAAAAGGAGAAAGGCCCCCAAAAAATAAAATCACAAATGAAAGAGGAGCGATCAGCATCAACACCACAAAAATAAAACAACTATAAGAGAACACTATGAAAAAGCATATGGCAACAAACTGGGAGATCTGGAAGAAATGGACAAATCTCCAAAAATGTACAAACTACCAAAACTAAGACAGGAAGAAATAGAAAATGTGAACAGACCCATAACTAGCAAAGAAACTGATTCAGCAATCAAAACAGGGCACCTGGGTGTCTCAGTGGTTGAGTGTCTGCCTTCAGCTCTCATCAGGATCCCAGGTCCTAGGATTGAGTACTGCATTGGGCTCCCCTCAGGGAGTCTGTTTCTACCTCTGTCTCTGCCTCTCTCTGTGTGTGACTCTCATGAATACATAAAAAAAATCTTAAAAAAAAAAACTCTCCCAGGGCTGGATGGCTTCCCAGGGCAATTCTACTGGACATTTAAAGAAAAGTTAATACCTATTATTCTCAAACGTTTCCCAAAAATAGAAATGGAAGGAAAACTTCCAAACTCGTTCTTTGAGGCCAGCATTACCTTGATCCCAAAACCGGACAAGGACGCCACTTTTTACAGACAAATACCCCTAATGAACATGGATGTAAAAATTCTCAGGAAAATACTAGCAAATAAAATTCAGCAGTACATTAAAGAATTATTCACCACAATCTAGTGGGATTTATTACTGGATTGCAAGGGTGATTCAACATTCACAAATCAATGATATGCCACATTAATAAAAGAAAGAATAAGAACCATATGATATGCCAATAGATGCAGAATAAGCATTCAACAAAATATAGCATTATTTCTTTAAAAAAAAAAAAAACCTCTCAGCAAGATAGGGATAGAAAGAACATACCACAGGATCATAAAGGCCATATACCAAAGATCCACAGCCAATATCATGCTTGGTGGGGAAAAACTGAGAGCCTTTCCCCTACACTCAGAAACAAGACAAGGATGTCCACTCTCACCATTCCAATTTAACTAGAAGTCTTGGCCTCAGTAACCAGAAAACAAAGAGATAAAAGGGATCCAAATAGGCAAGGAAGAACTTTCACTATTTGCAGACCACATGATACTCAATGTAGAAAACCCAAAAGACTCCACCAAAAAAATTGCTAGAAGTCAAATATGAATTTGGAAGAGTTGCAGGATATAAAACTAATGTGCAGAAATATGATGCATTTCTTTTTTTTTAAATTAATTTTTATTGGTGTTCAGTTTACCAACATACAGAAAAACACCCAGTGCTCATCCCGTCAAGTGTCCGCCTCAGTGCCCGTCACCCATTCCCCTCCAACACCCACCCCCCTCCCCTTCCACCACCCCTAGATCGTTTCCCAGAGTTAGGAGTCTTTATGTTCTGTCTCCCTTCCTGATATTTCCCACACATTTCTTCTCCCTTCCTTTATATTCCCTTTCACTATTATTTATATTCCCCAAATGAATGAGAACATACACTGTTTGTCCTTCTCCGATTGTCTTATTTCACTCAGCATAATACCCTCCAGTTCCATCCACGTTGAAGCAAATGGTGGGTATTTGTCGTTTCTAATTGCTGAGTAATATTCCATTGTATACATAAACCACATCTTCTTTATCCATTCATCTTTCGATGGACACCGAGGCTCCTTCCACAGTTTGGTTATTGTGGACATTGCTGCTAGAAACATCGGGGTGCAGGCGTCCCAGCGTTTCACTGCATCTGAATCTTTGGGGTAAATTCCCAACAGTGCAATTGCTGGGTCATAGGGCAGGTCTATTTTTAACTCTTTGAGGAACCTCCACAGAGTTTTCCAGAGTGGCTGCACCAGTTCACATTCCCACCAACAGTGTAAGAGGGTTCCCTTTTCTCCGCATCCTCTCCAACATTTGTTGTTTCCTGCCTTGTTAATTTTCCCCATTCTCACTGGTGTGAGGTGGGATCTCATTGTGGTTTTGATTTGTATTTCCCCGATGGCAAGTGATGCAGAGCATTTTCTCATGTGCATGTTGGCCATGTCCATGTCTTCCTCTGTGAGATTTCTGTTCATGTCTTTTACCCATTTCATGATTGGATTGTTTGTTTCTTTGGTGTTGGGTTTAATAAGTTCTTTATAGATTTTGGAAACTAGCCCTTTATCTGATATGTCATTTGCAAATATCTTCTCCCATTCTGTAGGTTGTCTTTGAGTTTTGTTGACTGTATCCTTTGCTGTGCAAAAGCTTCTTATCTTGATGAAGTCCCAATAGTTCATTTTTGCTTTTGTTTCTTTTGCCTTCGTGGATGTATCTTGCAAGAAGTTACTGTGGCCGAGTTCAAAAAGGGTGTTGCCTGTGTTCTCTTCTATGATTTTGATGGACTCTTGTCTCACATTTAGAACTCTCATCCATTTTGAGTTTATCTTTGTGTATGGTGAAAGAGAGTGGTCCAGTTTCATTCTTCTGCATGTGGATGTCCAATTTTCCCAACACCATTTATTGAAGAGACTGTCTTTCTTCCAATGGATAGTCTTTCCTCCTTTATCGAATATTAGATGACCATACATTTCAGGGTCCACTTCTGGGTTCTCTATTCTGTTCCATTGATCTATGTGTCTGTTTTTGTGCCAGTACCACACTGATATGATGCATTTCTATGTAACAATGAGACAGCAGAAAGAAAAATTATGGAATCAATTCCATTTATACTAACACCAAAAACAATAAGACATGTAGGATTAAGCCTAACTAATGAGGTGAACGGCCTGTACTGTAAATACTATAGAACATTGATGAAAGAAATTGAAGATGACACAAACAAAATGGAAAGACATTTCATGCTCATGGATTAGACCAAATATTGTTTTAAAAGGTTATACTACTCAAAACAATCTACACATTTAATTCAATCCTTGTCAACATAGCAATAGCATTTTTCACAGAGCTGGAACAAAGAATCCTAAAATTGGTATGGAACCACGAAAGACTGAAAATAGCCAAAGTAGTGTTGAAAAAGAAAACCAAAGCTGGGGGCATCACAGTTTCAGACTTCAAATTATATCACAGAGCTCTAGTGATCAGAAGAGTATGGTGCAGGCACAAAAAGGAGACACGTAGATCAATAGAACAGAATGGAAAACTGAAATGAGATATGAACCAGTAAGTATGTTCAATTACTCCTCAGCAAAGCAGGAAAGACTATCCAATGGTTAAAAGACAGTTTCTTCAGCAAATGGTGTTGGGAAAACTACAGCTATATGCAGAAGAATGAATTTGGACCACTTTCTTACATCTTTTTTTTTTTATTTATGATAGGCACACAGTGAGAGAGAGAGAGAGGCAGAGACATAGGCAGAGGGAGAAGCAGGCTCCATGCACCGGGAGCCCGATGTGGGATTCGATCCCGAGTTTCCAGGATTGCTCCCTGAGCCAAAGGCAGGCGCCAAACCGCTGCGCCACCCAGGGATCCCACTTACATCATATATAAAAAATAAATTCAAAATGGATTTAAATCTGAATGTGAGACCTGAAACCATAAAAAGAAGAAAAGATTGGCAGTAATGTTTTGACTTGGCTATAGGATCTTCTTTCTAGATATGCCTCTGAGGCAAGGAAAACAAAAGCAAAAGAAACTATTGGGACTTCATCAATATAAAAAGGTTCTGCAAGTGAAGGAAACAACTAAAGCTAAAAGGCAACATACAAAATGAGAGAAAATATTTGTAAATGACAAATCCAATACAGAGTTAGTATCCAAAATAGAAATCTCAACATCCAAAACACAAATTATCCAATTGAAAATGGGCAGAAAAAAAAAAAAAAGAAAATGGGCAGAAGACATGAATGGACATTGTCTCTAACAAGACATCCAGATGGCCACCAGACACATGGAAAGACACTCAACATCACCCATCATCAGGGAAATGCAAATCAAAACCACAAGGAGATATCACCTGACATCTGTCATAATGGCTAAAATTAACAGAACATGAAGACTCGTAACTCTGGGAAATGAAATAGGGGTGGTGGAAGGGGAGGAGGGTGGGGGGTGGGGGTGAATGGGTGACAGGCACTGAGGGGGGCACTTGACAGGATGAGCACTGGGTGTTATTCTGTATGTTGGCAAATTGAATACCAATAAAAAATAAATTTATTATTAAAAAAACCCACAAGAAACAATGGGTATTGGTGAGGATAGGGAGAAAGGGGAACCCTCTTACACTGCTGGTGGGAATACAAACAGGTGCAGCCACTGTGGAAAACAGTATGGAGGTTCCTCAAGAAGTCAGTAATAGAATTACCCTATGATTCAGGAACTGCACAATTGGTATTTACCCAGATGATACAAAAGTACAGATTCGAAGGGGTACATACATCTCAATGTTTATAGCAGCATTTATCAACAATAGCCAAACTATGGAAACATCAACAGATGAATGGATAAAGGAGATGTGGTAAATATACACATTGGAATATCACTCAATTATCAGAAAGGATGAAACGATGCCATTTACAACATAAAAAGAATTATGCTAACTGAAATAAGTCAGTCAGAGAAAGACAAATAACCATACAATTGCATTCATATGTGGATTTTAAGAAACCAGCAAATTGGCAAAGGGGAGGGGGGATGAGGGAAGCAAACCAAGAAACA
Source organism: Vulpes vulpes (assembly GCF_048418805.1). Taxonomy (NCBI): domain Eukaryota; kingdom Metazoa; phylum Chordata; class Mammalia; order Carnivora; family Canidae; genus Vulpes; species Vulpes vulpes. The sequence goes on from NC_132793.1 coordinate 47,597,252, forward strand.
CACTCTTAACCATAGAAAATAAACTAATAAAAACCTGAGGAAGGTGAGGGGAGATGGGGAAAACAGGAGATGGGGATGAAGGAGGGCACCTGTGATGAGTACTAGGCATTGTATCCAAGTGTTGAATCACTATGTTGTACAACTGAAACTAATATTATACTGTGTTAACAAACAGGAATTGAAATAAAACTTTAAAAATAACTGTTAGTATTAATGACAAAGGTGCACACATACATATAAAAACAGAAAGTAAATTGAATATCCATATAAAGAGTACTTAGAGCCACAAATATCCTCCTTGTCTCAGCTTAGGAGATTCCTGCCATGTCTATTCTCACCCTAGCAGAGGCTTGGAGTGGGATTCTCTGGAGAGGCCTCTGAATTAGAGCCAGGCCTTCTTCAAAACAACAACCAGAATATAGCACTTAAAACTAACCCACTTCCATTGAACCCACACACACACACCAAAAAAAGCACAATTAAAAAAAAAACTAACCCACTGAAGATACTGGGAGTCCCAGATGTCAGGCACATGCACAAGACACAAACTCATACTCTACAAATAATAACTCTAAACTTAATCCTAACCTTAACCATAATACTAGATGTATCACTAACAGAAAACCAAGCACAAACCACAAGCTCCTAAGACATACAACTGACCCAAATGCCAACTCTAACCCTAACCCTAACCCTTTACCCTAACCCCAACCCTGACCCTGACCCTAACCGTAAACCAAATCCTAACCCTGACCCTGACCTTAACCCTGACCATAACCCTGACCCTGACCCTCATTCTAACCTGGCCCTGACCCTTACCCTAACTGTGACCCTAACCCTAACCCTAACCATGACCCTGACCCTGACCTTGACCAAAACCTAACCCTAACCATGACTCTGACCCTAAGTTTAACCCCTAACCCCCACCCTGGCCCTAATCCCATCCCCTAACCCTAACCCAAACCACTAAGCCTGACCCTGACCCTGACTCTAACCCTAGAACTCTAGTGTCTAAGAATTAACAATATTGGTTTGTTACTACATCTCCACATGAAAATTTTAGAAGGTTCTAAATCATTCTGGTGATAGGCTAGTTGTAAGCTGCAGGCCAGAAAATATTCTTTCAGTGTTAAACACCTGGCATTTCCACTGAGCCAACACACCAAAGTGTGGGGCTAGCTTCTAAGGTTCCTCAGGTATGAATGCTCATTGAAGGGTACATCTGAGAAGGCTGGTTTCAAAGTGAAGCAGACCACCTTTCCACGGACAGTAAGCAACCCTTGAAGAGGGGTCTATCTTCTTTTTGAAGAGGCTAGTGGAAACCTACAATTAATTATCTGTGGCTTCCCAGAGGCCCTTCAGCCCATATATACCAGGCTTCCCAAACTGCTGTAGATATAGGTTTAAACTTCCTTGATCGAGAAGCTGGCTGGCTAGGAATGCCTGATGTTGTGCCCAAGATTACGAATCCGAGAAACCACCAAGGAGCTGACACCGATGCAAATGCACGAAGGTTTATTTACAAGCTCAAGCTTGGGTCCAAGTATACTCCACACAGCAGTGCAGGGGCTTGGACCCTGAAGTGGGTTACAGCAGGGTTTTTTATGGGTGGGTCTAGGGGATTTTCAGAAGGGGTGGAGGAATTTTTCCATTCCAATATGGGGGAAAGGGTGGGGGAGTTTCTTAAGATCTGATATGGGATTCTCTGCCGAGGGCATTCTGAGTTTTATTGTCTTTCTGATATGGGATTCCCTGCCAAGGACATTCTGCAGTTTTTCTTGTAAAGTTCAGCTCTTATTCACAGGGGCCTAAGATGGCTGTACTTGTGCTAATGCTAAACTTGAGGTGGAATGGCCTTAATTTTCTTGGCCTCCGTACCTGAGTCACAGAATTAATGCCAGGTCATTTCCAAAGCACCTCCACAGCTGCTAGGAAGGTAAGGTCTACATCACCTATAAGACCATATAATGTTTGTCCTTTTCCAGTTGACTTATTTCTCTCAGCACAATACCCTCGAGGTCCCTCCACATCGAAGCAAATGGTGGGTATTTGTCATTTCTAATGGCTGAGTAATATTCCATTGTATACATATATCACATTATATGATCTCATTCATTTGGGGAATATAAAAATTAGTGAAAGGGAATAAAGGAGAGAAAATGAGTGAAAATATCAGTGAGGGTGACAAAACATGAGAGACACCTACTCTGGGAAATGAACAAGGGGTAGTGGAAGGGGAGTGGGCGGAGTGTTGGGGTGACTGGGTGATGGGCACTGAGGGGGGCACTTGGTGGGATGAGCACTGGGTGTTATGCTATATGTTGGCAAATTGAACTCCAATAAAATCAATCAATCAATCAATCACCTATAAGAGAGGCCCAGTGCAGAGCTTCTCTCAGGGAAAGCTTTGTCATCAAATATATGTAGACTGCTTTCCCTTTGCACTTCCAACACAGCTGAGGACACTAAGTTTCAATTCCCTGATGTGAGAAGGTAGTGGGAAGGTGCATTCTAGAAAGGCTTGTCTCCAAGTGTGTTTTTCAGTGCATTTTAGTTCCCCTCCAAACACACTGTGTAGCTGCTAACCACTTAATTGAGTGGCAAGTGGAAAGCTGCCTTCAAAGGACACTCGAACCCAGGGTACTAGACAGCAAGTTCCATCGGGCCTCCAGTCCATTGTTGAGCCACGGTCTACCTCCCTAAAGACAAAGGCTAGATGAAATTTCCTTTGTAGAACACTGTGTCATAGTTTCTACATCTTGTACCTGCACCTCCATACCAACATTTGAGAGAGGTTCTAACTCATTCCAGTGTTAGACCAGTTGCAAGCTGTAGGCCAGGGAAGCTTTTTCTAAGTGTTAAGTACCTGGCTTTTCCACTGTGCCAACACACCAATGTGTGGGGTTAGCTGTTAAGCTCCCTGAGGGTGAGTGCTTGTTGAAGGGTACCTCTGGGAAGGCTTGGCTTTCTTTTTGTTTTTCCTTTTTTCCTTTCCTTAAGGGATTGGCTCTCAAAGTGAAGCATACAACCTTCTGCTGCCCATATGCAAATATGTGGAAAGGGATCTACCTTCTTTTCGAAGATGCTAGTAAAAACCTGCATTAAATGAACTGTGGTGTCCCTGAGGCACCCAGCGCATATGTACCACACTTCCAAATCTGCTGTTGAGATAGTTTTGAACTGCCTTGATGTAGAGGTTAGCCAGCTAGGAAAGCCCAAGTTTCTAATTGCCACTGATCCTTTGCAGCTGCTGTGGGGGTAGAGTCCATTTCACCTATGTGAGAGGCCTAGTGAAGAGCTTCCCTCAGAGAAAGATTTGTCCTCAGAGATAAGTAGACTGCTTTTCCTTTACACCAGCACCACTGCTGAGACATATAATTTAAACTTCCCTGATGTGAAAAGCTTGTCAGAGGGGCATTCCAGGAAGGCTTATTTCCCCTAGAGGTGGACAGCACCTTACATGGCCCCTCCAAACTTACTAAGGAGCTGGGTTCAAAAACCATTCATGGAGAGGCCAGTGGATAGCTGACATTAAGGAAAGCTTCTGCTTAGGGTCCAAGACAGGCAGTTCCATTGCATCTCAAGGCTAATGTGGGAGTAGAGCCTATCACCCACCTGGGAGGGGCTAACTGAAAGTTTCACTCAAGGAACTCTAGTTCCTTAGTGTTCAGGAGGTCACAAGGAATATGTACCTCCACAACCATTGAGGAGAGGTTGTGCTAACTCACCCCAGTGACAGAATCGTGGTCAGCTACAGGCCAGGAAATCTGCTTTCTCATTGAAAAGTACCTGGCTTCTGCCCTTGCCCCTCACCCACCGAGGTTGGCCTTAGCTGCTAACCTCCCTCAGCTGTGAGGGCTGTCATGTTGAAAGGTTCCCTCCAGAAGGGTCTGGTTCTCACACTGAAGCCCACAACCTTGCCACTGCCCAGGCTCTTCTGTCTGCTGGGCGAGAGGTTTGACTTTCCTCACAGAAGGAGCCAGTGAAGAGTTATAAATCTTTATCACGTTAGCGTCACCAATTGGCCATGGGCTTTTAAGGGTTTCATTTCTGAGCCTCTCTCTTGGCCTTCTTCTCACCCATATGAATCCTGATCCCACTTCACAGCCTCCACCACCCCGAGATGAAAACTGTTCCCTGTAAATCCTACATACTGAGCACTATGAAAGTTACTGATGAGACACCCACAAGAGAGAGATCAAGCAAGTTATGTGACTCAGAAGGCTAGATGTCTAGTGGTTTGAAAGCATTGACCAAACATCAGAAACTTGAAAAGAAGGGTTTTCTTTTGTTGTGCTCAGGATTACGTATTCGAGAAACCACCAAGGAGCCAACACCGATGGAAACACACGAGGGTTTATTTATAAGCTCGAGCTTGGGTCCAAATATACCCGACACAGCAGAGCAGGGACTTGGACCCCCGAGGTGGGTTCCACTTTAGTTTTATGGGTTGGTCTAGGGGACCTCCAGAAGGGGTGGAGGAATTTCTCAAATTCTGTTTACATTCTGATATGAGGCTTTCAAGGGCATTAAGCTCTGTTCTCATTCTGATATGAAACTTTCTACCATGGGTGTTGAGCTCTGTTCTCACTCTAATATGGGGCTTCCTGCCACTGGCTTGAGCTCTGTTCTCATTCTAATATGGGACTTTCTAGTGTGTTAAGCTGTAAGCTGTTTTTTCCTGTAACTGAAGCAAGGTAAATTTCAGCTCTTATTCACAGGGGCCTGAGATGGCTGTACTTGTGTTAACGCTGAACTTAAGGTGGAATGGCCTTAGTTTTCTCAGCCTCCACACTTTCAAGGGAATCCTTCCTCAGTTGGCTATGTGCATTCCTGGAATTTCTTCCACCTGGAGGGCAACTGAGCAGAAGGCTGCTCAGCAGGAGAAAGGTCACAGGTGAAGACTTCATGTTTGTTTTTCAAGGACACATATTTCAGGGCACCTGGCTGTGGCTCCATCAGTCGGAGGAGCATGTGCCTCCACACATGATCGGCATGCCTCCCGAGTGCCAGCACCACCTGATGGGTGTAGAGATGACCTTGACAAGCTAGACAGGCAGAGGATTAGGGATGCTATGGCCCTCCACTTTCACCTCCTCTGGGTCACCCGGGACTGATCCCAGGGAGTGGGATGGCTGGATCCTCGAGCAAGAGTGTGTACAGCTTGCGAAGGCATCACTCCTATCCAGGGCGTTTCTTGAGATGGCAGCTGAGAGCGGGGTAGCACCCCGAAGGAAGCAAGGTGTAGAGGCGGAGAAAATTAAGGCCATTCCACTTTAAGTTCAGCGTTAGCACAAGTCCAGCCATCCCAGGCCCTAGTGAATATGAGCTGAAATTTACCTTACTTCAGTTACAGGATAAAACAGCTTACAGATTAACGCCCTAGAAAGCCCCATATTAGAATAAGAACAGAGCTCAATGCCCTTGAAAGCCCCATATCAGAATGTAAACAGAACTTGAGAAATTCCTCCAGCCCTTCTGGAGGTCCCCTAGACCAGCCCTTAAAACTAAGCTGAAACCCACCTCGGGGTCCAAGTCCCTGCTCCACTGTGTCGAGTATACTTGGACCCAAGCTCGAGCTTGTAAATAAACCCTCGTGTGTTTCCATCGGTGTTGGCTCCTTGGTGGTTTCTCAGATTCACAGTCTTGGGCACAACACAAGGAAGGCCACGAAGGAGGTCGAATCCAAAGACTCTGGAAAGGACGGTGTCCCAGAGACGCCACCCAGGGTGGAGGAGTCAGAACTGTTCCCTGTCAGGTCTCCCTTTAGTCCTTTGCCCTTATTACTCCATGCCCATTTTTGGCCTCTGAAACTTAAGACACCACCATCATGTGTTTAAGTCCCCCTCAGACTCAACAGGCCACACCATGCCATGCCCTCCCAGATGCACCCACCCCTGGAAGGCATTAGAATGAGATGTCATCTTTCACATTCAGGATTGATTCCCAAAGGGTTTTTTGGGGTTTCCTGGGTTAGAAAACCAGGAGGGGACTCTTTTGGTCCCCAGACAATGTGAGTTCTTCAGATATCCTGTTTCCCCTTACCTCCCCATGCAGTTTGCAGTTTGGAAGCTGCAACCTGAGGGCTGGGGGAGAAAGCCATTCAATGGAGAGAAGTCCCAGGCTCTGACTTTAACAGACAGCCTTGTGCATTTGAATGAAATGATTGAATGAGGCCCACTGGAATGGATCACCCTGAACCTCCCTTCAGCCACTCACCATCCCCCATCTCCTCCCAACCCTGAGCCCTCCAGTGGATTTGGGAATGGTAGGACAGATATGTGTGTGTGTGTGTGTGTGTGTGTGTGTGTGTGTGTGTGTGTTTATATGTATGCTTGTGCTGAAGATTGTGGGGCAAGCTCAAGCTGGCTCCAGCAACTCAATTCATTCTGGGAATGTTCTGTTGTTTCTGCTGAGTTGCCACTTGCTGCAAGAAGCAAAGCTAAACTATTCCCATTGCCTAGTTCTTAAAAAGCCTGATTTTCCTGTTTTCTTGTTGAATGGACTGAGTTGTTCTCCATAGACCTGTCCTTCCTCTTGCACCCACTTCCCAAGGGAAAGCCTCAGTCTCATTCGACATAGTCACTGGCTGTTTCACAAGACACCTTCTGTCTACTAAAAGGAGGAAGGAAGGTGGACAAACATGAACCACCCTGACATATGTCACCTCCATATGGAGGGATGGCGGGTGGGGAGGCCTCACTGGACAAATGGTGACTCTGAACCATGATCCCAGGGTTCTTGAAAAAATGAAGTGGAAGGAGCACATGGCCAGCTCAGTCAGAAGAGCACTCAACTCTTGACTTCAGTCAGGGTCGTGAGTTTGAGCCCTACGTTGGGTCTAGAGGTGATAAAAAAAATGAATGAATGAATGAACTTTTAAAAAATTAAGTATGTATGGAGTGCCTGGGTGGCTCAGCGGTTGAGAGTCTGCCTTTGTTCCACTGGGGTATCATCCCGGGGTCCTAGGATTGAGTCCCACGTTGGGTTCCCTGTGGGGAGCCTGCTTCTCCCTCTACCTGCGTCTCTGCCTCTCTCCCTCTGTGTCTTTCATGAATAAGGAGATAAAATTTAAAAATAATATAAAAATTAAAATTAAAAGAATGGAATGGAATGGAAAGATAATGTGGTGAGGAGGATGTGAACGTACCTAATACTGCTGAACTCTAATCTAGGCTTAGAAATGGCCAAAATACTCCATTGTAGGTTGTTAGGTTTTTCCCAAATGAACGGCAGAGAAATTAAAAACGGCAGAGCCAAGCAGTAGGTTTGAGCATGCTTTAATGGGTAGCACCCCAGGTGAGGTTCCATGACCCAGAGGGGCTTGAGTCAGGGAAGTCCTGCCCAGGCAAACTGCAGAGGGGTCTATAAAGAGTTTTCAGCGGGAAGATGGGGGGAAGGGTGGCATTCCGATTAGGGCAAGGGTTACAGGTCTTTGTGTGCTAAGTTAGGGTAGGGCAGCAAGGAGGTCTTATTGGGAGGTTGCTCCCCAGTCTCACCAGCCCAACATAGGTGATGTCTATGTTTTTTTTAAGATTTTATTTATTTATTCATGAGAGACACAGAGAGAAAGAGAGAGAGGCACAGGTAGAGGGAGAAGCAGGCTCCATGCAGGGAGACTGACAGGGGACCCAATCCCGGGACTCCAGGATCATGCCCTGGGCTGAAGGCATTCGCTAAATCGCTGAACCACCCAGGGATCCCCTATTTTTAACCACGACTTAAAAACAAAACAAGACCCCCTTTCCTTGGCTCAGAGTAAGGTTGGAGGGGGTCCTGTCATCTGCAGTGTAGAAAACCAGGGTTCAGCAATCTGGAATATATTCTTTCTCTCCAGGTAGACAGATGTGGTCACTGACGTCATCCCTGTAAGGCAAGGCAAGAAGGAAGAACTACAGCATTTCAAAGCACCAGGGGCACCTGGGAGGCTCAGTTCCCTTAAGCATCTGACTCTTGCTTTCATCTCCCAGGAGATGGCACTCTTGACTCATCTTCTCAGGCTGTGGGGCCCTCTGGAAGGAAGGTATCAGGCCAACATTTTCCAAGGGGGTTGATTGGCTCCAGAAAGTTGATCTGAGTTTCTTAAAGCTATCTGATCCTGAGTCTATGCATGTGTCTAAGGATGAGATTCCAGGGGCACCTGGCCTGCTCTGACAATAGAGAGCATGACTTTTGGCCTCAAGATTGTGAGTTTGAGCCCTACACTGGGAGTAGAGATTACTTTAAAAAAACAAAACCTGGGGGGTGGGGGTGCACGAAGAAAAAGAAAAATAGATGTCATTCTAGTTAAGGCCTTGGTAATACAATCAATCCTTCCAACTGTATCTGGTTACAACGAGAACAGATTCCCACCCAACCTACGAAGATGATTTACAATTGCCTTAAAAAGAATACTCACTGAGAGTTTCTGAACTCTGGAGGGCTACAGGTAGGAGGAAAAGATAAATATTTTAATTTGTTTACAAAACAACATTTTCACAAAATTTCTGTAAGTTATAGGTGTCTCTAGAGACAAGTTTCCTTCAATCTGGAGGAGCAAACATGAGGGGATCAACAATGTTTTGAACAAGAGTCATTAAAAACAGTCATCATTGTCCTTAACTCATTCAGTTCTATGTTGTTTCTTTTTGTTCTGTTTAAATGCAGCTTTTTCATTTGTTCTGACAATTCACACTTTAGTTTTATGATCTCAGAGTGACCAGAGACTGGTATTTGTCAAAAGCTCTTGTCGTGAATCTTCTTGAAACTGGACCATATTTTTGCAAGAACATCAGAACAACACCTGCAAATGACAGGGCAGTAACAAATGGAATTGTTTAAAGACCCAATGAGAGTTCATTATAATGCAGTCAATAAGAAACTGATATTTTTTTGTAACACACAGCATTTTAGCAATTCGAATGTCCAGTGATGGCACTGTACCAGGACATGTTACAACTTTGGAATTTCATTTAATTTTTGGAACAGCAACAGCATTCATGCACCCAATATAATCTACGAAGGCTTATCATTATTTGTTTGACAATGCTTCTCTTGTGACTTCACATAGCAGGTAAACTACATTAATTAGTCAAGAGACTCTATTTAGGGTTTTACTTTCTGGGAATCTGTTGAAAATGAATGAATGAATGAATGAATGAATGAATGAATGAATGAATGAACAACTGAACAGCCAACCAGCCTAACCAACCAACCAAACAACCAACATTTCAGAAGGTTTCAAGGCAGGTACCTATAAAGGATCATGGATCCTTACAAAACCGAAAACTTCAGTATCTGTTTTGCCGAGGTGGTCCTAGGAGATTCTACAGGAGTTTATAGAGTTGTACCAAAATGTCGCTCCTTTAATATTGAGAAGTTTTCACTCTCATACTTAGGTAAAGACTGAATAAAAATGAATATAAAAACCTTGTTGTTCCGGGCAAGCAAAGAAAAAAAATGTCTTTTCTTCTCTGTTCACAATCTCTTATCAAGAGTAGACTAACAATGCAAGAAAACCTTGGCATTTTAACAGAGAGAAGAGGGAAATTTCAATGTTATACCAGTGTACTTGTAAAACTCACTTCTCCCAATCTCAGTCAGAAAGTCTCCTTCAATTTGCCAGCAGATTACCCTATTTTCCCTGTGCAGTGGAGTCTAAAGAATGGTTTACACATCAGCCCCCCTCCTGGCTACTCGGGCCAGGACTTTGATTGGGCCGACTACCTCAAACAGTGTGGTGCTGAAGCTACTCCCCAGAGGCGCTTCCCTCCATCCATTTCTGAGCATGAATTTAAGGAGAATATGAAGCTTGAAGCAGTGAACCCTCTTCTCCCTGAAGAAGTGTGTGTTGCCACTATTACTGCAGTGAGAGGCTCCTACCTGTGGCTCCAGCTGGAGGGTTCAAAGAAGCCCATACCTGAATGTATTGTGAGTGTGGAATCCATGGATATATTTCCTTTGGGCTGGTGTGAAACCAATGGCCATCCCCTCAGTGCCCCTCGCCGAGCACGAGTACACAAACAGAGGAAAATTGCAGTGGTTCAACCAGAAAAACAAATACCATCCTCCAGGACTGTCCATGAGGGCCTGAAGAATCAGGAGCTGAACTCCACAGACTCAGTTATGATTAATGGAAAATATTGCTGTCCAAAGATATACTTCAACCACCGTTGCTTCTCAGGGCCATATCTTAACAAAGGAAGAATCGCTGAGCTGCCTCAGTGTGTAGCACCTGGGAACTGTGTTCTGGTCCTCAGAGAGGTCCTCACTTTACTTATCAATGAAGCCTATAAACCCAGTCGTGTCCTTCGAGAGTTGCAGCTGGACAAAGACTCCGTATGGCATGGATGTGGGGAGGTCCTAAAAGCCAAGTACAAAGGAAAGAGTTACTGGGCTACTGTTGAGGTAGTGAAGACAGCAGATCGGGTGACTGAGTTCTGCCGGCAAACCTGCATCAAGCTGGAGTGCTGTCCAAATCTCTTTGGCCCACGGATGGTTCTGGACAAATGTTCTGAGAACTGCTCTGTGCTTACAAAGACCAAATATACACACTATTATGGAAAGAAGAAAAATAAAAGAATTGGGAGGCCACCTGGTGGGCATAGCAACCTAACATGTGCCCTGAAAAAAGCCAGTAAGAGGAGGAAGAGGCAGAAAAATGTTTTTGTCCATAAGAAGAAACGCTCCTCTGCATCTGTTGATAACACCCCAGCAGGCTCGCCCCAGGGAAGTGGAGGTGAAGATGAGGAGGACCCAGATGAAGGAGATGACGATTCTCTCAGTGAGAGCAGTACATCTGAGCAACAGGACGAGCTACAGGAAGAGTCAGAAATGTCAGAGAAGTCATGCTCTTCTTCGCCTACCCAAAGTGAGATCTCTGCATCACTGCCTCCAGACAGACAATGGAGAAAAAGAGAGCTTCGCACTTTCTCATTTTCTGATGATGAGAATAAACCTCCTTCACCAAAGGAAATAAGAATTGAAGTTGCTGAGAGGCTTCACCTGGACAGTAACTCCCTGAAGTGGAGTGTGGCAGATGTTGTCCGGTTCATCAGATCCACTGACTGTGCCCCTTTAGCGAGAATATTTCTAGACCAGGAAATTGATGGGCAGGCCCTGTTGCTCCTTACCCTTCCCACTGTTCAAGAGTGCATGGACTTAAAATTGGGCCCTGCCATCAAACTCTGCCACCACATAGAGAGAATCAAGTTTGCTTTCTATGAGCAGTTTGCCAACTGAGAAGGACAACCAAAGTGAGCTGTGTCTTTGAAGCACAAATGCAGCAAATCCTTCTCCCTGCTCTACCAGTGGAGCTGAAACAGCCCTGGGGCTCTGGGCCCAACAGAGGTCGGCTTGCTCTCTTTGCACTTTCAGGGAAGGAGGACCCACACTGAGGAAGCAAAAACTACACAGAAGTGGCTCTTCTACCAGTGGAAATGTGGGCATCTCTTGGTAAGCAGATTGCAGTTTAAAAAAAAAATAAAGGTTGTGAAGAAAAGACTCCTGTAAGAAGAATAAGCATTTCCAGTGGTGTGGCCTGAAAATGAAGAATAATCTAGGCTGCTGGAAAGCACCCTTATGGTCATTTCCTTTCTGTTTCCTTTCCTTTCTGTTCTGTCCTTCCCCTTGTAGACTGAACTTTGTTCTCTACTTTTTCTTTCTTGGAAAGAATGGACATAGATTTAAGTCAGCACTGATTTGGGACTTTGCCTAAGGCATATCAGTGCTTCATTGTCATTGTGTTTTTAAGCTATTTTAAATTTAAAAAGTTCATTTTGGGAATGAAAAAAAAACACCCAGTGCTCATCCCATCAAGTGTCCCCCTCAGTGCCTGTCACCCAGTCGAACTCCAATACAAAAATATACAAAACAAAAGAATAAGTCTCCTTCAGGGGATGCCTGGGTGGCTCAGCGGTGGGGCGCCTGCCTTAGGCCCTGGTGGTGATCCCAGGATCTGGGATCGAATCCCACATGGGGCTCCCATGAGGAGCCTGCTTCTCCCTCTGCCTGTGTCTCTGCCTCTGTCTGTGTCTCTCATGAATAAGTAAATAAAATCTTACAAAAAAAGCGGGGGGGGGGGCGGGGGGGGAATGCCTGGGTGGCTCAGCAGTTGGGCCTCAGCCTTAAGCTCAGGGATTGATCCAGGAATTCTGAGACCTAGTCCCACATTGGGCTCCCTGCAGTGAGTCTGCTTCTCCTCTGCTTATATCTCTGCCTTCTCTCTGTGTCTCTCATGAATAAATAAATACAATCTTAAAAAAAATAGCCGGGCTCATTTCAGGACAAAATTATTTTCCTTTTCCTCAACAAAAAATGTATTATCATGCCTTGTACCTCTTCTACACATCTCCTACCTTCTCACACACAGAGTTGTTTTCCAGCAGTCTCGATTCCATGTGGCAGACTTTTTAAAAAATTGTACTTATTTACATTATTTAGAGAGAGAGCACTTGTGTGAAGGGGGAAAGGAGGAAGGGAGGGAGAGAGAGAGAGAGAATCTTTTTTTTTTTTTTAGAGTTTGCTTATTTATTCATGAGAGATGGAGAGAGAGAGAAAGCGCCAGAGACATAGACTGAAGCAGGCTCCCTGCAAGGAGCCAGATGTGGTACTTAATCCCGGACCCCCTGATCATGCCCTGAGCCAAAGACAGATGCTCAACCGCTGAGCCACCCAGGTATCCCCCATGTGGCAGACTTTAAACTCCTAGAAACCTCAGTCTTTGATGAAAAGTCAGTAGGAACCAATGGTGCACTGTCTATTGTATCAGAATTCTTTAGATTGGCAAATGTATGAATACATGTCATAGTTTTTAAAAACACAGTGTGTGTGTGTTTATAATACAATTTTGACGAAAGCACGAAACATGTTTGCTAACACACACAAGTATCTGCAGTTTTCCTGAATAAGACAAAAGATAAAAAGAAAAAAGGGAGGGGGGAAGAAAAGGGGGAAGAGGAAGGAAAACACAATCAAACAAAACAAAAAAGACACCTTGAGTGTCTTAGTGATTCATGCTTTAGTATTTTACCTTATGTTGAAAAGACGTAGGTATATGATGAATTCAACCCAATTTATCAATTAACCTAACACGACCTCAAAGTTTCAGGTCACCAAAGATTTTGGAAGCTATTGTAAATGTTTACCTATAAACCTTTTCTCTTTTATTTTACCTATTTGCTCTTAACAATGAAAAGTATAAGAGACAGATAAAATCGACCATTTTAAGTAGTTTTTGTGGACAAATCACAACAGGTACAACTTAACTAATCCATTGAGTTAACAGCAAAGTTGAGTAGGGCCCTCCCTAGGGCCTGGACCCTCCAGCATCCCGGACAGCCTGAGAGGAACAAGGGCATAAGTAGTTCTCATTTTCTTTTTTATGCTTGTTGTATAACAAGACAGCAAATCTGGTTTGCTGGTGATGGAAGGGTCTATTTCAATTACCACCATTCCAGGCTCACAAACTGTGACAGGAGTGCAGCATATCCCACCACCCACCCCAAAGGCTTGTAAGGCAGACATAACTGAAAATCAAGCAATTTTACAATTCGAGGGGGCAGTAGGGGATAGGAGTTTAAAGCTGGTTATCTGTATGATGTGTGACGTTGATAGCTCCAAAGACATGTCTTTTTAAAATAAACCAACAACCTTGAATTGACTTGAAAGCCGTATACGTCACCCCTATGTCCACTAAAAAGTGAACTGATTTGTTCCCCACTCCCACTGTCTGTTCTGAAGTGGGCAGTTTAAGTCCAGGGAGCCCTCAGGCCCCTTTTTGCCTGCTGATTTGGGAGGTACTCCAATGTGAACCTCAGAAGGAGGTGGCCCTTGGGCAGCCTGGGTGGCTCAGCGGTTTAGCACCACCTTTGGTCCAGGTCCAATTTCAAATCAGAACAGGGTTGGTTTCCTGCAAAGATATCAAAAGCTGCAGCAACAAACCAACCAACCAAAGACCAGAGTATCTCCCCAAGGGAACCGAGCATCAGTTCCTCCCCAAAAGTCAGGGCATTCATGAGCGAACCTATGTGAGAGGTTAGTTGAAAGCTGCATTATTGTATACATAAACCACATCTTCTTTATCCATTCGTCATAAACCACATCTTTATCCATTCAACAATGGAATATTATTCAGCTGTTAGAAATGACAAATACCCACCATTTGCTTCGACGTGGATGGAACTGGAGGGTATTATGCTGAGTGAAGTAAGTCAGTCAGAGAAGGACAATTATCATATGGTTTCATTCATTCAGGGAACATAGGAAATAGTGAAAGCGATTATAGGGGAAAGAAGGGGAACTGAGTGGGAAATGTCAGAAAGGAAGACAAACCATGAGAGACTCCTGACTCTGGGAAATGAACAAGGGGTATTGGAAGGGGAGGTGGGCAGGGGGTGGGGGTGACTGGGTGGCGGGCACTGAGGGGGGCACTTGACGAGATGAGCACTGGGTGTTATTCTGTATGTTGGCAAATTGAACACCAATAAAAAATAAATTTATCATTAAAAAATACCTACTTTCTCAGACTTAATTACAGCTCACTTCTACTGTACATGCGCCACCCAATGTCAAGAGAGTCAGGCTCCTTTTAAATAGAGGCAAGTTAACAGCTGCCTTCAAGGAACCGTTATTTGGAGTTATGTACAGTCCATTTACATGGGCCTCCACGCTAACTGTTGACATAGATTCTAACTCACTTTATGTTAGAGCCTGCTTGCAAGAAAGTTTTGTTTCTCAGAGTTCAGGAGGCCGCATTTCCTGCGAGCCTCCACGGGTAAAATTAATCTAGGTTCTAAGGCCTGGAGGTGAGAGGGTAGCACAAAACTCTCCAGGAACGCTGGTTGCTCACAGTTCACTGGACCATTCACTCCAGTGCAGCTAGCTTGTATCTGCCATGGGTGAGAGGCTAGTGGCAAGCCGCAGGCCCAAAATGCTTGTGTCACAGAGTTTAGCACAGTGCCTTTCCATGGTACCTTCTCACTTAGAGTGGAGCTAGCGTCTAACTCCCAGAGGTGAGAGGCTAGTTGATAGCTGCTTTCATGGAATGCTCCCTCTAAGTGGTAAGCACAATGCCTTTCCATTGCGTCACCACACCTAATGTCAGAAAGTTTCTTAACCAGTATGTGTGAGTCTAGGGGAAATCGCCTACAGGAATGACCAATTCTCCAAGTTAAAGCAGGGTCCTTCCACTGTGCCCCTTTTAAGATACTTCCTAATTCCCTTATGTGAAAAGCTAGTTGAAAGCTGCATTCAGAGAATGCTTCTTTCTAGACTTAAGTACAGCTAACTTCTAGTGCTCCTGTGCCTCCTACTGTTGAGGTAGGGTCAGGCTTCTTTTTATTTTCTTGCTTTTTTAAATACATTTTTTAAAAGATTTATTTTTATATTCATGAGAGACACACACAAAGAGAGGCAGAGACGTAGGCAGAGGAAGAAGCAGGTTTTTCACAGGAGCTGGATGGGGGACTTGATCCCTGATCCTGGGATCACGACCTGAGCTGAAATCAGACGCCCAACTGCTGAGCCACCCAGGCATTGCCAGGCATCTTTTTCTTAGAGGTAAATTGACAGCTGCCTTCAAGGAACCCTTGTTTCTTGGAGTTATGTACAGTGCATTTCCATTGGCCTCCACACCAGCTGTTGATATAGATTCTAACTCCCTTATGTAGAGACTTGTCAGAAGCTGCATGCAAGGAACGCTTGTTTCTCAGAGTGCAATAGGCTGCATTACCATGAGCCTCCACAGGTACGTTGATCTAGAGTCTAAGGCCAGGAGGTGAGAGAGTAGTGGAAAGCTGCTTTCCAGGAACGATGGTAGCAGACAGTTCACTACATAGCATTTGCATGGGTGATCCAAAACTATGAAGCAACCCTTATCCTCATGTGGGGAGAGGCTACTTTCAAGTTGCAGGCCCAGCACTACCTGTGTCTCAGATTAACTACAGTACCTTTCCAAGGACCCTCCTCACCTAGAGTGGAGCTAGCATATAACTCTCAAATGACAGGGGTTACTTGAAAGCTGGGTTCAAAGACTGCTTCTTTCTAAGAGTTGAGGACAGGGCCAGGCCCTTGTGGCTCCACACTGCCTGTGCACTTAGCTTCTAAATCACTTATATGTTACAGGCTTGTCAGAAACAACCTGCAAGGAACGCTTGTTTCCCAGAATGCAGTAGACCACATTTTCCGCAAGCCAACACATGTGCTTTGGATTTTGGTTCTATGGCCAGTAGGTGAGAGGGTAGTGCAAAGCTGCTCCCCAAGAACACTGGTTGCTCACCATTCAGTACATAGCATTTCCGTGGGCCCTCCACCCCTGTACAGCTATCTTGTACCTCCCATGTGTGAGAGGCAAGTGGCAAGCTACAGACCAAGAAGGCTTTTATCTCTGAGTTCAATACAGCCCTTTCCATGGAACCTCCTCACCTAGAGTGGAGCTAGCTTCTAACTCCCATAGGAAAGAGGCTGCTTGAAAGTTGGCTTCAAGGCATACTTCTGTCTGAGTGGTGAGCAAACAGCCTGTCCCTTGCAGCTCCACACTGCCTGTGGACTTATCTTCTAACTCCATTATGTTCGATGCTTGTGAGAAGCTGTGTGAGGGGCAAGTGGCAACCTGCAGGCCAGGAAGGCTTCTGTCTCCACATTCAATACAGCACTTTCCATGGAACCTCCTCCCCTACAGTGGAGCTAGCTTCTAACTCCCATAGGAATGAGGCTAGTTGAAAGCTGGCTTCAAGGCCTACTTATTTCTGAGAGTTGAGCATAGGGCCTGTTCCTTTGGCTCCACACTGCCTGTGGACTTAGCTTCCAACTCCGTTGTTGGAGGCTTGTCAGAAGCTACCTGCAAGGTACGCTTGTTTCTCAGAGTGCAGGAGGCCACATTTCCTTTTTTTTATATATAATAAATTTATTTTTTTTTGGTGTTCAACTTACCAACATACAGAATAACACCCAGTGCTCATCCCTTTAAGTGCCCCCCTCAGTGCCTGTCACCAATTCACCCCCACCCCCTGCCCTCCTCCTCTTCCACCACCCCTAGTTCGTTTCCCAGAGTTAGGAGTTTTTATGTGCCACATTTCATGTGAGCCACCATAAGTGCTTTTGATTTGAGTTCTAAGGCCGGTATGTGAGAGGGTAGTTCAAAGCTGCTCCCCTGGAACCCTGGGGGCTCACCGTTTAGTTCATAGCATTTCCATGGGCCCTCCACCCCTGTACAGCTAGCGTGTAACTCCCGAATGTGAGATGCAAGTGGCAAGCTACAGCCCTAGAAGGATAATGTCTCTGAGTTCATACAGTGCTTTCCATGGCACGTCCTCACCTAGATTGGAGCTAGCTTATAACTCCCATTAGCGTGAGGCTAGTTGAAAGCTGGATTCAAGGAATAATTCTTTCTGAGACTTGAGCACAGGGCCTGTTTTTCATGGTTCAACATCCAATGTGGACCTACCATCTAACTCCCTTATGTTAGAGGCTTGTCTGAAGCTAACTGCAAGAAACACTTATTTCTCAGAGTGCCTTATACCAGATTTCCCATAAAACAACACATGTGCTTTTGATTTTGGTTATAAGGACAGTAGGTGAGAGGGTAGTCCAAAGCTCCTTCCCTGGAATGCTGGGTGCTCACCGTTCAGTACATAGCATTTCCGTGGGTCCACCAACCCTGTACAAATACAAATACCTTGTACCTCTCATGTGTGAGAGGCAAATGGCAAGCTGCAGTCCCGGAAGGCTTGTGTGTCCGAGTTCAATACAGCCCTTTCCATGGCACCTCCACACCTAGAGTGCAACTAGCTTCTAACTCCCATAGAAGCAAGGCTAATTGAAAGCTGGGTTCATGACATACTTATTTCTGAGAGTTGAGCACAGTGCCTTTCTGTTCTGGCTCCAGACTGCCTGTGGAACTAGCTTCTAACTCCCTTTTGTTAGATTCTTGTCAGAAGCTGGGTGAGAGGCAAGTGGCAAGCTGTAGGCCCTGATGGCTGTTATCTCCAAGGTCAGTACAGAGCTTTCCATGGAACCACCTAACCTAGAATGGAGCTAGCTTCTAACTCCCAATGGAGCAAGGCTAATTGAAAGCTGGGTTAATGACATACTTATTCCTGAGTTTTGAGGAAACGGCCTGTCCCTCGAGCCTCCACAATGCCTGTGGACTTAGCTTCTAAGTCTCTTAGATGCTTGTCTGAAGATGGGTGAGAGGCAAGTGGCAAGCTCTAGGCCTGGATGGCTGTGTCTCTGAGTTTAATACAGTGCTTTCCATGGGACCTCCTCACCTAGAGTGAAGATTGTTTCTAACTCTCAGTGGAGCAAGGCTAGTTGAAACCTGGGTTCATGACATACTTATTTCTGAGAGTTGAGAATAGGGCCTGTCCCTTAGGGCTCCAAACTGCCTGTGGACTTAGCTTCCAAATCCATTATGTTAGAGTCTTGTCAGAAGCTTCCTTCAAGGATCACTTGTTTCTCAGATTACAGTAGGCCACATTCCCTACAAGCCACCACATGTGCTTTTGATATTGGTTCTAAGGCCAGTAGGTGAGAGGGTAGTGCAAAGCTGCTCCCCCAGAACACTGGTTGCTCACTGTTCAGTACATAGCATTTCCATGGACCTTCAACCCTAGTACAGCTAGGGTTGTACCTCCTGTGGGTCAGAGGCAAGTGGCAAGCTGTATCCCAGAGAGTTTGTATCTCTGAGTCCAATTCTGCACTTTCCATGGAACTTCCTCAGCTAGAATGGAGCTAGCTTCTAACTCCCATAGGAAAGAGGCTGCTTGAAAGCTGTCTTCAAGGCATACATCTTTCTGAGTGTTGAGCAAACAGCCTGTCCCTTGCAGCTCCACACTGCCTGTGGACTTAGCTTCTAACTCCCTTATTTTAGATGCTTGACAGAAACTATGTGAGAGGCAAGTGGCAAGCTGCAGACCAGGAAGGCTTGTGTCTCTGAGTTAGAGTGCTCTCCATGGAACCTCCTCACCTAGAGTGGAGTTGGCTTCTAACTCCCATAGAAGAGAGTCTAGTTGAAAGCTGATTTAAAGGCCTACTTTTTCCTGAGAATTGAGCACAGGGCCTGTCTCTTGCGGCTACACACTGCCTATGGATTTAGCTTCTTACTCCCTTATGATAGATGCTTGTGAGAAGTTGTGGGGTGGGGGGCAAGTGGCAAGCTGCAGGCCAGAAAGTTTTCTATCTCCGAGTTCAATATACAGGCACTGAGGGGGGCACTTGATGGGATGAGCACTGAGTGTTATTCTGTATGTTGGCAAATTGAATACCAATAAAAAATAAATTTATTATTTAAAAATAAATAAAATAAATAGTTAAAAATATATATAGCGCTTTCCATGGAACCTCCTCACCTAGAGTGGAGCTAACTTCAAACACAAGCCTAGTTGAAAGCTGGATTCAAGGTACACTTATTTTTGAGTGTTGAGCACATATGCTGTCCCTTGCGGCTCCACAAGCCTATGGAGTTAACTTCTAACTGCCGTATTTTAGATATTTGTCTGAGGATCTATGAAAGGCAAGTGGCCAGTTGCAGGCCAGGAAGCCTTGGGTCTCTGAGTTCAATACAGTGCTTTTCATGGAACCTCCTCACATAGAGTGGAGCTAGTTTCAAACTCTCATTGTAGCAAGGCTCGTTGCAAGCTGGGTTGAGAGCATACTTATTTCTGAGTGTTGAACTCATTTGCTATCCCTCATGGGTCCACACTGCCTGTGAAATTAGCTTCTAATTCCCTTATATTAGATGCTTGTCAGAAGTTGTGTGAGAAAAAAAAAAACAAAAAGCTGTGTGAGAGACAAGTGGCAAGCTGTAGGCACAGAAGGCTCGTGTCTCTGAGTTCAATATAGCGCTTTCCATGGAACATTCTCACCTTGAGTGGAGTTAGCTTCCAACACCCATAGGAGCAAAGCTAGTTGAAGGCTGGATTCAAAGCAATCATATTTCTGAGAGTTGAGCTCACATGCTATCCCTCGTGGCTCCACATGCCTGTGGACTTAACTTCTAACACCCTTATTTTAGATGCTTGTCAGAAGCTGTGTTAGAGGTTAGTGGCAAGCTGCAGGCCAGGAAGACTTGGGTCTCCAGGTTCAATACAGCGATTTTCATTGACCTTCCCCACCTAGAATAGCTAGCTTCTCACTCCCATAAGGAGCAAGGTGAGTAGAAAGCTGGGTTCAAAGCATACATATTTCTGAGAGTGAGCACAGGTGCTGTCCCTCTCGGCTCCACACTGCCTGTGAACTCAGCTTCTAACACCCTAATGTTAGAGGCTGTCAGAAGCTGTGTGAGAGGTAAGAGGCAAGCTGCAGACAAAGAAGGCTGTGTCTCCAAGTTCAATACAGGGTTTTCCATTGAACCATCTCTCATAGAGTGGAGTAAGCTTTACACTTCCATAGTAGCAAGGCTAGTGGAAAGCTGTCTTCATGGCATATTCATGAGTGTTGACCACAGGTGCTGTCCCTCGTGGCTCCACACTGCCTATGGTCTTAAATTCAACTCCCTTATGTTAGATGCTTTCAGAAGGTGAGAGGCAATTTTCAAGCTGCAGACCAGGAAGGCTTGTTTCTCAGAGGTCAATACAGCACTTTCCATGGAATCTCCTCACCTAGTGTGGACCTAGCTTCTAAGTCCAATAGGAGCAAGGCTAGTTGAAAGTTGGGTTCAAGGCATACTTATTTCTGAGTGTTGAGCCCATTTGTTTTCCCTTGGGGCTCCACATACCTGTGGACTTAACTTCTATCTCCCTTATGTAAGATGCTTGTCAGGAGCTGTGTGAAAAGCAAGTGGCAAGTTGCAGGCCAGGAAGACTTGGGTGTCCGAGTTCAATATAGAGCTTTTCATGGAATCTCCTCATGTAGAGTGGAGCGAGCTTTAAAGTCCTATAATACCAAGTCTAGTTGTAAGCTGGGTTCAAGACATACTTATTTCTGAGAATTGAGAAAAGGGCCTGTCCTGACAGCACCACATTGCCTATGAACTTAGCGTCTAACTCCGTTATGTTAGATTCTTTCAGAAGCTGTGTTACAGGCAAGTCACAAGCTGCAGACCAGGAAGTGTTGTGTCTCCAAGTTCAATACAACGCTTTCCATGGAAACTCCTCAGCAAGAGTGGACTTAGCTTCTAAGTCTGATAGGAGTGAGGCTAGTTGAAAGCTGGGTTCAAGGCATACATATTTCTGAGAGTTGGTCACAGGTGCTATCCATCACAGCTCCACACTGCCTGTGAACTTAGCTTTTAATTCCCTTATGTTAGATGCTTGACAGAAGCTGTGTGAAAGGCAAGTGGCAAGCTGAGGGTCTAGAAGGCTCTTATATCTGAGTTCAATACAGGATTTCCATGGACCCTCTCAGCTAGAGTGGAGCTGGCTTCAAAATCCCATAGTAGCAAGACTAGTTGAAAGCTGGATTCAAGTCAAATGTATTTCTGAGAGTTGAACACACGTGCTGTCCCTCTCAGGTCCTCATGCATGTGGACTTCTAACTCCCTTATGTTAGATGCTTGTCAGAAGCTGTGGGAACGGCAAGTGGCTAATTGCAGGACCGGAAGACATGGGTATCCAAGTTCAATAAAGCACTTTCATTGAACCTCCTCACCTAGAATCGAGCTAGCTTGTAATTCCCATAGGAGTGTGGCAAGTTGGGAGCTGGGTTCAAGGCATACTTATTTCTCAGAGTTGAGCACAGGTGCTTTCCCTCAAGGCTCCACACTGTTAACTTAGCCTCTAACTCCCTTATGATAGAGGCTGTCAGAAGTTGTGTGAGAGGCAAGAGACATTCTGCAGACAAAGAAGGCTTGTGTCTCTGAGTTCAATGCAGGTCTCTCCAGTGAACCTCCTCATGTAGAGTGGAGCAAGCATTAAACTCCCATTGTAGCAAGACTAGTGAAAGCTACATTCTTGGCATACTTATTCATGGGAGTTGAGCACACTTTCTGTCCCTCGTGGCTCCACACTGCCTGTGAACTTAGCTTCTAATTCTCTTATGTTAGATGCTTGTAAAAAATGTGAGACACAAGTGGCAAGCTGCAGGCCCAGAAGACTTGTCTATCCATGTTCAATATGGAGCTTTCCATGTAACCTCCTCATCTAGAGTGGGGCTATCTTCAACTTCCATTATAACAAGACTAGTTGTAGGTTCGATTCAAGTCATACTTATTTCTAAGAGTTGAGCACACGTGCTGTCCCTTACGGATCTACATGTCTGTGGATTTAACTTCTAACCCCATTATGTTAGATGCTTCTCAGAAGCTGTGTGAAAGGCAAGTCATAAGTGGCAAGCTGCAGACAAAGAGGCTCTTGATTCCGAGTTCAAACAGCACTTTCTATGAAACCTCTGAGTGTGGTCCTCACTTCTACGTCCGATAAGAGCGAGGCTAGTTAGAAAGTTAGAAAGCTGGTTCAAGACATACATATTTCTCAGAGTTGAGCAGTGCTGTGCCTCAGGGCTTCACACTGCATGTGAACTTAGCTTCTAACTCCCTGATGTTAGAGGCTATCAGAAGCTGTGTGAGAGGCAAGGGACAAGCTGCAGAGAAGGCTTATGTCTCCAGATTCAATACAGGGTTTTCCATGGAACCCACTCATGTAGAGTGGAGCGAACTTTATTATTATTTTTTTTATTGGAGTTCATATGCCAACATATAGCATAACACTCAGTGTTCATCCCGTCAAGTGCCCCCCTCATGGAGCGAACTTTAAACCCCCATCGTAGCAAAGCTGCATTCAAGAAATACATATTTCTTTTTTTTTTTTAAGAAATACATATTTCTGAGAGTTGAGCAGAAGTGCTGTCCCTCGTGACTCCACACTGCATGTGACCTTAACTTCTAACTCTCTGATGTTAGAGGCTGTCAGAAGCTGTGTGAGAGGCAAGGGGCAAGCTGCAGACATAGAAGGCATGGGTCTAAGAGTTCAATATACAGGGTTTTCCACTGAACTCCATCACGTAGAGTAGAGCGAACTTTAAACTCCCATAGTAGCAAGGCTAGTTGAAAGCTGAATTCCAGAAATACATTATTCTGAGAGTTGAGCAGAAGTACAGTCCCTCACAGCTCCACACTGCATGTGAACTTAGATCCTAACTCCCTTATGGTAGAGGCTGTCAGAAGCTATTTGAGGGGCAAGGGGCAAGCTGCAGACACAGAAGACTTGTGTCTCTGAGTTCAATAGAAGTCTCTCCAGGGACCTCCTCATGAAGAGTGGAGCAAGCTTTAAATTCCCATAGCAGCAAGCCTAGTCGAAAGCTGGGTCCATGGCATACTTATTCATGAGAGTTGAGCACATGTGTTATTCCTCGCCGCTCCACACTGCTGGTGTTCTTAACTTCAAACTCCCTTATGTTAGATGCTTACAGAAGCTGTGTGAGGCAAGTGGTAAGCTGCAGACCTGGAAAGCTTCTGCCGCCAAGTTTTTTATTTATTTATTTATTTATTTATTTATTATTTATTTATTTATTTTAATAATACATTTATTTTTTATTGGTGTTCAATTTGCCAACATACAGAATAACATCCATTTTCATCCCGACAAGTGCCTCTTTCAGTGCCCGTCACCCATTCACCCCCATCCCCCACCCTCTTCCCCTTCCACCACCCCTAGTTCATTTCCCAGAGTTAGGAGTCTTCATGTTCTGTCTCCCTTTCTGATATTTCCCACTAATTTTTTCTCCATTCCCATTTATTCCCTTTCACTATTTTCACTATTTCAGCATTTTTTTTAAATTTAACAAAAGAGATTAAAACAATCAAATTCAAAGGAACTATGGGACTCAAAAAGTTCCAGTTTTTAAGTTGCAGAATCAACACATACTGGAAAAAATTCAATGATATTTAAAAATGCAAGATTAATTCTTTCCATTGAGTTTCTTTCCTTGCATTCGCAAATAGAGAGAGTGGCGCACCTGTTTCAGCGACTCTGTAGCCTTAGCAAGATCTTCTTTTAACTTGTTGTACTGCACCACATCAAAATGTTGTTTCTTTGATTTTTTATGGAAGAAGTGAAGAAACTGCCTACTCTGAGTAAGTATAATCCTGTCGGGTGATTATAAAGTATGCAAAAAAGACCATGGAATTTGCAACTGTGATGAAGTAGGTCACTGGTTCCATAATATCCCAGGAGTACACCCACCAGGTGAGCCAGGCCAAGGCCCCGCCCTGAACAGACAATAGTGCTAACCCAGCCCACAGAAGTCTGCTCATTTTAGCTTCTGAGCGAGCTTCGATTCCAGCTTTTATCTGTTCAAGAGGCTGCAGCTGTCCCTTCAGGTGGTCAATTTTCTCCAGTAAGAGGTGCCATGTGTATGTCTTCCTCTGTGAAATATCTGTTCATGTCTTTTGCCCATTTCAGGATTGGATTGTTTGTTTATTTGCTGCTGAGTTTAATAAGTTCTTTTTTTATTATAAATTTATTTTTTATTGGTGTTCAATTTGCCAACATATACAATAACACCCAGTGCTCATCCCATCAAGTGCCCCCGCAGTGCCAATGACCCAGTCATCCCCACCCCCCGCCCACCTCCCCTTCCACCCTAGTTTGTTTCCCATAGTTAGGAGTCTCTCATGTTCTGTCTCCCTTTATGATATTTCCCACTAATTTTTTCTCCTTTCCCATTTATTCCCTTTCACTATTTTTTATATTCCCCAAATGAATGAGACCAAATAATGTTTGTCCTTCTCCGAATGACTTATTTCACTCAGCATAATACCCTCCAGTTCCATCCACGTGGAAGCAAATGGTGGGTATTTGTCGTTTCAAATGGCTGAGTAATATTCCATTGTATACCTAGACCACATCTTCTTTACCCATTCATCTTTCGATGGACACTGAGGCTCCTTCCACAGTTTGGCTATTGTGGACATTGCTGCTAGAAACATCAGGGTGCAGGTGTCTAGGCATTTCACTGCATCTGTATCTTTGGGGTAAATCCCCAGCAGTGCAATTGCTGGGTCGTAGGGCAGGTCTATTTTTAGCTCTTTGAGGAACCTCCACACAGTTTTCCAGAGTGGCTGTACCAGTTCACATTCCCACCAACAGTGCAAGAAGGTTCCCCTTTCTCCACATCCTCTCCAACATTTGTGGTTTCCTGCCTTGTTAATTTTCCCCTTCTCACTGGTGTGAGGTGGTATCTCATTGTGGTTTTGATTTGTATTTTCCTGATGGCAAGTGATGCCGAGCATTTTCGCATGTGCTTGTTGGCCATGTCTGTCTTCCTCTGTGAAATTTCTGTTCATGTCTTTTGCCCATTTCAGGATTGGATTGTTTGTTTCTTTGCTGCTGAGTTTATTTTTTTTAATAATAAATTAATTTTTTGTTGGTGTTCAATTTGCCAACATACAGAATAACACCCAGTGCTCATTCCGTCAAGGGCCCTCCTCAGTGCCTGTCACCCATTCACCCCTACCCCTGCCCTCCTCCCCTTCCACCCCCTAGTTCGTTTCCCAGAGTTAGGAGTCTTCATGTTCTGTCACCCTTTCTGATATTTCCTACCCATTTCTTCTCCCTTCCCTTCTGTCCCCATTCACTATTATTTATATTCCCTAAATGAATGAGAGCATATAATGTTTGTCCTTCTCCAATTGACTTATTTCACTCAGCATAATACCCTCCAGTTCCATCCACATCGAAGGAAATGGTGGGTATCTGGTGTTGGAATTAAGGTGATGCTGGCCTCATAGAACGAGTTTGGAAGTACTCCATCTCTTTCTATCTTTCCGAACAGCTTTTAGTAGAATAGGTATGGTTTCTTCTTTAAACGTTTGATAGAATTCCCCTGGGAAGCCATCTGGCCCTGGACCATTGTGTCTTGGGAGGTTTTTGATGACCCTTTGATTTCCTCCTTGGTTATCGGCCTGTTCAGGTTTTCTATTTCTTCCCGTTCCAGTTTTCGTGGTTTGTGGTTTTCTAGAAATGCATCCATTTCTTCTAGATTGCCGAATTTATTGACATAAAGCTGCTCATAATGTTTTAAGATCGTTTGTATTTCCGTGCTATTATTGCTGATCTCTCCTTTCTCATTCATGATTTTATTAATTTGAGTCTTTTCTCTCTTCTTTTTACTAATGGTGGCTAATGGTTTATCTCTCTTTTTAATTCCTCAAAGAACCTACTCCTGGTTTTGTTAATCTGTTCCACAGTTATTCTGGTCTCTATTTCATTGAGTTCTGCTCAAATCTTTATTAACTCTCTTCTTCTGCTAGGTTTAGAATATATTTGCTGTTTTTTCTCCATTTCCTTTAGGTGCAAGGTTAGCTTTGTATTTGAGTTCTTTCCAGTTTTGGGGTGGATGCTTGTATTGCTATGTGTTTCCCCCTCAGGACTGCTTTTGCTGCATCCCAAAGATTTTGAATGGTTGTATCTTCATTCTCATTAGTTTCCATGAATCTTTTTAATTCTTCCCTAATTTCCTGGTTGACCCTTTCATCTTTTAGCAGGATGGTCCTTAACTTCCACGTGTTTGAAATCCTTCCAAACTTCTTCTTGTGACTTAGTTCTAATTTCAAAGCATTATGGTCTGAAAATATGCAGGAGGCAATCCCAATCTTTTGGTATCGGTTCAGACCTGATTTGTGACCCAGTATGTGGTCTATTCTGGAGAAAGTTCCATGTGCACTTGAGAAGAATGTGCATGCAGTTGAGTTTGGATGTAAAGTTCTGTAGATATCTGTGAAATTCATCTGGTCCAGTGTATCATTTAAAGCTCTTGTTTCTTTGGAGATGCTTAGAATATCATGTCAATTGTAGAAAGTGCTACATTCAAGTCACCAAGTATAAGTGTATTATTATTTAAGTATGTCTTCACTTTGGTTATTAATTGATTGAGAGACTTGGAAGCTCCCACATTAGGGACATAAATATTGATGATTGTTAGGTCCTCTTGTTGGATAGATCCTTCAGGTATGATATAGTGTCCCTCTTCATCTCTTACTCCGGTCTTGGGATAAACTTTAATTTATCTGATATAAGGATGGCTACCCCTGTTTCTTTTGAGCACCATTTGAATGGTAAATGGTTCTCCAACCTTTTATTTTCAGGCTGGAGGTGTCCTTATGTCCAAAATGAGTATCTTTTAGACAGCAAATAGATGGGTATGCTTTTTTATCCAGTCTGAAACCCTTTGCCTTTTGATGGGGTCATTAAGCCCATTCACATTCAGAGTTACTATTGAAAGATATGAATTTAGTGTCATCATGATACCTATTCAGTCCCTGTTTTTGGACTTCCTCTTTCTTTTAC
The DNA here is from genome assembly GCF_048418805.1 of Vulpes vulpes. Lineage (NCBI taxonomy): Eukaryota > Metazoa > Chordata > Mammalia > Carnivora > Canidae > Vulpes > Vulpes vulpes. The sequence goes on from NC_132793.1 coordinate 47,624,452, forward strand.
AGAATCCCCCTTAAAAATTCTTGGAGAGCTGGTTTGGTGGTCACATATTCTTTCAGTTTCTGCCTATCTTGTTAGCTCTTTATCCCTCCTTCTATTCTGAATGAGAGCCTTGCTGGATAAAGTATTCTTGGCTGCATGGTCTTCTCATTTAGGACCCTGAATATATCCTGCCAGCCCTTTCTGGCCTGCCAGGTCTCTGTGGAGAGATCTGCTGTTATCCTAATACTTCTCCCCATATAATTTAGGGATTTCTTGTCTCTCGCTGCTTTAAGGATCTTCTCTTTATCTTTGGAATTTGCAAGTTTTACTCTTAAATATTGAGGTGCTGAGTGGTTTTTATTGATTTTAAGGGGAGATCTCTCTATCTCCTGGATCTGAATGCCTGTTTCCCTTCCCAAGTTAGGGAAGTTCTCAGCTATGATTTGTTCAAATACAGTTTCTGGACGTCTGTCCCTTTTGACGCCCTCAGGAACCCCAATTAAATGTAGATTTTTCCTTCTGAGGCTGTCATTTATTTTCCTTAACGTATCCTCATGATCTTTTAATTGTTTTTCTCTTTTGTCCTCAGTTTCCCTCCTTGCCATCAACTTGTCTTCTGTCACTCATTCGTTCTTCTACCCCGTTAACCCTTGTCGTTAGGTCCTCCAGTTTGGATTGCATCTCATTTAATTGATTTTTAATTTCTGCCTGATTAGATCTAAATTCTGCAGTCATGGAAACTCTTGAATCCTTTATGCTTTTTTCTAGAGCTACCCGTAGCTTTATAATTGTGTTTCTGAATTGGCTGACATTGAATTGTAATCCAAATTTTGTAACTCTGTGGGAGAGAGGACTGTTTCTGATTCTTTCTTTTGAGGTGAGTTTTTCCTTCTAGTCATTTTACTCAGTGCAGAGTGGCCAATAGTTGTAGTTGTAGTGAAAAAAGGAGAAAAAGAGAGGAAAAAAAAAGAAAAAAAAGGGGGGATAAACAGAAAACAAAAAACACTGAAGAGTATCCTCTGATTCTATATACTGTAAATCCCTCGACTTCCCCTGGAACTTTCCAGTGCTTCTTGGTCAATAACTTGCTTTTCCCCTGTCCTTCTAGCTGGTTGTTTTTTTGGGGAGGGGTCTGCTGTCCTGATTCTCAGGTGTGTGCACCTGGGGGAGCTGCCCCGCCCCCTGCCAGGTGAACCGCTCAGTGGGAGCTGTTTATCCTGCGAGGCCCCTGCTCAGTCCCAGGTACAAGGTGACACCAGGAGGAACAACAGTGGTGGTGGCCAGCTCTCCAACTCGAGTCAGATCTCGCAGTAACTACCACAGCTCCCAGTCCACAGGGGCCTGAATGCTCTGGGGACGGGGGCCTTGATCTGCACAGCTTGGGGCCGACGGGGGACAGGAGCGTCCTTGCCGTCCTGTGTCCTCCCGACCTCTGCCTGTTCCCCAGGGGAGCACCGGATATTGGGCTGTGTCCCCCAGCACCCTGGGCTCCGGGGCCTGCACCGCTGGAATCATGCTCCTGGGTCTGCACAGCCCCCTCCGCCTGGAGCTGCCGCTTTAGCCGCCGCCCAAGCTGCTCCCGGGTCTGCACTGTCCCCTCTGCGTTGAGCCGCCACCTGAGCCACCCGAGGTACTCCAGGGGCCCCACCTGGCACGGGCTGCAGTGTTTTAGGGAGCTTGGCCCGCTGTGTGTGGCGGCTCTCCCAGGGGCACAGATCCTTTGTTGGTGCCCCCGGGAACCTGAGGACATCCCCGCCCCTCCTGGGGTCCTGCCCGAGCTCCCTGCGAGTGCCTTTCTGCCCAGGAAGGTTGGTGAAGCTCCTGCTTCTCCAGGACTGGGCTTTCCTGTCCTGGGGGCACTCAGTGCGTGGCCTTAGCCCGGTTCCTCACAGGGGGCCCTCCCCCTTGGATACTTTTTTATTTCTTTTTTTTTTCCATCTTCCTACCTTGATAGAAGCACAAACTCTTCTCACTGTAGCATTACAGCTGTTCTTGTTTTAAATCTCAGGCTGAATTCGTAGGTTTTCAGGATGATTTGAAAGTTATCTAGGTAAGTTGGTGGGGACAGGTGACTTGGGGACCCTACTCTTCCACCATCTTGCCCTGCCTCCTGTGTCTTCAAGTTCAATACAGCGATTTCCATTGATCTCCTCACCTAGTGTGGACCTAGCTTGTAAGTCCAATAAGAGTGAGGCTAGTTGAAAGCTGGGTCCAAGGCATACATTTTTCTTAGAGGTTATCACAGGTGCAATCCACTGTGGCTCCATACTGCCTGTGAACTTAGTTTCTAACTCCCTTATGTTAGATGCTTGTCAGAAGCTGTGTGAGAGACAGTTGGCAAGCTGCATCCCCCAAAGTCTTGTGTCTCCGAGTTCAATACACTACTTTCCATGGAACCTCCTCACGTAGAGTGTAGCTAGCTTCAAACACATAGAGTAGCAAGGCTAATTGAAAGCTGGATTCAAGGCATAATTATTTTTGAGTGTTGAGACCATTTGTTTTCCCTTGGGGCTCCACATACCTGTGGATGTAACTTCTAACATCCTTTGTTAGCTCCTTGATAGAATCTGTATGTTGACAAATTGAACACCAATAAAAAATAAATTTATTTAAAAAAAGAATAATAAAAATTAAAAAATTAAAAAAAAGAAACTGTGTGAAAGGCAAAGGGCAAGTGCAGACCAAGAAGACTCAGCTCTCCGAGTTCAATACTGTGCTTTTCATGGAACCTCCTCACCTAGAATGGAGCTAAATTCTAGCTCTAACAGAAGCGAGGCTAGTTGAAACCAGGGTTCAAGGCATACTTATTTCTGAGATTTTAGCACAGGTACTGTCCCTGGCAGCTCCACGATCCCTGTGAATTTAGCTTCCAACTCCCTTATGTTAGAGGCTGTCAGAAGCTGTTTGAGAGCAAAGTGGCAAGCTGCAGGCCCAGAAGGCTTGTGTCTCTGAGTTACAAGCTGGATTCAAGGTATAGTTAATTTGAGAGTTGAGCACAATTGCACTCTCTCGTGACTCCACATGATTGTGGACTTAGCTTCTAACTCCCTAATATTAGATGCTTGAGAGAATTTGCATGAGAGGCAAGTGACAAGCTGAAACGAGGAAGGCTTGCATCTCCAAATACAACACAGCGCTTTCCATGGAACCTCCAGAACTCTTGTGGACCTAACTTCTACATCTGATTGGAGTGAGGCTAATTGAAAGCTAGGTAAAGGCATACATATTTCAAAGAGTTGAACACAGGTGCTGTCTCTCATGGCTCCACACTGCCTGTGAACCTAGCTTCTAACTCCCTTATGTTAGAGGTTTGTCAGAAGCTGTGTGAGAGGCAAGTGGCAAGCTCCAGACATACAAGGGTTGTGTCTCCAACTTCAATACTGGGCTTTCCAAGGAACCCCCTCACATAGAGTGGAACGAGATTTAAATTCCTATAATAGTAATTCTTGTTGAGAGCAGGGTTCAAGGCATAGTTATTTCAGAGAGGTGAGTACACGTGCTGGCCCTAGCAGCTCCACACTGCCTGTGGTCTTAACTACTAACTCCCTTATGTTAGATGCTTACAGAAGCTGTGTGAGAGGCAAGTGGCAAGCTGAGGTGAGGAAGGCTTGTGTCACGAGTTTAATAAAGTGCTTTCCGTGGAACCTCCTCACCTATTGAGGATCTAGCTTCTAATTCCAACAGGAGAGAAGCTAGTTGAAAGCTGAGTTCAAGGCATACATATTTCTGACAGTTGAGCACAAGTGCTGTCCTTCGTGGCTCCACATTGCCTGTGGACTTAGCTTCTAACACCCATATGTTGGGATCCCTGGGTGGCGCAGTGGTTTGGCGCCTGCCTTTGGCCCAGGGCGCGATCCTGGAGACCCAGGATCGAATCCCACATCAGGCTCCCAGTGCATGGAGCCTGCTTCTCCCTCTGCCTATGTCTCTGCCTCTCTCTCTCTCTCTCTCTGTGACTATCATAAAATAAAAAAAAAAAAATTAAAAAAAAAATAACACCCATATGTTAATGCTTGTCAGTGTGGAGGCTGAGATAATTAGGGCCATTCAAGTTTAACATTGGCACAAGTACAGCCATTGTAGCTTTGGCAGCCATCTCAGGCCACTGTGACCAGGCCACTGTGACCAGGAACTGAACTCTACCTTACCCTGGCTACAGAAAAAACCACAAAGCACGCCCTTATCGGAATAAGGAAGCAAGAGCTTGTGAGACCTCTTTACTGGAGATTCTCACACCCCCACTCTTACTGAAAAACTCCACCTTACCCCTAGACCAGCCCATAAAAACCCAGCTGTAACCCACTGCAGGGTCCAAGTCCCTGCTCTGCTGTGTCAGGTATACTTGGACCCAAGCTCGAGCTTGTTAATAAACCCTCATGTACTTGCATCGGTGTCAGCTCCTTGGTGGTTTTCTCGGATTCACAGTCTTGGACACAACAGTCAGAAGCTGTGTGAGAGACAAGTGGCAAGTTTCAGGCACAGAAGACTTGTGTCTCTGAAGTCAATACAGTGATTTCAATGGAACATCCTCACTTAGAGTGGAGGTAGCTTCAAACTCCCACTATAGCAAGGCTAGTTTTGAGCGGGATACAAGGCAAACATATATCTGAGAGTTGAGCACAACTGTAGTCCCTCATGGCTCCACATGATTGTGGATGTAACTACTAACCCCCGAATATTAAATGCCTGAGACATGTTGTGTGAGGCACGTCACATGCTGAGACGAAGAAGGCTTGCGTCTCTGAGTACAATACAGCGCTCTCCATGGAACCTCCTCACCTAGTATGGTCCTAACTTCTACATCCGATCAGAGTGAGGCTAGTTGAAAGCTGGGATCAAGGCATACTTATTTCTGAGAGTTGAGCAAAGTGCCCTTCCTCTTGGCTCCACACTGACTGTGGACTTATCTTCTAAAACCCTTATGTTAGATGTTTGTCAGTAGCTGTGCGAGAGGCAAGTGGCAAGCAGCAGGCCTAGAGTAATTGTGTGTCTGAGTTCAATACATCACTTACCATAGAAATTCCTCCACTAGAATGAAACTAGATTCTAACTCCAATAGAAACACGTCTAGATGAAAGCTGGCTTCAAGGCATTCTTATTTCTGAGTTTTGAACATATGGCCTGTCCCTCGCGGGTCCACATTACCTGTGAACTTAACTTATAACACCCTTATGTTAGATGTCTCACAGAAGCTGCATGAGAGGCAAGTGGCAGGCTGAAGACCAGGAAATCTTGTGTCTCTGACTTCAATACAGCACTTTCCTTGGAAACTAATCTTCTAGAATAGAGTGAGATTCTAACTCCATTAGGAGTGATGCTAGGTGAAAGCTCTGTTCAAAGCATAATTATTTCTGAGAGTTGAACAAAGGTCCTGTCCCTTGAACATCCACACAGCTTGAAGACTTAGCTCATAACCCTTACCTTAGATGCTTGTCAGAAGCTGTGTGAGAGGCAAGTGGTGAGCTGTAGCCCCAAAAGGCCTGTGTGTCCGAGTTCAATACGCTGCTTTCCATAGGACCTTCACACCTAGACATTGCAAACGTCCTTGTTCAATGAGAGTGTAGCTAGGTCCTAGCTCCCATCAAAGTGTCTAGCAGACATCTGCCTGCAAAGCATACACACTTCCGAGAGTTGAGCTTATGGACTGTCCGTCCCACATCCTGCCTGCAGGTACACCGCGCTCCTAACAGGCCTAGCCCCGATGCGTGCCTGAAGTGTTGTGAGAGGTAAGTGGAAAGTCCCGGCCCACAAGATTAGTGCATCCAAGCTCAATCTAGCGGTTTCCTAGTATTTCCTGTGTGAGCCAGGTGCTACATCCTAAGTGCCATACGAGAGAAGCTAGCTGAACGCCTTGTCCAAAAGCAACTTACTTCGGAGAGTTGAGCTCACGCTCAGTCCCTCACAGTTGCACACTGCCTGCAGAAAGAGTTTCGAACATCTGCACCAGAGCCGTTTGTCAGAGGCTTGTGAGACGCAAGTGGAATAAGCAGACCTGGATGGTGTCTCCAGCTGCAGTGGAGTGGTATTCTGGGTACCTCCTGACTGAGAGTACTGCTACGTTCTCAGTGCCCTAAGAATGCAGCTAGTTGAAAGCTGGCTTCTAGGCATGCTTCCTTGTGCAAGCTGAGGTCAGGGCAGGACCCTCCCGCATCCTGACTGCCCGTAGACAGAGGTCCCAGCATCCTTATGTTCGGTGCCGGAAGAGGTTGTGTGAAAAGCATATGGAAGTGACAGGACTCTCCTCAAGTGAATCTGAGTCCAATACAGACATTGCAAACGTCCTCGTTCAATGAGAGTGTAGCTCGGTCCTAGCAGCCATCAATAAGTGTCTTCCAGACATCTGCCTGCAAAGCATACACACTTCTGAGATTTGAGCTTATGGCCTGTCCCTCCCACATCCTGCCTGCAGGTACACCGCACTCCTAACAGGCTAGCCCCGATGCGTGCCTGAAGTGTTGTGAGAGGTAAGTGGAAAGTCCCGGCCCACAAGACTAGTGCATCCAAGCTCAATCCATCGATTTTCTAGTATTTCCTGTGTGAGCCAGGAGCTACATCCTAATTGCCATACGAGAGAAGCTAGCTGAACACCTTGTCCAAAAGCAACTTACTTCGGAGAGTTGAGCTGACCCTTAGTCCCTCACAGTTGCACACTGCCTGCATAAAGAGTTTCCAACATCTGTACCAGAGCCGTTTGTCAGAGGCTTGTGAGACGCAAGTGGAATAAGCAGACCTGGAGGGTGTCTCCAGCTGCAGTGGAGTGGTATTCTGGGTACCTCCTGACTGAGAGTACTGCTACGTTCTCAGTGCCCTAAGAATGCAGCTAGTTGAAAGCTGGCTTCTAGGCATGCTTCCTTGTGCAAGCTGAGGTCAGGGCAGGACCCTCCCGCATCCTGACTGCCCGTAGACAGAGGTCCCAGCATCCTTATGTTCGGTGCCGGAAGAGGTTGTGTGAAAAGCATATGGAAGTGACAGGACTCTCCTCAAGTGAATCTGAGTCCAATACAGACATTGCAAACGTCCTCGTTCAATGAGAGTGTAGCTCGGTCCTAGCACCCATCAATAAGTGTCTTCCAGACATCTGCCTGCAAAGCATAAACACTTCCGAGAGTTGAGCTAATGGCCTATCCCTCCCACATCCTGACTGCCTATACGGTTCGCTTGCACAGCATTTCGTTCTACGTGGGACAGAGCAGACAGAGAACCAAGTGACTGGCTTGTCAATTTCGCGCCTAGCAGACAGCTGCCACCAAGGCATGCATACTCCTTTGGGTTGAGCTTATGGCTTCAACCTCCCACATGCTGACCGCCTGTACCCTTTGCAGCCAAGGGATTTCGTTGGACACAGGATCAAGCTTTGTGAGAGGCAAGTGTCTCTTAGCTCAATCCACTGACTTCTGACGACTTCCTCCCTCAGATGGGTGGTACATACTAACTTCCAACCCTGAGTACCTAGTTTCAAGCTCTCTCTCAGGGGAACTTCCTTCTCTGAGATGAGCTGACTCATGGTCCTTCCCAGTTCCACACTGCCTGCACATGGAGTTACGAACATCCTCACTAGACATGTTTGTCAGAAGCTCATGGGACGCAAGGGGCAAGCTGCAGGCCTCAATGGTGCTGTCCCTCGGTGCAGTAGAGCGGTATTCACGCAACGTCCTGACTTCCAGTGCTGCTACGTTCTCACGGCCATAAGATTTGCAGGCAGATGTCTCCTATACACTTTGATGGGAGCTAGGACCTAGCTACACTCTCAATGAACAAGGATGTTTGCAACGTCTGTATTGAGATCTGATACACTTGAGGAGAATCCTGTCACTTCCACAGGCTCTTCACAAAACCTCCTCCGACGCCTAACATAAGAATGCTGGGACCTATGCCTACGGGCAGTCAGGATGCGGGAGGGTCCTGCCCTGACCTCAGGTCGCACAAGGAAGCACGGCTTCCATCCAGCTTTCAACTAGGTGCGTTCCTCGGGAACTGAGAACATAACAGTGTTCTAAGTCAGGAGGTACGGAGAATACAACTCCACTGCACCTGAAGACACCATCCAGGTCTGCTTATTCCACTTGCGACTCACAAGCCTCTGACAAACGGCTCTGGTGCAGATGTTAAAAACTCTTTCTGCAGGCAGTGTGCAACTGTGCCGGACTGAGGGTGAGCTCAAGTCTCCGAAGTAAGTTGCTTTTGGATAAGAGGTTCAGCAAGCTTATCTCGTATGGAACTTAGGATGTAGCACCTGGGTCACACAGGGAATACTAGGAAATCGCTGGATTGAGCTTGGATGCACTAGTCTTGTGGGCCGGGACTTTCCACTTATCTCTCACAACACTTCAGGCATGCATCGGGGCTAGGCCTGTTAGGAGCGCGGTGTACCTGCAGGCAGGATGTGGGAGGGACAGTCCATAAACTGAACTCTCGGGAGTGTCTGTGCTTTGCAGGCAGAGGTCTGCTAGACACTTTGATGGGAGCTAGGACCAAGCTACACTCTCATTGAACAAGGACGTTTGCAATGTCTGTATTGAGATCTGATACGCTTGAGGAGAATCCTGTCACTTCCACATGCTTTTCACACAATCTCTTCCTGCGCCTATCATAAGGATGCTGGGACCTATGTCGACGGGGAGTCAGGATGCGGGAGGTCCTGACCTGAACTCAGCTCTCAGAAGGAAGCACGCCTACAAGCCAGCTTTCAACTAGGTGCGTTCCTCGAGCACTGAGAACGTAACAGTGTTCTAAGCCAGGAGGTACGCAGAATACAACTCCACTGCAGCTGGAGACTCCCTCCAGGTCTGCTTATTCCACTTGCGTCTCACAAGCCTCTGACAAAAGGCCGTGGTGCAGATTTTGGAAACTCTTTCTGCAAGCAGTGTGCAACTCTGAGGGACTGAGGGTGAGCTCAACTCTCCGAAGTAAGTTGCTTTTAGACAAGGCGTTCAGCTGGCGTCTCTCGTATGGCACTTAGATGTAGCCCCTGGGTGACACAGGGAATACTAGGAAATCGCTGGATTGAGCTTGGATGCACTAGTCTGGTGGGCCGGGACTTTCCACTTACGTCTCACAACACTTCAGGTACGCATCGGGTCTAGGCCTGTTATGAGCGCGGTGTACCTGCAGGCAGGATGTGGGAGGGACAGTCCATAAGCTGAACTCTCGTAAGTGTGTGTGCTTTGCAGGCACATGTCTGCTAGACACTTTGATGAGAGCTAGGACCAAGCTACACTCTCATTGAACAAGGACGTTTGCAATGTCTGCATTGAGATCAGATACACTTGAGGAGAATCTTGTCACTACCACAAGCATTTCAAACAACGTCTCCCGGCAGCTAACATAAGGATGCTGGGACCTACGTCGACGGGCCAGTCAGGTAGCGGTAGGGTCCTGCCCTGACCTCAGCTCGCACAAGGAAGCACGCCTTCAATCCAGCTTTCAACTAGCTGCGTTCCTCGGGAACTGAGATCGTAACAGTGTTCTAAGCCAGGAGGTACGCAGAATACAACTCCACTGCACCTGAAGACACCATCCAGGTCTGCTTATTCCACTTGCGACTCACAAGCCTCTGACAAACGAATCTGGTGCAGATGTTAGAAACTCTTTCTGCAGGCAGTGTCCAACTGTGAGGGACTGAGGGTGAGCTCAACTCTCCGAAGTAAGTTGCCTCTGGACAAGGCGTTCAGCTAGCTTCTCTCGTATGGCACTTAGGATGTAGCACCTGGGTCACACAGGGAATACTAGGAAATCGCTGGATTGAGCTTGGATGCACTAGTCTTGTGGGCCGGGACTTTCCACTTATCTCTCACAACACTTCAGGCACGCATCGGGGCTAGGCCTGTTAGGAGCGCGGTGTACCTGCAGGCATCATGTGGGAGGGACAGTACATAAGCTCAACTCTAGGAAGTGTGTGTGCTTTGCAGGCAGAAGTCTCCCATACACTTTGATGGGAGCTAGGACCTAGCTACACTCTCAATGAACAAGGACGATTGCAATGTCTGTATTGGGATCAGATACACTGGAGGAGAATCCTGTCACTTCCACAGGCTCTTCACACAACCTCTTCCTGCGCCTAACATAACAATGCTGGGACCTATGTCTACAGGCAGTCAGCATGGGGGACGGTCCTGCCCCCACCTCAGCTCGCACAAGGAAGCATGCCTGCAGGCCAGCTTTCAACTAGCTGCGTTCTTAGGGAACTGAGAACATAGCAGTAGTCTCAGCCAGGAGGTACCCAGAATACCACTCCACTACAGCTGGAGACTCCCTCCAGGTCTGCTTATTCTACTTGCGTCTCACAAGCCTCTGACACACGGCCGAGGTGCAGATGTTGGAAACTCTTTCTGCAGGCAGTATGCAACTGTGAGGGACTGAGGGTGAGCTCAACTCTCCGAAGTAAGTTGCTTTTGGACAAGGCGTTCAGCTAGGCTCTCTCGTATGGCACTTAGGATTTAGCACCTTGGTCACACAGGGAATACTAGGAAATCGCTGGATTGAGCTTGGATGCACTAGTCTGGTGGGCCGGGACTTTCCACTTACGTCTCACAACACTTCAGGTACGCATCGGGGCTAGGCCTGTTATGAGCGCGGAGTACCTGCAGGCAGGATGTGGGAGGGACAGTCCATAAGCTGAACTCTCGGAAGTGTGTGTGCTTTGCAGCTACGGGTCTGCTAGACACTTTGATGGGAGCTAGGACCAAGCTACACTCTCATGGAACAAGGACGTTTGCAATGTCTGTATTGAGATCAGATACACTTGAGGAGAATCCTGTCACTACCACAAGCATTTCAAACAACGTCTTCCGGCACCTAACATAAGGATGCTGGGACCTACGTCTACGGGCCAGTCTGGTAGCGCTAAGGGTCCTGCCCTGACCTCAGCTCGCACAAGGAAACACGCCTTCAATCCAGCTTTCAACTAGCTGCGTTCCTCGTGAACTGAGAACGTAACAGTGTTCTAAGCCAGGAGGTACGCAGAATACAACTCCACTGCACCTGAAGACACCATCCAGGTCTGCTTATTCCACTTGCGACTCACAAGCCTCTGACAAACGAATCTGGTGCAGATGTTAGAAACTCTTTCTGCAGGCAGTGTCCAACTGTGAGGGACTGAGGGTGAGCTCAACTCTCCGAAGTAAGTTGCTTCTGGACAAGGCGTTCAGCTAGCTTCTCTCGTATGGCACTTAGGATGTAGCACCTGGGTCACACAGGGAATACAAGGAAATCGCTGGATTGAGCTTGGATGCACTAGTCTTGTGGGCCGGGACTTTCCACTTATCTCTCACAACACTTCAGGCACGCATCGGGGCTAGGCCTGTTAGGAGCGCGGTGTACCTGCAGGCAGGATGTGGGAGGGGCAGTCCATAAGCTCAACTCTAGGAAGTGTGTGTGCTTTGCAGGTAGAAGTCTCCCATACACTTTGATGGGAGCTAGGACCAAGCTACACTCTCATTGAACAAGGACGTTTGCAATGTCTGTATTGAGATCAGATACACTTGAGGAGAATCCTGTCACTTCCACAGGCTCTTCACACAATCTCTTCCTGCGCCTAACATAACAATGCTGGGACCTATGTCTACAGGCAGTCAGCATGGGGGACGGTCCTGCCCCGACCTCAGCTCGCACAAGGAAGCATGCCTGCAGGCCAGCTTTCAACTAGCTGCGTTCTTAGGGAACTGAAAACATAGCAGTAGTCTCAGCCAGGAGGTACCCAGAATACCACTCCACTACAGCTGGAGACACCCTCCAGGTCTGCTTATTCCACTTGCGTCTCACAAGCCTCTGACACACGGCCGAGGTGCAGATGTTGGAAACTCTTTCTGCAGGCAGTATGCAACTGTGAGGGACTGAGGGTGAGCTCAACTCTCCGAAGTAAGTTGCTTTTGGACAAGGCGTTCAGCTAGGTTCTCTCGTATGGCACTTAGGATTTAGCACCTTGGTCACACAGGGAATACTAGGAAATCGCTGGATTGAGCTTGGATGCACTAGTCTGGTGGGCCGGGACTTTCCACTTACGTCTCACAACACTTCAAGTACGCATCGGGGCTAGGCCTGTTATGAGCGCGGTGTACCTGCAGGCAGGATGTGGGAGGGACAGTCCATAAGCTGAACTCTCGGAAATGTGTGTGCTTTGCAGGCACATGTCTGCTAGACACTTTGATGGGAGCTAGGACCAAGCTACACTCTCATTGAACAAGGACATTTGCAATGTCTGTATTGAGATCAGATACACTTGAGGAGAATCCTGTCACTACCACAAGCATTTCAAACAACGTCTTCCGGCACCTAACATAAGGATGCTGGGACCTACGTCTACGGGCCAGTCAGGTAGCGGTAGGGTCCTGCCCTGACCTCAGCTCGCACAAGGAAGCACGCCTTGAATCCAGCTTTCAAATAGCTGCGTTCCTCGGTCACTGAGAACGTAACAGTGTTCTAAGCCAGGAGGTACGCAGAATACAACTCCACTGCACCTGAAGACACCATCCAGGTCTGCTTATTCCACTTGCGACTCACAAGCCTCTGCCAAACGAATCTGGTGCAGATGTTAGAAACTCTTTCTGCAGGCAGTATGCAACTGTGAGGGACTGAGAGTGAGCTCAACTCTCCGAAGTAAGTTGCTTTTGGATAAGGCATTCACCTAGCTTATCTCGTATGGAACTTAGGATGTAGCACCTGGGTCACACAGGGAATACTAGGAAATTGCTGGATTGAGCTTGGATGCACTAGTCTGGTGGGCCGGGACTTTCCACTTACGTCTCACAACACTTCAGGTACGCATCGGGGCTAGGCCTGTTATGAGCGCGGTGTACCTGCAGGCAGGATGTGGGAGGGACAGTCCATAAGCTGAACTCTCGGAAGTGTATGTGCTTTGCAGGCACATGTCTGCTAGACACTTTGATGGGAGCTAGGACCTAGCTACACTCTCAATGAACAAGGACGTTTGCAATGTCTGTATTGGGGTCAGATACACTTGAGGAGAATCCTGTCACTTCCAAAGGCTCTTCACACAACCTCTTCCGTCGCCTAACATAAGGAGGCTGGGACTTTTGTCGACGGGGAGTCAGGATGCCTGAGGTCCTGCCCTGAACTCAGCTCGCAGAAGGAAGCACGCCTACAAGCCAGCTTTCAACTAGGTGCGTTCCTCGAGCACTGAGAACGTAACGGTGTTCTAAGCCAGGAGGTACGCAGAATACAACTCCACTGCAGCAGGAGACACCATCCGGGTCTGCTTTTTCCACTTGCGTCTCACAAGCCTCTGACAAACGGCCGTGGTGCAGATGTTGGAAACTCTTTCTGCAAGCAGTGTGCAACTGTGAGGGACTGAGGGTGAGCTCAACTCTCCGAAGTAAGTTGCTTTTAGACAAGGCGCTCAGCTAGCCTCTCTCGTATGGCACTTAGATGTAGCCCCTGGGTCACACAGGGAATACTAGGAAATCGCTGGATTGAGCTTGGATGCACTAGTCTGGTGGGCCAGGACTTTCCACTTACGTCTCACAACACTTCAGGTACGCATCGGGTCTAGGCCTGTTAGGAGCTCGGTGTACCTGCAGGCAGGATGTGGGAGGGACAGTCCATAAGCTGAACTCTCGGAAGTGTGTGTGCTTTGCAGGCACGGGTCTGCTAGACACTTTGATGGGAGCTAGGACCAAGCTACACTCTCATTGAACACGGACGTTTGCAATGTCTGTGTTGAGATCAGATACACTTGAGGAGAATCCTGTCACTTCCAAATGCTATTCACACAACCTCTTCCGGCGCCTAACATAAGGATGCTGGGACCTTTGTCTTTGGGGAGGCAGGATGCGGGATGTCCTGCCCTGAACTCAGCTCGAAGAAGGAAGCACGCCTACAAGCCAGCTTTCAACTAGGTGCGTTCCTCGAGCACTGAGAACGTAACAGTGTTCTAAGCCAGGAGGTACGCAGAATACAACTCCACTGCAGCAGGAGACACCATCCGGGTCTGCTTTTTCCACTTGCGTCTCACAAGCCTCTGAAAAACGGCCGTGGTGCAGATGTTGGAAACTCTTTCTGCAAGCAGTGTGCAACACTGAGGGACTGAGGGTGAGCTCAACTCTCCGAAGTAAGTTGCTTTTAGACAAGGCGTTCAGCTACCGTCTCTCGTATGGCACTTAGATGTAGCCCCTGGGTCACATAGGGAATACTAGGAAATCGCTGGATTGAGCTTGGATGCACTAGTCTGGTGGGCCGGGACTTTCCACTTACGTCTCACACAACACTTCAGGTACGCATCGGGTGTAGGCCTGTTATGAGCGCGGTGTACCTGCAGGCAGGATGTGGAAGGGACAGTCCATAAGCTGAACTCTCGGAAATGTGTGTGCTTTGCAGGCACATGTCTGCTAGACACTTTGATGGGAGCTAGGACCAAGCTACACTCTCATTGAACAAGGACATTTGCAATGTCTGTATTGAGATCAGATACACTTGAGGAGTATCCTGTCACTACCACAAGCATTTCAAACAACGTCTTCCGGCACCTAACATAAGGATGCTGGGACCTACGTCTACGGGCCAGTCAGGTAGCGCTAGGGTCCTGCCGTGACCTCAGCTCGCACAAGGAAGCACGCCTTCAATCCAGCTTTCAACTAGCTGCGTTCCTCGGGAACTGAGAACGTAACAGTGTTCTAAGCGAGGAGGTACGCAGAATACAACCCCACTGCACCTGAAGACACCATCCAGGTCTGCTTATTCCACTTGCGACTCACAAGCCTCTGCCAAACGAATCTGGTGCAGATGTTTGAAACTCTTTCTGCAGGCAGTGTGCAACTGTGCGGGACTGAGAGTGAGCTCAACTCTCCGAAGTAAGTTGCTTTTGGATACGGCATTCACCTAGCTTATCTCGTATGGAACTTCGGATGTAGCACCTGGGTCACACAGGGAATACTAGGAAATCGCTGGATTGAGGTTGGATTCACTAGTCTGGTGGGCCGGGACTTTCCACTTACGACTCACAACACTTCAGGCTCGCATCGGGGCTAGGCCTGTTAGGAGCGCGGTGTACCTGCAGGCAGGATGTGGGAGGGACCGTACATATGCTCAACTCTCGGAAGTGTGTGTGCTTTGCAGGCGAAGTCTCCCATACACTTTGATGGGAGCTAGGACCTAGCTACACTCTCAATGAACAAGGACGTTTGCAATGTCTGTATTGGGATCAGATACACTTGAGGAGAATCCTGTCACTTCCACAGGCTCTTCACACAACCTCTTCCTGCGCCTAACATAACAATGCTGGGACCTATGTCTACAGGCAGTCAGCATGGGGGACGGTCCTGCCCCCACCTCAGCTCGCACAAGGAAGCATGCCTGCAGGCCAGCTTTCAACTAGCTGCGTTCTTAGGGAACTGAGAACATAGCAGTAGTCTCAGCCAGGAGGTACCCAGAATACCACTCCACTACAGCTGGAGACTCCCTCCAGGTCTGCTTATTCTACTTGCGTCTCACAAGCCTCTGACACACGGCCGAGGTGCAGATGTTGGAAACTCTTTCTGCAGGCAGTATGCAACTGTGAGGGACTGAGGGTGAGCTCAACTCTCCGAAGTAAGTTGCTTTTGGACAAGGCGTTCAGCTAGCGTCTCTCGTATGGCACTTAGGATTTAGCACCTTGGTCACACAGGGAATACTAGGAAATCGCTGGATTGAGCTTGGATGCACTAGTCTGGTGGGCCGGGACTTTCCACTTACGTCTCACAACACTTCAGGTACGCATCGGGGCTAGGCCTGTTAGGAGCGCCGTGTACCTGCAGGCAGGATGTGGGAGGGACAGTCCATAAGCTCAACTCTCGGAAGTGTGTGTGCTTTGCAGGCACATGTCTCCCATACACTTTGATGGGAGCTAGGACCTAGCTACACTCTCAATGAACAAGGACGTTTGCAATGTCTGTATTGGGTCAGATACACTGTAGGAGAATCCTGTCACTTCCAAAGGCTCTTCACACAACCTCTTCCGTCGCCTAACATAAGGATGCTGGGACTTTTGTCGACGGGGAGTCAGGATGCGGGAAGTCCTGCCCTGAACTCAGCTCGCAGAAGGAAGCACGCCTACAGGCCAGCTTTCAACTAGGTGCGTTCCTCGAGCACTGAGAACGTAACAGTGTTCTAAGCCAGGAGGTACGCAGAATACAACTCCACTGCAGCAGGAGACACCATCCGGGTCTGCTTTTTCCACTTGCGTCTCACAAGCCTCTGACACACGGCCGAGGTGCAGATGTTGGAAACTCTTTCTGCAGGCAGTATGCAACTGTGAGGGACTGAGGGTGAGCTCACCTCTCCGAAGTAAGTTGCTTCTGGACAAGGCGTTCAGCTAGCTTCTCTCGTATGGCACTTAGGATGTAGCACCTGGGTCACACAGCGAATACTAGGAAATCGCTGGATTGAGCTTGGATTCACTAGTCTGGTGGGCCGAGACTTTCTACTTACGTCTCACAACACTTCAGGCACGCATCGGGACTAGGCCTGTTATGAGCTCGGTGTACCTGCAGGCAGGATGTGGGAGGGACCATACATAAGCTCAACTCTCGGAAGTGTGTGTGCTGTGCAGGCGAAGTCTCCCATACACTTTGATGGGAGCTAGGACCTAGCTACACTCTCAATGAACAAGGACGTTTGCAATGTCTGTATTGGGGTCAGATACACTGGCGGAGAATCCTGTCACTTCCACATGCTATTCACACAACTTCTTCCGTCGCCTAACATAAGGATGCTGGGACTTTTGTCGACGGGGAGTCAGGATGCGGGAGGTCCTGCCCTGAACTCAGCTCGCAGAAGGAAGCACGCCTACAAGCCAGCTTTCAACTAGGTGCGTTCCTCGAGCACTGAGAACGTAACAGTGTTCTAAGCCAGGAGGTACGCAGAATACAACTCCACTGCAGCAGGAGACACCATCCGGGTCTGCTTTTTCCACTTGCGACTCACAAGCCTCTGACAAACGAATCTGGTGCAGATGTTAGAAACTCTTTCTGCAGGCAGTATGCAACTGTGAGGGACTGAGGGTGAGCTCAACTCTCCGAAGTAAGTTGCTTCTGGACAAGGCGTTCAGCTAGCTTCTCTCGTATGGCACTTAGGATGTAGCACCTGGGTCACACAGCGAATACTAGGAAATCCCTGGATTGAGCTTGGATGCACTAGTCTGGTGGGCCGAGACTTTCCACTTACGTCTCACAACACTTCAGGCACGCATCGGGGCTAGGCCTGTTAGGAGCGCGGTGTACCTGCAGGCAGGATGTGGGAGGGACCGTACATAAGCTCAACTCTCGGAAGTGTGTGTGCTGTGCAGGCGAAGTCTCCCATACACTTTGATGGGAGCTAGGACCTAGCTACACTCTCAATGAACAAGGACGTTTGCAATGTCTGTATTGGGGTCAGATACACTGGAGGAGAATCTTGTCACTTCCACATGCTATTCACACAACCTCTTCCGTCGCCTAACATAAGGATGCTGGGACTTTTGTCGACGGGGAGTCAGGATGCGAGAGGTCCTACCCTGAACTCAGCTCGCAGAAGGAAGCACGCCTACAAGCCAGCTTTCAACTAGGTGCGTTCCTCGAGCACTGAGAACGTAACAGTGTTCTAAGCCAGGAGGTACGCAGAATACAACTCCACTGCAGCAGGAGACACCATCCGGGTATTCTTTTTCCACTTGCGTCTCACAAGCCTCTGACAAACGGCCGTGGTGCAGATGTTGGAAACTCTTTCTGCAAGCAGTGTGCAACTGTGAGGGACTGAGGGTGAGCTCAACTCTCCGAAGTAAGTTGCTTTTAGACAAGGCGTTCAGCTAGCGTCTCTCGTATGGCACTTAGGATATAGCACCTTGGTCACACAGGGAATAATAGGAAATCGCTGGATTGAGCTTGGATGCACTAGTCTGGTGGGCCGGGACTTTCCACTTACGTCTCACACAACACTTCAGGTACGCATCGGGTCTAGGCCTGTTATGAGCGCGGTGTACCTGCAGGCAGGATGTGGGAGGGACAGTCCATAAGCTGAACTCTCGGAAGTGTGTGTGCTTTGCAGGCACATGTCTGCTAGACACTTTGATGGGAGCTAGGACTAAGCTACACTCTCATTGAACAAGGACGTTTGCAATGTCTGTATTGGGATCAGATACACTTGAGGAGAATCCTGTCACTTCCACAGGCTCTTCACACAACCTCTTCCTGCGCCTAACATAACAATGCTGGGACCTATGTCTACAGGCAGTCAGCATGGGGGACGGTCCTGCCCCCACCTCAGCTCGCACAAGGAAGCATGCCTGCAGGCCAGCTTTCAACTAGCTGCGTTCTTAGGGAACTGAGAACATAGCAGTAGTCTCAGCCAGGAGGTACCCAGAATACCACTCCACTACAGCTGGAGACTCCCTCCAGGTCTGCTTATTCTACTTGCGTCTCACAAGCCTCTGACACACGGCCGAGGTGCAGATGTTGGAAACTCTTTCTGCAGGCAGTATGCAACTGTGAGGGACTGAGGGTGAGCTCAACTCTCCGAAGTAAGTTGCTTTTGGACAAGGCGTTCAGCTAGGTTCTCTCGTATGGCACTTAGATGTAGCCCCTGGGTCACACAGGGAATACTAGGAAATCGCTGGATTGAGCTTGGATGCACTAGTATGGTGGGCCGGGACTTTCCACTTACGTCTCACAACACTTCAGGTACGCATCGGGGCTAGGCCTGTTAGGAGCGCGGTGTACCTGCAGGCAGGATGTGGGAGGGACAGTCCATAAACTGAACTCTCGGAAGTGTGTGTGCTTTGCAGGCACATGTCTGCTAGACACTTTGATGGGAGCTAGGACCAAGCTACACTCTCATTGAACAAGGACGTTTGCAACGTCTGTATTGAGATCAGATACACTTGAGGAGAATCCTGTCACTACCACAAGCATTTCAAACAACGTCTTCCGGCACCTAACATAAGGATGCTGGGACCTACGTCTACGGGCCAGTCAGGTAGCGCTAGGGTCCTGCCCTGACCTCAGCTCGCACAAGGAAGCACGCCTTGAATCCAGCTTTCAAATAACTGCGTTCCTCGGTCACTGAGAACGTAACAGTGTTCTAAGCCAGGAGGTACGCAGAATACAACTCCACTGCACCTGAAGACACCATCCAGGTCTGCTTATTCCACTTGCGACTCACAAGCCTCTGACAAACGAATCTGGTGCAGATGTTAGAAACTCTTTCTGCAGGCAGTATGCAACTGTGAGGGACTGAGGGTGAGCTCAACTCTCCGAAGTAAGTTGCTTTTGGACAAGGCGTTCAGCTAGCGTCTCTCGTATGGCACTTAGGATGTAGCACCTGGGTCACACAGCGAATACTAGGAAATCGCTGGATTGAGCTTGGATTCACTAGTCTGGTGGGCCGAGACTTTCCACTTACGTCTCACAACACTTCAGGCACGCATCGGGGCTAGGCCTGTTAGGAGCGCGGTGTACCTGCAGGCAGGATGTGGGAGGGACCGTATATAAGCTCAACTCTCGGAAGTGTGTGTGCTGTGCAGGCGAAGTCTCCCATACACTTTGATGGGAGCTAGGACCTAGCTACACTCTCAATGAACAAGGACGTTTGCAATGTCTGTATTGGGGTCAGATACACTGGAGGAGAATTTTGTCACTTCCACATGCTATTCACACAACCTCTTCCGTCGCCTAACATAAGGATGCTGGGACTTTTGTCGACGGGGAGTCAGGATGCGAGAGGTCCTGCCCTGAACTCAGCTCGCAGAAGGAAGCACGCCTACAAGCCAGCTTTCAACTAGGTGCGTTCCTCGAGCACTGAGAACGTAACAGTGTTCTAAGCCAGGAGGTACGCAGAATACAACTCCACTGCAGCAGGAGACACCATCCGGGTCTGCTTTTTCCACTTGCGTCTCACAAGCCTCTGACAAACGGCCGTGGTGCAGATGTTGGAAACTCTTTCTGCAAGCAGTGTGCAACTCTGAGGGACTGAGGGTGAGCTCAACTCTCCGAAGTAAGTTGCTTTTAGACAAGGCGTTCAGCTAGCGTCTCTCGTATGGCACTTAGATGTAGCCCCTGGGTCACACAGGGAATACTAGGAAATCGCTGGATTGAGTTTGGATGCACTAGTCTGGTGGGCCGTGACTTTCCACTTACGTCTCACACAACACTTCAGGTACGCATCGGGTCTAGGCCTGTTATGAGCGCGGTGTACCTGCAGGCAGGATGAGGAAGGGACAGTCCATAAGCCGAACTCTCGGAAATGTGTGTGCTTTGCAGGCACATGTCTGCTAGACACTTTGATGGGAGCTAGGACTAAGCTACACTCTCATTGAACAAGGACGTTTGCAATGTCTGTATTGGGATCAGATACACTTGAGGAGAATCCTGTCACTTCCACAGGCTCTTCACACAACCTCTTCCTGCGCCTAACATAACAATGCTGGGACCTATGTCTACAGGCAGTCAGCATGGGGGACGGTCCTGCCCCCACCTCAGCTCGCACAAGGAAGCATGCCTGCAGGCCAGCTTTCAACTAGCTGCGTTCTTAGGGAACTGAGAACATAGCAGTAGTCTCAGCCAGGAGGTACCCAGAATACCACTCCACTACAGCTGGAGACTCCCTCCAGGTCTGCTTATTCTACTTGCGTCTCACAAGCCTCTGACACACGGCCGAGGTGCAGATGTTGGAAACTCTTTCTGCAGGCAGTATGCAACTGTGAGGGACTGAGGGTGAGCTCAACTCTCCGAAGTAAGTTGCTTTTGGACAAGGCGTTCAGCTAGGCTCTCTCGTATGGCACTTAGGATTTAGCACCTTGGTCACACAGGGAATACTAGGAAATCGCTGGATTGAGCTTGGATGCACTAGTCTGGTGGGCCGGGACTTTCCACTTACGTCTCACAACACTTCAGGTACGCATCGGGGCTAGGCCTGTTATGAGCGCGGAGTACCTGCAGGCAGGATGTGGGAGGGACAGTCCATAAGCTGAACTCTCGGAAGTGTGTGTGCTTTGCAGCTACGGGTCTGCTAGACACTTTGATGGGAGCTAGGACCAAGCTACACTCTCATGGAACAAGGACGTTTGCAATGTCTGTATTGAGATCAGATACACTTGAGGAGAATCCTGTCACTACCACAAGCATTTCAAACAACGTCTTCCGGCACCTAACATAAGGATGCTGGGACCTACGTCTACGGGCCAGTCTGGTAGCGCTAAGGGTCCTGCCCTGACCTCAGCTCGCACAAGGAAACACGCCTTCAATCCAGCTTTCAACTAGCTGCGTTCCTCGTGAACTGAGAACGTAACAGTGTTCTAAGCCAGGAGGTACGCAGAATACAACTCCACTGCACCTGAAGACACCATCCAGGTCTGCTTATTCCACTTGCGACTCACAAGCCTCTGACAAACGAATCTGGTGCAGATGTTAGAAACTCTTTCTGCAGGCAGTGTCCAACTGTGAGGGACTGAGGGTGAGCTCAACTCTCCGAAGTAAGTTGCTTCTGGACAAGGCGTTCAGCTAGCTTCTCTCGTATGGCACTTAGGATGTAGCACCTGGGTCACACAGGGAATACAAGGAAATCGCTGGATTGAGCTTGGATGCACTAGTCTTGTGGGCCGGGACTTTCCACTTATCTCTCACAACACTTCAGGCACGCATCGGGGCTAGGCCTGTTAGGAGCGCGGTGTACCTGCAGGCAGGATGTGGGAGGGGCAGTCCATAAGCTCAACTCTAGGAAGTGTGTGTGCTTTGCAGGTAGAAGTCTCCCATACACTTTGATGGGAGCTAGGACCAAGCTACACTCTCATTGAACAAGGACGTTTGCAATGTCTGTATTGAGATCAGATACACTTGAGGAGAATCCTGTCACTTCCACAGGCTCTTCACACAATCTCTTCCTGCGCCTAACATAACAATGCTGGGACCTATGTCTACAGGCAGTCAGCATGGGGGACGGTCCTGCCCCGACCTCAGCTCGCACAAGGAAGCATGCCTGCAGGCCAGCTTTCAACTAGCTGCGTTCTTAGGGAACTGAAAACATAGCAGTAGTCTCAGCCAGGAGGTACCCAGAATACCACTCCACTACAGCTGGAGACACCCTCCAGGTCTGCTTATTCCACTTGCGTCTCACAAGCCTCTGACACACGGCCGAGGTGCAGATGTTGGAAACTCTTTCTGCAGGCAGTATGCAACTGTGAGGGACTGAGGGTGAGCTCAACTCTCCGAAGTAAGTTGCTTTTGGACAAGGCGTTCAGCTAGGTTCTCTCGTATGGCACTTAGGATTTAGCACCTTGGTCACACAGGGAATACTAGGAAATCGCTGGATTGAGCTTGGATGCACTAGTCTGGTGGGCCGGGACTTTCCACTTACGTCTCACAACACTTCAAGTACGCATCGGGGCTAGGCCTGTTATGAGCGCGGTGTACCTGCAGGCAGGATGTGGGAGGGACAGTCCATAAGCTGAACTCTCGGAAATGTGTGTGCTTTGCAGGCACATGTCTGCTAGACACTTTGATGGGAGCTAGGACCAAGCTACACTCTCATTGAACAAGGACATTTGCAATGTCTGTATTGAGATCAGATACACTTGAGGAGAATCCTGTCACTACCACAAGCATTTCAAACAACGTCTTCCGGCACCTAACATAAGGATGCTGGGACCTACGTCTACGGGCCAGTCAGGTAGCGGTAGGGTCCTGCCCTGACCTCAGCTCGCACAAGGAAGCACGCCTTGAATCCAGCTTTCAAATAGCTGCGTTCCTCGGTCACTGAGAACGTAACAGTGTTCTAAGCCAGGAGGTACGCAGAATACAACTCCACTGCACCTGAAGACACCATCCAGGTCTGCTTATTCCACTTGCGACTCACAAGCCTCTGACAAACGAATCTGGTGCAGATGTTAGAAACTCTTTCTGCAGGCAGTGTCCAACTGTGAGGGACTGAGGGTGAGCTCAACTCTCCGAAGTAAGTTGCTTCTGGACAAGGCGTTCAGCTAGCTTCTCTCGTATGGCACTTAGGATGTAGCACCTGGGTCACACAGGGAATACAAGGAAATCGCTGGATTGAGCTTGGATGCACTAGTCTTGTGGGCCGGGACTTTCCACTTATCTCTCACAACACTTCAGGCACGCATCGGGGCTAGGCCTGTTAGGAGCGCGGTGTACCTGCAGGCAGGATGTGGGAGGGGCAGTCCATAAGCTCAACTCTAGGAAGTGTGTGTGCTTTGCAGGTAGAAGTCTCCCATACACTTTGATGGGAGCTAGGACCAAGCTACACTCTCATTGAACAAGGACGTTTGCAATGTCTGTATTGAGATCAGATACACTTGAGGAGAATCCTGTCACTTCCACAGGCTCTTCACACAATCTCTTCCTGCGCCTAACATAACAATGCTGGGACCTATGTCTACAGGCAGTCAGCATGGGGGACGGTCCTGCCCCGACCTCAGCTCGCACAAGGAAGCATGCCTGCAGGCCAGCTTTCAACTAGCTGCGTTCTTAGGGAACTGAAAACATAGCAGTAGTCTCAGCCAGGAGGTACCCAGAATACCACTCCACTACAGCTGGAGACACCCTCCAGGTCTGCTTATTCCACTTGCGTCTCACAAGCCTCTGACACACGGCCGAGGTGCAGATGTTGGAAACTCTTTCTGCAGGCAGTATGCAACTGTGAGGGACTGAGGGTGAGCTCAACTCTCCGAAGTAAGTTGCTTTTGGACAAGGCGTTCAGCTAGGTTCTCTCGTATGGCACTTAGGATTTAGCACCTTGGTCACACAGGGAATACTAGGAAATCGCTGGATTGAGCTTGGATGCACTAGTCTGGTGGGCCGGGACTTTCCACTTACGTCTCACAACACTTCAAGTACGCATCGGGGCTAGGCCTGTTATGAGCGCGGTGTACCTGCAGGCAGGATGTGGGAGGGACAGTCCATAAGCTGAACTCTCGGAAATGTGTGTGCTTTGCAGGCACATGTCTGCTAGACACTTTGATGGGAGCTAGGACCAAGCTACACTCTCATTGAACAAGGACATTTGCAATGTCTGTATTGAGATCAGATACACTTGAGGAGAATCCTGTCACTACCACAAGCATTTCAAACAACGTCTTCCGGCACCTAACATAAGGATGCTGGGACCTACGTCTACGGGCCAGTCAGGTAGCGGTAGGGTCCTGCCCTGACCTCAGCTCGCACAAGGAAGCACGCCTTGAATCCAGCTTTCAAATAGCTGCGTTCCTCGGTCACTGAGAACGTAACAGTGTTCTAAGCCAGGAGGTACGCAGAATACAACTCCACTGCACCTGAAGACACCATCCAGGTCTGCTTATTCCACTTGCGACTCACAAGCCTCTGCCAAACGAATCTGGTGCAGATGTTAGAAACTCTTTCTGCAGGCAGTATGCAACTGTGAGGGACTGAGAGTGAGCTCAACTCTCCGAAGTAAGTTGCTTTTGGATAAGGCATTCACCTAGCTTATCTCGTATGGAACTTAGGATGTAGCACCTGGGTCACACAGGGAATACTAGGAAATTGCTGGATTGAGCTTGGATGCACTAGTCTGGTGGGCCGGGACTTTCCACTTACGTCTCACAACACTTCAGGTACGCATCGGGGCTAGGCCTGTTATGAGCGCGGTGTACCTGCAGGCAGGATGTGGGAGGGACAGTCCATAAGCTGAACTCTCGGAAGTGTATGTGCTTTGCAGGCACATGTCTGCTAGACACTTTGATGGGAGCTAGGACCTAGCTACACTCTCAATGAACAAGGACGTTTGCAATGTCTGTATTGGGGTCAGATACACTTGAGGAGAATCCTGTCACTTCCAAAGGCTCTTCACACAACCTCTTCCGTCGCCTAACATAAGGAGGCTGGGACTTTTGTCGACGGGGAGTCAGGATGCCTGAGGTCCTGCCCTGAACTCAGCTCGCAGAAGGAAGCACGCCTACAAGCCAGCTTTCAACTAGGTGCGTTCCTCGAGCACTGAGAACGTAACGGTGTTCTAAGCCAGGAGGTACGCAGAATACAACTCCACTGCAGCAGGAGACACCATCCGGGTCTGCTTTTTCCACTTGCGTCTCACAAGCCTCTGACAAACGGCCGTGGTGCAGATGTTGGAAACTCTTTCTGCAAGCAGTGTGCAACTGTGAGGGACTGAGGGTGAGCTCAACTCTCCGAAGTAAGTTGCTTTTAGACAAGGCGCTCAGCTAGCCTCTCTCGTATGGCACTTAGATGTAGCCCCTGGGTCACACAGGGAATACTAGGAAATCGCTGGATTGAGCTTGGATGCACTAGTCTGGTGGGCCAGGACTTTCCACTTACGTCTCACAACACTTCAGGTACGCATCGGGTCTAGGCCTGTTAGGAGCTCGGTGTACCTGCAGGCAGGATGTGGGAGGGACAGTCCATAAGCTGAACTCTCGGAAGTGTGTGTGCTTTGCAGGCACGGGTCTGCTAGACACTTTGATGGGAGCTAGGACCAAGCTACACTCTCATTGAACACGGACGTTTGCAATGTCTGTGTTGAGATCAGATACACTTGAGGAGAATCCTGTCACTTCCAAATGCTATTCACACAACCTCTTCCGGCGCCTAACATAAGGATGCTGGGACCTTTGTCTTCGGGGAGGCAGGATGCGGGATGTCCTGCCCTGAACTCAGCTCGAAGAAGGAAGCACGCCTACAAGCCAGCTTTCAACTAGGTGCGTTCCTCGAGCACTGAGAACGTAACAGTGTTCTAAGCCAGGAGGTACGCAGAATACAACTCCACTGCAGCAGGAGACACCATCCGGGTCTGCTTTTTCCACTTGCGTCTCACAAGCCTCTGAAAAACGGCCGTGGTGCAGATGTTGGAAACTCTTTCTGCAAGCAGTGTGCAACACTGAGGGACTGAGGGTGAGCTCAACTCTCCGAAGTAAGTTGCTTTTAGACAAGGCGTTCAGCTACCGTCTCTCGTATGGCACTTAGATGTAGCCCCTGGGTCACATAGGGAATACTAGGAAATCGCTGGATTGAGCTTGGATGCACTAGTCTGGTGGGCCGGGACTTTCCACTTACGTCTCACACAACACTTCAGGTACGCATCGGGTGTAGGCCTGTTATGAGCGCGGTGTACCTGCAGGCAGGATGTGGAAGGGACAGTCCATAAGCTGAACTCTCGGAAATGTGTGTGCTTTGCAGGCACATGTCTGCTAGACACTTTGATGGGAGCTAGGACCAAGCTACACTCTCATTGAACAAGGACATTTGCAATGTCTGTATTGAGATCAGATACACTTGAGGAGTATCCTGTCACTACCACAAGCATTTCAAACAACGTCTTCCGGCACCTAACATAAGGATGCTGGGACCTACGTCTACGGGCCAGTCAGGTAGCGCTAGGGTCCTGCCGTGACCTCAGCTCGCACAAGGAAGCACGCCTTCAATCCAGCTTTCAACTAGCTGCGTTCCTCGGGAACTGAGAACGTAACAGTGTTCTAAGCGAGGAGGTACGCAGAATACAACCCCACTGCACCTGAAGACACCATCCAGGTCTGCTTATTCCACTTGCGACTCACAAGCCTCTGCCAAACGAATCTGGTGCAGATGTTTGAAACTCTTTCTGCAGGCAGTGTGCAACTGTGCGGGACTGAGAGTGAGCTCAACTCTCCGAAGTAAGTTGCTTTTGGATACGGCATTCACCTAGCTTATCTCGTATGGAACTTAGGATGTAGCACCTGGGTCACACAGGGAATACTAGGAAATCGCTGGATTGAGGTTGGATTCACTAGTCTGGTGGGCCGGGACTTTCCACTTACGACTCACAACACTTCAGGCTCGCATCGGGGCTAGGCCTGTTAGGAGCGCGGTGTACCTGCAGGCAGGATGTGGGAGGGACCGTACATATGCTCAACTCTCGGAAGTGTGTGTGCTTTGCAGGCGAAGTCTCCCATACACTTTGATGGGAGCTAGGACCTAGCTACACTCTCAATGAACAAGGACGTTTGCAATGTCTGTATTGGGATCAGATACACTTGAGGAGAATCCTGTCACTTCCACAGGCTCTTCACACAACCTCTTCCTGCGCCTAACATAACAATGCTGGGACCTATGTCTACAGGCAGTCAGCATGGGGGACGGTCCTGCCCCCACCTCAGCTCGCACAAGGAAGCATGCCTGCAGGCCAGCTTTCAACTAGCTGCGTTCTTAGGGAACTGAGAACATAGCAGTAGTCTCAGCCAGGAGGTACCCAGAATACCACTCCACTACAGCTGGAGACTCCCTCCAGGTCTGCTTATTCTACTTGCGTCTCACAAGCCTCTGACACACGGCCGAGGTGCAGATGTTGGAAACTCTTTCTGCAGGCAGTATGCAACTGTGAGGGACTGAGGGTGAGCTCAACTCTCCGAAGTAAGTTGCTTTTGGACAAGGCGTTCAGCTAGCGTCTCTCGTATGGCACTTAGGATTTAGCACCTTGGTCACACAGGGAATACTAGGAAATCGCTGGATTGAGCTTGGATGCACTAGTCTGGTGGGCCGGGACTTTCCACTTACGTCTCACAACACTTCAGGTACGCATCGGGGCTAGGCCTGTTAGGAGCGCCGTGTACCTGCAGGCAGGATGTGGGAGGGACAGTCCATAAGCTCAACTCTCGGAAGTGTGTGTGCTTTGCAGGCACATGTCTCCCATACACTTTGATGGGAGCTAGGACCTAGCTACACTCTCAATGAACAAGGACGTTTGCAATGTCTGTATTGGGTCAGATACACTGTAGGAGAATCCTGTCACTTCCAAAGGCTCTTCACACAACCTCTTCCGTCGCCTAACATAAGGATGCTGGGACTTTTGTCGACGGGGAGTCAGGATGCGGGAAGTCCTGCCCTGAACTCAGCTCGCAGAAGGAAGCACGCCTACAGGCCAGCTTTCAACTAGGTGCGTTCCTCGAGCACTGAGAACGTAACAGTGTTCTAAGCCAGGAGGTACGCAGAATACAACTCCACTGCAGCAGGAGACACCATCCGGGTCTGCTTTTTCCACTTGCGTCTCACAAGCCTCTGACACACGGCCGAGGTGCAGATGTTGGAAACTCTTTCTGCAGGCAGTATGCAACTGTGAGGGACTGAGGGTGAGCTCACCTCTCCGAAGTAAGTTGCTTCTGGACAAGGCGTTCAGCTAGCTTCTCTCGTATGGCACTTAGGATGTAGCACCTGGGTCACACAGCGAATACTAGGAAATCGCTGGATTGAGCTTGGATTCACTAGTCTGGTGGGCCGAGACTTTCTACTTACGTCTCACAACACTTCAGGCACGCATCGGGACTAGGCCTGTTATGAGCTCGGTGTACCTGCAGGCAGGATGTGGGAGGGACCATACATAAGCTCAACTCTCGGAAGTGTGTGTGCTGTGCAGGCGAAGTCTCCCATACACTTTGATGGGAGCTAGGACCTAGCTACACTCTCAATGAACAAGGACGTTTGCAATGTCTGTATTGGGGTCAGATACACTGGCGGAGAATCCTGTCACTTCCACATGCTATTCACACAACTTCTTCCGTCGCCTAACATAAGGATGCTGGGACTTTTGTCGACGGGGAGTCAGGATGCGGGAGGTCCTGCCCTGAACTCAGCTCGCAGAAGGAAGCACGCCTACAAGCCAGCTTTCAACTAGGTGCGTTCCTCGAGCACTGAGAACGTAACAGTGTTCTAAGCCAGGAGGTACGCAGAATACAACTCCACTGCAGCAGGAGACACCATCCGGGTCTGCTTTTTCCACTTGCGACTCACAAGCCTCTGACAAACGAATCTGGTGCAGATGTTAGAAACTCTTTCTGCAGGCAGTATGCAACTGTGAGGGACTGAGGGTGAGCTCAACTCTCCGAAGTAAGTTGCTTCTGGACAAGGCGTTCAGCTAGCTTCTCTCGTATGGCACTTAGGATGTAGCACCTGGGTCACACAGCGAATACTAGGAAATCCCTGGATTGAGCTTGGATGCACTAGTCTGGTGGGCCGAGACTTTCCACTTACGTCTCACAACACTTCAGGCACGCATCGGGGCTAGGCCTGTTAGGAGCGCGGTGTACCTGCAGGCAGGATGTGGGAGGGACCGTACATAAGCTCAACTCTCGGAAGTGTGTGTGCTGTGCAGGCGAAGTCTCCCATACACTTTGATGGGAGCTAGGACCTAGCTACACTCTCAATGAACAAGGACGTTTGCAATGTCTGTATTGGGGTCAGATACACTGGAGGAGAATCTTGTCACTTCCACATGCTATTCACACAACCTCTTCCGTCGCCTAACATAAGGATGCTGGGACTTTTGTCGACGGGGAGTCAGGATGCGAGAGGTCCTACCCTGAACTCAGCTCGCAGAAGGAAGCACGCCTACAAGCCAGCTTTCAACTAGGTGCGTTCCTCGAGCACTGAGAACGTAACAGTGTTCTAAGCCAGGAGGTACGCAGAATACAACTCCACTGCAGCAGGAGACACCATCCGGGTATTCTTTTTCCACTTGCGTCTCACAAGCCTCTGACAAACGGCCGTGGTGCAGATGTTGGAAACTCTTTCTGCAAGCAGTGTGCAACTGTGAGGGACTGAGGGTGAGCTCAACTCTCCGAAGTAAGTTGCTTTTAGACAAGGCGTTCAGCTAGCGTCTCTCGTATGGCACTTAGGATATAGCACCTTGGTCACACAGGGAATAATAGGAAATCGCTGGATTGAGCTTGGATGCACTAGTCTGGTGGGCCGGGACTTTCCACTTACGTCTCACACAACACTTCAGGTACGCATCGGGTCTAGGCCTGTTATGAGCGCGGTGTACCTGCAGGCAGGATGTGGGAGGGACAGTCCATAAGCTGAACTCTCGGAAGTGTGTGTGCTTTGCAGGCACATGTCTGCTAGACACTTTGATGGGAGCTAGGACTAAGCTACACTCTCATTGAACAAGGACGTTTGCAATGTCTGTATTGGGATCAGATACACTTGAGGAGAATCCTGTCACTTCCACAGGCTCTTCACACAACCTCTTCCTGCGCCTAACATAACAATGCTGGGACCTATGTCTACAGGCAGTCAGCATGGGGGACGGTCCTGCCCCCACCTCAGCTCGCACAAGGAAGCATGCCTGCAGGCCAGCTTTCAACTAGCTGCGTTCTTAGGGAACTGAGAACATAGCAGTAGTCTCAGCCAGGAGGTACCCAGAATACCACTCCACTACAGCTGGAGACTCCCTCCAGGTCTGCTTATTCTACTTGCGTCTCACAAGCCTCTGACACACGGCCGAGGTGCAGATGTTGGAAACTCTTTCTGCAGGCAGTATGCAACTGTGAGGGACTGAGGGTGAGCTCAACTCTCCGAAGTAAGTTGCTTTTGGACAAGGCGTTCAGCTAGGTTCTCTCGTATGGCACTTAGATGTAGCCCCTGGGTCACACAGGGAATACTAGGAAATCGCTGGATTGAGCTTGGATGCACTAGTATGGTGGGCCGGGACTTTCCACTTACGTCTCACAACACTTCAGGTACGCATCGGGGCTAGGCCTGTTAGGAGCGCGGTGTACCTGCAGGCAGGATGTGGGAGGGACAGTCCATAAACTGAACTCTCGGAAGTGTGTGTGCTTTGCAGGCACATGTCTGCTAGACACTTTGATGGGAGCTAGGACCAAGCTACACTCTCATTGAACAAGGACGTTTGCAACGTCTGTATTGAGATCAGATACACTTGAGGAGAATCCTGTCACTACCACAAGCATTTCAAACAACGTCTTCCGGCACCTAACATAAGGATGCTGGGACCTACGTCTACGGGCCAGTCAGGTAGCGCTAGGGTCCTGCCCTGACCTCAGCTCGCACAAGGAAGCACGCCTTGAATCCAGCTTTCAAATAACTGCGTTCCTCGGTCACTGAGAACGTAACAGTGTTCTAAGCCAGGAGGTACGCAGAATACAACTCCACTGCACCTGAAGACACCATCCAGGTCTGCTTATTCCACTTGCGACTCACAAGCCTCTGACAAACGAATCTGGTGCAGATGTTAGAAACTCTTTCTGCAGGCAGTATGCAACTGTGAGGGACTGAGGGTGAGCTCAACTCTCCGAAGTAAGTTGCTTTTGGACAAGGCGTTCAGCTAGCGTCTCTCGTATGGCACTTAGGATGTAGCACCTGGGTCACACAGCGAATACTAGGAAATCGCTGGATTGAGCTTGGATTCACTAGTCTGGTGGGCCGAGACTTTCCACTTACGTCTCACAACACTTCAGGCACGCATCGGGGCTAGGCCTGTTAGGAGCGCGGTGTACCTGCAGGCAGGATGTGGGAGGGACCGTATATAAGCTCAACTCTCGGAAGTGTGTGTGCTGTGCAGGCGAAGTCTCCCATACACTTTGATGGGAGCTAGGACCTAGCTACACTCTCAATGAACAAGGACGTTTGCAATGTCTGTATTGGGGTCAGATACACTGGAGGAGAATTTTGTCACTTCCACATGCTATTCACACAACCTCTTCCGTCGCCTAACATAAGGATGCTGGGACTTTTGTCGACGGGGAGTCAGGATGCGAGAGGTCCTGCCCTGAACTCAGCTCGCAGAAGGAAGCACGCCTACAAGCCAGCTTTCAACTAGGTGCGTTCCTCGAGCACTGAGAACGTAACAGTGTTCTAAGCCAGGAGGTACGCAGAATACAACTCCACTGCAGCAGGAGACACCATCCGGGTCTGCTTTTTCCACTTGCGTCTCACAAGCCTCTGACAAACGGCCGTGGTGCAGATGTTGGAAACTCTTTCTGCAAGCAGTGTGCAACTCTGAGGGACTGAGGGTGAGCTCAACTCTCCGAAGTAAGTTGCTTTTAGACAAGGCGTTCAGCTAGCGTCTCTCGTATGGCACTTAGATGTAGCCCCTGGGTCACACAGGGAATACTAGGAAATCGCTGGATTGAGTTTGGATGCACTAGTCTGGTGGGCCGTGACTTTCCACTTACGTCTCACACAACACTTCAGGTACGCATCGGGTCTAGGCCTGTTATGAGCGCGGTGTACCTGCAGGCAGGATGAGGAAGGGACAGTCCATAAGCCGAACTCTCGGAAATGTGTGTGCTTTGCAGGCACATGTCTGCTAGACACTTTGATGGGAGCTAGGACTAAGCTACACTCTCATTGAACAAGGACGTTTGCAATGTCTGTATTGGGATCAGATACACTTGAGGAGAATCCTGTCACTTCCACAGGCTCTTCACACAACCTCTTCCTGCGCCTAACATAACAATGCTGGGACCTATGTCTACAGGCAGTCAGCATGGGGGACGGTCCTGCCCCCACCTCAGCTCGCCCAAGGAAGCATGCCTGCAGGCCAGCTTTTAACTAGCTGCGTTCTTAGGGAACTGAGAACATAGCAGTAGTCTCAGCCAGGAGGTACCCAGAATACCACTCCACTACAGCTGGATACTCCCTCCAGGTCTGCTTATTCTACTTGCGTCTCACAAGCCTCTGACACACGGCCGAGGTGCAGATGTTGGAAACTCTTTCTGCAGGCAGTATGCAACTGTGAGGGACTGAGGGTGAGCTCAACTCTCCGAAGTAAGTTGCTTTTGGACAAGGCGTTCAGCTAGCGTCTCTCGTATGGCACTTAGGATTTAGCACCTTGGTCACACAGGGAATACTAGGAAATCGCTGGATTGAGCTTGGATGCACTAGTCTGGTGGGCCGGGACTTTCCACTTACGTCTCACAACACTTCAGGTACGCATCGGGGCTAGGCCTGTTAGGAGCGCGGTGTACCTGCAGGCAGGATGTGGGAGGGACAGTCCATAAGCTGAACTCTCGGAAGTGTGTGTGCTTTGCAGGCACATGTCTGCTAGACACTTTGATGGGAGCTAGGACTAAGCTACACTCTCATTGAACAAGGACGTTTGCAATGTCTGTATTGGGATCAGATACACTTGAGGAGAATCCTGTCACTTCCACAGGCTCTTCACACAACCTCTTCCTGCGCCTAACATAACAATGCTGGGACCTATGTCTACAGGCAGTCAGCATGGGGGACGGTCCTGCCCCCACCTCAGCTCGCACAAGGAAGCATGCCTGCAGGCCAGCTTTCAACTAGCTGCGTTCTTAGGGAACTGAGAACATAGCAGTAGTCTCAGCCAGGAGGTACCCAGAATACCACTCCACTACAGCTGGAGACTCCCTCCAGGTCTGCTTATTCTACTTGCGTCTCACAAGCCTCTGACACACGGCCGAGGTGCAGATGTTGGAAACTCTTTCTGCAGGCAGTATGCAACTGTGAGGGACTGAGGGTGAGCTCAACTCTCCGAAGTAAGTTGCTTTTGGACAAGGCGTTCAGCTAGGTTCTCTCGTATGGCACTTAGATGTAGCCCCTGGGTCACACAGGGAATACTAGGAAATCGCTGGATTGAGCTTGGATGCACTAGTATGGTGGGCCGGGACTTTCCACTTACGTCTCACAACACTTCAGGTACGCATCGGGGCTAGGCCTGTTAGGAGCGCGGTGTACCTGCAGGCAGGATGTGGGAGGGACAGTCCATAAACTGAACTCTCGGAAGTGTGTGTGCTTTGCAGGCACATGTCTGCTAGACACTTTGATGGGAGCTAGGACCAAGCTACACTCTCATTGAACAAGGACGTTTGCAACGTCTGTATTGAGATCAGATACACTTGAGGAGAATCCTGTCACTACCACAAGCATTTCAAACAACGTCTTCCGGCACCTAACATAAGGATGCTGGGACCTACGTCTACGGGCCAGTCAGGTAGCGCTAGGGTCCTGCCCTGACCTCAGCTCGCACAAGGAAGCACGCCTTGAATCCAGCTTTCAAATAACTGCGTTCCTCGGTCACTGAGAACGTAACAGTGTTCTAAGCCAGGAGGTACGCAGAATACAACTCCACTGCACCTGAAGACACCATCCAGGTCTGCTTATTCCACTTGCGACTCACAAGCCTCTGACAAACGATCTGGTGCAGATGTTAGAAACTCTTTCTGCAGGCAGTATGCAACTGTGAGGGACTGAGGGTGAGCTCAACTCTCCGAAGTAAGTTGCTTTTGGACAAGGCGTTCAGCTAGCGTCTCTCGTATGGCACTTAGGATGTAGCACCTGGGTCACACAGCGAATACTAGGAAATCGCTGGATTGAGCTTGGATTCACTAGTCTGGTGGGCCGAGACTTTCCACTTACGTCTCACAACACTTCAGGCACGCATCGGGGCTAGGCCTGTTAGGAGCGCGGTGTACCTGCAGGCAGGATGTGGGAGGGACCGTATATAAGCTCAACTCTCGGAAGTGTGTGTGCTGTGCAGGCACATGTCTCCCATACACTTTGATGGGAGCTAGGACCTAGCTACACTCTCAATGAACAAGGACGTTTGCAATGTCTGTATTGGGGTCAGATACACTGGAGGAGAATCCTGTCACTTCCAAAGGCTCTTCACACAACCTCTTCCGTCGCCTAACATGAGGATGCTGGGACTTTTGTCGACGGGGAGTCAGGATGCGGGAGGTCCTGCCCTGAACTCAGCTCGCAGAAGGAAGCACGCCTACAGGCCAGCTTTCAACTAGGTGCGTTCCTCGAGCACTGAGAACGTAACAGTGTTCTAAGCCAGGAGGTACGCAGAATACAACTCCACTGCAGCAGGAGACACCATCCGGGTCTGCTTTTTCCACTTGCGTCTCACAAGCCTCTGACAAACGGCCGTGGTGCAGATGTTGGAAACTCTTTCTGCAAGCAGTGTGCAACTCTGAGGGACTGAGGGTGAGCTCAACTCTCCGAAGTAAGTTGTTTTTAGACAAGGCGTTCAGCTAGCGTCTCTCGTATGGCACTTAGATGTAGCCCCTGGGTCACACAGGGAATACTAGGAAATCGCTGGATTGAGTTTGGATGCACTAGTCTGGTGGGCCGGGACTTTCCACTTACGTCTCACACAACACTTCAGCTACGCATCGGGTCTAGGCCTGTTATGAGCGCGGTGTACCTGCAGGCAGGATGTGGAAGGGACAGTCCATAAGCCGAACTCTCGGAAATGTGTGTGCTTTGCAGGCACATGTCTGCTAGACACTTTGATGGGAGCTAGGACTAAGCTACACTCTCATTGAACAAGGACGTTTGCAATGTCTGTATTGGGATCAGATACACTTGAGGAGAATCCTGTCACTTCCACAGGCTCTTCACACAACCTCTTCCTGCGCCTAACATAACAATGCTGGGACCTATGTCTACAGGCAGTCAGCATGGGGGACGGTCCTGCCCCCACCTCAGCTCGCACAAGGAAGCATGCCTGCAGGCCAGCTTTCAACTAGCTGCGTTCTTAGGGAACTGAGAACATAGCAGTAGTCTCAGCCAGGAGGTACCCAGAATACCACTCCACTACAGCTGGAGACTCCCTCCAGGTCTGCTTATTATACTTGCGTCTCACAAGCCTCTGACACACGGCCGAGGTGCAGATGTTGGAAACTCTTTCTGCAGGCAGTATGCAACTGTGAGGGACTGAGGGTGAGCTCAACTCTCCGAAGTAAGTTGCTTTTGGACAAGGCGTTCAGCTAGCGTCTCTCGTATGGCACTTAGGATTTAGCACCTTGGTCACACAGGGAATACTAGGAAATCGCTGGATTGAGCTTGGATGCACTAGTCTGGTGGGCCGGGACTTTCCACTTACGTCTCACAACACTTCAGGTACGCATCGGGGCTAGGCCTGTTAGGAGCGCCGTGTACCTGCAGGCAGGATGTGGGAGGGACAGTCCATAAGCTCAACTCTCGGAAGTGTGTGTGCTTTGCAGGCACATGTCTCCCATACACTTTGATGGGAGCTAGGACCTAGCTACACTCTCAATGAACAAGGACGTTTGCAATGTCTGTATTGGGGTCAGATACACTGGAGGAGAATCCTGTCACTTCCAAAGGCTCTTCACACAACCTCTTCCGTCGCCTAACATGAGGATGCTGGGACTTTTGTCGACGGGGAGTCAGGATGCGGGAGGTCCTGCCCTGAACTCAGCTCGCAGAAGGAAGCACGCCTACAGGCCAGCTTTCAACTAGGTGCGTTCCTCGAGCACTGAGAACGTAACAGTGTTCTAAGCCAGGAGGTACGCAGAATACAACTCCACTGCAGCAGGAGACACCATCCGGGTCTGCTTTTTCCACTTGCGTCTCACAAGCCTCTGACAAACGGCCGTGGTGCAGATGTTGGAAACTCTTTCTGCAAGCAGTGTGCAACTCTGAGGGACTGAGGGTGAGCTCAACTCTCCGAAGTAAGTTGCTTTTAGACAAGGCGTTCAGCTAGCGTCTCTCGTATGGCACTTAGGATATAGCACCTTGGTCACACAGGGAATACTAGGAAATCGCTGGATTGAGCTTGGATGCACTAGTCTGGTGGGCCGGGACTTTCCACTTACGTCTCACACAACACTTCAGGTACGCATCGGGTCTAGGCCTGTTATGAGCGCGGTGTACCTGCAGGCAGGATGTGGGAGGGACAGTCCATAAGCTGAACTCTCGGAAGTGTGTGTGCTTTGCAGGCACATGTCTGCTAGACACTTTGATGGGAGCTAGGACTAAGCTACACTCTCATTGAACAAGGACGTTTGCAATGTCTGTATTGGGATCAGATACACTTGAGGAGAATCCTGTCACTTCCACAGGCTCTTCACACAAACTCTTCCTGCGCCTAACATAACAATGCTGGGACCTATGTCTACAGGCAGTCAGCATGGGGGACGGTCCTGCTCCGACCTCAGCTCGCCCAAGGAAGCATGCCTGCAGGCCAGCTTTCAACTAGCTGCGTTCTTAGGGAACTGAGAACATAGCAGTAGTCTCAGCCAGGAGGTACCCAGAATACCACTCCACTACAGCTGGAGACTCCCTCCAGGTCTGCTTATTCTACTTGCGTCTCACAAGCCTCTGACACACGGCCGAGGTGCAGATGTTGGAAACTCTTTCTGCAGGCAGTATGCAACTGTGAGGGACTGAGGGTGAGCTCAACTCTCCGAAGTAAGTTGCTTCTGGACAAGGCGTTCAGCTAGCTTCTCTCGTATGGCACTTAGGATGTAGCACCTGGGTCACACAGCGAATACTAGGAAATCGCTGGATTGAGCTTGGATGCACTAGTCTGGTGGGCCGAGACTTTCCACTTACGTCTCACAACACTTCAGGCACGCATCGGGACTAGGCCTGTTATCAGCTCGGTGTACCTGCAGGCAGGATGTGGGAGGGACCGTACATAAGCTCAACTCTCGGAAGTGTGTGTGCTGTGCAGGCGAAGTCTCCCATACACTTTGATGGGAGCTAGGACCTAGCTACACTCTCAATGAACAAGGACGTTTGCAATGTCTGTATTGGGGTCAGATACACTGGAGGAGAATCCTGTCACTTCCACATGCTATTCACACAACTTCTTCCGTCGCCTAACATAAGGATGCTGGGACTTTTGTCGACGGGGAGTCAGGATGCGGGAGGTCCTGCCCTGAACTCAGCTCGCAGAAGGAAGCACGCCTACAAGCCAGCTTTCAACTAGGTGCGTTCCTCGAGCACTGAGAACGTAACAGTGTTCTAAGCCAGGAGGTACGCAGAATACAACTCCACTGCAGCAGGAGACACCATCCGGGTCTGCTTTTTCCACTTGCGTCTCACAAGCCTCTGACAAACGGCCGTGGTGCAGATGTTGGAAACTCTTTCTGCAAGCAGTGTGCAACTCTGAGGGACTGAGGGTGAGCTCAACTCTCCGAAGTAAGTTGCTTTTAGACAAGGCGTTCAGCTAGCGTCTCTCGTATGGCACTTAGGATTTAGCACCTTGGTCACACAGGGAATACTAGGAAATCGCTGGATTGAGCTTGGATGCACTAGTCTGGTGGGCCGGGACTTTCCACTTACGTCTCACACAGCAGTTCAGGTACGCATCGGGTCTAGGCCTGTTATGAGCGCGGTGTACCTGCAGGCAGGATGTGGGAGGGACAGTCCATAAGCTGAACTCTCGGAAGTGTGTGTGCTTTGCAGGCACATGTCTGCTAGACACTTTGATGGGAGCTAGGACTAAGCTACACTCTCATTGAACAAGGACGTTTGCAATGTCTGTATTGGGATCAGATACACTTGAGGAGAATCCTGTCACTTCCACAGGCTCTTCACACAACCTCTTCCTGCGCCTAACATAACAATGCTGGGACCTATGTCTACAGGCAGTCAGCATGGGGGACGGTCCTGCCCCCACCTCAGCTCGCACAAGGAAGCATGCCTGCAGGCCAGCTTTCAACTAGCTGCGTTCTTAGGGAACTGAGAACATAGCAGTAGTCTCAGCCAGGAGGTACCCAGAATACCACTCCACTACAGCTGGAGACTCCCTCCAGGTCTGCTTATTCTACTTGCGTCTCACAAGCCTCTGACACACGGCCGAGGTGCAGATGTTGGAAACTCTTTCTGCAGGCAGTATGCAACTGTGAGGGACTGAGGGTGAGCTCAACTCTCCGAAGTAAGTTGCTTTTGGACAAGGCGTTCAGCTAGGTTCTCTCGTATGGCACTTAGATGTAGCCCCTGGGTCACACAGGGAATACTAGGAAATCGCTGGATTGAGCTTGGATGCACTAGTATGGTGGGCCGGGACTTTCCACTTACGTCTCACAACACTTCAGGTACGCATCGGGGCTAGGCCTGTTAGGAGCGCGGTGTACCTGCAGGCAGGATGTGGGAGGGACAGTCCATAAACTGAACTCTCGGAAGTGTGTGTGCTTTGCAGGCACATGTCTGCTAGACACTTTGATGGGAGCTAGGACCAAGCTACACTCTCATTGAACAAGGACGTTTGCAACGTCTGTATTGAGATCAGATACACTTGAGGAGAATCCTGTCACTACCACAAGCATTTCAAACAACGTCTTCCGGCACCTAACATAAGGATGCTGGGACCTACGTCTACGGGCCAGTCAGGTAGCGCTAGGGTCCTGCCCTGACCTCAGCTCGCACAAGGAAGCACGCCTTGAATCCAGCTTTCAAATAACTGCGTTCCTCGGTCACTGAGAACGTAACAGTGTTCTAAGCCAGGAGGTACGCAGAATACAACTCCACTGCACCTGAAGACACCATCCAGGTCTGCTTATTCCACTTGCGACTCACAAGCCTCTGACAAACGAATCTGGTGCAGATGTTAGAAACTCTTTCTGCAGGCAGTATGCAACTGTGAGGGACTGAGGGTGAGCTCAACTCTCCGAAGTAAGTTGCTTTTGGACAAGGCGTTCAGCTAGCGTCTCTCGTATGGCACTTAGGATGTAGCACCTGGGTCACACAGCGAATACTAGGAAATCGCTGGATTGAGCTTGGATTCACTAGTCTGGTGGGCCGAGACTTTCCACTTACGTCTCACAACACTTCAGGCACGCATCGGGGCTAGGCCTGTTAGGAGCGCGGTGTACCTGCAGGCAGGATGTGGGAGGGACCGTATATAAGCTCAACTCTCGGAAGTGTGTGTGCTGTGCAGGCACATGTCTCCCATACACTTTGATGGGAGCTAGGACCTAGCTACACTCTCAATGAACAAGGACGTTTGCAATGTCTGTATTGGGGTCAGATACACTGGAGGAGAATCCTGTCACTTCCAAAGGCTCTTCACACAACCTCTTCCGTCGCCTAACATGAGGATGCTGGGACTTTTGTCGACGGGGAGTCAGGATGCGGGAGGTCCTGCCCTGAACTCAGCTCGCAGAAGGAAGCACGCCTACAGGCCAGCTTTCAACTAGGTGCGTTCCTCGAGCACTGAGAACGTAACAGTGTTCTAAGCCAGGAGGTACGCAGAATACAACTCCACTGCAGCAGGAGACACCATCCGGGTCTGCTTTTTCCACTTGCGTCTCACAAGCCTCTGACAAACGGCCGTGGTGCAGATGTTGGAAACTCTTTCTGCAAGCAGTGTGCAACTCTGAGGGACTGAGGGTGAGCTCAACTCTCCGAAGTAAGTTGTTTTTAGACAAGGCGTTCAGCTAGCGTCTCTCGTATGGCACTTAGATGTAGCCCCTGGGTCACACAGGGAATACTAGGAAATCGCTGGATTGAGTTTGGATGCACTAGTCTGGTGGGCCGGGACTTTCCACTTACGTCTCACACAACACTTCAGCTACGCATCGGGTCTAGGCCTGTTATGAGCGCGGTGTACCTGCAGGCAGGATGTGGAAGGGACAGTCCATAAGCCGAACTCTCGGAAATGTGTGTGCTTTGCAGGCACATGTCTGCTAGACACTTTGATGGGAGCTAGGACTAAGCTACACTCTCATTGAACAAGGACGTTTGCAATGTCTGTATTGGGATCAGATACACTTGAGGAGAATCCTGTCACTTCCACAGGCTCTTCACACAACCTCTTCCTGCGCCTAACATAACAATGCTGGGACCTATGTCTACAGGCAGTCAGCATGGGGGACGGTCCTGCCCCCACCTCAGCTCGCACAAGGAAGCATGCCTGCAGGCCAGCTTTCAACTAGCTGCGTTCTTAGGGAACTGAGAACATAGCAGTAGTCTCAGCCAGGAGGTACCCAGAATACCACTCCACTACAGCTGGAGACACCCTCCAGGTCTGCTTATTCTACTTGCGTCTCACAAGCCTCTGACACACGGCCGAGGTGCAGATGTTGGAAACTCTTTCTGCAGGCAGTATGCAACTGTGAGGGACTGAGGGTGAGCTCAACTCTCCGAAGTAAGTTGCTTTTGGACAAGGCGTTCAGCTAGCGTCTCTCGTATGGCACTTAGGATTTAGCACCTTGGTCACACAGGGAATACTAGGAAATCGCTGGATTGAGCTTGGATGCACTAGTCTGGTGGGCCGGGACTTTCCACTTACGTCTCACAACACTTCAGGTACGCATCGGGGCTAGGCCTGTTAGGAGCGCCGTGTACCTGCAGGCAGGATGTGGGAGGGACAGTCCATAAGCTCAACTCTCGGAAGTGTGTGTGCTTTGCAGGCACATGTCTCCCATACACTTTGATGGGAGCTAGGACCTAGCTACACTCTCAATGAACAAGGACGTTTGCAATGTCTGTATTGGGGTCAGATACACTGGAGGAGAATCCTGTCACTTCCAAAGGCTCTTCACACAACCTCTTCCGTCGCCTAACATGAGGATGCTGGGACTTTTGTCGACGGGGAGTCAGGATGCGGGAGGTCCTGCCCTGAACTCAGCTCGCAGAAGGAAGCACGCCTACAGGCCAGCTTTCAACTAGGTGCGTTCCTCGAGCACTGAGAACGTAACAGTGTTCTAAGCCAGGAGGTACGCAGAATACAACTCCACTGCAGCAGGAGACACCATCCGGGTCTGCTTTTTCCACTTGCGTCTCACAAGCCTCTGACAAACGGCCGTGGTGCAGATGTTGGAAACTCTTTCTGCAAGCAGTGTGCAACTGTGAGGGACTGAGGGGGAGCTCAACTCTCCGAAGTAAGTTGCTTTTAGACAAGGCGTTCAGCTAGCGTCTCTCGTATGGCACTTAGGATTTAGCACCTTGGTCACACAGGGAATACTAGGAAATCGCTGGATTGAGCTTGGATGCCCTAGTCTGGTGGGCCGGGACTTTCCACTTACGTCTCACACAACACTTCAGCTACGCATCGGGTCTAGGCCTGTTATGAGCGCGGTGTACCTGCAGGCAGGATGTGGGAGGGACAGTCCATAAGCTGAACTCTCGGAAGTGTGTGTGCTTTTCAGGCACATGTCTGCTAGACACTTTGATGGGAGCTAGGACTAAGCTACACTCTCATTGAACAAGGACGTTTGCAATGTCTGTATTGGGATCAGATACACTTGAGGAGAATCCTGTCACTTCCACAGGCTCTTCACACAACCTCTTCCTGCGCCTAACATAACAATGCTGGGACCTATGTCTACAGGCAGTCAGCATGGGGGACGGTCCTGCCCCCACCTCAGCTCGCACAAGGAAGCATGCCTGCAGGCCAGCTTTCAACTAGCTGCGTTCTTAGGGAACTGAGAACATAGCAGTAGTCTCAGCCAGGAGGTACCCAGAATACCACTCCACTACAGCTGGAGACACCCTCCAGGTCTGCTTATTCTACTTGCGTCTCACAAGCCTCTGACACACGGCCGAGGTGCAGATGTTGGAAACTCTTTCTGCAGGCAGTATGCAACTGTGAGGGACTGAGGGTGAGCTCAACTCTCCGAAGTAAGTTGCTTTTGGACAAGGCGTTCAGCTAGGTTCTCTCGTATGGCACTTAGATGTAGCCCCTGGGTCACACAGGGAATACTAGGAAATCGCTGGATTGAGCTTGGATGCACTAGTCTGGTGGGCCGGGACTTTCCACTTACGTCTCACAACACTTCAGGTACGCATCGGGGCTAGGCCTGTTAGGAGCGCGGTGTACCTGCAGGCAGGATGTGGGATGGACAGTCCATAAACTGAACTCTCGGAAGTGTGTGTGCTTTGCAGGCACATGTCTGCTAGACACTTTGATGGGAGCTAGGACCAAGCTACACTCTCATTGAACAA
The DNA here is from genome assembly GCF_048418805.1 of Vulpes vulpes. Classification (NCBI taxonomy): domain Eukaryota; kingdom Metazoa; phylum Chordata; class Mammalia; order Carnivora; family Canidae; genus Vulpes; species Vulpes vulpes. The sequence continues at coordinate 47,666,820 of NC_132793.1, forward strand.
GGACGTTTGCAACGTCTGTATTGAGATCAGATACACTTGAGGAGAATCCTGTCACTACCACAAGCATTTCAAACAACGTCTTCCGGCACCTAACATAAGGATGCTGGGACCTACGTCTACGGGCCAGTCAGGTAGCGCTAGGGTCCTGCCCTGACCTCAGCTCGCACAAGGAAGCACGCCTTGAATCCAGCTTTCAAATAGCTGCGTTCCTCGGTCACTGAGAACGTAACAGTGTTCTAAGCCAGGAGGTACGCAGAATACAACTCCACTGCAACTGAAGACACCATCCAGGTCTGCTTATTCCACTTGCGACTCACAAGCCTCTGACAAACGAATCTGGTGCAGATGTTAGAAACTCTTTCTGCAGGCAGTATGCAACTGTGAGGGACTGAGGGTGAGCTCAACTCTCCGAAGTAAGTTGCTTCTGGACAAGGCGTTCAGCTAGCTTCTCTCGTATGGCACTTAGGATGTAGCACCTGGGTCACACAGCGAATACTAGGAAATCGCTGGATTGAGCTTGGATGCACTAGTCTGGTGGGCCGAGACTTTCCACTTACGTCTCACAACACTTCAGGCACGCATCGGGGCTAGGCCTGTTAGGAGCGCGGTGTACCTGCAGGCAGGATGTGGGAGGGACCGTATATAAGCTCAACTCTCGGAAGTGTGTGTGCTGTGCAGGCGAAGTCTCCCATACACTTTGATGGGAGCTAGGACCTAGCTACACTCTCAATGAACAAGGACGTTTGCAATGTCTGTATTGGGGTCAGATACACTGGAGGAGAATCCTGTCACTTCCACATGCTATTCACACAACCTCTTCCGTCGCCTAACATAAGGATGCTGGGACTTTTGTCGACGGGGAGTCAGGATGCGAGAGGTCCTGCCCTGAACTCAGCTCGCAGAAGGAAGCACGCCTACAAGCCAGCTTTCAACTAGGTGCGTTCCTCGAGCACTGAGAACGTAACAGTGTTCTAAGCCAGGATGTACGCAGAATACAACTCCACTACAGCAGGAGACACCATCCGGGTCTGCTTTTTCCACTTGCGTCTCACAAGCCTCTGACAAACGGCCGTGGTGCAGATGTTGGAAACTCTTTCTGCAAGCAGTGTGCAACTCTGAGGGACTGAGGGTGAGCTCAACTCTCCGAAGTAAGTTGCTTTTAGACAAGGCGTTCAGCTAGCGTCTCTCGTATGGCACTTAGATGTAGCCCCTGGGTCACACAGGGAATACTAGGAAATCGCTGGATTGAGTTTGGATGCACTAGTCTGGTGGGCCGGGACTTTCCACTTACGTCTCACACAACACTTCAGGTACGCATCGGGTCTAGGCCTGTTATGAGCGCGGTGTACCTGCAGGCAGGATGTGGAAGGGACAGTCCATAAGCTGAACTCTCGGAAATGTGTGTGCTTTGCAGGCACATGTCTGCTAGACACTTTGATGGGAGCTAGGACTAAGCTACACTCTCATTGAACAAGGACGTTTGCAATGTCTGTATTGGGATCAGATACACTTGAGGAGAATCCTGTCACTTCCACAGGCTCTTCACACAACCTCTTCCTGCGCCTAACATAACAATGCTGGGACCTATGTCTACAGGCAGTCAGCATGGGGGACGGTCCTGCCCCCACCTCAGCTCGCACAAGGAAGCATGCCTGCAGGCCAGCTTTCAACTAGCTGCGTTCTTAGGGAACTGAGAACATAGCAGTAGTCTCAGCCAGGAGGTACCCAGAATACCACTCCACTACAGCTGGAGACTCCCTCCAGGTCTGCTTATTACACTTGCGTCTCACAAGCCTCTGACACACGGCCGAGGTGCAGATGTTGGAAACTCTTTCTGCAGGCAGTATGCAACTGTGAGGGACTGAGGGTGAGCTCAACTCTCCGAAGTAAGTTGCTTTTGGACAAGGCGTTCAGCTAGCGTCTCTCGTATGGCACTTAGGATTTAGCACCTTGGTCACACAGGGAATACTAGGAAATCGCTGGATTGAGCTTGGATGCACTACTCTGGTGGGCCGGGCTTTCCACTTACGTCTCACAACACTTCAGGTACGCATCGGGGCTAGGCCTGTTAGGAGCGCCGTGTACCTGCAGGCAGGATGTGGGAGGGACAGTCCATAAGCTCAACTCTCGGAAGTGTGTGTGCTTTGCAGGCACATGTCTCCCATACACTTTGATGGGAGCTAGGACCTAGCTACACTCTCAATGAACAAGGACGTTTGCAATGTCTGTATTGGGTCAGATACACTGGAGGAGAATCCTGTCACTTCCAAAGGCTCTTCACACAACCTCTTCCGTCGCCTAACATAAGGATGCTGGGACTTTTGTCGACGGGGAGTCAGGATGCGGGAGGTCCTGCCCTGAACTCAGCTCGCAGAAGGAAGCACGCCTACAGGCCAGCTTTCAACTAGGTGCGTTCCTCGAGCACTGAGAACGTAACAGTGTTCTAAGCCAGGAGGTACGCAGAATACAACTCCACTGCAGCAGGAAACACCATCCGTGTCTGCTTTTTCCACTTGCGTCTCACAAGCCTCTGACAAACGGCCGTGGTGCAGATGTTGGAAACTCTTTCTGCAAGCAGTGTGCAACTCTGAGGGACTGAGGGGGAGCTCAACTCTCCGAAGTAAGTTGCTTTTAGACAAGGCGTTCAGCTAGCGTCTCTCGTATGGCACTTAGATGTAGCCCCTGGGTCACACAGGGAATACTAGGAAATCGCTGGATTGAGTTTGGATGCACTAGTCTGGTGGGCCGGGACTTTCCACTTACGTCTCACAACACTTCAGGTACGCATCGGGGCTAGGCCTGTTAGGAGCGCGGTGTACCTGCAGGCAGGATGTGGGAGGGACAGTCCATAAACTGAACTCTCGGAAGTGTGTGTGCTTTGCAGGCACATGTCTGCTAGACACTTTGATGGGAGCTAGGACTAAGCTACACTCTCATTGAACAAGGACGTTTGCAATGTCTGAATTGGGATCAGATACACTTGAGGAGAATCCTGTCACTTCCACAGGCTCTTCACACAACCTCTTCCTGCGCCTAACATAACAATGCTGGGACCTATGTCTACAGGCAGTCAGCATGGGGGACGGTTCTGCCCCCACCTCAGCTCGCACAAGGAAGCATGCCTGCAGGCCAGCTTTCAACTAGCTGCGTTCTTAGGGAACTGAGAACATAGCAGTAGTCTCAGCCAGGAGGTACCCAGAATACCACTCCACTACAGCTGGAGACTCCCTCCAGGTCTGCTTATTACACTTGCGTCTCACAAGCCTCTGACACACGGCCGAGGTGCAGATGTTGGAAACTCTTTCTGCAGGCAGTATGCAACTGTGAGGGACTGAGGGTGAGCTCAACTCTCCGAAGTAAGTTGCTTTTGGACAAGGCGTTCAGCTAGCGTCTCTCGTATGGCACTTAGGATGTAGCACCTGGGTCACACAGGGAATACTAGGAAATCGCTGGATTGAGCTTGGATGCACTAGTCTGGTGGGCCGGGACTTTCCACTTACGTCTCACAACACTTCAGGCACGCATCGGGGCTAGGCCTGTTAGGAGCGCGGTGTACCTGCAGGCAGGATGTGGGAGGGACCGTACATAAGCTCAACTCTCGGAAGTGTGTGTGCTGTGCAGGCGAAGTCTCCCATACACTTTGATGGGAGCTAGGACCTAGCTACACTCTCAATGAACAAGGACGTTTGCAATGTCTGTATTGGGGTCAGATACACTGGAGGAGAATCTTGTCACTTCCACATGCTATTCACACAACCTCTTCCGTCGCCTAACATAAGGATGCTGGGACTTTTGTCGACGGGGAGTCAGGATGCGGGAGGTCCTGCCCTGAACTCAGCTCGCAGAAGGAAGCACGCCTACAGGCCAGCTTTCAACTAGGTGCGTTCCTCGAGCACTGAGAACGTAACAGTGTTCTAAGCCAAGAGGTACGCAGAATACAACTCCACTGCAGCAGGAGACACCATCCGGGTCTGCTTTTTCCACTTGCGTCTCACAAGCCTCTGACAAACGGCCGTGGTGCAGATGTTGGAAACTCTTTCTGCAAGCAGTGTGCAACTCTGAGGGACTGAGGGTGAGCTCAACTCTCCGAAGTAAGTTGCTTTTAGACAAGGCGTTCAGCTAGCGTCTCTCGTATGGCACTTAGATGTAGCCCCTGGGTCACACAGGGAATACTAGGAAATCGCTGGATTGAGTTTGGATGCACTAGTCTGGTGGGCCGGGACTTTCCACTTACGTCTCACACAACACTTCAGCTACGCATCGGGTCTAGGCCTGTTATGAGCGCGGTGTACCTGCAGGCAGGATGTGGAAGGGACAGTCCATAAGCTGAACTCTCGGAAATGTGTGTGCTTTGCAGGCACATGTCTGCTAGACACTTTGATGGGAGCTAGGACTAAGCTACACTCTCATTGAACAAGGACGTTTGCAATGTCTGTATTGGGATCAGATACACTTGAGGAGAATCCTGTCACTTCCACAGGCTCTTCACACAACCTCTTCCTGCGCCTAACATAACAATGCTGGGACCTATGTCTACAGGCAGTCAGCATGGGGGACGGTCCTGCCCCCACCTCAGCTCGCACAAGGAAGCATGCCTGCAGGCCAGCTTTCAACTAGCTGCGTTCTTAGGGAACTGAGAACATAGCAGTAGTCTCAGCCAGGAGGTACCCAGAATACCACTCCACTACAGCTGGAGACTCCCTCCAGGTCTGCTTATTATACTTGCGTCTCACAAGCCTCTGACACACGGCCGAGGTGCAGATGTTGGAAACTCTTTCTGCAGGCAGTATGCAACTGTGAGGGACTGAGGGTGAGCTCAACTCTCCGAAGTAAGTTGCTTTTGGACAAGGCGTTCAGCTAGCGTCTCTCGTATGGCACTTAGGATTTAGCACCTTGGTCACACAGGGAATACTAGGAAATCGCTGGATTGAGCTTGGATGCACTAGTCTGGTGGGCCGGGACTTTCCACTTACGTCTCACAACACTTCAGGTACGCATCGGGGCTAGGCCTGTTAGGAGCGCCGTGTACCTGCAGGCAGGATGTGGGAGGGACAGTCCATAAGCTCAACTCTCGGAAGTGTGTGTGCTTTGCAGGCACATGTCTCCCATACACTTTGATGGGAGCTAGGACCTAGCTACACTCTCAATGAACAAGGACGTTTGCAATGTCTGTATTGGGGTCAGATACACTGGAGGAGAATCCTGTCACTTCCAAAGGCTCTTCACACAACCTCTTCCGTCGCCTAACATAAGGATGCTGGGACTTTTGTCGACGGGGAGTCAGGATGCGGGAGGTCCTGCCCTGAACTCAGCTCGCAGAAGGAAGCACGCCTACAGGCCAGCTTTGAACTAGGTGCGTTCCTCGAGCACTGAGAACGTAACAGTGTTCTAAGCCAGGAGGTACGCAGAATACAACTCCACTGCAGCAGGAGACACCATCCGGGTCTGCTTTTTCCACTTGCGTCTCACAAGCCTCTGACAAACGGCCGTGGTGCAGATGTTGGAAACTCTTTCTGCAAGCAGTGTGCAACTCTGAGGGACTGAGGGTGAGCTCAACTCTCCGAAGTAAGTTGCTTTTAGACAAGGCGTTCAGCTAGCGTCTCTCGTATGGCACTTAGATGTAGCCCCTGGGTCACACAGGGAATACTAGGAAATCGCTGGTTTGAGTTTGGATGCCCTAGTCTGGTGGGCCGGGACTTTCCACTTACGTCTCACACAACACTTCAGGTACGCATCGGGGCTAGGCCTGTTATGAGCGCGGTGTACCTGCAGGCAGGATGTGGGAGGGACAGTCCATAAGCTGAACTCTCGGAAATGTGTGTGCTTTGCAGGCACATGTCTGCTAGACACTTTGATGGGAGCTAGGACTAAGCTACACTCTCATTGAACAAGGACGTTTGCAATGTCTGTATTGGGATCAGATACACTTGAGGAGAATCCTGTCACTTCCACAGGCTCTTCACACAACCTCTTCCTGCGCCTAACATAACAATGCTGGGACCTATGTCTACAGGCAGTCAGCATGGGGGACGGTCCTGCCCCCACCTCAGCTCGCACAAGGAAGCATGCCTGCAGGCCAGCTTTCAACTAGCTGCGTTCTTAGGGAACTGAGAACATAGCAGTAGTCTCAGCCAGGAGGTACCCAGAATACCACTCCACTACAGCTGGAGACACCCTCCAGGTCTGCTTATTCTACTTGCGTCTCACAAGCCTCTGACACACGGCCGAGGTGCAGATGTTGGAAACTCTTTCTGCAGGCAGTATGCAACTGTGAGGGACTGAGGGTGAGCTCAACTCTCCGAAGTAAGTTGCTTTTGGACAAGGCGTTCAGCTAGCGTCTCTCGTATGGCACTTAGGATGTAGCACCTGGGTCACACAGGGAATACTAGGAAATCGCTGGATTGAGCTTGGATGCACTAGTCTGGTGGGCCGGGACTTTCCACTTACGTCTCACAACACTTCAGGCACGCATCGGGGCTAGGCCTGTTAGGAGCGCGGTGTACCTGCAGGCAGGATGTGGGAGGGACCGTACATAAGCTCAACTCTCGGAAGTGTGTGTGCTGTGCAGGCGAAGTCTCCCATACACTTTGATGGGAGCTAGGACCTAGCTACACTCTCAATGAACAAGGATGTTTGCAATGTCGGTATTGGGGTCAGATACACTGGAGGAGAATCTTGTCACTTCCACATGCTATTCACACAACCTCTTCCGTCGCCTAACATAAGGATGCTGGGACTTTTGTCGACGGGGAGTCAGGATGCGGGAGGTCCTGCCCTGAACTCAGCTCGCAGAAGGAAGCACGCCTACAAGCCAGCTTTCAACTAGGTGCGTTCCTCGAGCACTGAGAACGTAACAGTGTTCTAAGCCAGGAGGTACGCAGAATACAACTCCACTGCAGCAGGAGACACCATCCGGGTCTGCTTTTTCCACTTGCGTCTCACAAGCCTCTGACAAACGGCCGTGGTGCAGATGTTGGAAACTCTTTCTGCAAGCAGTGTGCAACTCTGAGGGACTGAGGGTGAGCTCAACTCTCCGAAGTAAGTTGCTTTTAGACAAGGCGTTCAGCTAGCGTCTCTCGTATGGCACTTAGGATTTAGCACCTTGGTCACACAGGGAATACTAGGAAATCGCTGGATTGAGCTTGGATGCACTAGTCTGGTGGGCCGGGACTTTCCACTTACGTCTCACACAGCAGTTCAGGTACGCATCGGGTCTAGGCCTGTTATGAGCGCGGTGTACCTGCAGGCAGGATGTGGGAGGGACAGTCCATAAGCTGAACTCTCGGAAGTGTGTGTGCTTTGCAGGCACATGTCTGCTAGACACTTTGATGGGAGCTAGGACTAAGCTACACTCTCATTGAACAAGGACGTTTGCAATGTCTGTATTGGGATCAGATACACTTGAGGAGAATCCTGTCACTTCCACAGGCTCTTCACACAACCTCTTCCTGCGCCTAACATAACAATGCTGGGACCTATGTCTACAGGCAGTCAGCATGGGGGACGGTCCTGCCCCCACCTCAGCTCGCACAAGGAAGCATGCCTGCAGGCCAGCTTTCAACTAGCTGCGTTCTTAGGGAACTGAGAACATAGCAGTAGTCTCAGCCAGGAGGTACCCAGAATACCACTCCACTACAGCTGGAGACTCCCTCCAGGTCTGCTTATTCTACTTGCGTCTCACAAGCCTCTGACACACGGCCGAGGTGCAGATGTTGGAAACTCTTTCTGCAGGCAGTATGCAACTGTGAGGGACTGAGGGTGAGCTCAACTCTCCGAAGTAAGTTGCTTTTGGACAAGGCGTTCAGCTAGGTTCTCTCGTATGGCACTTAGATGTAGCCCCTGGGTCACACAGGGAATACTAGGAAATCGCTGGATTGAGCTTGGATGCACTAGTATGGTGGGCCGGGACTTTCCACTTACGTCTCACAACACTTCAGGTACGCATCGGGGCTAGGCCTGTTAGGAGCGCGGTGTACCTGCAGGCAGGATGTGGGAGGGACAGTCCATAAACTGAACTCTCGGAAGTGTGTGTGCTTTGCAGGCACATGTCTGCTAGACACTTTGATGGGAGCTAGGACCAAGCTACACTCTCATTGAACAAGGACGTTTGCAACGTCTGTATTGAGATCAGATACACTTGAGGAGAATCCTGTCACTACCACAAGCATTTCAAACAACGTCTTCCGGCACCTAACATAAGGATGCTGGGACCTACGTCTACGGGCCAGTCAGGTAGCGCTAGGGTCCTGCCCTGACCTCAGCTCGCACAAGGAAGCACGCCTTGAATCCAGCTTTCAAATAACTGCGTTCCTCGGTCACTGAGAACGTAACAGTGTTCTAAGCCAGGAGGTACGCAGAATACAACTCCACTGCACCTGAAGACACCATCCAGGTCTGCTTATTCCACTTGCGACTCACAAGCCTCTGACAAACGAATCTGGTGCAGATGTTAGAAACTCTTTCTGCAGGCAGTATGCAACTGTGAGGGACTGAGGGTGAGCTCAACTCTCCGAAGTAAGTTGCTTTTGGACAAGGCGTTCAGCTAGCGTCTCTCGTATGGCACTTAGGATGTAGCACCTGGGTCACACAGCGAATACTAGGAAATCGCTGGATTGAGCTTGGATTCACTAGTCTGGTGGGCCGAGACTTTCCACTTACGTCTCACAACACTTCAGGCACGCATCGGGGCTAGGCCTGTTAGGAGCGCGGTGTACCTGCAGGCAGGATGTGGGAGGGACCGTATATAAGCTCAACTCTCGGAAGTGTGTGTGCTGTGCAGGCACATGTCTCCCATACACTTTGATGGGAGCTAGGACCTAGCTACACTCTCAATGAACAAGGACGTTTGCAATGTCTGTATTGGGGTCAGATACACTGGAGGAGAATCCTGTCACTTCCAAAGGCTCTTCACACAACCTCTTCCGTCGCCTAACATGAGGATGCTGGGACTTTTGTCGACGGGGAGTCAGGATGCGGGAGGTCCTGCCCTGAACTCAGCTCGCAGAAGGAAGCACGCCTACAGGCCAGCTTTCAACTAGGTGCGTTCCTCGAGCACTGAGAACGTAACAGTGTTCTAAGCCAGGAGGTACGCAGAATACAACTCCACTGCAGCAGGAGACACCATCCGGGTCTGCTTTTTCCACTTGCGTCTCACAAGCCTCTGACAAACGGCCGTGGTGCAGATGTTGGAAACTCTTTCTGCAAGCAGTGTGCAACTCTGAGGGACTGAGGGTGAGCTCAACTCTCCGAAGTAAGTTGTTTTTAGACAAGGCGTTCAGCTAGCGTCTCTCGTATGGCACTTAGATGTAGCCCCTGGGTCACACAGGGAATACTAGGAAATCGCTGGATTGAGTTTGGATGCACTAGTCTGGTGGGCCGGGACTTTCCACTTACGTCTCACACAACACTTCAGCTACGCATCGGGTCTAGGCCTGTTATGAGCGCGGTGTACCTGCAGGCAGGATGTGGAAGGGACAGTCCATAAGCCGAACTCTCGGAAATGTGTGTGCTTTGCAGGCACATGTCTGCTAGACACTTTGATGGGAGCTAGGACTAAGCTACACTCTCATTGAACAAGGACGTTTGCAATGTCTGTATTGGGATCAGATACACTTGAGGAGAATCCTGTCACTTCCACAGGCTCTTCACACAACCTCTTCCTGCGCCTAACATAACAATGCTGGGACCTATGTCTACAGGCAGTCAGCATGGGGGACGGTCCTGCCCCCACCTCAGCTCGCACAAGGAAGCATGCCTGCAGGCCAGCTTTCAACTAGCTGCGTTCTTAGGGAACTGAGAACATAGCAGTAGTCTCAGCCAGGAGGTACCCAGAATACCACTCCACTACAGCTGGAGACACCCTCCAGGTCTGCTTATTCTACTTGCGTCTCACAAGCCTCTGACACACGGCCGAGGTGCAGATGTTGGAAACTCTTTCTGCAGGCAGTATGCAACTGTGAGGGACTGAGGGTGAGCTCAACTCTCCGAAGTAAGTTGCTTTTGGACAAGGCGTTCAGCTAGCGTCTCTCGTATGGCACTTAGGATTTAGCACCTTGGTCACACAGGGAATACTAGGAAATCGCTGGATTGAGCTTGGATGCACTAGTCTGGTGGGCCGGGACTTTCCACTTACGTCTCACAACACTTCAGGTACGCATCGGGGCTAGGCCTGTTAGGAGCGCCGTGTACCTGCAGGCAGGATGTGGGAGGGACAGTCCATAAGCTCAACTCTCGGAAGTGTGTGTGCTTTGCAGGCACATGTCTCCCATACACTTTGATGGGAGCTAGGACCTAGCTACACTCTCAATGAACAAGGACGTTTGCAATGTCTGTATTGGGGTCAGATACACTGGAGGAGAATCCTGTCACTTCCAAAGGCTCTTCACACAACCTCTTCCGTCGCCTAACATGAGGATGCTGGGACTTTTGTCGACGGGGAGTCAGGATGCGGGAGGTCCTGCCCTGAACTCAGCTCGCAGAAGGAAGCACGCCTACAGGCCAGCTTTCAACTAGGTGCGTTCCTCGAGCACTGAGAACGTAACAGTGTTCTAAGCCAGGAGGTACGCAGAATACAACTCCACTGCAGCAGGAGACACCATCCGGGTCTGCTTTTTCCACTTGCGTCTCACAAGCCTCTGACAAACGGCCGTGGTGCAGATGTTGGAAACTCTTTCTGCAAGCAGTGTGCAACTGTGAGGGACTGAGGGGGAGCTCAACTCTCCGAAGTAAGTTGCTTTTAGACAAGGCGTTCAGCTAGCGTCTCTCGTATGGCACTTAGGATTTAGCACCTTGGTCACACAGGGAATACTAGGAAATCGCTGGATTGAGCTTGGATGCCCTAGTCTGGTGGGCCGGGACTTTCCACTTACGTCTCACACAACACTTCAGCTACGCATCGGGTCTAGGCCTGTTATGAGCGCGGTGTACCTGCAGGCAGGATGTGGGAGGGACAGTCCATAAGCTGAACTCTCGGAAGTGTGTGTGCTTTTCAGGCACATGTCTGCTAGACACTTTGATGGGAGCTAGGACTAAGCTACACTCTCATTGAACAAGGACGTTTGCAATGTCTGTATTGGGATCAGATACACTTGAGGAGAATCCTGTCACTTCCACAGGCTCTTCACACAACCTCTTCCTGCGCCTAACATAACAATGCTGGGACCTATGTCTACAGGCAGTCAGCATGGGGGACGGTCCTGCCCCCACCTCAGCTCGCACAAGGAAGCATGCCTGCAGGCCAGCTTTCAACTAGCTGCGTTCTTAGGGAACTGAGAACATAGCAGTAGTCTCAGCCAGGAGGTACCCAGAATACCACTCCACTACAGCTGGAGACACCCTCCAGGTCTGCTTATTCTACTTGCGTCTCACAAGCCTCTGACACACGGCCGAGGTGCAGATGTTGGAAACTCTTTCTGCAGGCAGTATGCAACTGTGAGGGACTGAGGGTGAGCTCAACTCTCCGAAGTAAGTTGCTTTTGGACAAGGCGTTCAGCTAGGTTCTCTCGTATGGCACTTAGATGTAGCCCCTGGGTCACACAGGGAATACTAGGAAATCGCTGGATTGAGCTTGGATGCACTAGTCTGGTGGGCCGGGACTTTCCACTTACGTCTCACAACACTTCAGGTACGCATCGGGGCTAGGCCTGTTAGGAGCGCGGTGTACCTGCAGGCAGGATGTGGGATGGACAGTCCATAAACTGAACTCTCGGAAGTGTGTGTGCTTTGCAGGCACATGTCTGCTAGACACTTTGATGGGAGCTAGGACCAAGCTACACTCTCATTGAACAAGGACGTTTGCAACGTCTGTATTGAGATCAGATACACTTGAGGAGAATCCTGTCACTACCACAAGCATTTCAAACAACGTCTTCCGGCACCTAACATAAGGATGCTGGGACCTACGTCTACGGGCCAGTCAGGTAGCGCTAGGGTCCTGCCCTGACCTCAGCTCGCACAAGGAAGCACGCCTTGAATCCAGCTTTCAAATAGCTGCGTTCCTCGGTCACTGAGAACGTAACAGTGTTCTAAGCCAGGAGGTACGCAGAATACAACTCCACTGCAACTGAAGACACCATCCAGGTCTGCTTATTCCACTTGCGACTCACAAGCCTCTGACAAACGAATCTGGTGCAGATGTTAGAAACTCTTTCTGCAGGCAGTATGCAACTGTGAGGGACTGAGGGTGAGCTCAACTCTCCGAAGTAAGTTGCTTCTGGACAAGGCGTTCAGCTAGCTTCTCTCGTATGGCACTTAGGATGTAGCACCTGGGTCACACAGCGAATACTAGGAAATCGCTGGATTGAGCTTGGATGCACTAGTCTGGTGGGCCGAGACTTTCCACTTACGTCTCACAACACTTCAGGCACGCATCGGGGCTAGGCCTGTTAGGAGCGCGGTGTACCTGCAGGCAGGATGTGGGAGGGACCGTATATAAGCTCAACTCTCGGAAGTGTGTGTGCTGTGCAGGCGAAGTCTCCCATACACTTTGATGGGAGCTAGGACCTAGCTACACTCTCAATGAACAAGGACGTTTGCAATGTCTGTATTGGGGTCAGATACACTGGAGGAGAATCCTGTCACTTCCACATGCTATTCACACAACCTCTTCCGTCGCCTAACATAAGGATGCTGGGACTTTTGTCGACGGGGAGTCAGGATGCGAGAGGTCCTGCCCTGAACTCAGCTCGCAGAAGGAAGCACGCCTACAAGCCAGCTTTCAACTAGGTGCGTTCCTCGAGCACTGAGAACGTAACAGTGTTCTAAGCCAGGATGTACGCAGAATACAACTCCACTACAGCAGGAGACACCATCCGGGTCTGCTTTTTCCACTTGCGTCTCACAAGCCTCTGACAAACGGCCGTGGTGCAGATGTTGGAAACTCTTTCTGCAAGCAGTGTGCAACTCTGAGGGACTGAGGGTGAGCTCAACTCTCCGAAGTAAGTTGCTTTTAGACAAGGCGTTCAGCTAGCGTCTCTCGTATGGCACTTAGATGTAGCCCCTGGGTCACACAGGGAATACTAGGAAATCGCTGGATTGAGTTTGGATGCACTAGTCTGGTGGGCCGGGACTTTCCACTTACGTCTCACACAACACTTCAGGTACGCATCGGGTCTAGGCCTGTTATGAGCGCGGTGTACCTGCAGGCAGGATGTGGAAGGGACAGTCCATAAGCTGAACTCTCGGAAATGTGTGTGCTTTGCAGGCACATGTCTGCTAGACACTTTGATGGGAGCTAGGACTAAGCTACACTCTCATTGAACAAGGACGTTTGCAATGTCTGTATTGGGATCAGATACACTTGAGGAGAATCCTGTCACTTCCACAGGCTCTTCACACAACCTCTTCCTGCGCCTAACATAACAATGCTGGGACCTATGTCTACAGGCAGTCAGCATGGGGGACGGTCCTGCCCCCACCTCAGCTCGCACAAGGAAGCATGCCTGCAGGCCAGCTTTCAACTAGCTGCGTTCTTAGGGAACTGAGAACATAGCAGTAGTCTCAGCCAGGAGGTACCCAGAATACCACTCCACTACAGCTGGAGACTCCCTCCAGGTCTGCTTATTACACTTGCGTCTCACAAGCCTCTGACACACGGCCGAGGTGCAGATGTTGGAAACTCTTTCTGCAGGCAGTATGCAACTGTGAGGGACTGAGGGTGAGCTCAACTCTCCGAAGTAAGTTGCTTTTGGACAAGGCGTTCAGCTAGCGTCTCTCGTATGGCACTTAGGATTTAGCACCTTGGTCACACAGGGAATACTAGGAAATCGCTGGATTGAGCTTGGATGCACTACTCTGGTGGGCCGGGCTTTCCACTTACGTCTCACAACACTTCAGGTACGCATCGGGGCTAGGCCTGTTAGGAGCGCCGTGTACCTGCAGGCAGGATGTGGGAGGGACAGTCCATAAGCTCAACTCTCGGAAGTGTGTGTGCTTTGCAGGCACATGTCTCCCATACACTTTGATGGGAGCTAGGACCTAGCTACACTCTCAATGAACAAGGACGTTTGCAATGTCTGTATTGGGTCAGATACACTGGAGGAGAATCCTGTCACTTCCAAAGGCTCTTCACACAACCTCTTCCGTCGCCTAACATAAGGATGCTGGGACTTTTGTCGACGGGGAGTCAGGATGCGGGAGGTCCTGCCCTGAACTCAGCTCGCAGAAGGAAGCACGCCTACAGGCCAGCTTTCAACTAGGTGCGTTCCTCGAGCACTGAGAACGTAACAGTGTTCTAAGCCAGGAGGTACGCAGAATACAACTCCACTGCAGCAGGAAACACCATCCGTGTCTGCTTTTTCCACTTGCGTCTCACAAGCCTCTGACAAACGGCCGTGGTGCAGATGTTGGAAACTCTTTCTGCAAGCAGTGTGCAACTCTGAGGGACTGAGGGGGAGCTCAACTCTCCGAAGTAAGTTGCTTTTAGACAAGGCGTTCAGCTAGCGTCTCTCGTATGGCACTTAGATGTAGCCCCTGGGTCACACAGGGAATACTAGGAAATCGCTGGATTGAGTTTGGATGCACTAGTCTGGTGGGCCGGGACTTTCCACTTACGTCTCACAACACTTCAGGTACGCATCGGGGCTAGGCCTGTTAGGAGCGCGGTGTACCTGCAGGCAGGATGTGGGAGGGACAGTCCATAAACTGAACTCTCGGAAGTGTGTGTGCTTTGCAGGCACATGTCTGCTAGACACTTTGATGGGAGCTAGGACTAAGCTACACTCTCATTGAACAAGGACGTTTGCAATGTCTGAATTGGGATCAGATACACTTGAGGAGAATCCTGTCACTTCCACAGGCTCTTCACACAACCTCTTCCTGCGCCTAACATAACAATGCTGGGACCTATGTCTACAGGCAGTCAGCATGGGGGACGGTTCTGCCCCCACCTCAGCTCGCACAAGGAAGCATGCCTGCAGGCCAGCTTTCAACTAGCTGCGTTCTTAGGGAACTGAGAACATAGCAGTAGTCTCAGCCAGGAGGTACCCAGAATACCACTCCACTACAGCTGGAGACTCCCTCCAGGTCTGCTTATTACACTTGCGTCTCACAAGCCTCTGACACACGGCCGAGGTGCAGATGTTGGAAACTCTTTCTGCAGGCAGTATGCAACTGTGAGGGACTGAGGGTGAGCTCAACTCTCCGAAGTAAGTTGCTTTTGGACAAGGCGTTCAGCTAGCGTCTCTCGTATGGCACTTAGGATGTAGCACCTGGGTCACACAGGGAATACTAGGAAATCGCTGGATTGAGCTTGGATGCACTAGTCTGGTGGGCCGGGACTTTCCACTTACGTCTCACAACACTTCAGGCACGCATCGGGGCTAGGCCTGTTAGGAGCGCGGTGTACCTGCAGGCAGGATGTGGGAGGGACCGTACATAAGCTCAACTCTCGGAAGTGTGTGTGCTGTGCAGGCGAAGTCTCCCATACACTTTGATGGGAGCTAGGACCTAGCTACACTCTCAATGAACAAGGACGTTTGCAATGTCTGTATTGGGGTCAGATACACTGGAGGAGAATCTTGTCACTTCCACATGCTATTCACACAACCTCTTCCGTCGCCTAACATAAGGATGCTGGGACTTTTGTCGACGGGGAGTCAGGATGCGGGAGGTCCTGCCCTGAACTCAGCTCGCAGAAGGAAGCACGCCTACAGGCCAGCTTTCAACTAGGTGCGTTCCTCGAGCACTGAGAACGTAACAGTGTTCTAAGCCAGGAGGTACGCAGAATACAACTCCACTGCAGCAGGAGACACCATCCGGGTCTGCTTTTTCCACTTGCGTCTCACAAGCCTCTGACAAACGGCCGTGGTGCAGATGTTGGAAACTCTTTCTGCAAGCAGTGTGCAACTCTGAGGGACTGAGGGTGAGCTCAACTCTCCGAAGTAAGTTGCTTTTAGACAAGGCGTTCAGCTAGCGTCTCTCGTATGGCACTTAGATGTAGCCCCTGGGTCACACAGGGAATACTAGGAAATCGCTGGATTGAGTTTGGATGCACTAGTCTGGTGGGCCGGGACTTTCCACTTACGTCTCACACAACACTTCAGCTACGCATCGGGTCTAGGCCTGTTATGAGCGCGGTGTACCTGCAGGCAGGATGTGGAAGGGACAGTCCATAAGCTGAACTCTCGGAAATGTGTGTGCTTTGCAGGCACATGTCTGCTAGACACTTTGATGGGAGCTAGGACTAAGCTACACTCTCATTGAACAAGGACGTTTGCAATGTCTGTATTGGGATCAGATACACTTGAGGAGAATCCTGTCACTTCCACAGGCTCTTCACACAACCTCTTCCTGCGCCTAACATAACAATGCTGGGACCTATGTCTACAGGCAGTCAGCATGGGGGACGGTCCTGCCCCCACCTCAGCTCGCACAAGGAAGCATGCCTGCAGGCCAGCTTTCAACTAGCTGCGTTCTTAGGGAACTGAGAACATAGCAGTAGTCTCAGCCAGGAGGTACCCAGAATACCACTCCACTACAGCTGGAGACTCCCTCCAGGTCTGCTTATTATACTTGCGTCTCACAAGCCTCTGACACACGGCCGAGGTGCAGATGTTGGAAACTCTTTCTGCAGGCAGTATGCAACTGTGAGGGACTGAGGGTGAGCTCAACTCTCCGAAGTAAGTTGCTTTTGGACAAGGCGTTCAGCTAGCGTCTCTCGTATGGCACTTAGGATTTAGCACCTTGGTCACACAGGGAATACTAGGAAATCGCTGGATTGAGCTTGGATGCACTAGTCTGGTGGGCCGGGACTTTCCACTTACGTCTCACAACACTTCAGGTACGCATCGGGGCTAGGCCTGTTAGGAGCGCCGTGTACCTGCAGGCAGGATGTGGGAGGGACAGTCCATAAGCTCAACTCTCGGAAGTGTGTGTGCTTTGCAGGCACATGTCTCCCATACACTTTGATGGGAGCTAGGACCTAGCTACACTCTCAATGAACAAGGACGTTTGCAATGTCTGTATTGGGGTCAGATACACTGGAGGAGAATCCTGTCACTTCCAAAGGCTCTTCACACAACCTCTTCCGTCGCCTAACATAAGGATGCTGGGACTTTTGTCGACGGGGAGTCAGGATGCGGGAGGTCCTGCCCTGAACTCAGCTCGCAGAAGGAAGCACGCCTACAGGCCAGCTTTGAACTAGGTGCGTTCCTCGAGCACTGAGAACGTAACAGTGTTCTAAGCCAGGAGGTACGCAGAATACAACTCCACTGCAGCAGGAGACACCATCCGGGTCTGCTTTTTCCACTTGCGTCTCACAAGCCTCTGACAAACGGCCGTGGTGCAGATGTTGGAAACTCTTTCTGCAAGCAGTGTGCAACTCTGAGGGACTGAGGGTGAGCTCAACTCTCCGAAGTAAGTTGCTTTTAGACAAGGCGTTCAGCTAGCGTCTCTCGTATGGCACTTAGATGTAGCCCCTGGGTCACACAGGGAATACTAGGAAATCGCTGGTTTGAGTTTGGATGCCCTAGTCTGGTGGGCCGGGACTTTCCACTTACGTCTCACACAACACTTCAGGTACGCATCGGGGCTAGGCCTGTTATGAGCGCGGTGTACCTGCAGGCAGGATGTGGGAGGGACAGTCCATAAGCTGAACTCTCGGAAATGTGTGTGCTTTGCAGGCACATGTCTGCTAGACACTTTGATGGGAGCTAGGACTAAGCTACACTCTCATTGAACAAGGACGTTTGCAATGTCTGTATTGGGATCAGATACACTTGAGGAGAATCCTGTCACTTCCACAGGCTCTTCACACAACCTCTTCCTGCGCCTAACATAACAATGCTGGGACCTATGTCTACAGGCAGTCAGCATGGGGGACGGTCCTGCCCCCACCTCAGCTCGCACAAGGAAGCATGCCTGCAGGCCAGCTTTCAACTAGCTGCGTTCTTAGGGAACTGAGAACATAGCAGTAGTCTCAGCCAGGAGGTACCCAGAATACCACTCCACTACAGCTGGAGACACCCTCCAGGTCTGCTTATTCTACTTGCGTCTCACAAGCCTCTGACACACGGCCGAGGTGCAGATGTTGGAAACTCTTTCTGCAGGCAGTATGCAACTGTGAGGGACTGAGGGTGAGCTCAACTCTCCGAAGTAAGTTGCTTTTGGACAAGGCGTTCAGCTAGCGTCTCTCGTATGGCACTTAGGATGTAGCACCTGGGTCACACAGGGAATACTAGGAAATCGCTGGATTGAGCTTGGATGCACTAGTCTGGTGGGCCGGGACTTTCCACTTACGTCTCACAACACTTCAGGCACGCATCGGGGCTAGGCCTGTTAGGAGCGCGGTGTACCTGCAGGCAGGATGTGGGAGGGACCGTACATAAGCTCAACTCTCGGAAGTGTGTGTGCTGTGCAGGCGAAGTCTCCCATACACTTTGATGGGAGCTAGGACCTAGCTACACTCTCAATGAACAAGGATGTTTGCAATGTCGGTATTGGGGTCAGATACACTGGAGGAGAATCTTGTCACTTCCACATGCTATTCACACAACCTCTTCCGTCGCCTAACATAAGGATGCTGGGACTTTTGTCGACGGGGAGTCAGGATGCGGGAGGTCCTGCCCTGAACTCAGCTCGCAGAAGGAAGCACGCCTACAGGCCAGCTTTCAACTAGGTGCGTTCCTCGAGCACTGAGAACGTAACAGTGTTCTAAGCCAGGAGGTACGCAGAATACAACTCCACTGCAGCAGGAGACACCATCCGGGTCTGCTTTTTCCACTTGCGTCTCACAAGCCTCTGACAAACGGCCGTGGTGCAGATGTTGGAAACTCTTTCTGCAAGCAGTGTGCAACTCTGAGGGACTGAGGGTGAGCTCAACTCTCCGAAGTAAGTTGCTTTTAGACAAGGCGTTCAGCTAGCGTCTCTCGTATGGCACTTAGATGTAGCCCCTGGGTCACACAGGGAATACTAGGAAATCGCTGGATTGAGTTTGGATGCACTAGTCTGGTGGGCCGGGACTTTCCACTTACGTCTCACACAACACTTCAGGTACGCATCGGGGCTAGGCCTGTTATGAGCGCGGTGTACCTGCAGGCAGGATGTGGAAGTGACAGTCCATAAGCCGAACTCTCGGAAATGTGTGTGCTTTGCAGGCACATGTCTGCTAGACACTTTGATGGGAGCTAGGACTAAGCTACACTCTCATTGAACAAGGACGTTTGCAATGTCTGTATTGGGATCAGATACACTTGAGGAGAATCCTGTCACTTCCACAGGCTCTTCACACAACCTCTTCCTGCGCCTAACATAACAATGCTGGGACCTATGTCTACAGGCAGTCAGCATGGGGGACGGTCCTGCCCCCACCTCAGCTCGCACAAGGAAGCATGCCTGCAGGCCAGCTTTCAACTAGCTGCGTTCTTAGGGAACTGAGAACATAGCAGTAGTCTCAGCCAGGAGGTACCCAGAATACCACTCCACTACAGCTGGAGACTCCCTCCAGGTCTGCTTATTATACTTGCGTCTCACAAGCCTCTGACACACGGCCGAGGTGCAGATGTTGGAAACTCTTTCTGCAGGCAGTATGCAACTGTGAGGGACTGAGGGTGAGCTCAACTCTCCGAAGTAAGTTGCTTTTGGACAAGGCGTTCAGCTAGCGTCTCTCGTATGGCACTTAGGATTTAGCACCTTGGTCACACAGGGAATACCAGGAAATCGCTGGATTGAGCTTGGATGCACTAGTCTGGTGGGCCGGGACTTTCCACTTACGTCTCACAACACTTCAGGTACGCATCGGGGCTAGGCCTGTTAGGAGCGCGGTGTACCTGCAGGCAGGATGTGGGATGGACAGTCCATAAACTGAACTCTCGGAAGTGTGTGTGCTTTGCAGGCACATGTCTGCTAGACACTTTGATGGGAGCTAGGACCAAGCTACACTCTCATTGAACACGGACGTTTGCAACGTCTGTATTGAGATCAGATACACTTAAGGAGAATCTTGTCACTACCACAAGCATTTCAAACAACGTCTTCTGGCACCTAACATAAGGATGCTGGGACCTACGTCTACGGGCCAGTCAGGTAGCGCTAGGGTCCTGCCCTGACCTCAGCTCGCACAAGAAGCACGCCTTGAATCCAGCTTTCAAATAGCTGCGTTCCTCGGTCACTGAGAACGTAACAGTGTTCTAAGCCAGGAGGTACGCAGAATACAACTCCACTGCACCTGAAGACACCATCCAGGTCTGCTTATTCCACTTGCGACTCACAAGCCTCTGACAAACGAATCTGGTGCAGATGTTAGAAACTCTTTCTGCAGGCAGTATGCAACTGTGAGGGACTGAGGGTGAGCTCAACTCTCCGAAGTAAGTTGCTTCTGGACAAGGCGTTCAGCTAGCTTCTCTCGTATGGCACTTAGGATGTAGCACCTGGGTCACACAGCGAATACTAGGAAATCGCTGGATTGAGCTTGGATTCACTAGTCTGGTGGGCCGAGACTTTCCACTTACGTCTCACAACACTTCAGGCACGCATCGGGGCTAGGCCTGTTAGGAGCGCGGTGTACCTGCAGGCAGGATGTGGGAGGGACCGTATATAAGCTCAACTCTCGGAAGTGTGTGTGCTGTGCAGGCGAAGTCTCCCATACACTTTGATGGGAGCTAGGACCTAGCTACACTCTCAATGAACAAGGACGTTTGCAATGTCTGTATTGGGGTCAGATACACTGGAGGAGAATCTTGTCACTTCCACATGCTATTCACACAACCTCTTCCGTCGCCTAACATAAGGATGCTGGGACTTTTGTCGACGGGGAGTCAGGATGCGAGAGGTCCTGCCCTGAACTCAGCTCGCAGAAGGAAGCACGCCTACAAGCCAGCTTTCAACTAGGTGCGTTCCTCGAGCACTGAGAACGTAACAGTGTTCTAAGCCAGGAGGTACGCAGAATACAACTCCACTGCAGCAGGAGACACCATCCGGGTCTGCTTTTTCCACTTGCGTCTCACAAGCCTCTGACAAACGGCCGTGGTGCAGATGTTGGAAACTCTTTCTGCAAGCAGTGTGCAACTCTGAGGGACTGAGGGTGAGCTCAACTCTCCGAAGTAAGTTGTTTTTAGACAAGGCGTTCAGCTAGCGTCTCTCGTATGGCACTTAGATGTAGCCCCTGGGTCACACAGGGAATACTAGGAAATCGCTGGATTGAGTTTGGATGCACTAGTCTGGTGGGCCGGGACTTTCCACTTACGTCTCACACAACACTTCAGCTACGCATCGGGTCTAGGCCTGTTATGAGCGCGGTGTACCTGCAGGCAGGATGTGGAAGGGACAGTCCATAAGCCGAACTCTCGGAAATGTGTGTGCTTTGCAGGCACATGTCTGCTAGACACTTTGATGGGAGCTAGGACTAAGCTACACTCTCATTGAACAAGGACGTTTGCAATGTCTGTATTGGGATCAGATACACTTGAGGAGAATCCTGTCACTTCCACAGGCTCTTCACACAACCTCTTCCTGCGCCTAACATAACAATGCTGGGACCTATGTCTACAGGCAGTCAGCATGGGGGACGGTCCTGCCCCCACCTCAGCTCGCACAAGGAAGCATGCCTGCAGGCCAGCTTTCAACTAGCTGCGTTCTTAGGGAACTGAGAACATAGCAGTAGTCTCAGCCAGGAGGTACCCAGAATACCACTCCACTACAGCTGGAGACTCCCTCCAGGTCTGCTTATTATACTTGCGTCTCACAAGCCTCTGACACACGGCCGAGGTGCAGATGTTGGAAACTCTTTCTGCAGGCAGTATGCAACTGTGAGGGACTGAGGGTGAGCTCAACTCTCCGAAGTAAGTTGCTTTTGGACAAGGCGTTCAGCTAGCGTCTCTCGTATGGCACTTAGGATTTAGCACCTTGGTCACACAGGGAATACTAGGAAATCGCTGGATTGAGCTTGGATGCACTAGTCTGGTGGGCCGGGACTTTCCACTTACGTCTCACAACACTTCAGGTACGCATCGGGGCTAGGCCTGTTAGGAGCGCCGTGTACCTGCAGGCAGGATGTGGGAGGGACAGTCCATAAGCTCAACTCTCGGAAGTGTGTGTGCTTTGCAGGCACATGTCTCCCATACACTTTGATGGGAGCTAGGACCTAGCTACACTCTCAATGAACAAGGACGTTTGCAATGTCTGTATTGGGGTCAGATACACTGGAGGAGAATCCTGTCACTTCCAAAGGCTCTTCACACAACCTCTTCCGTCGCCTAACATGAGGATGCTGGGACTTTTGTCGACGGGGAGTCAGGATGCGGGAGGTCCTGCCCTGAACTCAGCTCGCAGAAGGAAGCACGCCTACAGGCCAGCTTTCAACTAGGTGCGTTCCTCGAGCACTGAGAACGTAACAGTGTTCTAAGCCAGGAGGTACGCAGAATACAACTCCACTGCAGCAGGAGACACCATCCGGGTCTGCTTTTTCCACTTGCGTCTCACAAGCCTCTGACAAACGGCCGTGGTGCAGATGTTGGAAACTCTTTCTGCAAGCAGTGTGCAACTGTGAGGGACTGAGGGGGAGCTCAACTCTCCGAAGTAAGTTGCTTTTAGACAAGGCGTTCAGCTAGCGTCTCTCGTATGGCACTTAGGATTTAGCACCTTGGTCACACAGGGAATACTAGGAAATCGCTGGATTGAGCTTGGATGCCCTAGTCTGGTGGGCCGGGACTTTCCACTTACGTCTCACACAACACTTCAGGTACGCATCGGGTCTAGGCCTGTTATGAGCGCGGTGTACCTGCAGGCAGGATGTGGGAGGGACAGTCCATAAGCTGAACTCTCGGAAGTGTGTGTGCTTTGCAGGCACATGTCTGCTAGACACTTTGATGGGAGCTAGGACTAAGCTACACTCTCATTGAACAAGGACGTTTGCAATGTCTGTATTGGGATCAGATACACTTGAGGAGAATCCTGTCACTTCCACAGGCTCTTCACACAACCTCTTCCTGCGCCTAACATAACAATGCTGGGACCTATGTCTACAGGCAGTCAGCATGGGGGACGGTCCTGCCCCCACCTCAGCTCGCACAAGGAAGCATGCCTGCAGGCCAGCTTTCAACTAGCTGCGTTCTTAGGGAACTGAGAACATAGCAGTAGTCTCAGCCAGGAGGTACCCAGAATACCACTCCACTACAGCTGGAGACACCCTCTAGGTCTGCTTATTCTACTTGCGTCTCACAAGCCTCTGACACACGGCCGAGGTGCAGATGTTGGAAACTCTTTCTGCAGGCAGTATGCAACTGTGAGGGACTGAGGGTGAGCTCAACTCTCCGAAGTAAGTTGCTTTTGGACAAGGCGTTCAGCTAGGTTCTCTCGTATGGCACTTAGATGTAGCCCCTGGGTCACACAGGGAATACTAGGAAATCGCTGGATTGAGCTTGGATGCACTAGTCTGGTGGGCCGGGACTTTCCACTTACGTCTCACAACACTTCAGGTACGCATCGGGGCTAGGCCTGTTAGGAGCGCCGTGTACCTGCAGGCAGGATGTGGGAGGGACAGTCCATAAGCTCAACTCTCGGAAGTGTGTGTGCTTTGCAGGCACATGTCTCCCATACACTTTGATGGGAGCTAGGACCTAGCTACACTCTCAATGAACAAGGACGTTTGCAATGTCTGTATTGGGGTCAGATACACTGGAGGAGAATCCTGTCACTTCCAAAGGCTCTTCACACAACCTCTTCCGTCGCCTAACATAAGGATGCTGGGACTTTTGTCGACGGGGAGTCAGGATGCGAGAGGTCCTGCCCTGAACTCAGCTCGCAGAAGGAAGCACGCCTACAAGCCAGCTTTCAAATAGCTGCGTTCCTCGGTCACTGAGAACGTAACAGTGTTCTAACCCAGGAGGTACGCAGAATACAACTCCACTGCACCTGAAGACACCATCCAGGTCTGCTTATTCCACTTGCGACTCACAAGCCTCTGACAAACGAATCTGGTGCAGATGTTAGAAACTCTTTCTGCAGGCAGTATGCAACTGTGAGGGACTGAGGGTGAGCTCAACTCTCCGAAGTAAGTTGCTTCTGGAAAGGCGTTCAGCTAGCTTCTCTCGTATGGCACTTAGGATGTAGCACCTGGGTCACACAGCGAATACTAGGAAATCGCTGGATTGAGCTTGGATGCACTAGTCTGGTGGGCCGAGACTTTCCACTTACGTCTCACAACGCTTCAGGCACGCATCGGGGCTAGGCCTGTTAGGAGCGCGGTGTACCTGCAGGCAGGATGTGGGAGGGACCGTATATAAGCTCAACTCTCGGAAGTGTGTGTGCTGTGCAGGCGAAGTCTCCCATACACTTTGATGGGAGCTAGGACCTAGCTACACTCTCAATGAACAAGGACGTTTGCAATGTCTGTATTGGGGTCAGATACACTGGAGGAGAATCTTGTCACTTCCACATGCTATTCACACAACCTCTTCCGTCGCCTAACATAAGGATGCTGGGACTTTTGTCGACGGGGAGTCAGGATGCGAGAGGTCCTGCCCTGAACTCAGCTCGCAGAAGGAAGCACGCCTACAAGCCAGCTTTCAACTAGGTGCGTTCCTCGAGCACTGAGAACGTAACAGTGTTCTAAGCCAGGAGGTACGCAGAATACAACTCCACTGCAGCAGGAGACACCATCCGGGTCTGCTTTTTCCACTTGCGTCTCACAAGCCTCTGACAAACGGCCGTGGTGCAGATGTTGGAAACTCTTTCTGCAAGCAGTGTGCAACTCTGAGGGACTGAGGGTGAGCTCAACTCTCCGAAGTAAGTTGCTTTTAGACAAGGCGTTCAGCTAGCGTCTCTCGTATGGCACTTAGATGTAGCCCCTGGGTCACACAGGGAATACTAGGAAATCGCTGGATTGAGTTTGGATGCACTAGTCTGGTGGGCCGGGACTTTCCACTTACGTCTCAAACAATACTTCAGGTACGCATCGGGTCTAGGCCTGTTATGAGTGCGGTGTACCTGCAGGCAGGATGTGGAAGGGACAGTCCATAAGCTGAACTCTCGGAAATGTGTGTGCTTTGCAGGCACATGTCTGCTAGACACTTTGATGGGAGCTAGGACTAAGCTACACTCTCATTGAACAAGGACGTTTGCAATGTCTGTATTGGGATCAGATACACTTGAGGAGAATCCTGTCACTTCCACAGGCTCTTCACACAACCTCTTACTGCGCCTAACATAACAATGCTGGGACCTATGTCTACAGGCAGTCAGCATGGGGGACGGTCCTGCCCCCACCTCAGCTCGCACAAGGAAGCATGCCTGCAGGCCAGCTTTCAACTAGCTGCGTTCTTAGGGAACTGAGAACATAGCAGTAGTCTCAGCCAGGAGGTACCCAGAATACCTCTCCACTACAGCTGGAGACTCCCTCCAGGTCTGCTTATTACACTTGCGTCTCACAAGCCTCTGACACACGGCCGAGGTGCAGATGTTGGAAACTCTTTCTGCAGGCAGTATGCAACTGTGAGGGACTGAGGGTGAGCTCAACTCTCCGAAGTAAGTTGCTTTTGGACAAGGCGTTCAGCTAGCGTCTCTCGTATGGCACTTAGGATTTAGCACCTTGGTCACACAGGGAATACTAGGAAATCGCTGGATTGAGCTTGGATGCACTAGTCTGGTGGGCCGGGACTTTCCACTTACGTCTCACAACACTTCAGGTACGCATCGGGGCTAGGCCTGTTAGGAGCGCCGTGTACCTGCAGGCAGGATGTGGGAGGGACAGTCCATAAGCTCAACTCTCGGAAGTGTGTGTGCTTTGCAGGCACATGTCTCCCATACACTTTGATGGGAGCTAGGACCTAGCTACACTCTCAATGAACAAGGACGTTTGCAATGTCTGTATTGGGTCAGATACACTGGAGGAGAATCCTGTCACTTCCAAAGGCTCTTCACACAACC
Source organism: Vulpes vulpes (assembly GCF_048418805.1). Lineage (NCBI taxonomy): Eukaryota > Metazoa > Chordata > Mammalia > Carnivora > Canidae > Vulpes > Vulpes vulpes. Next base: position 47,692,677 of record NC_132793.1, read on the forward strand.
TCTTCCGTCGCCTAACATAAGGATGCTGGGACTTTTGTCGACGGGGAGTCAGGATGCGGGAGGTCCTGCCCTGAACTCAGCTCGCAGAAGGAAGCACGCCTACAGGCCAGCTTTCAACTAGGTGCGTTCCTCGAGCACTGAGAACGTAACAGTGTTCTAAGCCAGGAGGTACGCAAAATACAACTCCACTGCAGCAGGAAACACCATCCGTGTCTGCTTTTTCCACTTGCGTCTCACAAGCCTCTGACAAACGGCCGTGGTGCAGATGTTGGAAACTCTTTCTGCAAGCAGTGTGCAACTGTGAGGGACTGAGGGGGAGCTCAACTCTCCGAAGTAAGTTGCTTTTAGACAAGGCGTTCAGCTAGCGTCTCTCGTATGGCACTTAGGATTTAGCACCTTGGTCACACAGGGAATACTAGGAAATCGCTGGATTGAGCTTGGATTCACTAGTCTGGTGGGCCGAGACTTTCCACTTACGTCTCACAACACTTCAGGCACGCATCGGGGCTAGGCCTGTTATGAGCTCGGTGTACCTGCAGGCAGGATGTGGGAGGGACCGTACATAAGCTCAACTCTCGGAAGTGTGTGTGCTGTGCAGGCGAAGTCTCCCATACACTTTGATGGGAGCTAGGACCTAGCTACACTCTCAATGAACAAGGACGTTTGCAATGTCTGTATTGGGATCAGATACACTTGAGGAGAATCCTGTCACTTCCACAGGCTCTTCACACAACCTCTTCCTGCGCCTAACATAACAATGCTGGGACCTATGTCTACAGGCAGTCAGCATGGGGGACGGTCCTGCCCCCACCTCAGCTCGCACAAGGAAGCATGCCTGCAGGCCAGCTTTCAACTAGCTGCGTTCTTAGGGAACTGAGAACATAGCAGTAGTCTCAGCCAGGAGGTACCCAGAATACCACTCCACTACAGCTGGAGACACCCTCCAGGTCTGCTTATTCTACTTGCGTCTCACAAGTCTCTGACACACGGCCGAGGTGCAGATGTTGGAAACTCTTTCTGCAGGCAGTATGCAACTGTGAGGGACTGAGGGTGAGCTCAACTCTCCGAAGTAAGTTGCTTTTGGACAAGGCGTTCAGCTAGGTTCTCTCGTATGGCACTTAGATGTAGCCCCTGGGTCACACAGGGAATACTAGGAAATCGCTGGATTGAGCTTGGATGCACTAGTCTGGTGGGCCGGGACTTTCCACTTACGTCTCACAACACTTCAGGTACGCATCGGGGCTAGGCCTGTTAGGAGCGCGGTGTACCTGCAGGCAGGATGTGGGATGGACAGTCCATAAACTGAACTCTCGGAAGTGTGTGTGCTTTGCAGGCACATGTCTGCTAGACACTTTGATGGGAGCTAGGACCAAGCTACACTCTCATTGAACAAGGACGTTTGCAACGTCTGTATTGAGATCAGATACACTTGAGGAGAATCCTGTCACTACCACAAGCATTTCAAACAACGTCTTCCGGCACCTAACATAAGGATGCTGGGACCTACGTCTACGGGCCAGTCAGGTAGCGCTAGGGTCCTGCCCTGACCTCAGCTCGCACAAGGAAGCACGCCTTGAATCCAGCTTTCAAATAGCTGCGTTCCTCGGTCACTGAGAACGTAACAGTGTTCTAAGCCAGGAGGTACGCAGAATACAACTCCACTGCACCTGAAGACACCATCCAGGTCTGCTTATTCCACTTGCGACTCAGAAGCCTCTGACAAACGAATCTGGTGCAGATGTTAGAAACTCTTTCTGCAGGCAGTATGCAACTGTGAGGGACTGAGGGTGAGCTCAACTCTCCGAAGTAAGTTGCTTCTGGACAAGGCGTTCAGCTAGCTTCTCTCGTATGGCACTTAGGATGTAGCACCTGGGTCACACAGCGAATACTAGGAAATCGCGGGATTGAGCTTGGATGCACTAGTCTGGTGGGCCGAGACTTTCCACTTACGTCTCACAACACTTCAGGCACGCATCGGGGCTAGGCCTGTTAGGAGCGCGGTGTACCTGCAGGCAGGATGTGGGAGGGACCGTACATAAGCTCAACTCTCGGAAGTGTGTGTGCTGTGCAGGCGAAGTCTCCCATACACTTTGATGGGAGCTAGGACCTAGCTACACTCTCAATGAACAAGGACGTTTGCAATGTCTGTATTGGGGTCAGATACACTGGAGGAGAATCCTGTCACTTCCACATGCTATTCACACAACCTCTTCCGTCGCCTAACATAAGGATGCTGGGACTTTTGTCGACGGGGAGTCAGGATGCGAGAGGTCCTGCCCTGAACTCAGCTCGCAGAAGGAAGCACGCCTACAAGCCAGCTTTCAACTAGGTGCGTTCCTCGAGCACTGAGAACGTAACAGTGTTCTAAGCCAGGAGGTACGCAGAATACAACTCCACTGCAGCAGGAGACACCATCCGGGTCTGCTTTTTCCACTTGCGTCTCACAAGCCTCTGACAAACGGCCGTGGTGCAGATGTTGGAAACTCTTTCTGCAAGCAGTGTGCAACTCTGAGGGACTGAGGGTGAGCTCAACTCTCCGAAGTAAGTTGCTTTTAGACAAGGCGTTCAGCTAGCGTCTCTCGTATGGCACTTAGATGTAGCCCCTGGGTCACACAGGGAATACTAGGAAATCGCTGGATTGAGTTTGGATGCACTAGTCTGGTGGGCCGGGACTTTCCACTTACGTCTCACACAACACTTCAGGTACGCATCGGGTCTAGGCCTGTTATGAGCGCGGTGTACCTGCAGGCAGGATGTGGAAGGGACAGTCCATAAGCTGAACTCTCGGAAATGTGTGTGCTTTGCAGGCACATGTCTGCTAGACACTTTGATGGGAGCTAGGACTAAGCTACACTCTCATTGAACAAGGACGTTTGCAATGTCTGTATTGGGATCAGATACACTTGAGGAGAATCCTGTCACTTCCACAGGCTCTTCACACAACCTCTTCCTGCGCCTAACATAACAATGCTGGGACCTATGTCTACAGGCAGTCAGCATGGGGGACGGTCCTGCCCCCACCTCAGCTCGCACAAGGAAGCATGCCTGCAGGCCAGCTTTCAACTAGCTGCGTTCTTAGGGAACTGAGAACATAGCAGTAGTCTCAGCCAGGAGGTACCCAGAATACCACTCCACTACAGCTGGAGACTCCCTCCAGGTCTGCTTATTACACTTGCGTCTCACAAGCCTCTGACACACGGCCGAGGTGCAGATGTTGGAAACTCTTTCTGCAGGCAGTATGCAACTGTGAGGGACTGAGGGTGAGCTCAACTCTCCGAAGTAAGTTGCTTTTGGACAAGGCGTTCAGCTAGCGTCTCTCGTATGGCACTTAGGATTTAGCACCTTGGTCACACAGGGAATACTAGGAAATCGCTGGATTGAGCTTGGATGCACTAGTCTGGTGGGCCGGGACTTTCCACTTACGTCTCACAACACTTCAGGTACGCATCGGGGCTAGGCCTGTTAGGAGCGCCGTGTACCTGCAGGCAGGATGTGGGAGGGACAGTCCATAAGCTCAACTCTCGGAAGTGTGTGTGCTTTGCAGGCACATGTCTCCCATACACTTTGATGGGAGCTAGGACCTAGCTACACTCTCAATGAACAAGGACGTTTGCAATATCTGTATTGGGTCAGATACACTGGAGGAGAATCCTGTCACTTCCAAAGGCTCTTCACACAACCTCTTCCGTCGCCTAACATAAGGATGCTGGGACTTTTGTCGACGGGGAGTCAGGATGCGGGAGGTCCTGCCCTGAACTCAGCTCGCAGAAGGAAGCACGCCTACAGGCCAGCTTTCAACTAGGTGCGTTCCTCGAGCACTGAGAACGTAACAGTGTTCTAAGCCAGGAGGTACGCAGAATACAACTCCACTGCAGCAGGAAACACCATCCGTGTCTGCTTTTTCCACTTGCGTCTCACAAGCCTCTGACAAACGGCCGTGGTGCAGATGTTGGAAACTCTTTCTGCAAGCAGTGTGCAACTGTGAGGGACTGAGGGGGAGCTCAACTCTCCGAAGTAAGTTGCTTTTAGACAAGGCGTTCAGCTAGCGTCTCTCGTATGGCACTTAGGATTTAGCACCTTGGTCACACAGGGAATACTAGGAAATCGCTGGATTGAGCTTGGATGCCCTAGTCTGGTGGGCCGGGACTTTCCACTTACGTCTCACACAACAGTTCAGGTACGCATCGGGGCTAGGCCTGTTATGAGCGCGGTGTACCTGCAGGCAGGATGTGGGAGGGACAGTCCATAAGCTGAACTCTCGGAAGTGTGTGTGCTTTTCAGGCACATGTCTGCTAGACACTTTGATGGGAGCTAGGACTAAGCTACACTCTCATTGAACAAGGACGTTTGCAATGTCTGAATTGGGATCAGATACACTTGAGGAGAATCCTGTCACTTCCACAGACTCTTCACACAACCTCTTCCTGCGCCTAACATAACAATGCTGGGACCTATGTCTACAGGCAGTCAGCATGGGGGACGGTCCTGCCCCCACCTCAGCTCGCACAAGGAAGCATGCCTGCAGGGCAGCTTTCAACAAGCTGCGTTCTTAGGGAACTGAGAACATAGCAGTAGTCTCAGCCAGGAGGTACCCAGAATACCACTCCACTACAGCTGGAGACACCCTCCAGGTCTGCTTATTCTACTTGCGTCTCACAAGCCTCTGACACACGGCCGAGGTGCAGATGTTGGAAACTCTTGCTGCAGGCAGTATGCAACTGTGAGGGACTGAGGGTGAGCTCAACTGTCCGAAGTAAGTTGCTTTTGGACAAGGCGTTCAGCTAGGTTCTCTCGTATGGCACTTAGATGTAGCCCCTGGGTCACACAGGGAATACTAGGAAATCGCTGGATTGAGCTTGGATGCACTAGTCTGGTGGGCCGGGACTTTCCACTTACGTCTCACAACACTTCAGGTACGCATCGGGGCTAGGCCTGTTAGGAGCGCGGTGTACCTGCAGGCAGGATGTGGGAGGGACCGTATATAAGCTCAACTCTCGGAAGTGTGTGTGCTGTGCAGGCGAAGTCTCCCATACACTTTGATGGGAGCTAGGACCTAGCTACACTCTCAATGAACAAGGACGTTTGCAATGTCTGTATTGGGGTCAGATACACTGGAGGAGAATCCTGTCACTTCCACATGCTATTCACACAACCTCTTCCGTCGCCTAACATAAGGATGCTGGGACTTTTGTCGACGGGGAGTCAGGATGCGAGAGGTCCTGCCCTGAACTCAGCTCGCAGAAGGAAGCACGCCTACAAGCCAGCTTTCAACTAGGTGCGTTCCTCGAGCACTGAGAACGTAACAGTGTTCTAAGCCAGGAGGTACGCAGAATACAACTCCACTGCAGCAGGAGACACCATCCGGGTCTGCTTTTTCCACTTGCGTCTCACAAGCCTCTGACAAACGGCCGTGGTGCAGATGTTGGAAACTCTTTCTGCAAGCAGTGTGCAACTCTGAGGGACTGAGGGTGAGCTCAACTCTCCGAAGTAAGTTGCTTTTAGACAAGGCGTTCAGCTAGCGTCTCTCGTATGGCACTTAGATGTAGCCCCTGGGTCACACAGGGAATACTAGGAAATCGCTGGATTGAGTTTGGATGCACTAGTCTGGTGGGCCGGGACTTTCCACTTACGTCTCAAACAATACTTCAGGTACGCATCGGGTCTAGGCCTGTTATGAGTGCGGTGTACCTGCAGGCAGGATGTGGAAGGGACAGTCCATAAGCTGAACTCTCGGAAATGTGTGTGCTTTGCAGGCACATGTCTGCTAGACACTTTGATGGGAGCTAGGACTAAGCTACACTCTCATTGAACAAGGACGTTTGCAATGTCTGTATTGGGATCAGATACACTTGAGGAGAATCCTGTCACTTCCACAGGCTCTTCACACAACCTCTTCCTGCGCCTAACATAACAATGCTGGGACCTATGTCTACAGGCAGTCAGCATGGGGGACGGTCCTGCCCCCACCTCAGCTCGCACAAGGAAGCATGCCTGCAGGGCAGCTTTCAACTAGCTGCGTTCTTAGGGAACTGAGAACATAGCAGTAGTCTCAGCCAGGAGGTACCCAGAATACCTCTCCACTACAGCTGGAGACTCCCTCCAGGTCTGCTTATTACACTTGCGTCTCACAAGCCTCTGACACACGGCCGAGGTGCAGATGTTGGAAACTCTTTCTGCAGGCAGTATGCAACTGTGAGGGACTGAGGGTGAGCTCAACTCTCCGAAGTAAGTTGCTTTTGGACAAGGCGTTCAGCTAGCGTCTCTCGTATGGCACTTAGGATTTAGCACCTTGGTCACACAGGGAATACTAGGAAATCGCTGGATTGAGCTTGGATGCACTAGTCTGGTGGGCCGGGACTTTCCACTTACGTCTCACAACACTTCAGGTACGCATCGGGGCTAGGCCTGTTAGGAGCGCCGTGTACCTGCAGGCAGGATGTGGGAGGGACAGTCCATAAGCTCAACTCTCGGAAGTGTGTGTGCTTTGCAGGCACATGTCTCCCATACACTTTGATGGGAGCTAGGACCTAGCTACACTCTCAATGAACAAGGACGTTTGCAATGTCTGTATTGGGTCAGATACACTGGAGGAGAATCCTGTCACTTCCAAAGGCTCTTCACACAACCTCTTCCGTCGCCTAACATAAGGATGCTGGGACTTTTGTCGACGGGGAGTCAGGATGCGGGAGGTCCTGCCCTGAACTCAGCTCGCAGAAGGAAGCACGCCTACAGGCCAGCTTTCAACTAGGTGCGTTCCTCGAGCACTGAGAACGTAACAGTGTTCTAAGCCAGGAGGTACGCAAAATACAACTCCACTGCAGCAGGAAACACCATCCGTGTCTGCTTTTTCCACTTGCGTCTCACAAGCCTCTGACAAACGGCCGTGGTGCAGATGTTGGAAACTCTTTCTGCAAGCAGTGTGCAACTGTGAGGGACTGAGGGGGAGCTCAACTCTCCGAAGTAAGTTGCTTTTAGACAAGGCGTTCAGCTAGCGTCTCTCGTATGGCACTTAGGATTTAGCACCTTGGTCACACAGGGAATACTAGGAAATCGCTGGATTGAGCTTGGATTCACTAGTCTGGTGGGCCGAGACTTTCCACTTACGTCTCACAACACTTCAGGCACGCATCGGGGCTAGGCCTGTTATGAGCTCGGTGTACCTGCAGGCAGGATGTGGGAGGGACCGTACATAAGCTCAACTCTCGGAAGTGTGTGTGCTGTGCAGGCGAAGTCTCCCATACACTTTGATGGGAGCTAGGACCTAGCTACACTCTCAATGAACAAGGACGTTTGCAATGTCTGTATTGGGATCAGATACACTTGAGGAGAATCCTGTCACTTCCACAGGCTCTTCACACAACCTCTTCCTGCGCCTAACATAACAATGCTGGGACCTATGTCTACAGGCAGTCAGCATGGGGGACGGTCCTGCCCCCACCTCAGCTCGCACAAGGAAGCATGCCTGCAGGCCAGCTTTCAACTAGCTGCGTTCTTAGGGAACTGAGAACATAGCAGTAGTCTCAGCCAGGAGGTACCCAGAATACCACTCCACTACAGCTGGAGACACCCTCCAGGTCTGCTTATTCTACTTGCGTCTCACAAGTCTCTGACACACGGCCGAGGTGCAGATGTTGGAAACTCTTTCTGCAGGCAGTATGCAACTGTGAGGGACTGAGGGTGAGCTCAACTCTCCGAAGTAAGTTGCTTTTGGACAAGGCGTTCAGCTAGGTTCTCTCGTATGGCACTTAGATGTAGCCCCTGGGTCACACAGGGAATACTAGGAAATCGCTGGATTGAGCTTGGATGCACTAGTCTGGTGGGCCGGGACTTTCCACTTACGTCTCACAACACTTCAGGTACGCATCGGGGCTAGGCCTGTTAGGAGCGCGGTGTACCTGCAGGCAGGATGTGGGATGGACAGTCCATAAACTGAACTCTCGGAAGTGTGTGTGCTTTGCAGGCACATGTCTGCTAGACACTTTGATGGGAGCTAGGACCAAGCTACACTCTCATTGAACAAGGACGTTTGCAACGTCTGTATTGAGATCAGATACACTTGAGGAGAATCCTGTCACTACCACAAGCATTTCAAACAACGTCTTCCGGCACCTAACATAAGGATGCTGGGACCTACGTCTACGGGCCAGTCAGGTAGCGCTAGGGTCCTGCCCTGACCTCAGCTCGCACAAGGAAGCACGCCTTGAATCCAGCTTTCAAATAGCTGCGTTCCTCGGTCACTGAGAACGTAACAGTGTTCTAAGCCAGGAGGTACGCAGAATACAACTCCACTGCACCTGAAGACACCATCCAGGTCTGCTTATTCCACTTGCGACTCAGAAGCCTCTGACAAACGAATCTGGTGCAGATGTTAGAAACTCTTTCTGCAGGCAGTATGCAACTGTGAGGGACTGAGGGTGAGCTCAACTCTCCGAAGTAAGTTGCTTCTGGACAAGGCGTTCAGCTAGCTTCTCTCGTATGGCACTTAGGATGTAGCACCTGGGTCACACAGCGAATACTAGGAAATCGCGGGATTGAGCTTGGATGCACTAGTCTGGTGGGCCGAGACTTTCCACTTACGTCTCACAACACTTCAGGCACGCATCGGGGCTAGGCCTGTTAGGAGCGCGGTGTACCTGCAGGCAGGATGTGGGAGGGACCGTACATAAGCTCAACTCTCGGAAGTGTGTGTGCTGTGCAGGCGAAGTCTCCCATACACTTTGATGGGAGCTAGGACCTAGCTACACTCTCAATGAACAAGGACGTTTGCAATGTCTGTATTGGGGTCAGATACACTGGAGGAGAATCCTGTCACTTCCACATGCTATTCACACAACCTCTTCCGTCGCCTAACATAAGGATGCTGGGACTTTTGTCGACGGGGAGTCAGGATGCGAGAGGTCCTGCCCTGAACTCAGCTCGCAGAAGGAAGCACGCCTACAAGCCAGCTTTCAACTAGGTGCGTTCCTCGAGCACTGAGAACGTAACAGTGTTCTAAGCCAGGAGGTACGCAGAATACAACTCCACTGCAGCAGGAGACACCATCCGGGTCTGCTTTTTCCACTTGCGTCTCACAAGCCTCTGACAAACGGCCGTGGTGCAGATGTTGGAAACTCTTTCTGCAAGCAGTGTGCAACTCTGAGGGACTGAGGGTGAGCTCAACTCTCCGAAGTAAGTTGCTTTTAGACAAGGCGTTCAGCTAGCGTCTCTCGTATGGCACTTAGATGTAGCCCCTGGGTCACACAGGGAATACTAGGAAATCGCTGGATTGAGTTTGGATGCACTAGTCTGGTGGGCCGGGACTTTCCACTTACGTCTCACACAACACTTCAGGTACGCATCGGGTCTAGGCCTGTTATGAGCGCGGTGTACCTGCAGGCAGGATGTGGAAGGGACAGTCCATAAGCTGAACTCTCGGAAATGTGTGTGCTTTGCAGGCACATGTCTGCTAGACACTTTGATGGGAGCTAGGACTAAGCTACACTCTCATTGAACAAGGACGTTTGCAATGTCTGTATTGGGATCAGATACACTTGAGGAGAATCCTGTCACTTCCACAGGCTCTTCACACAACCTCTTCCTGCGCCTAACATAACAATGCTGGGACCTATGTCTACAGGCAGTCAGCATGGGGGACGGTCCTGCCCCCACCTCAGCTCGCACAAGGAAGCATGCCTGCAGGCCAGCTTTCAACTAGCTGCGTTCTTAGGGAACTGAGAACATAGCAGTAGTCTCAGCCAGGAGGTACCCAGAATACCACTCCACTACAGCTGGAGACTCCCTCCAGGTCTGCTTATTACACTTGCGTCTCACAAGCCTCTGACACACGGCCGAGGTGCAGATGTTGGAAACTCTTTCTGCAGGCAGTATGCAACTGTGAGGGACTGAGGGTGAGCTCAACTCTCCGAAGTAAGTTGCTTTTGGACAAGGCGTTCAGCTAGCGTCTCTCGTATGGCACTTAGGATTTAGCACCTTGGTCACACAGGGAATACTAGGAAATCGCTGGATTGAGCTTGGATGCACTAGTCTGGTGGGCCGGGACTTTCCACTTACGTCTCACAACACTTCAGGTACGCATCGGGGCTAGGCCTGTTAGGAGCGCCGTGTACCTGCAGGCAGGATGTGGGAGGGACAGTCCATAAGCTCAACTCTCGGAAGTGTGTGTGCTTTGCAGGCACATGTCTCCCATACACTTTGATGGGAGCTAGGACCTAGCTACACTCTCAATGAACAAGGACGTTTGCAATGTCTGTATTGGGTCAGATACACTGGAGGAGAATCCTGTCACTTCCAAAGGCTCTTCACACAACCTCTTCCGTCGCCTAACATAAGGATGCTGGGACTTTTGTCGACGGGGAGTCAGGATGCGGGAGGTCCTGCCCTGAACTCAGCTCGCAGAAGGAAGCACGCCTACAGGCCAGCTTTCAACTAGGTGCGTTCCTCGAGCACTGAGAACGTAACAGTGTTCTAAGCCAGGAGGTACGCAGAATACAACTCCACTGCAGCAGGAAACACCATCCGTGTCTGCTTTTTCCACTTGCGTCTCACAAGCCTCTGACAAACGGCCGTGGTGCAGATGTTGGAAACTCTTTCTGCAAGCAGTGTGCAACTGTGAGGGACTGAGGGGGAGCTCAACTCTCCGAAGTAAGTTGCTTTTAGACAAGGCGTTCAGCTAGCGTCTCTCGTATGGCACTTAGGATTTAGCACCTTGGTCACACAGGGAATACTAGGAAATCGCTGGATTGAGCTTGGATGCCCTAGTCTGGTGGGCCGGGACTTTCCACTTACGTCTCACACAACAGTTCAGGTACGCATCGGGGCTAGGCCTGTTATGAGCGCGGTGTACCTGCAGGCAGGATGTGGGAGGGACAGTCCATAAGCTGAACTCTCGGAAGTGTGTGTGCTTTTCAGGCACATGTCTGCTAGACACTTTGATGGGAGCTAGGACTAAGCTACACTCTCATTGAACAAGGACGTTTGCAATGTCTGAATTGGGATCAGATACACTTGAGGAGAATCCTGTCACTTCCACAGGCTCTTCACACAACCTCTTCCTGCGCCTAACATAACAATGCTGGGACCTATGTCTACAGGCAGTCAGCATGGGGGACGGTCCTGCCCCCACCTCAGCTCGCACAAGGAAGCATGCCTGCAGGGCAGCTTTCAACAAGCTGCGTTCTTAGGGAACTGAGAACATAGCAGTAGTCTCAGCCAGGAGGTACCCAGAATACCACTCCACTACAGCTGGAGACACCCTCCAGGTCTGCTTATTCTACTTGCGTCTCACAAGCCTCTGACACACGGCCGAGGTGCAGATGTTGGAAACTCTTTCTGCAGGCAGTATGCAACTGTGAGGGACTGAGGGTGAGCTCAACTGTCCGAAGTAAGTTGCTTTTGGACAAGGCGTTCAGCTAGGTTCTCTCGTATGGCACTTAGATGTAGCCCCTGGGTCACACAGGGAATACTAGGAAATCGCTGGATTGAGCTTGGATGCACTAGTCTGGTGGGCCGGGACTTTCCACTTACGTCTCACAACACTTCAGGTACGCATCGGGGCTAGGCCTGTTAGGAGCGCGGTGTACCTGCAGGCAGGATGTGGGAGGGACAGTCCATAAACTGAACTCTCGGAAGTGTGTGTGCTTTGCAGGCACATGTCTGCTAGACACTTTGATGGGAGCTAGGACCAAGCTACACTCTCATTGAACAAGGACGTTTGCAACGTCTGTATTGAGATCAGATACACTTGAGGAGAATCCTGTCACTACCACAAGCATTTCAAACAACGTCTTCCGGCACCTAACATAAGTGTGCTGGGACCTACGTCTACGGGCCAGTCAGGTAGCGCTAGGGTCCTGCCCTGACCTCAGCTCGCACAAGGAAGCACGCCTTGAATCCAGCTTTCAAATAGCTGCGTTCCTCGGTCACTGAGAACGTAACAGTGTTCTAAGCCAGGAGGTACGCAGAGTACAACTCCACTGCACCTGAAGACACCATCCAGGTCTGCTTATTCCACTTGCGACTCAGAAGCCTCTGACAAACGAATCTGGTGCAGATGTTAGAAACTCTTTCTGCAGGCAGTATGCAACTGTGAGGGACTGAGGGTGAGCTCAACTCTCCGAAGTAAGTTGCTTCTGGACAAGGCGTTCAGCTAGCTTCTCTCGTATGGCACTTAGGATGTAGCACCTGGGTCACACAGCGAATACTAGGAAATCGCTGGATTGAGCTTGGATGCACTAGTCTGGTGGGCCGAGACTTTCCACTTACGTCTCACAACACTTCAGGCACGCATCGGGGCTAGGCCTGTTAGGAGCGCGGTGTACCTGCAGGCAGGATGTGGGAGGGACCGTACATAAGCTCAACTCTCGGAAGTGTGTGTGCTGTGCAGGCGAAGTCTCCCATACACTTTGATGGGAGCTAGGACCTAGCTACACTCTCAATGAACAAGGACGTTTGCAATGTCTGTATTGGGGTCAGATACACTGGAGGAGAATCCTGTCACTTCCACATGCTATTCACACAACCTCTTCCGTCGCCTAACATAAGGATGCTGGGACTTTTGTCGACGGGGAGTCAGGATGCGAGAGGTCCTGCCCTGAACTCAGCTCGCAGAAGGAAGCACGCCTACAAGCCAGCTTTCAACTAGGTGCGTTCCTCGAGCACTGAGAACGTAACAGTGTTCTAAGCCAGGAGGTACGCAGAATACAACTCCACTGCAGCAGGAGACACCATCCGGGTCTGCTTTTTCCACTTGCGTCTCACAAGCCTCTGACAAACGGCCGTGGTGCAGATGTTGGAAACTCTTTCTGCAAGCAGTGTGCAACTCTGAGGGACTGAGGGTGAGCTCAACTCTCCGAAGTAAGTTGCTTTTAGACAAGGCGTTCAGCTAGCGTCTCTCGTATGGCACTTAGATGTAGCCCCTGGGTCACACAGGGAATACTAGGAAATCGCTGGATTGAGTTTGGATGCACTAGTCTGGTGGGCCGGGACTTTCCACTTACGTCTCACACAACACTTCAGGTACGCATCGGGTCTAGGCCTGTTATGAGCGCGGTGTACCTGCAGGCAGGATGTGGAAGGGACAGTCCATAAGCTGAACTCTCGGAAATGTGTGTGCTTTGCAGGCACATGTCTGCTAGACACTTTGATGGGAGCTAGGACTAAGCTACACTCTCATTGAACAAGGACGTTTGCAATGTCTGAATTGGGATCAGATACACTTGAGGAGAATCCTGTCACTTCCACAGGCTCTTCACACAACCTCTTCCTGCGCCTAACATAACAATGCTGGGACCTATGTCTACAGGCAGTCAGCATGGGGGACGGTCCTGCCCCCACCTCAGCTCGCACAAGGAAGCATGCCTGCAGGCCAGCTTTCAACTAGCTGCGTTCTTAGGGAACTGAGAACATAGCAGTAGTCTCAGCCAGGAGGTACCCAGAATACCACTCCACTACAGCTGGAGACTCCCTCCAGGTCTGCTTATTACACTTGCGTCTCACAAGCCTCTGACACACGGCCGAGGTGCAGATGTTGGAAACTCTTTCTGCAGGCAGTATGCAACTGTGAGGGACTGAGGGTGAGCTCAACTCTCCGAAGTAAGTTGCTTTTGGACAAGGCGTTCAGCTAGCGTCTCTCGTATGGCACTTAGGATTTAGCACCTTGGTCACACAGGGAATACTAGGAAATCGCTGGATTGAGCTTGGATGCACTAGTCTGGTGGGCCGGGACTTTCCACTTACGTCTCACAACACTTCAGGTACGCATCGGGGCTAGGCCTGTTAGGAGCGCCGTGTACCTGCAGGCAGGATGTGGGAGGGACAGTCCATAAGCTCAACTCTCGGAAGTGTGTGTGCTTTGCAGGCACATGTCTCCCATACACTTTGATGGGAGCTAGGACCTAGCTACACTCTCAATGAACAAGGACGTTTGCAATATCTGTATTGGGTCAGATACACTGGAGGAGAATCCTGTCACTTCCAAAGGCTCTTCACACAACCTCTTCCGTCGCCTAACATAAGGATGCTGGGACTTTTGTCGACGGGGAGTCAGGATGCGGGAGGTCCTGCCCTGAACTCAGCTCGCAGAAGGAAGCACGCCTACAGGCCAGCTTTCAACTAGGTGCGTTCCTCGAGCACTGAGAACGTAACAGTGTTCTAAGCCAGGAGGTACGCAGAATACAACTCCACTGCAGCAGGAAACACCATCCGTGTCTGCTTTTTCCACTTGCGTCTCACAAGCCTCTGACAAACGGCCGTGGTGCAGATGTTGGAAACTCTTTCTGCAAGCAGTGTGCAACTGTGAGGGACTGAGGGGGAGCTCAACTCTCCGAAGTAAGTTGCTTTTAGACAAGGCGTTCAGCTAGCGTCTCTCGTATGGCACTTAGGATTTAGCACCTTGGTCACACAGGGAATACTAGGAAATCGCTGGATTGAGCTTGGATGCCCTAGTCTGGTGGGCCGGGACTTTCCACTTACGTCTCACACAACAGTTCAGGTACGCATCGGGGCTAGGCCTGTTATGAGCGCGGTGTACCTGCAGGCAGGATGTGGGAGGGACAGTCCATAAGCTGAACTCTCGGAAGTGTGTGTGCTTTTCAGGCACATGTCTGCTAGACACTTTGATGGGAGCTAGGACTAAGCTACACTCTCATTGAACAAGGACGTTTGCAATGTCTGAATTGGGATCAGATACACTTGAGGAGAATCCTGTCACTTCCACAGGCTCTTCACACAACCTCTTCCTGCGCCTAACATAACAATGCTGGGACCTATGTCTACAGGCAGTCAGCATGGGGGACGGTCCTGCCCCCACCTCAGCTCGCACAAGGAAGCATGCCTGCAGGGCAGCTTTCAACAAGCTGCGTTCTTAGGGAACTGAGAACATAGCAGTAGTCTCAGCCAGGAGGTACCCAGAATACCACTCCACTACAGCTGGAGACACCCTCCAGGTCTGCTTATTCTACTTGCGTCTCACAAGCCTCTGACACACGGCCGAGGTGCAGATGTTGGAAACTCTTTCTGCAGGCAGTATGCAACTGTGAGGGACTGAGGGTGAGCTCAACTGTCCGAAGTAAGTTGCTTTTGGACAAGGCGTTCAGCTAGGTTCTCTCGTATGGCACTTAGATGTAGCCCCTGGGTCACACAGGGAATACTAGGAAATCGCTGGATTGAGCTTGGATGCACTAGTCTGGTGGGCCGGGACTTTCCACTTACGTCTCACAACACTTCAGGTACGCATCGGGGCTAGGCCTGTTAGGAGCGCGGTGTACCTGCAGGCAGGATGTGGGAGGGACAGTCCATAAACTGAACTCTCGGAAGTGTGTGTGCTTTGCAGGCACATGTCTGCTAGACACTTTGATGGGAGCTAGGACCTAGCTACACTCTCATTGAACAAGGACGTTTGCAACGTCTGTATTGAGATCAGATACACTTGAGGAGAATCCTGTCACTACCACAAGCATTTCAAACAACGTCTTCCGGCACCTAACATAAGTGTGCTGGGACCTACGTCTACGGGCCAGTCAGGTAGCGCTAGGGTCCTGCCCTGACCTCAGCTCGCACAAGGAAGCACGCCTTGAATCCAGCTTTCAAATACCTGCGTTCCTCGGTCACTGAGAACGTAACAGTGTTCTAAGCCAGGAGGTACGCAGAGTACAACTCCACTGCACCTGAAGACACCATCCAGGTCTGCTTATTCCACTTGCGACTCAGAAGCCTCTGACAAACGAATCTGGTGCAGATGTTAGAAACTCTTTCTGCAGGCAGTATGCAACTGTGAGGGACTGAGGGTGAGCTCAACTCTCCGAAGTAAGTTGCTTCTGGACAAGGCGTTCAGCTAGCTTCTCTCGTATGGCACTTAGGATGTAGCACCTGGGTCACACAGCGAATACTAGGAAATCGCTGGATTGAGCTTGGATGCACTAGTCTGGTGGGCCGAGACTTTCCACTTACGTCTCACAACACTTCAGGCACGCATCGGGGCTAGGCCTGTTAGGAGCGCGGTGTACCTGCAGGCAGGATGTGGGAGGGACCGTACATAAGCTCAACTCTCGGAAGTGTGTGTGCTGTGCAGGCGAAGTCTCCCATACACTTTGATGGGAGCTAGGACCTAGCTACACTCTCAATGAACAAGGACGTTTGCAATGTCTGTATTGGGGTCAGATACACTGGAGGAGAATCCTGTCACTTCCACATGCTATTCACACAACCTCTTCCGTCGCCTAACATAAGGATGCTGGGACTTTTGTCGACGGGGAGTCAGGATGCGAGAGGTCCTGCCCTGAACTCAGCTCGCAGAAGGAAGCACGCCTACAAGCCAGCTTTCAACTAGGTGCGTTCCTCGAGCACTGAGAACGTAACAGTGTTCTAAGCCAGGAGGTACGCAGAATACAACTCCACTGCAGCAGGAGACACCATCCGGGTCTGCTTTTTCCACTTGCGTCTCACAAGCCTCTGACAAACGGCCGTGGTGCAGATGTTGGAAACTCTTTCTGCAAGCAGTGTGCAACTCTGAGGGACTGAGGGTGAGCTCAACTCTCCGAAGTAAGTTGCTTTTAGACAAGGCGTTCAGCTAGCGTCTCTCGTATGGCACTTAGATGTAGCCCCTGGGTCACACAGGGAATACTAGGAAATCGCTGGATTGAGTTTGGATGCACTAGTCTGGTGGGCCGGGACTTTCCACTTACGTCTCACACAACACTTCAGGTACGCATCGGGTCTAGGCCTGTTATGAGCGCGGTGTTCCTGCAGGCAGGATGTGGAAGGGACAGTCCATAAGCTGAACTCTCGGAAATGTGTGTGCTTTGCAGGCACATGTCTGCTAGACACTTTGATGGGAGCTAGGACTAAGCTACACTCTCATTGAACAAGGACGTTTGCAATGTCTGTATTGGGATCAGATACACTTGAGGAGAATCCTGTCACTTCCACAGGCTCTTCACACAACCTCTTCCTGCGCCTAACATAACAATGCTGGGACCTATGTCTACAGGCAGTCAGCATGGGGGACGGTCCTGCCCCCACCTCAGCTCGCACAAGGAAGCATGCCTGCAGGCCAGCTTTCAACTAGCTGCGTTCTTAGGGAACTGAGAACATAGCAGTAGTCTCAGCCAGGAGGTACCCAGAATACCACTCCACTACAGCTGGAGACTCCCTCCAGGTCTGCTTATTACACTTGCGTCTCACAAGCCTCTGACACACGGCCGAGGTGCAGATGTTGGAAACTCTTTCTGCAGGCAGTATGCAACTGTGAGGGACTGAGGGTGAGCTCAACTCTCCGAAGTAAGTTGCTTCTGGACAAGGCGTTCAGCTAGAGTCTCTCGTATGGCACTTAGGATTTAGCACCTTGGTCACACAGGGAATACTAGGAAATCGCTGGATTGAGCTTGGATGCACTAGTCTGGTGGGCCGGGACTTTCCACTTACGTCTCACAACACTTCAGGTACGCATCGGGGCTAGGCCTGTTAGGAGCGCCGTGTACCTGCAGGCAGGATGTGGGAGGGACAGTCCATAAGCTCAACTCTCGGAAGTGTGTGTGCTCTGCAGGCACATGTCTCCCATACACTTTGATGGGAGCTAGGACCTAGCTACACTCTCAATGAACAAGGACGTTTGCAATGTCTGTATTGGGTCAGATACACTGGAGGAGAATCCTGTCACTTCCAAAGGCTCTTCACACAACCGCTTCCGTCGCCTAACATAAGGATGCTGGGACTTTTGTCGACGGGGAGTCAGGATGCGGGAGGTCCTGCCCTGAACTCAGCTCGCAGAAGGAAGCACGCCTACAGGCCAGCTTTCAACTAGGTGCGTTCCTCGAGCACTGAGAACGTAACAGTGTTCTAAGCCAGGAGGTACGCAGAATACAACTCCACTGCAGCAGGAAACACCATCCGTGTCTGCTTTTTCCACTTGCGTCTCACAAGCCTCTGACAAACGGCCGTGGTGCAGATGTTGGAAACTCTTTCTGCAAGCAGTGTGCAACTGTGAGGGACTGAGGGGGAGCTCAACTCTCCGAAGTAAGTTGCTTTTAGACAAGGCGTTCAGCTAGCGTCTCTCGTATGGCACTTAGGATTTAGCACCTTGGTCACACAGGGAATACTAGGAAATCGCTGGATTGAGCTTGGATGCACTAGTCTGGTGGGCCGGGACTTTCCACTTACGTCTCACACAACACTTCAGGTACGCATCGGGTCTAGGCCTGTTATGAGCGCGGTGTACCTGCAGGCAGGATGTGGAAGGGACAATCCATAAGCTGAACTCTCGGAAATGTGTGTGCTTTGCAGGCACATGTCTGCTAGACACTTTGATGGGAGCTAGGACTAAGCTACACTCTCATTGAACAAGGACGTTTGCAATGTCTGTATTGGGATCAGATACACTTGAGGAGAATCCTGTCACTTCCACAGGCTCTTCACACAACCTCTTACTGCGCCTAACATAACAATGCTGGGACCTATGTCTACAGGCAGTCAGCATGGGGGACGGTCCTGCCCCCACCTCAGCTCGCACAAGGAAGCATGCCTGCAGGCCAGCTTTCAACTAGCTGCGTTCTTAGGGAACTGAGAACATAGCAGTAGTCTCAGCCAGGAGGTACCCAGAATACCTCTCCACTACAGCTGGAGACTCCCTCCAGGTCTGCTTATTACACTTGCGTCTCACAAGCCTCTGACACACGGCCGAGGTGCAGATGTTGGAAACTCTTTCTGCAGGCAGTATGCAACTGTGAGGGACTGAGGGTGAGCTCAACTCTCCGAAGTAAGTTGCTTTTGGACAAGGCGTTCAGCTAGCGTCTCTCGTATGGCACTTAGGATTTAGCACCTTGGTCACACAAGGAATACTAGGAAATCGCTGGATTGAGCTTGGATGCACTAGTCTGGTGGGCCGGGACTTTCCACTTACGTCTCACAACACTTCAGGTACGCATCGGGGCTAGGCCTGTTAGGAGCGCCGTGTACCTGCAGGCAGGATGTGGGAGGGACAGTCCATAAGCTCAACTCTCGGAAGTGTGTGTGCTTTGCAGGCACATGTCTCCCATACACTTTGATGGGAGCTAGGACCTAGCTACACTCTCAATGAACAAGGACGTTTGCAATGTCTGTATTGGGTCAGATACACTGGAGGAGAATCCTGTCACTTCCAAAGGCTCTTCACACAACCTCTTCCGTCGCCTAACATAAGGATGCTGGGACTTTTGTCGACGGGGAGTCAGGATGCGGGAGGTCCTGCCCTGAACTCAGCTCGCAGAAGGAAGCACGCCTACAGGCCAGCTTTCAACTAGGTGCGTTCCTCGAGCACTGAGAACGTAACAGTGTTCTAAGCCAGGAGGTACGCAAAATACAACTCCACTGCAGCAGGAAACACCATCCGTGTCTGCTTTTTCCACTTGCGTCTCACAAGCCTCTGACAAACGGCCGTGGTGCAGATGTTGGAAACTCTTTCTGCAAGCAGTGTGCAACTGTGAGGGACTGAGGGGGAGCTCAACTCTCCGAAGTAAGTTGCTTTTAGACAAGGCGTTCAGCTAGCGTCTCTCGTATGGCACTTAGGATTTAGCACCTTGGTCACACAGGGAATACTAGGAAATCGCTGGATTGAGCTTGGATTCACTAGTCTGGTGGGCCGAGACTTTCCACTTACGTCTCACAACACTTCAGGCACGCATCGGGGCTAGGCCTGTTATGAGCTCGGTGTACCTGCAGGCAGGATGTGGGAGGGACCGTACATAAGCTCAACTCTCGGAAGTGTGTGTGCTGTGCAGGCGAAGTCTCCCATACACTTTGATGGGAGCTAGGACCTAGCTACACTCTCAATGAACAAGGACGTTTGCAATGTCTGTATTGGGATCAGATACACTTGAGGAGAATCCTGTCACTTCCACAGGCTCTTCACACAACCTCTTCCTGCGCCTAACATAACAATGCTGGGACCTATGTCTACAGGCAGTCAGCATGGGGGACGGTCCTGCCCCCACCTCAGCTCGCACAAGGAAGCATGCCTGCAGGCCAGCTTTCAACTAGCTGCGTTCTTAGGGAACTGAGAACATAGCAGTAGTCTCAGCCAGGAGGTACCCAGAATACCACTCCACTACAGCTGGAGACACCCTCCAGGTCTGCTTATTCTACTTGCGTCTCACAAGTCTCTGACACACGGCCGAGGTGCAGATGTTGGAAACTCTTTCTGCAGGCAGTATGCAACTGTGAGGGACTGAGGGTGAGCTCAACTCTCCGAAGTAAGTTGCTTTTGGACAAGGCGTTCAGCTAGGTTCTCTCGTATGGCACTTAGATGTAGCCCCTGGGTCACACAGGGAATACTAGGAAATCGCTGGATTGAGCTTGGATGCACTAGTCTGGTGGGCCGGGACTTTCCACTTACGTCTCACAACACTTCAGGTACGCATCGGGGCTAGGCCTGTTAGGAGCGCGGTGTACCTGCAGGCAGGATGTGGGATGGACAGTCCATAAACTGAACTCTCGGAAGTGTGTGTGCTTTGCAGGCACATGTCTGCTAGACACTTTGATGGGAGCTAGGACCAAGCTACACTCTCATTGAACAAGGACGTTTGCAACGTCTGTATTGAGATCAGATACACTTGAGGAGAATCCTGTCACTACCACAAGCATTTCAAACAACGTCTTCCGGCACCTAACATAAGGATGCTGGGACCTACGTCTACGGGCCAGTCAGGTAGCGCTAGGGTCCTGCCCTGACCTCAGCTCGCACAAGGAAGCACGCCTTGAATCCAGCTTTCAAATAGCTGCGTTCCTCGGTCACTGAGAACGTAACACTGTTCTAAGCCAGGAGGTACGCAGAATACAACTCCACTGCACCTGAAGACACCATCCAGGTCTGCTTATTCCACTTGCGACTCACAAGCCTCTGACAAACGAATCTGGTGCAGATGTTAGAAACTCTTTCTGCAGGCAGTATGCAACTGTGAGGGACTGAGGGTGAGCTCAACTCTCCGAAGTAAGTTGCTTCTGGACAAGGCGTTCAGCTAGCTTCTCTCGTATGGCACTTAGGATGTAGCACCTGGGTCACACAGCGAATACTAGGAAATCGCTGGATTGAGCTTGGATGCACTAGTCTGGTGGGCCGAGACTTTCCACTTACGTCTCACAACACTTCAGGCACGCATCGGGGCTAGGCCTGTTAGGAGCGCGGTGTACCTGCAGGCAGGATGTGGGAGGGACCGTACATAAGCTCAACTCTCGGAAGTGTGTGTGCTGTGCAGGCGAAGTCTCCCATACACTTTGATGGGAGCTAGGACCTAGCTACACTCTCAATGAACAAGGACGTTTGCAATGTCTGTATTGGGGTCAGATACACTGGAGGAGAATCCTGTCACTTCCACATGCTATTCACACAACCTCTTCCGTCGCCTAACATAAGGATGCTGGGACTTTTGTCGACGGGGAGTCAGGATGCGAGAGGTCCTGCCCTGAACTCAGCTCGCAGAAGGAAGCACGCCTACAAGCCAGCTTTCAACTAGGTGCGTTCCTCGAGCACTGAGAACGTAACAGTGTTCTAAGCCAGGAGGTACGCAGAATACAACTCCACTGCAGCAGGAGACACCATCCGGGTATGCTTTTTCCACTTGCGTCTCACAAGCCTCTGACAAACGGCCGTGGTGCAGATGTTGGAAACTCTTTCTGCAAGCAGTGTGCAACTCTGAGGGACTGAGGGTGAGCTCAACTCTCCGAAGTAAGTTGCTTTTAGACAAGGCGTTCAGCTAGCGTCTCTCGTATGACACTTAGATGTAGCCCCTGGGTCACACAGGGAATACTAGGAAATCGCTGGATTGAGTTTGGATGCACTAGTCTGGTGGGCCGGGACTTTCCACTTACGTCTCACACAACACTTCAGGTACGCATCGGGTCTAGGCCTGTTATGAGCGCGGTGTACCTGCAGGCAGGATGTGGAAGGGACAATCCATAAGCTGAACTCTCGGAAATGTGTGTGCTTTGCAGGCACATGTCTGCTAGACACTTTGATGGGAGCTAGGACTAAGCTACACTCTCATTGAACAAGGACGTTTGCAATGTCTGTATTGGGATCAGATACACTTGAGGAGAATCCTGTCACTTCCACAGGCTCTTCACACAACCTCTTCCTGCGCCTAACATAACAATGCTGGGACCTATGTCTATAGGCAGTCAGCATGGGGGACGGTCCTGCCCCCACCTCAGCTCGCACAAGGAAGCATGCCTGCAGGCCAGCTTTCAACTAGCTGCGTTCTTAGGGAACTGAGAACATAGCAGTAGTCTCAGCCAGGAGGTACCCAGAATACCACTCCACTACAGCTGGAGACTCCCTCCAGGTCTGCTTATTACACTTGCGTCTCACAAGCCTCTGACACACGGCCGAGGTGCAGATGTTGGAAACTCTTTCTGCAGGCAGTATGCAACTGTGAGGGACTGAGGGTGAGCTCAACTCTCCGAAGTAAGTTGCTTTTGGACAAGGCGTTCAGCTAGCGTCTCTCGTATGGCACTTAGGATTTAGCACCTTGGTCACACAGGGAATACTAGGAAATCGCTGGATTGAGCTTGGATGCACTAGTCTGGTGGGCCGGGCTTTCCACTTACGTCTCACAACACTTCAGGTACGCATCGGGGCTAGGCCTGTTAGGAGCGCCGTGTACCTGCAGGCAGGATGTGGGAGGGACAGTCCATAAGCTCAAATCTCGGAAGTGTGTGTGCTTTGCAGGCACATGTCTCCCATACACTTTGATGGGAGCTAGGACCTAGCTACACTCTCAATGAACAAGGACGTTTGCAATGTCTGTATTGGGTCAGATACACTGGAGGAGAATCCTGTCACTTCCAAAGGCTCTTCACACAACCTCTTCCGTCGCCTAACATAAGGATGCTGGGACTTTTGTCGACGGGGAGTCAGGATGCGGGAGGTCCTGCCCTGAACTCAGCTCGCAGAAGGAAGCACGCCTACAGGCCAGCTTTCAACTAGGTGCGTTCCTCGAGCACTGAGAACGTAACAGTGTTCTAAGCCAGGAGGTACGCAGAATACAACTCCACTGCAGCAGGAAACACCATCCGTGTCTGCTTTTTCCACTTGCGTCTCACAAGCCTCTGACAAACGGCCGTGGTGCAGATGTTGGAAACTCTTTCTGCAAGCAGTGTGCAACTGTGAGGGACTGAGGGGGAGCTCAACTCTCCGAAGTAAGTTGCTTTTAGACAAGGCGTTCAGCTAGCGTCTCTCGTATGGCACTTAGGATTTAGCACCTTGGTCACACAGGGAATACTAGGAAATCGCTGGATTGAGCTTGGATGCCCTAGTCTGGTGGGCCGGGACTTTCCACTTACGTCTCACACAACAGTTCAGGTACGCATCGGGGCTAGGCCTGTTATGAGCGCGGTGTACCTGCAGGCAGGATGTGGGAGGGACAGTCCATAAGCTGAACTCTCGGAAGTGTGTGTGCTTTGCAGGCACATGTCTGCTAGACACTTTGATGGGAGCTAGGACTAAGCTACACTCTCATTGAACAAGGACGTTTGCAATGTCTGAATTGGGATCAGATACACTTGAGGAGAATCCTGTCACTTCCACAGGCTCTTCACACAACCTCTTCCTGCGCCTAACATAACAATGCTGGGACCTATGTCTACAGGCAGTCAGCATGGGGGACGGTCCTGCCCCCACCTCAGCTCGCACAAGGAAGCATGCCTGCAGGGCAGCTTTCAACTAGCTGCGTTCTTAGGGAACTGAGAACATAGCAGTAGTCTCAGCCAGGAGGTACCCAGAATACCACTCCACTACAGCTGGAGACACCCTCCAGGTCTGCTTATTCTACTTGCGTCTCACAAGCCTCTGACACACGGCCGAGGTGCAGATGTTGGAAACTCTTTCTGCAGGCAGTATGCAACTGTGAGGGACTGAGGGTGAGCTCAACTCTCCGAAGTAAGTTGCTTTTGGACAAGGCGTTCAGCTAGGTTCTCTCGTATGGCACTTAGATGTAGCCCCTGGGTCACACAGGGAATACTAGGAAATCGCTGGATTGAGCTTGGATGCACTAGTCTGGTGGGCCGGGACTTTCCACTTACGTCTCACAACACTTCAGGTACGCATCGGGGCTAGGCCTGTTAGGAGCGCGGTGTACCTGCAGGCAGGATGTGGGAGGGACAGTCCATAAACTGAACTCTCGGAAGTGTGTGTGCTTTGCAGGCACATGTCTGCTAGACACTTTGATGGGAGCTAGGACCAAGCTACACTCTCATTGAACAAGGACGTTTGCAACGTCTGTATTGAGATCAGATACACTTGAGGAGAATCCTGTCACTACCACAAGCATTTCAAACAACGTCTTCCGGCACCTAACATAAGGATGCTGGGACCTACGTCTACGGGCCAGTCAGGTAGCGCTAGGGTCCTGCCCTGACCTCAGCTCGCACAAGGAAGCACGCCTTGAATCCAGCTTTCAAATACCTGCGTTCCTCGGTCACTGAGAACGTAACAGTGTTCTAAGCCAGGAGGTACGCAGAATACAACTCCACTGCACCTGAAGACACCATCCAGGTCTGCTTATTCCACTTGCGACTCAGAAGCCTCTGACAAACGAATCTGGTGCAGATGTTAGAAACTCTTTCTGCAGGCAGTATGCAACTGTGAGGGACTGAGGGTGAGCTCAACTCTCCGAAGTAAGTTGCTTCTGGACAAGGCGTTCAGCTAGCTTCTCTCGTATGGCACTTAGGATGTAGCACCTGGGTCACACAGCGAATACTAGGAAATCGCTGGATTGAGCTTGGATGCACTAGTCTGGTGGGCCGAGACTTTCCACTTACGTCTCACAACACTTCAGGCACGCATCGGGGCTAGGCCTGTTAGGAGCGCGGTGTACCTGCAGGCAGGATGTGGGAGGGACCGTACATAAGCTCAACTCTCGGAAGTGTGTGTGCTGTGCAGGCGAAGTCTCCCATACACTTTGATGGGAGCTAGGACCTAGCTACACTCTCAATGAACAAGGACGTTTGCAATGTCTGTATTGGGGTCAGATACACTGGAGGAGAATCTTGTCACTTCCACATGCTATTCACACAACCTCTTCCGTCGCCTAACATAAGGATGCTGGGACTTTTGTCGACGGGGAGTCAGGATGCGAGAGGTCCTGCCCTGAACTCAGCTCGCAGAAGGAAGCACGCCTACAAGCCAGCTTTCAACTAGGTGCGTTCCTCGAGCACTGAGAACGTAACAGTGTTCTAAGCCAGGAGGTTCGCAGAATACAACTCCACTGCAGCAGGAGACACCATCCGGGTCTGCTTTTTCCACTTGCGTCTCACAAGCCTCTGACAAACGGCCGTGGTGCAGATGTTGGAAACTCTTTCTGCAAGCAGTGTGCAACTCTGAGGGACTGAGGGTGAGCTCAACTCTCCGAAGAAAGTTGCTTTTAGACAAGGCGTTCAGCTAGCGTCTCTCGTATGGCACTTAGATGTAGCCCCTGGGTCACACAGGGAATACTAGGAAATCGCTGGATTGAGTTTGGATGCACTAGTCTGGTGGGCCGGGACTTTCCACTTACGTCTCACACAACACTTCAGGTACGCATCGGGTCTAGGCCTGTTATGAGCGCGGTGTACCTGCAGGCAGGATGTGGAAGGGACAGTCCATAAGCTGAACTCTCGGAAATGTGTGTGCTTTGCAGGCACATGTCTGCTAGACACTTTGATGGGAGCTAGGACTAAGCTACACTCTCATTGAACAAGGACGTTTGCAATGTCTGTATTGGGATCAGATACACTTGAGGAGAATCCTGTCACTTCCACAGGCTCTTCACACAACCTCTTCCTGCGCCTAACATAACAATGCTGGGACCTATGTCTACAGGCAGTCAGCATGGGGGACGGTCCTGCCCCCACCTCAGCTCGCACAAGGAAGCATGCCTGCAGGCCAGCTTTCAACTAGCTGCGTTCTTAGGGAACTGAGAACATAGCAGTAGTCTCAGCCAGGAGGTACCCAGAATACCACTCCACTACAGCTGGAGACTCCCTCCAGGTCTGCTTATTACACTTGCGTCTCACAAGCCTCTGACACACGGCCGAGGTGCAGATGTTGGAAACTCTTTCTGCAGGCAGTATGCAACTGTGAGGGACTGAGGGTGAGCTCAACTCTCCGAAGTAAGTTGCTTTTGGACAAGGCGTTCAGCTAGCGTCTCTCGTATGGCACTTAGGATTTAGCACCTTGGTCACACAGGGAATACTAGGAAATCGCTGGATTGAGCTTGGATGCACTATCTGGTGGGCCGGGACTTTCCACTTACGTCTCACAACACTTCAGGTACGCATCGGGGCTAGGCCTGTTAGGAGCGCGGTGTACCTGCAGGCAGGATGTGGGAGGGACAGTCCATAAACTGAACTCTCGGAAGTGTGTGTGCTTTGCAGGCACATGTCTGCTAGACACTTTGATGGGAGCTAGGACCAAGCTACACTCTCATTGAACAAGGACGTTTGCAACGTCTGTATTGAGATCAGATACACTTGAGGAGAATCCTGTCACTACCACAAGCATTTCAAACAACGTCTTCCGGCACCTAACATAAGGATGCTGGGACCTACGTCTACGGGCCAGTCAGGTAGCGCTAGGGTCCTGCCCTGACCTCAGCTCGCACAAGGAAGCACGCCTTGAATCCAGCTTTCAAATAGCTGCGTTCCTCGGTCACTGAGAACGTAACAGTGTTCTAAGCCAGGAGGTACGCAGAATACAACTCCACTGCACCTGAAGACACCATCCAGGTCTGCTTATTCCACTTGCGACTCAGAAGCCTCTGACAAACGAATCTGGTGCAGATGTTAGAAACTCTTTCTGCAGGCAGTATGCAACTGTGAGGGACTGAGGGTGAGCTCAACTCTCCGAAGTAAGTTGCTTCTGGACAAGGCGTTCAGCTAGCTTCTCTCGTATGGCACTTAGGATGTAGCACCTGGGTCACACAGCGAATACTAGGAAATCGCTGGATTGAGCTTGGATGCACTAGTCTGGTGGGCCGAGACTTTCCACTTACGTCTCACAACACTTCAGGCACGCATCGGGGCTAGGCCTGTTATGAGCGCGGTGTACCTGCAGGCAGGATGTGGGAGGGACCGTACATAAGCTCAACTCTCGGAAGTGTGTGTGCTGTGCAGGCGAAGTCTCCCATACACTTTGATGGGAGCTAGGACCTAGCTACACTCTCAATGAACAAGGACGTTTGCAATGTCTGTATTGGGGTCAGATACACTGGAGGAGAATCCTGTCACTTCCACATGCTATTCACACAACCTCTTCCGTCGCCTAACATAAGGATGCTGGGACTTTTGTCGACGGGGAGTCAGGATGCGAGAGGTCCTGCCCTGAACTCAGCTCGCAGAAGGAAGCACGCCTACAAGCCAGCTTTCAACTAGGTGCGTTCCTCGAGCACTGAGAACGTAACAGTGTTCTAAGCCAGGAGGTACGCAGAATACAACTCCACTGCAGCAGGAGACACCATCCGGGTCTGCTTTTTCCACTTGCGTCTCACAAGCCTCTGACAAACGGCCGTGGTGCAGATGTTGGAAACTCTTTCTGCAAGCAGTGTGCAACTCTGAGGGACTGAGGGTGAGCTCAACTCTCCGAAGTAAGTTGCTTTTAGACAAGGCGTTCAGCTAGCGTCTCTCGTATGGCACTTAGATGTAGCCCCTGGGTCACACAGGGAATACTAGGAAATCGCTGGATTGAGTTTGGATGCACTAGTCTGGTGGGCCGGGACTTTCCACTTACGTCTCACACAACACTTCAGGTACGCATCGGGTCTAGGCCTGTTATGAGCGCGGTGTACCTGCAGGCAGGATGTGGAAGGGACAGTCCATAAGCTGAACTCTCGGAAATGTGTGTGCTTTGCAGGCACATGTCTGCTAGACACTTTGATGGGAGCTAGGACTAAGCTACACTCTCATTGAACAAGGACGTTTGCAATGTCTGTATTGGGATCAGATACACTTGAGGAGAATCCTGTCACTTCCACAGGCTCTTCACACAACCTCTTCCTGCGCCTAACATAACAATGCTGGGACCTATGTCTACAGGCAGTCAGCATGGGGGACGGTCCTGCCCCCACCTCAGCTCGCACAAGGAAGCATGCCTGCAGGCCAGCTTTCAACTAGCTGCGTTCTTAGGGAACTGAGAACATAGCAGTAGTCTCAGCCAGGAGGTACCCAGAATACCACTCCACTACAGCTGGAGACTCCCTCCAGGTCTGCTTATTATACTTGCGTCTCACAAGCCTCTGACACACGGCCGAGGTGCAGATGTTGGAAACTCTTTCTGCAGGCAGTATGCAACTGTGAGGGACTGAGGGTGAGCTCAAGTCTCCGAAGTAAGTTGCTTCTGGACAAGGCGTTCAGCTAGCGTCTCTCGTATGGCACTTAGGATTTAGCACCTTGGTCACACAGGGAATACTAGGAAATCGCTGGATTGAGCTTGGATGCACTAGTCTGGTGGGCCGGGACTTTCCACTTACGTCTCACAACACTTCAGGTACGCATCGGGGCTAGGCCTGTTAGGAGCGCCGTGTACCTGCAGGCAGGATGTGGGAGGGACAGTCCATAAGCTCAACTCTCGGAAGTGTGTGTGCTTTGCAGGCACATGTCTCCCATACACTTTGATGGGAGCTAGGACCTAGCTACACTCTCAATGAACAAGGACGTTTGCAATGTCTGTATTGGGTCAGATACACTGGAGGAGAATCCTGTCACTTCCAAAGGCTCTTCACACAACCTCTTCCGTCGCCTAACATAAGGATGCTGGGACTTTTGTCGACGGGGAATCAGGATGCGGGAGGTCCTGCCCTGAACTCAGCTCGCACAAGGAAGCACGCCTACAGGCCAGCTTTCAACTAGGTGCGTTCCTCGAGCACTGAGAACGTAACAGTGTTCTAAGCCAGGAGGTACGCAGAATACAACTCCACTGCAGCAGGAGACACCATCCGGGTCTGCTTTTTCCACTTGCGTCTCACAAGCCTCGGACAAACGGCCGTGGTGCAGATGTTGGAAACTCTTTCTGCAAGCAGTGTGCAACTGTGAGGGACTGAGGGGGAGCTCAACTCTCCGAAGTAAGTTGCTTTTAGACAAGGCGTTCAGCTAGCGTCTCTCGTATGGCACTTAGGATTTAGCACCTTGGTCACACAGGGAATACTAGGAAATCGCTGGATTGAGCTTGGATTCACTAGTCTGGTGGGCCGAGACTTTCCACTTACGTCTCACAACACTTCAGGTACGCATCGGGGCTAGGCCTGTTAGGAGCGCGGTGTACCTGCAGGCAGGATGTGGGATGGACAGTCCATAAACTGAACTCTCGGAAGTGTGTGTGCTTTGCAGGCACATGTCTGCTAGACACTTTGATGGGAGCTAGGACCAAGCTACACTCTCATTGAACAAGGACGTTTGCAACGTCTGTATTGAGATCAGATACACTTGAGGAGAATCCTGTCACTACCACAAGCATTTCAAACAACGTCTTCCGGCACCTAACATAAGGATGCTGGGACCTACGTCTACGGGCCAGTCAGGTAGCGCTAGGGTCCTGCCCTGACCTCAGCTCGCACAAGGAAGCACGCCTTGAATCCAGCTTTCAAATAGCTGCGTTCCTCGGTCACTGAGAACGTAACAGTGTTCTAAGCCAGGAGGTACGCAGAATACAACTCCACTGCAACTGAAGACACCATCCAGGTCTGCTTATTCCACTTGCGACTCACAAGCCTCTGACAAACGAATCTGGTGCAGATGTTAGAAACTCTTTCTGCAGGCAGTATGCAACTGTGAGGGACTGAGGGTGAGCTCAACTCTCCGAAGTAAGTTGCTTCTGGACAAGGCGTTCAGCTAGCTTCTCTCGTATGGCACTTAGGATGTAGCACCTGGGTCACACAGCGAATACTAGGAAATCGCTGGATTGAGCTTGGATGCACTAGTCTGGTGGGCCGAGACTTTCCACTTACGTCTCACAACACTTCAGGCACGCATCGGGGCTAGGCCTGTTAGGAGCGCAGTGTACCTGCAGGCAGGATGTGGGAGGGACCGTACATAAGCTCAACTCTCGGAAGTGTGTGTGCTGTGCAGGCGAAGTCTCCCATACACTTTGATGGGAGCTAGGACCTAGCTACACTCTCAATGAACAAGGACGTTTGCAATGTCTGTATTGGGGTCAGATACACTGGAGGAGAATCCTGTCACTTCCACATGCTATTCACACAACCTCTTCCGTCGCCTAACATAAGGATGCTGGGACTTTTGTCGACGGGGAGTCAGGATGCGAGAGGTCCTGCCCTGAACTCAGCTCGCAGAAGGAAGCACGCCTACAAGCCAGCTTTCAACTAGGTGCGTTCCTCGAGCACTGAGAACGTAACAGTGTTCTAAGCCAGGAGGTACGCAGAATACAACTCCACTGCAGCAGGAGACACCATCCGGGTATGCTTTTTCCACTTGCGTCTCACAAGCCTCTGACAAACGGCCGTGGTGCAGATGTTGGAAACTCTTTCTGCAAGCAGTGTGCAACTCTGAGGGACTGAGGGTGAGCTCAACTCTCCGAAGTAAGTTGCTTTTAGACAAGGCGTTCAGCTAGCGTCTCTCGTATGACACTTAGATGTAGCCCCTGGGTCACACAGGGAATACTAGGAAATCGCTGGATTGAGTTTGGATGCACTAGTCTGGTGGGCCGGGACTTTCCACTTACGTCTCAAACAACACTTCAGGTACGCATCGGGTCTAGGCCTGTTATGAGCGCGGTGTACGTGCAGGCAGGATGTGGAAGGGACAGTCCATAAGCTGAACTCTCGGAAATGTGTGTGCTTTGCAGGCACATGTCTGCTAGACACTTTGATGGGAGCTAGGACTAAGCTACACTCTCAATGAACAAGGACGTTTGCAATGTCTGTATTGGGTCAGATACACTGGAGGAGAATCCTGTCACTTCCAAAGGCTCTTCACACAACCTCTTCCGTCGCCTAACATAAGGATGCTGGGACTTTTGTCGACGGGGAGTCAGGATGCGGGAGGTCCTGCCCTGAACTCAGCTCGCAGAAGGAAGCACGCCTACAGGCCAGCTTTCAACTAGGTGCGTTCCTCGAGCACTGAGAACGTAACAGTGTTCTAAGCCAGGAGGTACGCAGAATACAACTCCACTGCAGCAGGAAACACCATCCGTGTCTGCTTTTTCCACTTGCGTCTCACAAGCCTCTGACAAACGGCCGTGGTGCAGATGTTGGAAACTCTTTCTGCAAGCAGTGTGCAACTGTGAGGGACTGAGGGGGAGCTCAACTCTCCGAAGTAAGTTGCTTTTAGACAAGGCGTTCAGCTAGCGTCTCTCGTATGGCACTTAGGATTTAGCACCTTGGTCACACAGGGAATATTGGAAATCGCTGGATTGAGCTTGATGCCCTAGTCTGGTGGGCCGGGACTTTCCACTTACGTCTCACACAACAGTTCAGGTACGCATCGGGGCTAGGCCTGTTATGAGCGCGGTGTACCTGCAGGCAGGATGTGGGAGGGACAGTCCATAAGCTGAACTCTCGGAAGTGTGTGTGCTTTGCAGGCACATGTCTGCTAGACACTTTGATGGGAGCTAGGACTAAGCTACACTCTCATTGAACAAGGACGTTTGCAATGTCTGAATTGGGATCAGATACACTTGAGGAGAATCCTGTCACTTCCACAGGCTCTTCACACAACCTCTTCCTGCGCCTAACATAACAATGCTGGGACCTATGTCTACAGGCAGTCAGCATGGGGGACGGTCCTGCCCCCACCTCAGCTCGCACAAGGAAGCATGCCTGCAGGCCAGCTTTCAACTAGCTGCGTTCTTAGGGAACTGAGAACATAGCAGTAGTCTCAGCCAGGAGGTACCCAGAATACCACTCCACTACAGCTGGAGACTCCCTCCAGGTCTGCTTATTATACTTGCGTCTCACAAGCCTCTGACACACGGCCGAGGTGCAGATGTTGGAAACTCTTTCTGCAGGCAGTATGCAACTGTGAGGGACTGAGGGTGAGCTCAAGTCTCCGAAGTAAGTTGCTTCTGGACAAGGCGTTCAGCTAGCGTCTCTCGTATGGCACTTAGGATTTAGCACCTTGGTCACACAGGGAATACTAGGAAATCGCTGGATTGAGCTTGGATGCACTAGTCTGGTGGGCCGGGACTTTCCACTTACGTCTCACAACACTTCAGGTACGCATCGGGGCTAGGCCTGTTAGGAGCGCCGTGTACCTGCAGGCAGGATGTGGGAGGGACAGTCCATAAGCTCAACTCTCGGAAGTGTGTGTGCTTTGCAGGCACATGTCTCCCATACACTTTGATGGGAGCTAGGACCTAGCTACACTCTCAATGAACAAGGACGTTTGCAACGTCTGTATTGAGATCAGATACACTTGAGGAGAATCCTGTCACTACCACAAGCATTTCAAACAACGTCTTCCGGCACCTAACATAAGGATGCTGGGACCTACGTCTACGGGCCAGTCAGGTAGCGCTAGGGTCCTGCCCTGACCTCAGCTCGCACAAGGAAGCACGCCTTGAATCCAGCTTTCAAATAGCTGCGTTCCTCGGTCACTGAGAACGTAACAGTGTTCTAAGCCAGGAGGTACGCAGAAT
Source organism: Vulpes vulpes (assembly GCF_048418805.1). Lineage (NCBI taxonomy): Eukaryota > Metazoa > Chordata > Mammalia > Carnivora > Canidae > Vulpes > Vulpes vulpes. The sequence goes on from NC_132793.1 coordinate 47,725,264, forward strand.
ACAACTCCACTGCAACTGAAGACACCATCCAGGTCTGCTTATTCCACTTGCGACTCACAAGCCTCTGACAAACGAATCTGGTGCAGATGTTAGAAACTCTTTCTGCAGGCAGTATGCAACTGTGAGGGACTGAGGGTGAGCTCAACTCTCCGAAGTAAGTTGCTTCTGGACAAGGCGTTCAGCTAGCTTCTCTCGTATGGCACTTAGGATGTAGCACCTGGGTCACACAGCGAATACTAGGAAATCGCTGGATTGAGCTTGGATGCACTAGTCTGGTGGGCCGGGACTTTCCACTTACGTCTCACAACACTTCAGGCACGCATCGGGGCTAGGCCTGTTAGGAGCGCGGTGTACCTGCAGGCAGGATGTGGGAGGGACCGTATATAAGCTCAACTCTCGGAAGTGTGTGTGCTGTGCAGGCGAAGTCTCCCATACACTTTGATGGGAGCTAGGACCTAGCTACACTCTCAATGAACAAGGACGTTTGCAATGTCTGTATTGGGGTCAGATACACTGGAGGAGAATCCTGTCACTTCCACATGCTATTCACACAACCTCTTCCGTCGCCTAACATAAGGATGCTGGGACTTTTGTCGACGGGGAGTCAGGATGCGAGAGGTCCTGCCCTGAACTCAGCTCGCAGAAGGAAGCACGCCTACAAGCCAGCTTTCAACTAGGTGCGTTCCTCGAGCACTGAGAACGTAACAGTGTTCTAAGCCAGGAGGTACGCAGAATACAACTCCACTGCAGCAGGAGACACCATCCGGGTCTGCTTTTTCCACTTGCGTCTCACAAGCCTCTGACAAACGGCCGTGGTGCAGATGTTGGAAACTCTTTCTGCAAGCAGTGTGCAACTCTGAGGGACTGAGGGTGAGCTCAACTCTCCGAAGTAAGTTGCTTTTAGACAAGGCGTTCAGCTAGCGTCTCCTGTATGGCACTTAGATGTAGCCCCTGGGTCACACAGGGAATACTAGGAAATCGCTGGATTGAGTTTGGATGCACTAGTCTGGTGGGCCGGGACTTTCCACTTACGTCTCACACAACACTTCAGGTACGCATCGGGTCTAGGCCTGTTATGAGCGCGGTGTACCTGCAGGCAGGATGTGGAAGGGACAGTCCATAAGCTGAACTCTCGGAAGTGTGTGTGCTTTGCAGGCACATGTCTGCTAGACACTTTGATGGGAGCTAGGACTAAGCTACACTCTCATTGAACAAGGACGTTTGCAATGTCTGTATTGGGATCAGATACACTTGAGGAGAATCCTGTCACTTCCACAGGCTCTTCACACAACCTCTTCCTGCGCCTAACATAACAATGCTGGGACCTATGTCTACAGGCAGTCAGCATGGGGGACGGTCCTGCCCCCACCTCAGCTCGCACAAGGAAGCATGCCTGCAGGCCAGCTTTCAACTAGCTGCGTTCTTAGGGAACTGAGAACATAGCAGTAGTCTCAGCCAGGAGGTACCCAGAATACCACTCCACTACAGCTGGAGACTCCCTCCAGGTCTGCTTATTACACTTGCGTCTCACAAGCCTCTGACACACGGCCGAGGTGCAGATGTTGGAAACTCTTTCTGCAGGCAGTATGCAACTGTGAGGGACTGAGGGTGAGCTCAACTCTCCGAAGTAAGTTGCTTTTGGACAAGGCGTTCAGCTAGCGTCTCTCGTATGGCACTTAGGATTTAGCACCTTGGTCACACAGGGAATACTAGGAAATCGCTGGATTGAGCTTGGATGCACTAGTCTGGTGGGCCGGGACTTTCCACTTACGTCTCACAACACTTCAGGTACGCATCGGGGCTAGGCCTGTTAGGAGCGCCGTGTACCTGCAGGCAGGATGTGGGAGGGACAGTCCATAAGCTCAACTCTCGGAAGTGTGTGTGCTTTGCAGGCACATGTCTCCCATACACTTTGATGGGAGCTAGGACCTAGCTACACTCTCAATGAACAAGGACGTTTGCAATGTCTGTATTGGGTCAGATACACTGGAGGAGAATCCTGTCACTTCCAAAGGCTCTTCACACAACCTCTTCCGTCGCCTAACATAAGGATGCTGGGACTTTTGTCGACGGGGAGTCAGGATGCGGGAGGTCCTGCCCTGAACTCAGCTCGCAGAAGGAAGCACGCCTACAGGCCAGCTTTCAACTAGGTGCGTTCCTCGAGCACTGAGAACGTAACAGTGTTCTAAGCCAGGAGGTACGCAGAATACAACTCCACTGCAGCAGGAAACACCATCCGTGTCTGCTTTTTCCACTTGCGTCTCACAAGCCTCTGACAAACGGCCGTGGTGCAGATGTTGGAAACTCTTTCTGCAAGCAGTGTGCAACTGTGAGGGACTGAGGGGGAGCTCAACTCTCCGAAGTAAGTTGCTTTTGGACAAGGCGTTCAGCTAGCGTCTCTCGTATGGCACTTAGGATTTAGCACCTTGGTCACACAGGGAATACTAGGAAATCGCTGGATTGAGCTTGGATGCACTAGTCTGGTGGGCCGGGACTTTCCACTTACGTCTCACACAACAGTTCAGGTACGCATCGGGGCTAGGCCTGTTATGAGCGCGGTGTACCTGCAGGCAGGATGTGGGAGGGACAGTCCATAAGCTGAACTCTCGGAAGTGTGTGTGCTGTGCAGGCGAAGTCTCCCATACACTTTGATGGGAGCTAGGACCTAGCTACACTCTCAATGAACAAGGACGTTTGCAATGTCTGAATTGGGATCAGATACACTTGAGGAGAATCCTGTCACTTCCACAGGCTCTTCACACAACCTCTTCCTGCGCCTAACATAACAATGCTGGGACCTATGTCTACAGGCAGTCAGCATGGGGGACGGTCCTGCCCCCACCTCAGCTCGCACAAGGAAGCATGCCTGCAGGGCAGCTTTCAACTAGCTGCGTTCTTAGGGAACTGAGAACATAGCAGTAGTCTCAGCCAGGAGGTACCCAGAATACCACTCCACTACAGCTGGAGACACCCTCCAGGTCTGCTTATTCTACTTGCGTCTCACAAGCCTCTGACACACGGCCGAGGTGCAGATGTTGGAAACTCTTTCTGCAGGCAGTATGCAACTGTGAGGGACTGAGGGTGAGCTCAACTCTCCGAAGTAAGTTGCTTTTGGACAAGGCGTTCAGCTAGGTTCTCTCGTATGGCACTTAGATGTAGCCCCTGGGTCACACAGCGAATACTAGGAAATCGCTGGATTGAGCTTGGATGCACTAGTCTGGTGGGCCGGGACTTTCCACTTACGTCTCACAACACTTCAGGTACGCATCGGGGCTAGGCCTGTTAGGAGCGCGGTGTACCTGCAGGCAGGATGTGGGAGGGACAGTCCATAAACTGAACTCTCGGAAGTGTGTGTGCTTTGCAGGCACATGTCTGCTAGACACTTTGATGGGAGCTAGGACCAAGCTACACTCTCATTGAACAAGGACGTTTGCAACGTCTGTATTGAGATCAGATACACTTGAGGAGAATCCTGTCACTACCACAAGCATTTCAAACAACGTCTTCCGGCACCTAACATAAGGATGCTGGGACCTACGTCTACGGGCCAGTCAGGTAGCGCTAGGGTCCTGCCCTGACCTCAGCTCGCACAAGGAAGCACGCCTTGAATCCAGCTTTCAAATACCTGCGTTCCTCGGTCACTGAGAACGTAACAGTGTTCTAAGCCAGGAGGTACGCAGAATACAACTCCACTGCACCTGAAGACACCATCCAGGTCTGCTTATTCCACTTGCGACTCACAAGCCTCTGACAAACGAATCTGGTGCAGATGTTAGAAACTCTTTCTGCAGGCAGTATGCAACTGTGAGGGACTGAGGGTGAGCTCAACTCTCCGAAGTAAGTTGCTTCTGGACAAGGCGTTCAGCTAGCTTCTCTCGTATGGCACTTAGGATGTAGCACCTGGGTCACACAGCGAATACTAGGAAATCGCTGGATTGAGCTTGGATGCACTAGTCTGGTGGGCCGAGACTTTCCACTTACGTCTCACAACACTTCAGGCACGCATCGGGGCTAGGCCTGTTAGGAGCGCGGTGTACCTGCAGGCAGGATGTGGGAGGGACCGTACATAAGCTCAACTCTCGGAAGTGTGTGTGCTGTGCAGGCGAAGTCTCCCATACACTTTGATGGGAGCTAGGACCTAGCTACACTCTCAATGAACAAGGACGTTTGCAATGTCTGTATTGGGGTCAGATACACTGGAGGAGAATCCTGTCACTTCCACATGCTATTCACACAACCTCTTCCGTCGCCTAACATAAGGATGCTGGGACTTTTGTCGACGGGGAGTCAGGATGCGAGAGGTCCTGCCCTGAACTCAGCTCGCAGAAGGAAGCACGCCTACAAGCCAGCTTTCAACTAGGTGCGTTCCTCGAGCACTGAGAACGTAACAGTGTTCTAAGCCAGGAGGTACGCAGAATACAACTCCACTGCAGCAGGAGACACCATCCGGGTCTGCTTTTTCCACTTGCGTCTCACAAGCCTCTGACAAACGGCCGTGGTGCAGATGTTGGAAACTCTTTCTGCAAGCAGTGTGCAACTCTGAGGGACTGAGGGTGAGCTCAACTCTCCGAAGTAAGTTGCTTTTACACAAGGCGTTCAGCTAGCGTCTCTCGTATGGCACTTAGATGTAGCCCCTGGGTCACACAGGGAATACTAGGAAATCGCTGGATTGAGTTTGGATGCACTAGTCTGGTGGGCCGGGACTTTCCACTTACGTCTCACACAACACTTCAGGTACGCATCGGGTCTAGGCCTGTTATGAGCGCGGTGTACCTGCAGGCAGGATGTGGAAGGGACAGTCCATAAGCTGAACTCTCGGAAGTGTGTGTGCTTTGCAGGCACATGTCTGCTAGACACTTTGATGGGAGCTAGGACTAAGCTACACTCTCATTGAACAAGGACGTTTGCAATGTCTGTATTGGGATCAGATACACTTGAGGAGAATCCTGTCACTTCCACAGGCTCTTCACACAACCTCTTCCTGCGCCTAACATAACAATGCTGGGACCTATGTCTACAGGCAGTCAGCATGGGGGACGGTCCTGCCCCCACCTCAGCTCGCACAAGGAAGCATGCCTGCAGGCCAGCTTTCAACTAGCTGCGTTCTTAGGGAACTGAGAACATAGCAGTAGTCTCAGCCAGGAGGTACCCAGAATACCACTCCACTACAGCTGGAGACTCCCTCCAGGTCTGCTTATTACACTTGCGTCTCACAAGCCTCTGACACACGGCCGAGGTGCAGATGTTGGAAACTCTTTCTGCAGGCAGTATGCAACTGTGAGGGACTGAGGGTGAGCTCAACTCTCCGAAGTAAGTTGCTTTTGGACAAGGCGTTCAGCTAGCGTCTCTCGTATGGCACTTAGGATTTAGCACCTTGGTCACACAGGGAATACTAGGAAATCGCTGGATTGAGCTTGGATGCACTAGTCTGGTGGGCCGGGACTTTCCACTTACGTCTCACAACACTTCAGGTACGCATCGGGGCTAGGCCTGTTAGGAGCGCCGTGTACCTGCAGGCAGGATGTGGGAGGGACAGTCCATAAGCTCAACTCTCGGAAGTGTGTGTGCTTTGCAGGCACATGTCTCCCATACACTTTGATGGGAGCTAGGACCTAGCTACACTCTCAATGAACAAGGACGTTTGCAATGTCTGTATTGGGTCAGATACACTGGAGGAGAATCCTGTCACTTCCAAAGGCTCTTCACACAACCTCTTCCGTCGCCTAACATAAGGATGCTGGGACTTTTGTCGACGGGGAGTCAGGATGCGGGAGGTCCTGCCCTGAACTCAGCTCGCAGAAGGAAGCACGCCTACAGGCCAGCTTTCAACTAGGTGCGTTCCTCGAGCACTGAGAACGTAACAGTGTTCTAAGCCAGGAGGTACGCAGAATACAACTCCACTGCAGCAGGAAACACCATCCGTGTCTGCTTTTTCCACTTGCGTCTCACAAGCCTCTGACAAACGGCCGTGGTGCAGATGTTGGAAACTCTTTCTGCAAGCAGTGTGCAACTGTGAGGGACTGAGGGGGAGCTCAACTCTCCGAAGTAAGTTGCTTTTAGACAAGGCGTTCAGCTAGCGTCTCTCGTATGGCACTTAGGATTTAGCACCTTGGTCACACAGGGAATACTAGGAAATCGCTGGATTGAGCTTGATGCCCTAGTCTGGTGGGCCGGGACTTTCCACTTACGTCTCACACAACAGTTCAGGTACGCATCGGGGCTAGGCCTGTTATGAGCGCGGTGTACCTGCAGGCAGGATGTGGGAGGGACAGTCCATAAGCTGAACTCTCGGAAGTGTGTGTGCTTTGCAGGCACATGTCTGCTAGACACTTTGATGGGAGCTAGGACTAAGCTACACTCTCATTGAACAAGGACGTTTGCAATGTCTGAATTGGGATCAGATACACTTGAGGAGAATCCTGTCACTTCCACAGGCTCTTCACACAACCTCTTCCTGCGCCTAACATAACAATGCTGGGACCTATGTCTACAGGCAGTCAGCATGGGGGACGGTCCTGCCCCCACCTCAGCTCGCACAAGGAAGCATGCCTGCAGGGCAGCTTTCAACTAGCTGCGTTCTTAGGGAACTGAGAACATAGCAGTAGTCTCAGCCAGGAGGTACCCAGAATACCACTCCACTACAGCTGGAGACACCCTCCAGGTCTGCTTATTCTACTTGCGTCTCACAAGCCTCTGACACACGGCCGAGGTGCAGATGTTGGAAACTCTTTCTGCAGGCAGTATGCAACTGTGAGGGACTGAGGGTGAGCTCAACTCTCCGAAGTAAGTTGCTTTTGGACAAGGCGTTCAGCTAGGTTCTCTCGTATGGCACTTAGATGTAGCCCCTGGGTCACACAGGGAATACTAGGAAATCGCTGGATTGAGCTTGGATGCACTAGTCTGGTGGGCCGGGACTTTCCACTTACGTCTCACAACACTTCAGGTACGCATCGGGGCTAGGCCTGTTAGGAGCGCCGTGTACCTGCAGGCAGGATGTGGGAGGGACAGTCCATAAGCTCAACTCTCGGAAGTGTGTGTGCTTTGCAGGCACATGTCTCCCATACACTTTGATGGGAGCTAGGACCTAGCTACACTCTCAATGAACAAGGACGTTTGCAATGTCTGTATTGGGTCAGATACACTGGAGGAGAATCCTGTCACTTCCAAAGGCTCTTCACACAACCTCTTCCGTCGCCTAACATAAGGATGCTGGGACTTTTGTCGACGGGGAATCAGGATGCGGGAGGTCCTGCCCTGAACTCAGCTCGCACAAGGAAGCACGCCTACAGGCCAGCTTTCAACTAGGTGCGTTCCTCGAGCACTGAGAACGTAACAGTGTTCTAAGCCAGGAGGTACGCAGAATACAACTCCACTGCAGCAGGAGACACCATCCGGGTCTGCTTTTTCCACTTGCGTCTCACAAGCCTCGGACAAACGGCCGTGGTGCAGATGTTGGAAACTCTTTCTGCAAGCAGTGTGCAACTGTGAGGGACTGAGGGGGAGCTCAACTCTCCGAAGTAAGTTGCTTTTAGACAAGGCGTTCAGCTAGCGTCTCTCGTATGGCACTTAGGATTTAGCACCTTGGTCACACAGGGAATACTAGGAAATCGCTGGATTGAGCTTGGATTCACTAGTCTGGTGGGCCGAGACTTTCCACTTACGTCTCACAACACTTCAGGTACGCATCGGGGCTAGGCCTGTTAGGAGCGCGGTGTACCTGCAGGCAGGATGTGGGATGGACAGTCCATAAACTGAACTCTCGGAAGTGTGTGTGCTTTGCAGGCACATGTCTGCTAGACACTTTGATGGGAGCTAGGACCAAGCTACACTCTCATTGAACAAGGACGTTTGCAACGTCTGTATTGAGATCAGATACACTTGAGGAGAATCCTGTCACTACCACAAGCATTTCAAACAACGTCTTCCGGCACCTAACATAAGGATGCTGGGACCTACGTCTACGGGCCAGTCAGGTAGCGCTAGGGTCCTGCCCTGACCTCAGCTCGCACAAGGAAGCACGCCTTGAATCCAGCTTTCAAATAGCTGCGTTCCTCGGTCACTGAGAACGTAACAGTGTTCTAAGCCAGGAGGTACGCAGAATACAACTCCACTGCAACTGAAGACACCATCCAGGTCTGCTTATTCCACTTGCGACTCACAAGCCTCTGACAAACGAATCTGGTGCAGATGTTAGAAACTCTTTCTGCAGGCAGTATGCAACTGTGAGGGACTGAGGGTGAGCTCAACTCTCCGAAGTAAGTTGCTTCTGGACAAGGCGTTCAGCTAGCTTCTCTCGTATGGCACTTAGGATGTAGCACCTGGGTCACACAGCGAATACTAGGAAATCGCTGGATTGAGCTTGGATGCACTAGTCTGGTGGGCCGAGACTTTCCACTTACGTCTCACAACACTTCAGGCACGCATCGGGGCTAGGCCTGTTAGGAGCGCAGTGTACCTGCAGGCAGGATGTGGGAGGGACCGTACATAAGCTCAACTCTCGGAAGTGTGTGTGCTGTGCAGGCGAAGTCTCCCATACACTTTGATGGGAGCTAGGACCTAGCTACACTCTCAATGAACAAGGACGTTTGCAATGTCTGTATTGGGGTCAGATACACTGGAGGAGAATCCTGTCACTTCCACATGCTATTCACACAACCTCTTCCGTCGCCTAACATAAGGATGCTGGGACTTTTGTCGACGGGGAGTCAGGATGCGAGAGGTCCTGCCCTGAACTCAGCTCGCAGAAGGAAGCACGCCTACAAGCCAGCTTTCAACTAGGTGCGTTCCTCGAGCACTGAGAACGTAACAGTGTTCTAAGCCAGGAGGTACGCAGAATACAACTCCACTGCAGCAGGAGACACCATCCGGGTATGCTTTTTCCACTTGCGTCTCACAAGCCTCTGACAAACGGCCGTGGTGCAGATGTTGGAAACTCTTTCTGCAAGCAGTGTGCAACTCTGAGGGACTGAGGGTGAGCTCAACTCTCCGAAGTAAGTTGCTTTTAGACAAGGCGTTCAGCTAGCGTCTCTCGTATGACACTTAGATGTAGCCCCTGGGTCACACAGGGAATACTAGGAAATCGCTGGATTGAGTTTGGATGCACTAGTCTGGTGGGCCGGGACTTTCCACTTACGTCTCAAACAACACTTCAGGTACGCATCGGGTCTAGGCCTGTTATGAGCGCGGTGTACGTGCAGGCAGGATGTGGAAGGGACAGTCCATAAGCTGAACTCTCGGAAATGTGTGTGCTTTGCAGGCACATGTCTGCTAGACACTTTGATGGGAGCTAGGACTAAGCTACACTCTCAATGAACAAGGACGTTTGCAATGTCTGTATTGGGTCAGATACACTGGAGGAGAATCCTGTCACTTCCAAAGGCTCTTCACACAACCTCTTCCGTCGCCTAACATAAGGATGCTGGGACTTTTGTCGACGGGGAGTCAGGATGCGGGAGGTCCTGCCCTGAACTCAGCTCGCAGAAGGAAGCACGCCTACAGGCCAGCTTTCAACTAGGTGCGTTCCTCGAGCACTGAGAACGTAACAGTGTTCTAAGCCAGGAGGTACGCAGAATACAACTCCACTGCAGCAGGAAACACCATCCGTGTCTGCTTTTTCCACTTGCGTCTCACAAGCCTCTGACAAACGGCCGTGGTGCAGATGTTGGAAACTCTTTCTGCAAGCAGTGTGCAACTGTGAGGGACTGAGGGGGAGCTCAACTCTCCGAAGTAAGTTGCTTTTAGACAAGGCGTTCAGCTAGCGTCTCTCGTATGGCACTTAGGATTTAGCACCTTGGTCACACAGGGAATATTGGAAATCGCTGGATTGAGCTTGATGCCCTAGTCTGGTGGGCCGGGACTTTCCACTTACGTCTCACACAACAGTTCAGGTACGCATCGGGGCTAGGCCTGTTATGAGCGCGGTGTACCTGCAGGCAGGATGTGGGAGGGACAGTCCATAAGCTGAACTCTCGGAAGTGTGTGTGCTTTGCAGGCACATGTCTGCTAGACACTTTGATGGGAGCTAGGACTAAGCTACACTCTCATTGAACAAGGACGTTTGCAATGTCTGAATTGGGATCAGATACACTTGAGGAGAATCCTGTCACTTCCACAGGCTCTTCACACAACCTCTTCCTGCGCCTAACATAACAATGCTGGGACCTATGTCTACAGGCAGTCAGCATGGGGGACGGTCCTGCCCCCACCTCAGCTCGCACAAGGAAGCATGCCTGCAGGCCAGCTTTCAACTAGCTGCGTTCTTAGGGAACTGAGAACATAGCAGTAGTCTCAGCCAGGAGGTACCCAGAATACCACTCCACTACAGCTGGAGACTCCCTCCAGGTCTGCTTATTATACTTGCGTCTCACAAGCCTCTGACACACGGCCGAGGTGCAGATGTTGGAAACTCTTTCTGCAGGCAGTATGCAACTGTGAGGGACTGAGGGTGAGCTCAAGTCTCCGAAGTAAGTTGCTTCTGGACAAGGCGTTCAGCTAGCGTCTCTCGTATGGCACTTAGGATTTAGCACCTTGGTCACACAGGGAATACTAGGAAATCGCTGGATTGAGCTTGGATGCACTAGTCTGGTGGGCCGGGACTTTCCACTTACGTCTCACAACACTTCAGGTACGCATCGGGGCTAGGCCTGTTAGGAGCGCCGTGTACCTGCAGGCAGGATGTGGGAGGGACAGTCCATAAGCTCAACTCTCGGAAGTGTGTGTGCTTTGCAGGCACATGTCTCCCATACACTTTGATGGGAGCTAGGACCTAGCTACACTCTCAATGAACAAGGACGTTTGCAACGTCTGTATTGAGATCAGATACACTTGAGGAGAATCCTGTCACTACCACAAGCATTTCAAACAACGTCTTCCGGCACCTAACATAAGGATGCTGGGACCTACGTCTACGGGCCAGTCAGGTAGCGCTAGGGTCCTGCCCTGACCTCAGCTCGCACAAGGAAGCACGCCTTGAATCCAGCTTTCAAATAGCTGCGTTCCTCGGTCACTGAGAACGTAACAGTGTTCTAAGCCAGGAGGTACGCAGAATACAACTCCACTGCAACTGAAGACACCATCCAGGTCTGCTTATTCCACTTGCGACTCACAAGCCTCTGACAAACGAATCTGGTGCAGATGTTAGAAACTCTTTCTGCAGGCAGTATGCAACTGTGAGGGACTGAGGGTGAGCTCAACTCTCCGAAGTAAGTTGCTTCTGGACAAGGCGTTCAGCTAGCTTCTCTCGTATGGCACTTAGGATGTAGCACCTGGGTCACACAGCGAATACTAGGAAATCGCTGGATTGAGCTTGGATGCACTAGTCTGGTGGGCCGGGACTTTCCACTTACGTCTCACAACACTTCAGGCACGCATCGGGGCTAGGCCTGTTAGGAGCGCGGTGTACCTGCAGGCAGGATGTGGGAGGGACCGTATATAAGCTCAACTCTCGGAAGTGTGTGTGCTGTGCAGGCGAAGTCTCCCATACACTTTGATGGGAGCTAGGACCTAGCTACACTCTCAATGAACAAGGACGTTTGCAATGTCTGTATTGGGGTCAGATACACTGGAGGAGAATCCTGTCACTTCCACATGCTATTCACACAACCTCTTCCGTCGCCTAACATAAGGATGCTGGGACTTTTGTCGACGGGGAGTCAGGATGCGAGAGGTCCTGCCCTGAACTCAGCTCGCAGAAGGAAGCACGCCTACAAGCCAGCTTTCAACTAGGTGCGTTCCTCGAGCACTGAGAACGTAACAGTGTTCTAAGCCAGGAGGTACGCAGAATACAACTCCACTGCAGCAGGAGACACCATCCGGGTCTGCTTTTTCCACTTGCGTCTCACAAGCCTCTGACAAACGGCCGTGGTGCAGATGTTGGAAACTCTTTCTGCAAGCAGTGTGCAACTCTGAGGGACTGAGGGTGAGCTCAACTCTCCGAAGTAAGTTGCTTTTAGACAAGGCGTTCAGCTAGCGTCTCCTGTATGGCACTTAGATGTAGCCCCTGGGTCACACAGGGAATACTAGGAAATCGCTGGATTGAGTTTGGATGCACTAGTCTGGTGGGCCGGGACTTTCCACTTACGTCTCACACAACACTTCAGGTACGCATCGGGTCTAGGCCTGTTATGAGCGCGGTGTACCTGCAGGCAGGATGTGGAAGGGACAGTCCATAAGCTGAACTCTCGGAAGTGTGTGTGCTTTGCAGGCACATGTCTGCTAGACACTTTGATGGGAGCTAGGACTAAGCTACACTCTCATTGAACAAGGACGTTTGCAATGTCTGTATTGGGATCAGATACACTTGAGGAGAATCCTGTCACTTCCACAGGCTCTTCACACAACCTCTTCCTGCGCCTAACATAACAATGCTGGGACCTATGTCTACAGGCAGTCAGCATGGGGGACGGTCCTGCCCCCACCTCAGCTCGCACAAGGAAGCATGCCTGCAGGCCAGCTTTCAACTAGCTGCGTTCTTAGGGAACTGAGAACATAGCAGTAGTCTCAGCCAGGAGGTACCCAGAATACCACTCCACTACAGCTGGAGACTCCCTCCAGGTCTGCTTATTACACTTGCGTCTCACAAGCCTCTGACACACGGCCGAGGTGCAGATGTTGGAAACTCTTTCTGCAGGCAGTATGCAACTGTGAGGGACTGAGGGTGAGCTCAACTCTCCGAAGTAAGTTGCTTTTGGACAAGGCGTTCAGCTAGCGTCTCTCGTATGGCACTTAGGATTTAGCACCTTGGTCACACAGGGAATACTAGGAAATCGCTGGATTGAGCTTGGATGCACTAGTCTGGTGGGCCGGGACTTTCCACTTACGTCTCACAACACTTCAGGTACGCATCGGGGCTAGGCCTGTTAGGAGCGCCGTGTACCTGCAGGCAGGATGTGGGAGGGACAGTCCATAAGCTCAACTCTCGGAAGTGTGTGTGCTTTGCAGGCACATGTCTCCCATACACTTTGATGGGAGCTAGGACCTAGCTACACTCTCAATGAACAAGGACGTTTGCAATGTCTGTATTGGGTCAGATACACTGGAGGAGAATCCTGTCACTTCCAAAGGCTCTTCACACAACCTCTTCCGTCGCCTAACATAAGGATGCTGGGACTTTTGTCGACGGGGAGTCAGGATGCGGGAGGTCCTGCCCTGAACTCAGCTCGCAGAAGGAAGCACGCCTACAGGCCAGCTTTCAACTAGGTGCGTTCCTCGAGCACTGAGAACGTAACAGTGTTCTAAGCCAGGAGGTACGCAGAATACAACTCCACTGCAGCAGGAAACACCATCCGTGTCTGCTTTTTCCACTTGCGTCTCACAAGCCTCTGACAAACGGCCGTGGTGCAGATGTTGGAAACTCTTTCTGCAAGCAGTGTGCAACTGTGAGGGACTGAGGGGGAGCTCAACTCTCCGAAGTAAGTTGCTTTTGGACAAGGCGTTCAGCTAGCGTCTCTCGTATGGCACTTAGGATTTAGCACCTTGGTCACACAGGGAATACTAGGAAATCGCTGGATTGAGCTTGGATGCACTAGTCTGGTGGGCCGGGACTTTCCACTTACGTCTCACACAACAGTTCAGGTACGCATCGGGGCTAGGCCTGTTATGAGCGCGGTGTACCTGCAGGCAGGATGTGGGAGGGACAGTCCATAAGCTGAACTCTCGGAAGTGTGTGTGCTGTGCAGGCGAAGTCTCCCATACACTTTGATGGGAGCTAGGACCTAGCTACACTCTCAATGAACAAGGACGTTTGCAATGTCTGAATTGGGATCAGATACACTTGAGGAGAATCCTGTCACTTCCACAGGCTCTTCACACAACCTCTTCCTGCGCCTAACATAACAATGCTGGGACCTATGTCTACAGGCAGTCAGCATGGGGGACGGTCCTGCCCCCACCTCAGCTCGCACAAGGAAGCATGCCTGCAGGGCAGCTTTCAACTAGCTGCGTTCTTAGGGAACTGAGAACATAGCAGTAGTCTCAGCCAGGAGGTACCCAGAATACCACTCCACTACAGCTGGAGACACCCTCCAGGTCTGCTTATTCTACTTGCGTCTCACAAGCCTCTGACACACGGCCGAGGTGCAGATGTTGGAAACTCTTTCTGCAGGCAGTATGCAACTGTGAGGGACTGAGGGTGAGCTCAACTCTCCGAAGTAAGTTGCTTTTGGACAAGGCGTTCAGCTAGGTTCTCTCGTATGGCACTTAGATGTAGCCCCTGGGTCACACAGCGAATACTAGGAAATCGCTGGATTGAGCTTGGATGCACTAGTCTGGTGGGCCGGGACTTTCCACTTACGTCTCACAACACTTCAGGTACGCATCGGGGCTAGGCCTGTTAGGAGCGCGGTGTACCTGCAGGCAGGATGTGGGAGGGACAGTCCATAAACTGAACTCTCGGAAGTGTGTGTGCTTTGCAGGCACATGTCTGCTAGACACTTTGATGGGAGCTAGGACCAAGCTACACTCTCATTGAACAAGGACGTTTGCAACGTCTGTATTGAGATCAGATACACTTGAGGAGAATCCTGTCACTACCACAAGCATTTCAAACAACGTCTTCCGGCACCTAACATAAGGATGCTGGGACCTACGTCTACGGGCCAGTCAGGTAGCGCTAGGGTCCTGCCCTGACCTCAGCTCGCACAAGGAAGCACGCCTTGAATCCAGCTTTCAAATACCTGCGTTCCTCGGTCACTGAGAACGTAACAGTGTTCTAAGCCAGGAGGTACGCAGAATACAACTCCACTGCACCTGAAGACACCATCCAGGTCTGCTTATTCCACTTGCGACTCACAAGCCTCTGACAAACGAATCTGGTGCAGATGTTAGAAACTCTTTCTGCAGGCAGTATGCAACTGTGAGGGACTGAGGGTGAGCTCAACTCTCCGAAGTAAGTTGCTTCTGGACAAGGCGTTCAGCTAGCTTCTCTCGTATGGCACTTAGGATGTAGCACCTGGGTCACACAGCGAATACTAGGAAATCGCTGGATTGAGCTTGGATGCACTAGTCTGGTGGGCCGAGACTTTCCACTTACGTCTCACAACACTTCAGGCACGCATCGGGGCTAGGCCTGTTAGGAGCGCGGTGTACCTGCAGGCAGGATGTGGGAGGGACCGTACATAAGCTCAACTCTCGGAAGTGTGTGTGCTGTGCAGGCGAAGTCTCCCATACACTTTGATGGGAGCTAGGACCTAGCTACACTCTCAATGAACAAGGACGTTTGCAATGTCTGTATTGGGGTCAGATACACTGGAGGAGAATCCTGTCACTTCCACATGCTATTCACACAACCTCTTCCGTCGCCTAACATAAGGATGCTGGGACTTTTGTCGACGGGGAGTCAGGATGCGAGAGGTCCTGCCCTGAACTCAGCTCGCAGAAGGAAGCACGCCTACAAGCCAGCTTTCAACTAGGTGCGTTCCTCGAGCACTGAGAACGTAACAGTGTTCTAAGCCAGGAGGTACGCAGAATACAACTCCACTGCAGCAGGAGACACCATCCGGGTCTGCTTTTTCCACTTGCGTCTCACAAGCCTCTGACAAACGGCCGTGGTGCAGATGTTGGAAACTCTTTCTGCAAGCAGTGTGCAACTCTGAGGGACTGAGGGTGAGCTCAACTCTCCGAAGTAAGTTGCTTTTACACAAGGCGTTCAGCTAGCGTCTCTCGTATGGCACTTAGATGTAGCCCCTGGGTCACACAGGGAATACTAGGAAATCGCTGGATTGAGTTTGGATGCACTAGTCTGGTGGGCCGGGACTTTCCACTTACGTCTCACACAACACTTCAGGTACGCATCGGGTCTAGGCCTGTTATGAGCGCGGTGTACCTGCAGGCAGGATGTGGAAGGGACAGTCCATAAGCTGAACTCTCGGAAGTGTGTGTGCTTTGCAGGCACATGTCTGCTAGACACTTTGATGGGAGCTAGGACTAAGCTACACTCTCATTGAACAAGGACGTTTGCAATGTCTGTATTGGGATCAGATACACTTGAGGAGAATCCTGTCACTTCCACAGGCTCTTCACACAACCTCTTCCTGCGCCTAACATAACAATGCTGGGACCTATGTCTACAGGCAGTCAGCATGGGGGACGGTCCTGCCCCCACCTCAGCTCGCACAAGGAAGCATGCCTGCAGGCCAGCTTTCAACTAGCTGCGTTCTTAGGGAACTGAGAACATAGCAGTAGTCTCAGCCAGGAGGTACCCAGAATACCACTCCACTACAGCTGGAGACTCCCTCCAGGTCTGCTTATTACACTTGCGTCTCACAAGCCTCTGACACACGGCCGAGGTGCAGATGTTGGAAACTCTTTCTGCAGGCAGTATGCAACTGTGAGGGACTGAGGGTGAGCTCAACTCTCCGAAGTAAGTTGCTTTTGGACAAGGCGTTCAGCTAGCGTCTCTCGTATGGCACTTAGGATTTAGCACCTTGGTCACACAGGGAATACTAGGAAATCGCTGGATTGAGCTTGGATGCACTAGTCTGGTGGGCCGGGACTTTCCACTTACGTCTCACAACACTTCAGGTACGCATCGGGGCTAGGCCTGTTAGGAGCGCCGTGTACCTGCAGGCAGGATGTGGGAGGGACAGTCCATAAGCTCAACTCTCGGAAGTGTGTGTGCTTTGCAGGCACATGTCTCCCATACACTTTGATGGGAGCTAGGACCTAGCTACACTCTCAATGAACAAGGACGTTTGCAATGTCTGTATTGGGTCAGATACACTGGAGGAGAATCCTGTCACTTCCAAAGGCTCTTCACACAACCTCTTCCGTCGCCTAACATAAGGATGCTGGGACTTTTGTCGACGGGGAGTCAGGATGCGGGAGGTCCTGCCCTGAACTCAGCTCGCAGAAGGAAGCACGCCTACAGGCCAGCTTTCAACTAGGTGCGTTCCTCGAGCACTGAGAACGTAACAGTGTTCTAAGCCAGGAGGTACGCAGAATACAACTCCACTGCAGCAGGAAACACCATCCGTGTCTGCTTTTTCCACTTGCGTCTCACAAGCCTCTGACAAACGGCCGTGGTGCAGATGTTGGAAACTCTTTCTGCAAGCAGTGTGCAACTGTGAGGGACTGAGGGGGAGCTCAACTCTCCGAAGTAAGTTGCTTTTAGACAAGGCGTTCAGCTAGCGTCTCTCGTATGGCACTTAGGATTTAGCACCTTGGTCACACAGGGAATACTAGGAAATCGCTGGATTGAGCTTGATGCCCTAGTCTGGTGGGCCGGGACTTTCCACTTACGTCTCACACAACAGTTCAGGTACGCATCGGGGCTAGGCCTGTTATGAGCGCGGTGTACCTGCAGGCAGGATGTGGGAGGGACAGTCCATAAGCTGAACTCTCGGAAGTGTGTGTGCTTTGCAGGCACATGTCTGCTAGACACTTTGATGGGAGCTAGGACTAAGCTACACTCTCATTGAACAAGGACGTTTGCAATGTCTGAATTGGGATCAGATACACTTGAGGAGAATCCTGTCACTTCCACAGGCTCTTCACACAACCTCTTCCTGCGCCTAACATAACAATGCTGGGACCTATGTCTACAGGCAGTCAGCATGGGGGACGGTCCTGCCCCCACCTCAGCTCGCACAAGGAAGCATGCCTGCAGGGCAGCTTTCAACTAGCTGCGTTCTTAGGGAACTGAGAACATAGCAGTAGTCTCAGCCAGGAGGTACCCAGAATACCACTCCACTACAGCTGGAGACACCCTCCAGGTCTGCTTATTCTACTTGCGTCTCACAAGCCTCTGACACACGGCCGAGGTGCAGATGTTGGAAACTCTTTCTGCAGGCAGTATGCAACTGTGAGGGACTGAGGGTGAGCTCAACTCTCCGAAGTAAGTTGCTTTTGGACAAGGCGTTCAGCTAGGTTCTCTCGTATGGCACTTAGATGTAGCCCCTGGGTCACACAGGGAATACTAGGAAATCGCTGGATTGAGCTTGGATGCACTAGTCTGGTGGGCCGGGACTTTCCACTTACGTCTCACAACACTTCAGGTACGCATCGGGGCTAGGCCTGTTAGGAGCGCGGTGTACCTGCAGGCAGGATGTGGGAGGGACAGTCCATAAACTGAACTCTCGGAAGTGTGTGTGCTTTGCAGGCACATGTCTGCTAGACACTTTGATGGGAGCTAGGACCAAGCTACACTCTCATTGAACAAGGACGTTTGCAACGTCTGTATTGAGATCAGATACACTTGAGGAGAATCCTGTCACTACCACAAGCATTTCAAACAACGTCTTCCGGCACCTAACATAAGGATGCTGGGACCTACGTCTACGGGCCAGTCAGGTAGCGCTAGGGTCCTGCCCTGACCTCAGCTCGCACAAGGAAGCACGCCTTGAATCCAGCTTTCAAATACCTGCGTTCCTCGGTCACTGAGAACGTAACAGTGTTCTAAGCCAGGAGGTACGCAGAATACAACTCCACTGCACCTGAAGACACCATCCAGGTCTGCTTATTCCACTTGCGACTCACAAGCCTCTGACAAACGAATCTGGTGCAGATGTTAGAAACTCTTTCTGCAGGCAGTATGCAACTGTGAGGGACTGAGGGTGAGCTCAACTCTCCGAAGTAAGTTGCTTCTGGACAAGGCGTTCAGCTAGCTTCTCTCGTATGGCACTTAGGATGTAGCACCTGGGTCACACAGCGAATACTAGGAAATCGCTGGATTGAGCTTGGATGCACTAGTCTGGTGGGCCGAGACTTTCCACTTACGTCTCACAACACTTCAGGCACGCATCGGGGCTAGGCCTGTTAGGAGCGCGGTGTACCTGCAGGCAGGATGTGGGAGGGACCGTACATAAGCTCAACTCTCGGAAGTGTGTGTGCTGTGCAGGCGAAGTCTCCCATACACTTTGATGGGAGCTAGGACCTAGCTACACTCTCAATGAACAAGGACGTTTGCAATGTCTGTATTGGGGTCAGATACACTGGAGGAGAATCTTGTCACTTCCACATGCTATTCACACAACCTCTTCCGTCGCCTAACATAAGGATGCTGGGACTTTTGTCGACGGGGAGTCAGGATGCGAGAGGTCCTGCCCTGAACTCAGCTCGCAGAAGGAAGCACGCCTACAAGCCAGCTTTCAACTAGGTGCGTTCCTCGAGCACTGAGAACGTAACAGTGTTCTAAGCCAGGAGGTTCGCAGAATACAACTCCACTGCAGCAGGAGACACCATCCGGGTCTGCTTTTTCCACTTGCGTCTCACAAGCCTCTGACAAACGGCCGTGGTGCAGATGTTGGAAACTCTTTCTGCAAGCAGTGTGCAACTCTGAGGGACTGAGGGTGAGCTCAACTCTCCGAAGAAAGTTGCTTTTAGACAAGGCGTTCAGCTAGCGTCTCTCGTATGGCACTTAGATGTAGCCCCTGGGTCACACAGCGAATACTAGGAAATCGCTGGATTGAGTTTGGATGCACTAGTCTGGTGGGCCGGGACTTTCCACTTACGTCTCACACAACACTTCAGGTACGCATCGGGTCTAGGCCTGTTATGAGCGCGGTGTACCTGCAGGCAGGATGTGGAAGGGACAGTCCATAAGCTGAACTCTCGGAAATGTGTGTGCTTTGCAGGCACATGTCTGCTAGACACTTTGATGGGAGCTAGGACTAAGCTACACTCTCATTGAACAAGGACGTTTGCAATGTCTGTATTGGGATCAGATACACTTGAGGAGAATCCTGTCACTTCCACAGGCTCTTCACACAACCTCTTCCTGCGCCTAACATAACAATGCTGGGACCTATGTCTACAGGCAGTCAGCATGGGGGACGGTCCTGCCCCCACCTCAGCTCGCACAAGGAAGCATGCCTGCAGGCCAGCTTTCAACTAGCTGCGTTCTTAGGGAACTGAGAACATAGCAGTAGTCTCAGCCAGGAGGTACCCAGAATACCACTCCACTACAGCTGGAGACTCCCTCCAGGTCTGCTTATTACACTTGCGTCTCACAAGCCTCTGACACACGGCCGAGGTGCAGATGTTGGAAACTCTTTCTGCAGGCAGTATGCAACTGTGAGGGACTGAGGGTGAGCTCAACTCTCCGAAGTAAGTTGCTTTTGGACAAGGCGTTCAGCTAGCGTCTCTCGTATGGCACTTAGGATTTAGCACCTTGGTCACACAGGGAATACTAGGAAATCGCTGGATTGAGCTTGGATGCACTATCTGGTGGGCCGGGACTTTCCACTTACGTCTCACAACACTTCAGGTACGCATCGGGGCTAGGCCTGTTAGGAGCGCGGTGTACCTGCAGGCAGGATGTGGGAGGGACAGTCCATAAACTGAACTCTCGGAAGTGTGTGTGCTTTGCAGGCACATGTCTGCTAGACACTTTGATGGGAGCTAGGACCTAGCTACACTCTCATTGAACAAGGACGTTTGCAACGTCTGTATTGAGATCAGATACACTTGAGGAGAATCCTGTCACTACCACAAGCATTTCAAACAACGTCTTCCGGCACCTAACATAAGTCTGCTGTGACCTACGTCTACGGGCCAGTCAGGTAGCGCTAGGGTCCTGCCCTGACCTCAGCTCGCACAAGGAAGCACGCCTTGAATCCAGCTTTCAAATACCTGCGTTCCTCGGTCACTGAGAACGTAACAGTGTTCTAAGCCAGGAGGTACGCAGAATACAACTCCACTGCACCTGAAGACACCATCCAGGTCTGCTTATTCCACTTGCGACTCAGAAGCCTCTGACAAACGAATCTGGTGCAGATGTTAGAAACTCTTTCTGCAGGCAGTATGCAACTGTGAGGGACTGAGGGTGAGCTCAACTCTCCGAAGTAAGTTGCTTCTGGACAAGGCGTTCAGCTAGCTTCTCTCGTATGGCACTTAGGATGTAGCACCTGGGTCACACAGCGAATACTAGGAAATCGCTGGATTGAGCTTGGATGCACTAGTCTGGTGGGCCGAGACTTTCCACTTACGTCTCACAACACTTCAGGCACGCATCGGGGCTAGGCCTGTTATGAGCGCGGTGTACCTGCAGGCAGGATGTGGGAGGGACCGTACATAAGCTCAACTCTCGGAAGTGTGTGTGCTGTGCAGGCGAAGTCTCCCATACACTTTGATGGGAGCTAGGACCTAGCTACACTCTCAATGAACAAGGACGTTTGCAATGTCTGTATTGGGGTCAGATACACTGGAGGAGAATCCTGTCACTTCCACATGCTATTCACACAACCTCTTCCGTCGCCTAACATAAGGATGCTGGGACTTTTGTCGACGGGGAGTCAGGATGCGAGAGGTCCTGCCCTGAACTCAGCTCGCAGAAGGAAGCACGCCTACAAGCCAGCTTTCAACTAGGTGCGTTCCTCGAGCACTGAGAACGTAACAGTGTTCTAAGCCAGGAGGTACGCAGAATACAACTCCACTGCAGCAGGAGACACCATCCGGGTCTGCTTTTTCCACTTGCGTCTCACAAGCCTCGGACAAACGGCCGTGGTGCAGATGTTGGAAACTCTTTCTGCAAGCAGTGTGCAACTCTGAGGGACTGAGGGTGAGCTCAACTCTCCGAAGTAAGTTGCTTTTACACAAGGCGTTCAGCTAGCGTCTCTCGTATGGCACTTAGATGTAGCCCCTGGGTCACACAGGGAATACTAGGAAATAGCTGGATTGAGTTTGGATGCACTAGTCTGGTGGGCCGGGACTTTCCACTTACGTCTCACACAACACTTCAGGCACGCATCGGGGCTAGGCCTGTTAGGAGCGCGGTGTACCTGCAGGCAGGATGTGGGAGGGACCGTACATAAGCTCAACTCTCGGAAGTGTGTGTGCTGTGCAGGCGAAGTCTCCCATACACTTTGATGGGAGCTAGGACTAAGCTACACTCTCATTGAACAAGGACGTTTGCAATGTCTGTATTGGGATCAGATACACTTGAGGAGAATCCTGTCACTTCCACAGGCTCTTCACACAACCTCTTCCTGCGCCTAACATAACAATGCTGGGACCTATGTCTACAGGCAGTCAGCATGGGGGACGGTCCTGCCCCCACCTCAGCTCGCACAAGGAAGCATGCCTGCAGGCCAGCTTTCAACTAGCTGCGTTCTTAGGGAACTGAGAACATAGCAGTAGTCTCAGCCAGGAGGTACCCAGAATACCACTCCACACAGCTGGAGACTCCCTCCAGGTCTGCTTATTATACTTGCGTCTCACAAGCCTCTGACACACGGCCGAGGTGCAGATGTTGGAAACTCTTTCTGCAGGCAGTATGCAACTGTGAGGGACTGAGGGTGAGCTCAAGTCTCCGAAGTAAGTTGCTTTTGGACAAGGCGTTCAGCTAGCGTCTCTCGTATGGCACTTAGGATTTAGCACCTTGGTCACACAGGGAATACTAGGAAATCGCTGGATTGAGCTTGGATGCACTAGTCTGGTGGGCCGGGACTTTCCACTTACGTCTCACAACACTTCAGGTACGCATCGGGGCTAGGCCTGTTAGGAGCGCCGTGTACCTGCAGGCAGGATGTGGGAGGGACAGTCCATAAGCTCAACTCTCGGAAGTGTGTGTGCTTTGCAGGCACATGTCTCCCATACACTTTGATGGGAGCTAGGACCTAGCTACACTCTCAATGAACAAGGACGTTTGCAATGTCTGTATTGGGTCAGATACACTGGAGGAGAATCCTGTCACTTCCAAAGGCTCTTCACACAACCTCTTCCGTCGCCTAACATAAGGATGCTGGGACTTTTGTCGACGGGGAATCAGGATGCGGGAGGTCCTGCCCTGAACTCAGCTCGCACAAGGAAGCACGCCTACAGGCCAGCTTTCAACTAGGTGCGTTCCTCGAGCACTGAGAACGTAACAGTGTTCTAAGCCAGGAGGTACGCAGAATACAACTCCACTGCAGCAGGAGACACCATCCGGGTCTGCTTTTTCCACTTGCGTCTCACAAGCCTCTGACAAACGGCCGTGGTGCAGATGTTGGAAACTCTTTCTGCAAGCAGTGTGCAACTGTGAGGGACTGAGGGGGAGCTCAACTCTCCGAAGTAAGTTGCTTTTGGACAAGGCGTTCAGCTAGCGTCTCTCGTATGGCACTTAGGATTTAGCACCTTGGTCACACAGGGAATACTAGGAAATCGCTGGATTGAGCTTGGATGCACTAGTCTGGTGGGCCGGGACTTTCCACTTACGTCTCACACAACAGTTCAGGTACGCATCGGGGCTAGGCCTGTTATGAGCGCGGTGTACCTGCAGGCAGGATGTGGGAGGGACAGTCCATAAGCTGAACTCTCGGAAGTGTGTGTGCTGTGCAGGCGAAGTCTCCCATACACTTTGATGGGAGCTAGGACCTAGCTACACTCTCAATGAACAAGGACGTTTGCAATGTCTGAATTGGGATCAGATACACTTGAGGAGAATCCTGTCACTTCCACAGGCTCTTCACACAACCTCTTCCTGCGCCTAACATAACAATGCTGGGACCTATGTCTACAGGCAGTCAGCATGGGGGACGGTCCTGCCCCCACCTCAGCTCGCACAAGGAAGCATGCCTGCAGGGCAGCTTTCAACTAGCTGCGTTCTTAGGGAACTGAGAACATAGCAGTAGTCTCAGCCAGGAGGTACCCAGAATACCACTCCACTACAGCTGGAGACACCCTCCAGGTCTGCTTATTCTACTTGCGTCTCACAAGCCTCTGACACACGGCCGAGGTGCAGATGTTGGAAACTCTTTCTGCAGGCAGTATGCAACTGTGAGGGACTGAGGGTGAGCTCAACTGTCCGAAGTAAGTTGCTTTTGGACAAGGCGTTCAGCTAGGTTCTCTCGTATGGCACTTAGATGTAGCCCCTGGGTCACACAGCGAATACTAGGAAATCGCTGGATTGAGCTTGGATGCACTAGTCTGGTGGGCCGGGACTTTCCACTTACGTCTCACAACACTTCAGGTACGCATCGGGGCTAGGCCTGTTAGGAGCGCGGTGTACCTGCAGGCAGGATGTGGGAGGGACAGTCCATAAACTGAACTCTCGGAAGTGTGTGTGCTTTGCAGGCACATGTCTGCTAGACACTTTGATGGGAGCTAGGACCAAGCTACACTCTCATTGAACAAGGACGTTTGCAACGTCTGTATTGAGATCAGATACACTTGAGGAGAATCCTGTCACTACCACAAGCATTTCAAACAACGTCTTCCGGCACCTAACATAAGGATGCTGGGACCTACGTCTACGGGCCAGTCAGGTAGCGCTAGGGTCCTGCCCTGACCTCAGCTCGCACAAGGAAGCACGCCTTGAATCCAGCTTTCAAATAGCTGCGTTCCTCGGTCACTGAGAACGTAACAGTGTTCTAAGCCAGGAGGTACGCAGAATACAACTCCACTGCACCTGAAGACACCATCCAGGTCTGCTTATTCCACTTGCGACTCACAAGCCTCTGACAAACGAATCTGGTGCAGATGTTAGAAACTCTTTCTGCAGGCAGTATGCAACTGTGAGGGACTGAGGGTGAGCTCAACTCTCCGAAGTAAGTTGCTTCTGGACAAGGCGTTCAGCTAGCTTCTCTCGTATGGCACTTAGGATGTAGCACCTGGGTCACACAGCGAATACTAGGAAATCGCTGGATTGAGCTTGGATGCACTAGTCTGGTGGGCCGAGACTTTCCACTTACGTCTCACAACACTTCAGGCACGCATCGGGGCTAGGCCTGTTAGGAGCGCGGTGTACCTGCAGGCAGGATGTGGGAGGGACCGTACATAAGCTCAACTCTCGGAAGTGTGTGTGCTGTGCAGGCGAAGTCTCCCATACACTTTGATGGGAGCTAGGACCTAGCTACACTCTCAATGAACAAGGACGTTTGCAATGTCTGTATTGGGGTCAGATACACTGGAGGAGAATCCTGTCACTTCCACATGCTATTCACACAACCTCTTCCGTCGCCTAACATAAGGATGCTGGGACTTTTGTCGACGGGGAGTCAGGATGCGAGAGGTCCTGCCCTGAACTCAGCTCGCAGAAGGAAGCACGCCTACAAGCCAGCTTTCAACTAGGTGCGTTCCTCGAGCACTGAGAACGTAACAGTGTTCTAAGCCAGGAGGTACGCAGAATACAACTCCACTGCAGCAGGAGACACCATCCGGGTCTGCTTTTTCCACTTGCGTCTCACAAGCCTCTGACAAACGGCCGTGGTGCAGATGTTGGAAACTCTTTCTGCAAGCAGTGTGCAACTCTGAGGGACTGAGGGTGAGCTCAACTCTCCGAAGTAAGTTGCTTTTAGACAAGGCGTTCAGCTAGCGTCTCTCGTATGGCACTTAGATGTAGCCCCTGGGTCACACAGGGAATACTAGGAAATCGCTGGATTGAGTTTGGATGCACTAGTCTGGTGGGCCGGGACTTTCCACTTACGTCTCACACAACACTTCAGGTACGCATCGGGTCTAGGCCTGTTATGAGCGCGGTGTACCTGCAGGCAGGATGTGGAAGGGACAGTCCATAAGCTGAACTCTCGGAAATGTGTGTGCTTTGCAGGCACATGTCTGCTAGACACTTTGATGGGAGCTAGGACTAAGCTACACTCTCATTGAACAAGGACGTTTGCAATGTCTGTATTGGGATCAGATACACTTGAGGAGAATCCTGTCACTTCCACAGGCTCTTCACACAACCTCTTCCTGCGCCTAACATAACAATGCTGGGACCTATGTCTACAGGCAGTCAGCATGGGGGACGGTCCTGCCCCCACCTCAGCTCGCACAAGGAAGCATGCCTGCAGGCCAGCTTTCAACTAGCTGCGTTCTTAGGGAACTGAGAACATAGCAGTAGTCTCAGCCAGGAGGTACCCAGAATACCACTCCACTACAGCTGGAGACTCCCTCCAGGTCTGCTTATTACACTTGCGTCTCACAAGCCTCTGACACACGGCCGAGGTGCAGATGTTGGAAACTCTTTCTGCAGGCAGTATGCAACTGTGAGGGACTGAGGGTGAGCTCAACTCTCCGAAGTAAGTTGCTTTTGGACAAGGCGTTCAGCTAGCGTCTCTCGTATGGCACTTAGGATTTAGCACCTTGGTCACACAGGGAATACTAGGAAATCGCTGGATTGAGCTTGGATGCACTAGTCTGGTGGGCCGGGACTTTCCACTTACGTCTCACAACACTTCAGGTACGCATCGGGGCTAGGCCTGTTAGGAGCGCCGTGTACCTGCAGGCAGGATGTGGGAGGGACAGTCCATAAGCTCAACTCTCGGAAGTGTGTGTGCTTTGCAGGCACATGTCTCCCATACACTTTGATGGGAGCTAGGACCTAGCTACACTCTCAATGAACAAGGACGTTTGCAATGTCTGTATTGGGTCAGATACACTGGAGGAGAATCCTGTCACTTCCAAAGGCTCTTCACACAACCTCTTCCGTCGCCTAACATAAGGATGCTGGGACTTTTGTCGACGGGGAGTCAGGATGCGGGAGGTCCTGCCCTGAACTCAGCTCGCAGAAGGAAGCACGCCTACAGGCCAGCTTTCAACTAGGTGCGTTCCTCGAGCACTGAGAACGTAACAGTGTTCTAAGCCAGGAGGTACGCAGAATACAACTCCACTGCAGCAGGAAACACCATCCGTGTCTGCTTTTTCCACTTGCGTCTCACAAGCCTCTGACAAACGGCCGTGGTGCAGATGTTGGAAACTCTTTCTGCAAGCAGTGTGCAACTGTGAGGGACTGAGGGTGAGCTCAACTCTCCGAAGTAAGTTGCTTTTGGACAAGGCGTTCAGCTAGCGTCTCTCGTATGGCACTTAGGATTTAGCACCTTGGTCACACAGGGAATACTAGGAAATCGCTGGATTGAGCTTGGATGCACTAGTCTGGTGGGCCGGGACTTTCCACCTACGTCTCACACAACAGTTCAGGTACGCATCGGGTCTAGGCCTGTTATGAGCGCGGTGTACCTGCAGGCAGGATGTGGGAGGGACAGTCCATAAGCTGAACTCTCGGAAGTGTGTGTGCTTTGCAGGCACATGTCTGCTAGACACTTTGATGGGAGCTAGGACTAAGCTACACTCTCATTGAACAAGGACGTTTGCAATGTCTGTATTGGGATCAGATACACTTGAGGAGAATCCTGTCACTTCCACAGGCTCTTCACACAACCTCTTCCTGCGCCTAACATAACAATGCTGGGACCTATGTCTACAGGCAGTCAGCATGGGGGACGGTCCTGCCCCCACCTCAGCTCGCACAAGGAAGCATGCCTGCAGGCCAGCTTTCAACTAGCTGCGTTCTTAGGGAACTGAGAACATAGCAGTAGTCTCAGCCAGGAGGTACCCAGAATACCACTCCACTACAGCTGGAGACACCCTCCAGGTCTGCTTATTCTACTTGCGTCTCACAAGCCTCTGACACACGGCCGAGGTGCAGATGTTGGAAACTCTTTCTGCAGGCAGTATGCAACTGTGAGGGACTGAGGGTGAGCTCAACTCTCCGAAGTAAGTTGCTTTTGGACAAGGCGTTCAGCTAGGTTCTCTCGTATGGCACTTAGATGTAGCCCCTGGGTCACACAGGGAATACTAGGAAATCGCTGGATTGAGCTTGGATGCACTAGTCTGGTGGGCCGGGACTTTCCACTTACGTCTCACAACACTTCAGGTACGCATCGGGGCTAGGCCTGTTAGGAGCGCGGTGTACCTGCAGGCAGGATGTGGGAGGGACAGTCCATAAACTGAACTCTCGGAAGTGTGTGTGCTTTGCAGGCACATGTCTGCTAGACACTTTGATGGGAGCTAGGACCAAGCTACACTCTCATTGAACAAGGACGTTTGCAACGTCTGTATTGAGATCAGATACACTTGAGGAGAATCCTGTCACTACCACAAGCATTTCAAACAACGTCTTCCGGCACCTAACATAAGGATGCTGGGACCTACGTCTACGGGCCAGTCAGGTAGCGCTAGGGTCCTGCCCTGACCTCAGCTCGCACAAGGAAGCACGCCTTGAATCCAGCTTTCAAATAGCTGCGTTCCTCGGTCACTGAGAACGTGACAGTGTTCTAAGCCAGGAGGTACGCAGAATACAACTCCACTGCACCTGAAGACACCATCCAGGTCTGCTTATTCCACTTGCGACTCACAAGCCTCTGACAAACGAATCTGGTGCAGATGTTAGAAACTCTTTCTGCAGGCAGTATGCAACTGTGAGGGACTGAGGGTGAGCTCAACTCTCCGAAGTAAGTTGCTTCTGGACAAGGCGTTCAGCTAGCTTCTCTCGTATGGCACTTAGGATGTAGCACCTGGGTCACACAGCGAATACTAGGAAATCGCTGGATTGAGCTTGGATGCACTAGTCTGGTGGGCCGAGACTTTCCACTTACGTCTCACAACACTTCAGGCACGCATCGGGGCTAGGCCTGTTAGGAGCGCGGTGTACCTGCAGGCAGGATGTGGGAGGGACCGTACATAAGCTCAACTCTCGGAAGTGTGTGTGCTGTGCAGGCGAAGTCTCCCATACACTTTGATGGGAGCTAGGACCTAGCTACACTCTCAATGAACAAGGACGTTTGCAATGTCTGTATTGGGGTCAGATACACTGGAGGAGAATCCTGTCACTTCCACATGCTATTCACACAACCTCTTCCGTCGCCTAACATAAGGATGCTGGGACTTTTGTCGACGGGGAGTCAGGATGCGAGAGGTCCTGCCCTGAACTCAGCTCGCAGAAGGAAGCACGCCTACAAGCCAGCTTTCAACTAGGTGCGTTCCTCGAGCACTGAGAACGTAACAGTGTTCTAAGCCAGGAGGTACGCAGAATACAACTCCACTGCAGCAGGAGACACCATCCGGGTCTGCTTTTTCCACTTGCGTCTCACAAGCCTCTGACAAACGGCCGTGGTGCAGATGTTGGAAACTCTTTCTGCAAGCAGTGTGCAACTCTGAGGGACTGAGGGTGAGCTCAACTATCCGAAGTAAGTTGCTTTTAGACAAGGCGTTCAGCTAGCGTCTCTCGTATGGCACTTAGATGTAGCCCCTGGTTCACACAGGGAATACTAGGAAATCGCTGGATTGAGCTTGGATGCACTAGTCTGGTGGGCCGGGACTTTCCACTTACGTCTCACACAACACTTCAGGTACGCATCGGGTCTAGGCCTGTTAGGAGCGCGGTGTACCTGCAGGCAGGATGTGGGAGGGACAGTCCATAAGCTGAACTCTCGGAAATGTGTGTGCTTTGCAGGCACATGTCTGCTAGACACTTTGATGGGAGCTAGGACTAAGCTACACTCTCATTGAACAAGGACGTTTGCAATGTCTGTATTGGGATCAGATACACTTGAGGAGAATCCTGTCACTTCCACAGGCTCTTCACACAACCTCCTCCTGCGCCTAACATAACAATGCTGGGACCTATGTCTACAGGCAGTCAGCATGGGGAACGGTCCTGCCCCCACCTCAGCTCGCACAAGGAAGCATGCCTGCAGGCCAGCTTTCAACTAGCTGCGTTCTTAGGGAACTGAGAACATAGCAGTAGTCTCAGCCAGGAGGTACCCAGAATACCACTCCACTACAGCTGGAGACACCCTCCAGGTCTGCTTATTCTACTTGCGTCTCACAAGCCTCTGACACACGGCCGAGGTGCAGATGTTGGAAACTCTTTCTGCAGGCAGTATGCAACTGTGAGGGACTGAGGGTGAGCTCAACTCGCCGAAGTAAGTTGCTCTTGGACAAGGCGTTCAGCTAGGTTCTCTCGTATGGCACTTAGATGTAGCCCCTGGGTCACACAGGGAATACTAGGAAATCGCTGGATTGAGCTTGGATGCACTAGTCTGGTGGGCCGGGACTTTCCACTTACGTCTCACAACACTTCAGGTACGCATCGGGGCTAGGCCTGTTAGTAGCGCGGTGTCCTGCAGGCAGGATGTGGGATGGACAGTCCATAAACTGAACTCTCGGAAGTGTGTGTGCTTTGCAGGCACATGTCTGCTAGACACTTTGATGGGAGCTAGGACCAAGCTACACTCTCATTGAACAAGGACGTTTGCAACGTCTGTATTGAGATCAGATACACTTGAGGAGAATCCTGTCACTACCACAAGCATTTCAAACAACGTCTTCCGGCACCTAACATAAGTCTGCTGGGACCTACGTCAACGGGCCAGTCAGGTAGCGCTAGGGTCCTGCCCTGACCTCAGCTCGCACAAGGAAGCACGCCTTGAATCCAGCTTTCAAATAGCTGCGTTCCTCGGTCACTGAGAACGTAACAGTGTTCTAAGCCAGGAGGTACGCAGAATACAACTCCACTGCACCTGAAGACACCATCCAGGTCTGCTTATTCCACTTGCGACTCACAAGCCTCTGACAAACGGCTCTGGTGCAGATGTTGGAAACTCTTTCTGCAGGCGGTGTGCAACTGGGAGGTACTGAGGGTGAGCTCAACTCTCCGAAGTAAGTTGCTTCTGGACAAGGCGTTCAGCTAGCTTCTCTCGTATGGCACTTAGGATGTAGCACCTGGGTCACACAGCGAATACTAGGAAATCGCTGGATTGAGCTTGGATTCACTAGTCTGGTGGGCCGAGACTTTCCACTTATGTCTCACAACACTTCAGGCACGCATCGGGGCTAAGCCTGTTATGAGCGCGGTGTACCTGCAGGCAGGATGTGGGAGGGACCGTACATCAGCTCAACTCTCGGAAGTGTGTGTGCTGTGCAGGCGAAGTCTCTCATACACTTTGATGGGAGCTAGGACCTAGCTACACTCTCAATGAACAAGGACGTTTGCAATGTCTGTATTGGGGTCAGATACACTGGAGGAGAATCCTGTCACTTCCAAAGGCTCTTCACACAACCTCTTCCGTCGCCTAACATAAGGATGCTGGGACTTTTGTCGACGGGGAGTCAGG
Organism: Vulpes vulpes; assembly: GCF_048418805.1. NCBI lineage: Eukaryota > Metazoa > Chordata > Mammalia > Carnivora > Canidae > Vulpes > Vulpes vulpes. The sequence continues at coordinate 47,756,070 of NC_132793.1, forward strand.
ATGCGGGAGGTCCTGCCCTGAACTCAGCTCGCAGAAGGAAGCACGCCTACAGGCCAGCTTTCAACTAGGTGCGTTCCTCGAGCACTGAGAACGTAACAGTGTTCTAAGCCCGGAGGTACGCAGAATACAACTCCACTGCAGCAGGAGACACCATCCGGGTCTGCTTTTTCCACTTGCGTCTCACAAGCCTCTGACAAACGGTCGTGGTGCAGATGTTGGAAACTCTTTCTGCAAGCAGTGTGCAACTCTGAGGGACTGAGGGTGAGCTCAACTCTCCGAAGTAAGTTGCTTTTAGACAAGGCGTTCAGCTAGCGTCTCTCGTATGGCACTTAGATGTAGCCCCTGGGTCACACAGGGAATACTAGGAAATCGCTGGATTGAGCTTGGATGCACTAGTCTGGTGGGCCGGGACATTCCACTTACGTCTCACAACACTTCAGGTACGCATCGGGTCTAGGCCTGTTATGAGCGCGGTGTACCTGCAGGCAGGATGTGGAAGGGACAGTCCATAAGCTGAACTCTCGGAAATGTGTGTGCTTTGCAGGCACATGTCTGCTAAGCACTTTGATGGGAGCTAGGACTAAGCTACACTCTCATTGAACAAGGACGTTTGCAATGTCTGTATTGGGATCAGATACACTTGAGGAGAATCCTGTCACTTCCGCAGGCTCTTCACACAACCTCTTCCTGCGCCTAATATAACAATGCTGGGACCTATGTCTACAGGCAGTCAGCATGGGGGACGGTCCTGCCCTCACCTCAGCTCGCACAAGGAAGCATGCCTGCAGGCCAGCTTTCAACTAGCTGCGTTCTTAGGGAACTGAGAACATAGCAGTAGTCTCAGCCAGGAGGTACCCAGAATACCACTCCACTACAGCTGGAGACTCCCTCCAGGTCTGCTTATTCTACTTGCGTCGCACAAGCCTCTGACACACGGCCGAGGTGCAGATGTTGGAAAGTCTTTCTGCAGGCAGTATGCAACTGTGAGGGACTGAGGGTGAGCTCAACTCTCCGAAGTAAGTTGCTTTTGGACAAGGCGTTCAGCTAGCGTCTCTTGTAGGGCACTTAGGATTTAGCACCTTGGACACACAGGGAATACTAGGAAATCGCTGGATTGAGCTTGGATGCACTAGTCTGGTGGGCCGGGACTTTCCACTTACGTCTCACAACACTTCAGGTACGCATCGGGGCTAGGCCTGTTAGGAGCGCGGTGTACCTGCAGGCAGGATGTGGGAGGGACCGTACATAAGCTCAACTCTCGGAAGTGTGTGTGCTGTGCAGGCGAAGTCTCCCATACACTTTGATGGGAGCTAGGACCTAGCTACACTCTCAATGAACAAGGACGTTTGCAATGTCTGTATTGGGGTCAGATACACTGGAGGAGAATCCTGTCACTTCTAAAGGCTCTTCACACAACCTCTTCCGGCGCCTAACATAAGGATGCTGGGACTTTTTCGACGGGCAGTCAGGATGCGGGAGGTCCTGCCCTGAACTCAGCTCGCAGAAGGAAGCACGCCTACAAGCCAGCTTTCAACTAGGTGCGTTCCTCGAGCACTGAGAACGTAACAGTGTTCTAAGCCAGGAGGTACGCAGAATACAACTCCACTGCAGCAGGAGACACCATCCGGGTCTGCTTCTTCCACTTGCGTCTCACAAGCCTCTGACAAACGGCCGTGGTGCAGATGTTGGAAACTCTTTCTGCAAGCAGTGTGCAACTCTGAGGGACTGAGGGTGAGCTCAACTCTCCGAAGTAAGTTGCTTTTAGACAAGGTGTTCAGCTAGCGTCTCTCGTGTGGCACTTAGATGTAGCCCCTGGGTCACACAGGGAATACTAGGAAATCGCTGGATTGAGCTTGGATGCACTAGTCTGGTGGGCCGGGACTTTCCACTTACGTCTCACACAACACTTCAGGTACGCATCGGGTCTAGGCCTGTTATGAGCGCGGTGTACCTGCAGGCAGGATGTGGAAGGGACAGTCCATAAGCTGAACTCTCGGAAATGTGTGTGCTTTGCAGGCACATGTCTGCTAGACACTTTGATGGGAGCTAGGACTAAGCTACACTCTCATTGAACAAGGACGTTTGCAATGTCTGTATTGGGATCAGATACACTTGAGGAGAATCCTGTCACTTCCACAGGCTCTTCACACAACCTCTTCCTGCGCCTAACATAACAATGCTGGGACCTATGTCTACAGGCAGTCAGCATGGGGGACGGTCCTGCCCCCACCTCAGCTCGCACAAGGAAGCATGCCTGCAGGGCAGCTTTCAACTAGCTGCGTTCTTAGGGAACTGAGAACATAGCAGTAGTCTCAGCCAGGAGGTACCCAGAATACCACTCCACTACAGCTGGAGACACCCTCCAGGTCTGCTTATTCTACTTGCGTCTCACAAGCCTCTGACACACGGCCGAGGTGCAGATGTTGGAAACTCTTTCTGCAGGCAGTATGCAACTGTGAGGGACTGAGGGTGAGCTCAACTCTCCGAAGTAAGTTGCTTTTGGACAAGGCGTTCAGCTAGGTTCTCTCGTATGGCACTTAGGATTTAGCACCTTGGTCACACAGGGAATATTAGGAAATCGCTGGATTGAGCTTGGATGCACTAGTCTGGTGGGCCGGGACTTTCCACTTACGTCTCACAACAGTTCAGGTACGCATCGGGGCTAGGCCTGTTAGGAGCGCGGTGTACCTGCAGGCAGGATGTGGGAGGGACAGTCCATAAGCTGAACTCTCGGAAGTGTGTGTGCTTTGCAGGCACATGTCTGCTAGACACTTTGATGGGAGCTAGGACCAAGCTACACTCTCATTGAACAAGGACGTTTGCAATGTCTGTGTTGAGATCAGATACACTTGAGGAGAATCCTGTCACTACCACAAGCATTTCAAACAACGTCTTCCGGCACCTAACATAAGGATGCTGGGACCTACGTCTCCGGGCCAGTCAGGTAGCGATAGGGTCCTGCCCTGACCTCAGCTCGCACAAGGAAGCACGCCTTCAATCCAGCTTTCAACTAGCTGCGTTCCTCGGGAACTGAGAACGTAACAGTGTTCTAAGCCAGGAGGTACGCAGAATACAACTCCACTGCACCTGAAGACACCATCCAGGTCTGCTTATTCCACTTGCGACTCACAAGCCTCTGACACACGACTCTGGTGCAGATGTTGGAAACTCTTTCTGCAGGCGGTGTGCAACTGGGAGGTACTGAGGGTGAGCTCACCTCTCCGAAGTAAGATGCTTCTGGACAAGGCGTTCAGCTAGCTTCTCTCGTATGGCACTTAGGATGTAGCACCTGGGTCACACAGCGAATACTAGGAAATCGCTGGATTGAGCTTGGATTCACTAGTCTGGTGGGCCGAGACTTTCCACTTACGTCTCACAACACTTCAGGCACGCATCGGGGCTAGGCCTGTTAGGAGCGCGGTGTACCTGCAGGCAGGATGTGGGAGGGACAGTCCATAAGCTGAACTCTCGGAAGTGTGTGTGCTTTGCAGGCACATGTCTGCTAGACACTTTGATGGGAGCTAGGACCAAGCTACACTCTCATTGAACAAGGACGTTTGCAATGTCTGTGTTGAGATCAGATACACTTGAGGAGAATCCTGTCACTACCACAAGCATTTCAAACAACGTCTTCCGGCACCTAACATAAGGATGCTGGGACCTACGTCTACGGGCCAGTCAGGTAGCGCTAGGGTCCTGCCCTGACCTCAGCTCGCACAAGGAAGCACGCCTTCAATCCAGCTTTCAACTAGCTGCGTTCCTCGGGAACTGAGAACGTAACAGTATTCTAAGCCAGGAAGTACGCAGAATACAACTCCACTGCAGCTGAAGACACCATCCAGGTCTGCTTATTCCACTTGCGACTCACAAGCCTCTGACAAACGGCTCTGGTGCAGATGTTGGAAACTCTTTCTGCAGGCGGTGTGCAACTGGGAGGTACTGAGGGTGAGCTCACCTCTCCGAAGTAAGTTGCTTCTGGACAAGGCGTTCAGCTAGCTTCTCTCGTATGGCACTTAGGATGTAGCACCTGGGTCACACAGCGAATACTAGGAAATCGCTGGATTGAGCTTGGATTCACTAGTCTGGTGGGCCGAGACTTTCCACTTACGTCTCACAACACTTCAGGCACGCATCGGGGCTAGGCCTGTTAGGAGCGCGGTGTACCTGCAGGCAGGATGTGGGAGGGACCGTACATAAGCTCAACTCTCGGAAGTGTGTGTGCTGTGCAGGCGAAGTCTCCCATACACTTTGATGGGAGCTAGGACCTAGCTACACTCTCAATGAACAAGGACGTTTGCAATGTCTGTATTGGGGTCAGATACACTGGAGGAGAATCCTGTCACTTCCAAAGGCTCTTCACACAACCTCTTCCGTCGCCTAACATAAGGATGCTGGGACTTTTGTCGACGGGGAGTCAGGATGCGGGAGGTCCTGCCCTGAACTCAGCTCGCAGAAGGAAGCACGCCTACAAGCCAGCTTTCAACTAGGTGCGTTCCTCGAGCACTGAGAACGTAACAGTGTTCTAAGCCAGGAGGTACGCAGAATACAACTCCACTGCAGCAGGAGACACCATCCGGGTCTGCTTTTTCCACTTGCGTCTCACAAGCCTCGGACAAACGGCCGTGGTGCAGATGTTGGAAACTCTTTCTGCAAGCAGTGTGCAACTCTGAGGGACTGAGGGTGAGCTCAACTCTCCGAAGTAAGTTGATTTTAGACAAGGCGTTCAGCTAGCGTCTCTCGTATGGCAGTTAGATGTAGCCCCTGGGTCACACAGGGAATACTAGGAAATCGCTGGATTGAGCTTGGATGCACTAGTCTGGTGGGCCGGGACTTTCCACTTACGTCTCACACAACACTTCAGGTACGCATCGGGGCTAGGCCTGTTAGGAGCGCGGTGTACCTGCAGGCAGGATGTGGGAGGGACAGTCCATAAGCTGAACTCTCGGAAGTGTGTGTGCTTTGCAGGCACATGTCTGCTAGACACTTTGATGGGAGCTAGGACCAAGCTACACTCTCATTGAACAAGGACGTTTGCAATGTCTGTGTTGAGATCAGATACACTTGAGGAGAATCCTGTCACTACCACAAGCATTTCAAACAACGTCTTCCGGCACCTAACATAAGGATGCTGGGACCTACGTCTACGGGCCAGTCAGGTAGCGATAGGGTCCTGCCCTGACCTCAGCTCGCACAAGGAAGCACGCCTTCAATCCAGCTTTCAACTAGCTGCGTTCCTCGGGAACTGAGAACGTAACAGTATTCTAAGCCAGGAGGTACGCAGAATACAACTCCACTGCACCTGAAGACACCATCCAGGTCTGCTTATTCCACTTGCGACTCACAAGCCTCTGACAAACGGCTCTGGTGCAGATGTTGGAAACTCTTTCTGCAGGCGGTGTGCAACTGGGAGGTACTGAGGGTGAGCTCAACTCTCCGAAGTAAGTTGCTTCTGGACAAGGCGTTCAGCTAGCTTCTCTCGTATGGCACTTAGGATGTAGCACCTGGGTCACACAGCGAATACTAGGAAATCGCTGGATTGAGCTTGGATTCACTAGTCTGGTGGGCCGAGACTTTCCACTTACGTCTCACAACACTTCAGGCACGCATCGGGGCTAGGCCTGTTAGGAGCGCGGTGTACCTGCAGGCAGGATGTGGGAGGGACCGTACATAAGCTCAACTCTCGGAAGTGTGTGTGCTGTGCAGGCGAAGTCTCCCATACACTTTGATGGGAGCTAGGACCTAGCTACACTCTCAATGAACAAGGACGTTTGCAATGTCTGTATTGGGGTCAGATACACTGGAGGAGAATCCTGTCACTTCCAAAGGCTCTTCACACAACCTCTTCCGTCGCCTAACATAAGGATGCTGGGACTTTTGTCGACGGGGAGTCAGGATGCGGGAGGTCCTGCCCTGAACTCAGCTCGCAGAAGGAAGCACGCCTACAAGCCAGCTTTCAACTAGGTGCGTTCCTCGAGCACTGAGAACGTAACAGTGTTCTAAGCCAGGAGGTACGCAGAATACAACTCCACTGCAGCAGGAGACACCATCCGGGTCTGCTTTTTCCACTTGCGTCTCACAAGCCTCGGACAAACGGCCGTGGTGCAGATGTTGGAAACTCTTTCTGCAAGCAGTGTGCAACTCTGAGGGACTGAGGGTGAGCTCAACTCTCCGAAGTAAGTTGATTTTAGACAAGGCGTTCAGCTAGCGTCTCTCGTATGGCAGTTAGATGTAGCCCCTGGGTCACACAGGGAATACTAGGAAATCGCTGGATTGAGCTTGGATGCACTAGTCTGGTGGGCCGGGACTTTCCACTTACGTCTCACACAACACTTCAGGTACGCATTGGGGCTAGGCCTGTTAGGAGCGCGGTGTACCTGCAGGCAGGATGTGGGAGGGACAGTCCATAAGCTGAACTCTCGGAAGTGTGTGTGCTTTGCAGGCACATGTCTGCTAGACACTTTGATGGGAGCTAGGACCAAGCTACACTCTCATTGAACAAGGACGTTTGCAATGTCTGTGTTGAGATCAGATACACTTGAGGAGAATCCTGTCACTACCACAAGCATTTCAAACAACGTCTTCCGGCACCTAACATAAGGATGCTGGGACCAACGTCTACGGGCCAGTCAGGTAGCGATAGGGTCCTGCCCTGACCTCAGCTCGCACAAGGAAGCACGCCTTCAATCCAGCTTTCAACTAGCTGCGTTCCTCGGGAACTGAGAACGTAACAGTATTCTAAGCCAGGAGGTACGCAGAATACAACTCCACTGCACCTGAAGACACCATCCAGGTCTGCTTATTCCACTTGCAACTCACAAGCCTCTGACAAACGGCTCTGGTGCAGATGTTGGAAACTCTTTCTGCAGGCGGTGTGCAACTGGGAGGTACTGAGGGTGAGCTCACCTCTCCGAAGTAAGTTGCTTCTGGACAAGGCGTTCAGCTAGCTTCTCTCGTATGGCACTTAGGATGTAGCACCTGGGTCACACAGCGAATACTAGGAAATCGCTGGATTGAGCTTGGATTCACTAGTCTGGTGGGCCGAGACTTTCCACTTACGTCTCACAACACTTCAGGCACGCATCGGGGCTAGGCCTGTTAGGAGCGCGGTGTACCTACAGGCAGGATGTGGGAGGGATCGTACATAAGCTCAACTCTCGGAAGTGTGTGTGCTGTGCAGGCGAAGTCTCCCGTACACTTTGATGGGAGCTAGGACCTAGCTACACTCTCAATGAAGAAGGATGTTTGCAATGTCTGTATTGGGGTCAGATACACTGGAGGAGAATCCTGTCACTTCCAAAGGCTCTTCACACAACCTCTTCCTGCGCCTAACATAACAATGCTGGGACCTATGTCTACAGGCAGTCAGCATTGGGGACGGTCCTGCCCCCACCTCAGCTCGCACAAGGAAGCATGCCTGCAGGCCAGCTTTCAACTAGCTGCGTTCTTAGGGAACTGAGAACATAGCAGTAGTCTCAGCCAGGAGGTACCCAGAATACCACTCCACTACAGCTGGAGACACCCTCCAGGTCTGCTTATTCTACTTGCGTCTCACAAGCCTCTGACACACGGCCGAGGTGCAGATGTTGGAAACTCTTTCTGCAGGCAGTATGCAACTGTGAGGGACTGAGGGTGAGCTCAACTCTCCGAAGTAAGTTGCCTTTGGACAAGGCATTCAGCTAAGTTCTCTCGTATGGCACTTAGGATTTAGCACCTTGGTCACACAGGGAATATTAGGAAATCGCTGGATTGAGCTTGGATGCACTAGTCTGGTGGGCCGGGACTTTCCACTTACGTCTCACAACACTTCACGTACGCATCGGGGCTAGGCCTGTTAGGAGCGCGGTGTACCTGCAGGCAGGATGTGGGAGGGACAGTCCATAAGCTGAACTCTCGGAAGTTGTGTGCTTTGCAGGCACATGTCTGCTAGACACTTTGATGGGAGCTAGGACCAAGCTACACTCTCATTGAACAAGGACGTTTGCAATGTCTGTGTTGAGATCAGATACACTTGAGGAGAATCCTGTCACTACCACAAGCATTTCAAACAACGTCTTCCGGCACCTAACATAAGGATGCTGGGACCTACGTCTACGGGCCAGTCAGGTAGCGATAGGGTCCTGCCCTGACCTCAGCTCGCACAAGGAAGCACGCCTTCAATCCAGCTTTCAACTAGCTGCGTTCCTCGGGAACTGAGAACGTAACAGTATTCTAAGCCAGGAGGTACGCAGAACACAACTCCACTGCACCTGAAGACACCATCCAGGTCTGCTTATTCCACTTGCGACTCACAAGCCTCTGACAAACGGCTCTGGTGCAGATGTTGGAAACTCTTTCTGCAGGCGGTGTGCAACTGGGAGGTACTGAGGGTGAGCTCACCTCTCCGAAGTAAGTTGCTTCTGGACAAGGCGTTCAGCTAGCTTCTCTCGTATGGCACTTAGGATGTAGCACCTGGGTCACACAGCGAATACTAGGAAATCGCTGGATTGAGCTTGGATTCACTAGTCTGGTGGGCCGAGACTTTCCACTTACGTCTCACAACACTTCAGGCACGCATCGGGGCTAGGCCTGTTAGGAGCGCGGTGTACCTGCAGGCAGGATGTGGGAGGGACCGTACATAAGCTCAACTCTCGGAAGTGTGTGTGCTGTGCAGGCGAAGTCTCCCATACACTTTGATGGGAGCTAGGACCTAGCTACACTCTCAATGAACAAGGACGTTTGCAATGTCTGTATTGGGGTCAGATACACTGGAGGAGAATCCTGTCACTTCCAAAGGCTCTTCACACAACCTCTTCCGTCGCCTAACATAAGGATGCTGGGACTTTTGTCGACAGGGAGTCAGGATGCGGGAGGTCCTGCCCTGAACTCAGCTCGCAGAAGGAAGCACGCCTACAAGCCAGCTTTCAACTAGGTGCGTTCCTCGAGCACTGAGAACGTAACAGTGTTCTAAGCCAGGAGGTACGCAGAATACAACTCCACTGCAGCAGGAGACACCATCCGGGTCTGCTTTTTCCACTTGCGTCTCACAAGCCTCTGACAAACGGCCGTGGTGCAGATGTTGGAAACTCTTTCTGCAAGCAGTGTGCAACTCTGAGGGACTGAGGGTGAGCTCAACTCTCCGAAGTAAGTTGCTTTTAGACAAGGCGTTCAGCTAGCGTCTCTCGTGTGACACTTAGATGTAGCCCCTGGGTCACACATGGAATACTAGGAAATCGCTGGATTGAGCTTGGATGCACTAGTCTGGTGGGCCGGGACTTTCCACGTACGTCTCACACAACACTTCAGGTACGCATCGGGTCTAGGCCTGTTATGAGCGCGGTGTACCTGCAGGCAGGATGTGGAAGGGACAGTCCATAAGCTGAACTCTCGGAAATGTGTGTGCTTTGCAGGCACATGTCTGCTAGACACTTTGATGGGAGCTAGGACTAAGCTACACTCTCATTGAACAAGGACGTTTGCAATGTCTGTATTGGGATCAGATACACTTGAGGAGAATCCTGTCACTTCCACAGGCTCTTCACACAACCTCTTCCTGCGCCTAACATAACAATGCTGGGACCTATGTCTACAGGCAGTCAGCATGGGGGACGGTCCTGCCCCCACCTCAGCTCGCACAAGGAAGCATGCCTCCAGGCCAGCTTTCAACTAGCTGCGTTCTTAGGGAACTGAGAACATAGCAGTAGTCTCAGCCAGGAGGTACCCAGAATACCACTCCACTACAGCTGGAGACACCCTCCAGGTCTGCTTATTCTACTTGCGCCTCACAAGCCTCTGACACACGGCCGAGGTGCAGATGTTGGAAACTCTTTCTGCAGGCAGTATGCAACTGTGAGGGACTGAGGGTGAGCTCAACTCTCCGAAGTAAGTTGCTTTTGGACAAGGCGTTCAGCTAGGTTCTCTCGTATGGCACTTAGGATTTAGCACCTTGGTCACACAGGGAATACTAGGAAATCGCTGGATTGAGCTTGGATGCACTAGTCTGGTGGGCCGGGACTTTCCCCTTACGTCTCACAACACTTCAGGTACGCATCGGGGCTAGGCCTGTTAGGAGCGCGGTGTACCTGCAGGCAGGATGTGGGAGGGACAGTCCATAAGCTGAACTCTCGGAAGTGTGTGTGCTTTGCAGGCACATGTCTGCTAGACACTTTGATGGGAGCTAGGACCAAGCTACACTCTCATTGAACAAGGACGTTTGCAATGTCTGTGTTGAGATCAGATACACTTGAGGAGAATCCTGTCACTACCACAAGCATTTCAAACAACGTCTTCCGGCACCTAACATAAGGATGCTGGGACCTACGTCTACGGGCCAGTCAGGTAGCGATAGGGTCCTGCCCTGACCTCAGCTCGCACAAGGAAGCACGCCTTCAATCCAGCTTTCAACTAGCTGCGTTCCTCGGGAACTGAGATCGTAACAGTATTCTAAGCCAGGAGGTACGCAGAATACAACTCCACTGCACCTGAAGACACCATCCAGGTCTGCTTATTCCACTTGCGACTCACAAGCCTCTGACAAACGGCTCTGGTGCAGATGTTGGAAACTCTTTCTGCAGGCGGTGTGCAACTGGGAGGTACTGAGGGTGAGCTCACCTCTCCGAAGTAAGTTGCTTCTGGACAAGGCGTTCAGCTAGCTTCTCTCGTATGGCACTTAGGATGTAGCACCTGGGTCACACAGCGAATACTAGGAAATCGCTGGATTGAGCTTGGATTCACTAGTCTGGTGGGCCGAGACTTTCCACTTACGTCTCACAACACTTCAGGCACGCATCGGGGCTAGGCCTGTTAGGAGCGCGGTGTACCTGCAGGCAGGATGTGGGAGGGACCGTACATAAGCTCAACTCTCGGAAGTGTGTGTGCTGTGCAGGCGAAGTCTCCCATACACTTTGATGGGAGCTAGGACCTAGCTACACTCTCAATGAACAAGGACGTTTGCAATGTCTGTATTGGGGTCAGATACACTGGAGGAGAATCCTGTCACTTCCAAAGGCTCTTCACACAACCTCTTCCGTCGCCTAACATAAGGATGCTGGGACTTTTGTCGACGGGGAGTCAGGATGCGGGAGGTCCTGCCCTGAACTCAGCTCGCAGAAGGAAGCACGCCTACAAGCCAGCTTTCAACTAGGTGCGTTCCTCGAGCACTGAGAACGTAACAGTGTTCTAAGCCAGGAGGTACGCAGAATACAACTCCACTGCAGCAGGAGACACCATCCGGGTCTGCTTTTTCCACTTGCGTCTCACAAGCCTCTGACAAACGGCCGTGGTGCAGATGTTGGAAACTCTTTCTGCAAGCAGTGTGCAACTCTGAGGGACTGAGGGTGAGCTCAACTCTCCGAAGTAAGTTGCTTTTAGACAAGGCGTTCAGCTAGCGTCTCTCGTGGGACACTTAGATGTAGCCCCTGGGTCACACAGGGAATACTAGGAAATCGCTGGATTGAGCTTGGATGCACTAGTCTGGTGGGCCGGGACTTTCCACTTACGTCTCACACAACACTCCAGGTACGCATCGGGTCTAGGCCTGTTATGAGCGCGGTGTACCTGCAGGCAGGATGTGGAAGGGACAGTCCATAAGCTGAACTCTCGGAAATGTGTGTGCTTTGCAGGCACATGTCTGCTAGACACATTGATGGGAGCTAGGACTAAGCTACACTCTCATTGAACAAGGACGTTTGCAATGTCTGTATTGGGATCAGATACACTTGAGGAGAATCCTGTCACTTCCACAGGCTCTTCACACAACCTCTTCCTGCGCCTAACATAACAATGCTGGGACCTATGTCTACAGGCAGTCAGCATGGGGGACGATCCTGCCCCCACCTCAGCTCGCACAAGGAAGCATGCCTGCAGGCCAGCTTTCAACTAGCTGCGTTCTTAGGGAACTGAGAACATAGCAGTAGTCTCAGCCAGGAGGTACCCAGAATACCACTCCACTACAGCTGGAGACACCCTCCAGGTCTGCTTTTTCCACTTGCGTCTCACAAGCCTCTGACACACGGCCGAGGTGCAGATGTTGGAAACTCTTTCTGCAGGCAGTATGCAACTGTGAGGGACTGAGGGTGAGCTCAACTCTCCGAAGTAAGTTGCTTTTGGACAAGGCGTTCAGCTAGGTTCTCTCGTATGGCACTTAGGATTTAGCACCTTGGTCACACAGGGAATACTAGGAAATCGCTGGATTGAGCTTGGATGCACTAGTCTGGTGGGCCGGGACTTTCCACTTACGTCTCACAACACTTCAGGTACGCATCGGGGCTAGGCCTGTTAGGAGCGCGGTGTACCTGCAGGCAGGATGTGGGAGGGACAGTCCATAAGCTGAACTCTCGGAAGTTGTGTGCTTTGCAGGCACATGTCTGCTAGACACTTTGATGGGAGCTAGGACCAAGCTACACTCTCATTGAACAAGGACGTTTGCAATGTCTGTGTTGAGATCAGATACACTTGAGGAGAATCCTGTCACTACCACAAGCATTTCAAACAACGTCTTCCGGCACCTAGCATACGGATGCTGGGACCTACGTCTACGGGCCAGTCAGGTAGCGATAGGGTCCTGCCCTGACCTCAGCTCGCACAAGGAAGCACGCCTTCAATCCAGCTTTCAACTAGCTGCGTTCCTCGGGAACTGAGATCGTAACAGTATTCTAAGCCAGGAGGTACGCAGAATACAACTCCACTGCACCTGAAGACACCATCCAGGTCTCCTTATTCCACTTGCGACTCACAAGCCTCTGACAAACGGCTCTGGTGCAGATGTTGGAAACTCTTTCTGCAGGCGGTGTGCAACTGGGAGGTACTGAGGGTGAGCTCACCTCTCCGAAGTAAGTTGCTTCTGGACAAGGCGTTCAGCTAGCTTCTCTCGTATGGCACTTAGGATGTAGCACCTGGGTCTCACAGCGAATACTAGGAAATCGCTGGATTGAGCTTGGATGCACTAGTCTGGTGGGCCGAGACTTTCCACTTACGTCTCACAACACTTCAGGCACGCATCGGGGCTAGGCCTGTTAGGAGCGCGGTGTACCTGCAGGCAGGATGTGGGAGGGACCGTACATAAGCTCAACTCTCGGAAGTGTGTGTGCTGTGCAGGCGAAGTCTCCCATACACTTTGATGGGAGCTAGGACCTAGCTACACTCTCAATGAACAAGGACGTTTGCAATGTCTGTATTGGTATCAGATACACTTGAGGAGAATCCTGTCACTTCCACAGGCTCTTCACACAACCTCTTCCGGCGCCTAACATAAGGATGCTGGGACCTTTGTCTTCGGGGAGTCAGGATGCGGGAGGACCTGCCCTGAACTCAGCTCGCAGAAGGAAGCACGCCTACAAGCCAGCTTTCAGCTAGGTGCGTTCCTCGAGCACTGAGAACGTAACAGTGTTCTAAGCCAGGAGGTACGCAGAATACAACTCCACTGCAGCAGGAGACACCATCCGGGTCTGCTTTTTCCACTTGCGTCTCACAAGCCTCTGACAAACGGCCGTGGTGCAGATGTTGGAAACTCTTTCTGCAAGCAGTGTGCAACTCTGAGGGACTGAGGGTGAGCTCAACTCTCCGAAGTAAGTTGCTTTTAGACAAGGCGTTCAGCTAGCGTCTCTCGTGGGACACTTAGATGTAGCCCCTGGGTCACACAGGGAATACTAGGAAATCGCTGGATTGAGCTTGGATGCACTAGTCTGGTGGGCCGGGACTTTCCACTTACGTCTCACACAACACTTCAGGTACGCATCGGGGCTAGGCCTGTTAGGAGCGCGGTGTACCTGCAGGCAGGATGTGGGAGGGACAGTCCATAAGCTGAACTCTCGGAAGTGTGTGTGCTTTGCAGGCACATGTCTGCTAGACACTTTGATGGGAGCTAGGACCAAGCTACACTCTCATTGAACAAGGACGTTTGCAATGTCTGTGTTGAGATCAGATACACTTGAGGAGAATCCTGTCACTACCACAAGCATTTCAAACAACGTCTTCCGGCACCTAACATAAGGATGCTGGGACCTACGTCTACGGGCCAGTCAGGTAGCGATAGGGTCCTGCCCTGACCTCAGCTCGCACAAGGAAGCACGCCTTCAATCCAGCTTTCAACTAGCTGCGTTCCTCGGGAACTGAGAACGTAACAGTATTCTAAGCCAGGAGGTACGCAGAATACAACTCCACTGCACCTGAAGACACCATCCAGGTCTGCTTATTCCACTTGCGACTCACAAGCCTCTGACAAACGGCTCTGGTGCAGATGTTGGAAACTCTTTCTGCAGGCGGTGTGCAACTGGGAGGTACTGAGGGTGAGCTCACCTCTCCGAAGTAAGTTGCTTCTGGACAAGGCGTTCAGCTAGCTTCTCTCGTATGGCACTTAGGATGTAGCACCTGGGTCACACAGCGAATACTAGGAAATCGCTGGATTGAGCTTGGATTCACTAGTCTGGTGGGCCGAGACTTTCCACTTACGTCTCACAACACTTCAGGCACGCATCGGGGCTAGGCCTGTTAGGAGCGCGGTGTACCTGCAGGCAGGATGTGGGAGGGACCGTACATAAGCTCAACTCTCGGAAGTGTGTGTGCTGTGCAGGCGAAGTCTCCCATACACTTTGATGGGAGCTAGGACCTAGCTACACTCTCAATGAACAAGGACGTTTGCAATGTCTGTATTGGGGTCAGATACACTGGAGGAGAATCCTGTCACTTCCAAAGGCTCTTCACACAACCTCTTCCGGCGCCTAACATAAGGATGCTGGGACTTTTGTCGACGGGGAGTCAGGATGCGGGAGGTCCTGCCCTGAACTCAGCTCGCAGAAGGAAGCACGCCTCAAGCCAGCTTTCAACTAGGTGCGTTCCTCGAGCACTGAGAACGTAACAGTGTTCTAAGCCAGGAGGTACGCAGAATACAACTCCACTGCATCAGGAGACACCATCCGGGTCTGCTTTTTCCACTTGCGTCTCACAAGCCTCGGACAAACGGCCGTGGTGCAGATGTTGGAAACTCTTTCTGCAAGCAGTGTGCAACTCTGAGGGACTGAGGGTGAGCTCAACTCTCCGAAGTAAGTTGATTTTAGACAAGGCGTTCAGCTAGCGTCTCTCGTATGGCAGTTAGATGTAGCCCCTGGGTCACACAGGGAATACTAGGAAATCGCTGGATTGAGCTTGGATGCACTAGTCTGGTGGGCCGGGACTTTCCACTTACGTCTCACACAACACTTCAGGTACGCATCGGGGCTAGGCCTGTTAGGAGCGCGGTGTACCTGCAGGCAGGATGTGGGAGGGACAGTCCATAAGCTGAACTCTCGGAAGTTGTGTGCTTTGCAGGCACATGTCTGCTAGACACTTTGATGGGAGCTAGGACCAAGCTACACTCATTGAACAAGGACGTTTGCAATGTCTGTGTTGAGATCAGATACACTTGAGGAGAATCCTGTCACTACCACAAGCATTTCAAACAACGTCTTCCGGCACCTAACATAAGGATGCTGGGACCTACGTCTACGGGCCAGTCAGGTAGCGATAGGGTCCTGCCCTGACCTCAGCTCGCACAAGGAAGCACGCCTTCAATCCAGCTTTCAACTAGCTGCGTTCCTCGGGAACTGAGAACGTAACAGTATTCTAAGCCAGGAGGTACGCAGAACACAACTCCACTGCACCTGAAGACACCATCCAGGTCTGCTTATTCCACTTGCGACTCACAAGCCTCTGACAAACGGCTCTGGTGCAGATGTTGGAAACTCTTTCTGCAGGCGGTGTGCAACTGGGAGGTACTGAGGGTGAGCTCACCTCTCCGAAGTAAGTTGCTTCTGGACAAGGCGTTCAGCTAGCTTCTCTCGTATGGCACTTAGGATGTAGCACCTGGGTCACACAGCGAATACTAGGAAATCGCTGGATTGAGCTTGGATTCACTAGTCTGGTGGGCCGAGACTTTCCACTTACGTCTCACAACACTTCAGGCACGCATCGGGGCTAGGCCTGTTAGGAGCGCGGTGTACCTGCAGGCAGGATGTGGGAGGGACCGTACATAAGCTCAACTCTCGGAAGTGTGTGTGCTGTGCAGGCGAAGTCTCCCATACACTTTGATGGGAGCTAGGACCTAGCTACACTCTCAATGAACAAGGACGTTTGCAATGTCTGTATTGGGGTCAGATACACTGGAGGAGAATCCTGTCACTTCCAAAGGCTCTTCACACAACCTCTTCCGTCGCCTAACATAAGGATGCTGGGACTTTTGTCGACGGGGAGTCAGGATGCGGGAGGTCCTGCCCTGAACTCAGCTCGCAGAAGGAAGCACGCCTACAAGCCAGCTTTCAACTAGGTGCGTTCCTCGAGCACTGAGAACGTAACAGTGTTCTAAGCCAGGAGGTACGCAGAATACAACTCCACTGCAGCAGGAGACACCATCCGGGTCTGCTTTTTCCACTTGCGTCTCACAAGCCTCTGACAAACGGCCGTGGTGCAGATGTTGGAAACTCTTTCTGCAAGCAGTGTGCAACTCTGAGGGACTGAGGGTGAGCTCAACTCTCCGAAGTAAGTTGCTTTTAGACAAGGCGTTCAGCTAGCGTCTCTCGTGTGACACTTAGATGTAGCCCCTGGGTCACACATGGAATACTAGGAAATCGCTGGATTGAGCTTGGATGCACTAGTCTGGTGGGCCGGGACTTTCCACTTACGTCTCACACAACACTTCAGGTACGCATCGGGTCTAGGCCTGTTATGAGCGCGGTGTACCTGCAGGCAGGATGTGGAAGGGACAGTCCATAAGCTGAACTCTCGGAAATGTGTGTGCTTTGCAGGCACATGTCTGCTAGACACATTGATGGGAGCTAGGACTAAGCTACACTCTCATTGAACAAGGACGTTTGCAATGTTTGTATTGGGATCAGATACACTTGAGGAGAATCCTGTCACTTCCACAGGCTCTTCACACAACCTCTTCCTGCGCCTAACATAACAATGCTGGGACCTATGTCTACAGGCAGTCAGCATGGGGGACGATCCTGCCCCCACCTCAGCTCGCACAAGGAAGCATGCCTGCAGGCCAGCTTTCAACTAGCTGCGTTCTTAGGGAACTGAGAACATAGCAGTAGTCTCAGCCAGGAGGTACCCAGAATACCACTCCACTACAGCTGGAGACACCCTCCAGGTCTGCTTATTCCACTTGCGTCTCACAAGCCTCTGACACACGGCCGAGGTGCAGATGTTGGAAACTCTTTCTGCAGGCAGTATGCAACTGTGAGGGACTGAGGGTGAGCTCAACTCTCCGAAGTAAGTTGCTTTTGGACAAGGCGTTCAGCTAGGTTCTCTCGTGTGGCACTTAGGATTTAGCACCTTGGTCACACAGGGAATACTAGGAAATCGCTGGATTGAGCTTGGATGCACTAGTCTGGTGGGCCGGGACTTTCCACTTACGTCTCACAACACTTCAGGTACGCATCGGGGCTAGGCCTGTTAGGAGCGCGGTGTACCTGCAGGCAGGATGTGGGAGGGACAGTCCATAAGCTGAACTCTCGGAAGTGTGTGTGCTTTGCAGGCACATGTCTGCTAGACACTTTGATGGGAGCTAGGACCAAGCTACACTCTCATTGAACAAGGACGTTTGCAATGTCTGTGTTGAGATCAGATACACTTGAGGAGAATCCTGTCACTACCACAAGCATTTCAAACAACGTCTTCCGGCACCTAACATAAGGATGCTGGGACCTACGTCTACGGGCCAGTCAGGTAGCGATAGGGTCCTGCCCTGACCTCAGCTCGCACAAGGAAGCACGCCTTCAATCCAGCTTTCAACTAGCTGCGTTCCTCGGGAACTGAGAACGTAACAGTGTTCTAAGCCAGGAGGTACGCAGAATACAACTCCACTGCACCTGAAGACACCATCCAGGTCTGCTTATTCCACTTGCGACTCACAAGCCTCTGACAAACAGCTCTGGTGCAGATGTTGGAAACTCTTTCTGCAGGCGGTGTGCAACTGGGAGGTACTGAGGGTGAGCTCACCTCTCCGAAGTAAGTTGCTTCTGGACAAGGCGTTCAGCTAGCTTCTCTCGTATGGCACTTAGGATGTAGCACCTGGGTCACACAGCGAATACTAGGAAATCGCTGGATTGAGCTTGGATTCACTAGTCTGGTGGGCCGAGACTTTCCACTTACGTCTCACAACACTTCAGGCACGCATCGGGGCTAGGCCTGTTAGGAGCGCGGTGTACCTGCAGGCAGGATGTGGGAGGGACTGTACATAAGCTCAACTCTCGGAAGTGTGTGTGCTGTGCAGGCGAAGTCTCCCATACACTTTGATGGGAGCTAGGACCTAGCTACACTCTCAATGAACAAGGACGTTTGCAATGTCTGTATTGGGGTCAGATACACTGGAGGAGAATCCTGTCACTTCCAAAGGCTCTTCACACAACCTCTTCCGTCGCCTAACATAAGGATGCTGGGACTTTTGTCGACGGGGAGTCAGGATGCGGGAGGTCCTGCCCTGAACTCAGCTCGCAGAAGGACGCACGCCTACAAGCCAGCTTTCAACTAGGTGCGTTCCTCGAGCACTGAGAACGTAACAGTGTTCTAAGCCAGGAGGTACGCAGAATACAACTCCACTGCAGCAGGAGACACCATCCGGGTCTGCTTTTTCCACTTGCGTCTCACAAGCCTCTGACAAACGGCCGTGGTGCAGATGTTGGAAACTCTTTCTGCAAGCAGTGTGCAACTCTGAGGGACTGAGGGTGAGCTCAACTCTCCGAAGTAAGTTGCTTTTGGACAAGGCGTTCAGCTAGCGTCTCTCGTGTGACACTTAGATGTAGCCCCTGGGTCACACAGGGAATACTAGGAAATCGCTGGATTGAGCTTGGATGCACTAGTCTGGTGGGCCGGGACTTTCCCCTTACGTCTCACAACACTTCAGGTACGCATTGGGGCTAGGCCTGTTAGGAGCGCGGTGTACCTGCAGGCAGGATGTGGGAGGGACAGTCCATAAGCTGAACTCTCGGAAGTGTGTGTGCTTTGCAGGCACATGTCTGCTAGACACTTTGATGGGAGCTAGGACCAAGCTACACTCTCATTGAACAAGGACGTTTGCAATGTCTGTGTTGAGATCAGATACACTTGAGGAGAATCCTGTCACTACCACAAGCATTTCAAACAACGTCTTCCGGCACCTAACATAAGGATGCTGGGACCTACGTCTACGGGCCAGTCAGGTAGCGATAGGGTCCTGCCCTGACCTCAGCTCGCACAAGGAAGCACGCCTTCAATCCAGCTTTCAACTAGCTGCGTTCCTCGGGAACTGAGATCGTAACAGTATTCTAAGCCAGGAGGTACGCAGAATACAACTCCACTGCACCTGAAGACACCATCCAGGTCTGCTTATTCCACTTGCGACTCACAAGCCTCTGACAAACGGCTCTGGTGCAGATGTTGGAAACTCTTTCTGCAGGCGGTGTGCAACTGGGAGGTACTGAGGGTGAGCTCACCTCTCCGAAGTAAGTTGCTTCTGGACAAGGCGTTCAGCTAGCTTCTCTCGTATGGCACTTAGGATGTAGCACCTGGGTCACACAGCGAATACTAGGAAATCGCTGGATTGAGCTTGGATTCACTAGTCTGGTGGGCCGAGACTTTTCACTTACGTCTCACAACACTTCAGGCACGCATCGGGGCTAGGCCTGTTAGGAGCGCGGTGTACCTGCAGGCAGGATGTGGGAGGGACCGTACATAAGCTCAACTCTCGGAAGTGTGTGTGCTGTGCAGGCGAAGTCTCCCATACACTTTGATGGGAGCTAGGACCTAGCTACACTCTCAATGAACAAGGACGTTTGCAATGTCTGTATTGGGGTCAGATACACTGGAGGAGAATCCTGTCACTTCCAAAGGCTCTTCACACAACCTCTTCCGTCGCCTAACATAAGGATGCTGGGACTTTTGTCGACGGGGAGTCAGGATGCGGGAGGTCCTGCCCTGAACTCAGCTCGCAGAAGGAAGCACGCCTACAAGCCAGCTTTCAACTAGGTGCGTTCCTCGAGCACTGAGAACGTAACAGTGTTCTAAGCCAGGAGGTACGCAGAATACAACTCCACTGCAGCAGGAGACACCATCCAGGTCTGCTTTTTCCACTTGCGTCTCACAAGCCTCTGACAAACGGCCGTGGTGCAGATGTTGGAAACTCTTTCTGCAAGCAGTGTGCAACTCTGAGGGACTGAGGGTGAGCTCAACTCTCCGAAGTAAGTTGCTTTTAGACAAGGCATTCAGCTAGCGTCTCTCGTGGGACACTTAGATGTAGCCCCTGGGTCACACAGGGAATACTAGGAAATCGCTGGATTGAGCTTGGATGCACTAGTCTGGTGGGCCGGGACTTTCCACTTACGTCTCACACAACACTCCAGGTACGCATCGGGTCTAGGCCTGTTATGAGCGCGGTGTACCTGCAGGCAGGATGTGGAAGGGACAGTCCATAAGCTGAACTCTCGGAAATGTGTGTGCTTTGCAGGCACATGTCTGCTAGACACATTGATGGGAGCTAGGACTAAGCTACACTCTCATTGAACAAGGACGTTTGCAATGTCTGTATTGGGATCAGATACACTTGAGGAGAATCCTGTCACTTCCACAGGCTCTTCACACAACCTCTTCCTGCGCCTAACATAACAATGCTGGGACCTATGTCTACAGGCAGTCAGCATGGGGGACGATCCTGCCCCCACCTCAGCTCGCACAAGGAAGCATGCCTGCAGGCCAGCTTTCAACTAGCTGCGTTCTTAGGGAACTGAGAACATAGCAGTAGTCTCAGCCAGGAGGTACCCAGAATACCACTCCACTACAGCTGGAGACACCCTCCAGGTCTGCTTTTTCCACTTGCGTCTCACAAGCCTCTGACACACGGCCGAGGTGCAGATGTTGGAAACTCTTTCTGCAGGCAGTATGCAACTGTGAGGGACTGAGGGTGAGCTCAACTCTCCGAAGTAAGTTGCTTTTGGACAAGGCGTTCAGCTAGGTTCTCTCGTATGGCACTTAGGATTTAGCACCTTGGTCACACAGGGAATACTAGGAAATCGCTGGATTGAGCTTGGATGCACTAGTCTGGTGGGCCGGGACTTTCCACTTACGTCTCACAACACTTCAGGTACGCATCGGGGCTAGGCCTGTTAGGAGCGCGGTGTACCTGCAGGCAGGATGTGGGAGGGACAGTCCATAAGCTGAACTCTCGGAAGTTGTGTGCTTTGCAGGCACATGTCTGCTAGACACTTTGATGGGAGCTAGGACCAAGCTATACTCTCATTGAACAAGGACGTTTGCAATGTCTGTGTTGAGATCAGATACACTTGAGGAGAATCCTGTCACTACCACAAGCATTTCAAACAACGTCTTCCGGCACCTAGCATACGGATGCTGGGACCTACGTCTACGGGCCAGTCAGGTAGCGATAGGGTCCTGCCCTGACCTCAGCTCGCACAAGGAAGCACGCCTTCAATCCAGCTTTCAACTAGCTGCGTTCCTCGGGAACTGAGATCGTAACAGTATTCTAAGCCAGGAGGTACGCAGAACACAACTCCACTGCACCTGAAGACACCATCCAGGTCTCCTTATTCCACTTGCGACTCACAAGCCTCTGACAAACGGCTCTGGTGCAGATGTTGGAAACTCTTTCTGCAGGCGGTGTGCAACTGGGAGGTACTGAGGGTGAGCTCACCTCTCCGAAGTAAGTTGCTTCTGGACAAGGCGTTCAGCTAGCTTCTCTCGTATGGCACTTAGGATGTAGCACCTGGGTCTCACAGCGAATACTAGGAAATCGCTGGATTGAGCTTGGATGCACTAGTCTGGTGGGCCGAGACTTTCCACTTACGTCTCACAACACTTCAGGCACGCATCGGGGCTAGGCCTGTTAGGAGCGCGGTGTACCTGCAGGCAGGATGTGGGAGGGACCGTACATAAGCTCAACTCTCGGAAGTGTGTGTGCTGTGCAGGCGAAGTCTCCCATACACTTTGATGGGAGCTAGGACCTAGCTACACTCTCAATGAACAAGGACGTTTGCAATGTCTGTATTGGTATCAGATACACTTGAGGAGAATCCTGTCACTTCCACAGGCTCTTCACACAACCTCTTCCGGCGCCTAACATAAGGATGCTGGGACCTTTGTCTTCGGGGAGTCAGGATGCGGGAGGACCTGCCCTGAACTCAGCTCGCAGAAGGAAGCACGACTACAAGCCAGCTTTCAGCTAGGTGCGTTCCTCGAGCACTGAGAACGTAACAGTGTTCTAAGCCAGGAGGTACGCAGAATACAACTCCACTGCAGCAGGAGACACCATCCGGGTCTGCTTTTTCCACTTGCGTCTCACAAGCCTCTGACAAACGGCCGTGGTGCAGATGTTGGAAACTCTTTCTGCAAGCAGTGTGCAACTCTGAGGGACTGAGGGTGAGCTCAACTCTCCGAAGTAAGTTGCTTTTAGACAAGGCGTTCAGCTAGCGTCTCTCGTGGGACACTTAGATGTAGCCCCTGGGTCACACAGGGAATACTAGGAAATCGCTGGATTGAGCTTGGATGCACTAGTCTGGTGGGCCGGGACTTTCCACTTACGTCTCACACAACACTTCAGGTACGCATCGGGGCTAGGCCTGTTAGGAGCGCGGTGTACCTGCAGGCAGGATGTGGGAGGGACAGTCCATAAGCTGAACTCTCGGAAGTGTGTGTGCTTTGCAGGCACATGTCTGCTAGACACTTTGATGGGAGCTAGGACCAAGCTACACTCTCATTGAACAAGGACGTTTGCAATGTCTGTGTTGAGATCAGATACACTTGAGGAGAATCCTGTCACTACCACAAGCATTTCAAACAACGTCTTCCGGCACCTAACATAAGGATGCTGGGACCTACGTCTACGGGCCAGTCAGGTAGCGATAGGGTCCTGCCCTGACCTCAGCTCGCACAAGGAAGCACGCCTTCAATCCAGCTTTCAACTAGCTGCGTTCCTCGGGAACTGAGAACGTAACAGTATTCTAAGCCAGGAGGTACGCAGAATACAACTCCACTGCACCTGAAGACACCATCCAGGTCTGCTTATTCCACTTGCGACTCACAAGCCTCTGACAAACGGCTCTGGTGCAGATGTTGGAAACTCTTTCTGCAGGCGGTGTGCAACTGGGAGGTACTGAGGGTGAGCTCACCTCTCCGAAGTAAGTTGCTTCTGGACAAGGCGTTCAGCTAGCTTCTCTCGTATGGCACTTAGGATGTAGCACCTGGGTCACACAGCGAATACTAGGAAATCGCTGGATTGAGCTTGGATTCACTAGTATGGTGGGCCGAGACTTTCCACTTACGTCTCACAACACTTCAGGCACGCATCGGGGCTAGGCCTGTTAGGAGCGCGGTGTACCTGCAGGCAGGATGTGGGAGGGACCGTACATAAGCTCAACTCTCGGAAGTGTGTGTGCTGTGCAGGCGAAGTCTCCCATACACTTTGATGGGAGCTAGGACCTAGCTACACTCTCAATGAACAAGGACGTTTGCAATGTCTGTATTGGGGTCAGATACACTGGAGGAGAATCCTGTCACTTCCAAAGGCTCTTCACACAACCTCTTCCGGCGCCTAACATAAGGATGCTGGGACTTTTGTCGACGGGGAGTCAGGATGCGGGAGGTCCTGCCCTGAACTCAGCTCGCAGAAGGAAGCACGCCTACAAGCCAGCTTTCAACTAGGTGCGTTCCTCGAGCACTGAGAACGTAACAGTGTTCTAAGCCAGGAGGTACGCAGAATACAACTCCACTGCAGCAGGAGACACCATCCGGGTCTGCTTTTTCCACTTGCGTCTCACAAGCCTCGGACAAACGGCCGTGGTGCAGATGTTGGAAACTCTTTCTGCAAGCAGTGTGCAACTCTGAGGGACTGAGAGTGAGCTCAACTCTCCGAAGTAAGTTGATTTTAGACAAGGCGTTCAGCTAGCGTCTCTCGTATGGCAGTTAGATGTAGCCCCTGGGTCACACAGGGAATACTAGGAAATCGCTGGATTGAGCTTGGATGCACTAGTCTGGTGGGCCGGGACTTTCCACTTACGTCTCACAACACTTCACGTACGCATCGGGGCTAGGCCTGTTAGGAGCGCGGTGTACCTGCAGGCAGGATGTGGGAGGGACAGTCCATAAGCTGAACTCTCGGAAGTGTGTGTGCTTTGCAGGCACATGTCTGCTAGACACTTTGATGGGAGCTAGGACCAAGCTACACTCTCATTGAACAAGGACGTTTGCAATGTCTGTGTTGAGATCAGATACACTTGAGGAGAATCCTGTCACTACCACAAGCATTTCAAACAACGTCTTCCGGCACCTAACATAAGGATGCTGGGACCTACGTCTCCGGGCCAGTCAGGTAGCGCTAGGGTCCTGCCCTGACCTCAGCTCGCACAAGGAAGCACGCCTTCAATCCAGCTTTCAAATAGCTGCGTTCCTCGGGAACTGAGAACGTAACAGTGTTCTAAGCCAGGAGGTACGCAGAATACAACTCCACTGCACCTGAAGACACCATCCAGGTCTGCTTATTCCACTTGCGACTCACAAGCCTCTGACAAACGGCTCTGGTGCAGATGTTGGAAACTCTTTCTGCAGGCGGTGTGCAACTGGGAGGTACTGAGGGTGAGCTCACCTCTCCGAAGTAAGTTGCTTCTGGACAAGGCGTTCAGCTAGCTTCTCTCGTATGGCACTTAGGATGTAGCACCTGGGTCACACAGCGAATACTAGGAAATCGCTGGATTGAGCTTGGATTCACTAGTATGGTGGGCCGAGACTTTCCACTTACGTCTCACAACACTTCAGGCACGCATCGGGGCTAGGCCTGTTAGGAGCGCGGTGTACCTGCAGGCAGGATGTGGGAGGGACCGTACATAAGCTCAACTCTCGGAAGTGTGTGTGCTGTGCAGGCGAAGTCTCCCATACACTTTGATGGGAGCTAGGACCTAGCTACACTCTCAATGAACAAGGACGTTTGCAATGTCTGTATTGGGGTCAGATACACTGGAGGAGAATCCTGTCACTTCCAAAGGCTCTTCACACAACCTCTTCCGTCGCCTAACATAAGGATGCTGGGACTTTTGTCGACGGGGAGTCAGGATGCGGGAGGTCCTGCCCTGAACTCAGCTCCCAGAAGGAAGCACGCCTACAAGCCAGCTTTCAACTAGGTGCGTTCCTCGAGCACTGAGAACGTAACAGTGTTCTAAGCCAGGAGGTACGCAGAATACAACTCCACTGCAGCAGGAGACACCATCCGGGTCTGCTTTTTCCACTTGCGTCTCACAAGCCTCTGACAAACGGCCGTGGTGCAGATGTTGGAAACTCTTTCTGCAAGCAGTGTGCAACTCTGAGGGACTGAGGGTGAGCTCAACTCTCCGAAGTAAGTTGCTTTTAGACAAGGCGTTCAGCTAGCGTCTCTCGTGTGACACTTAGATGTAGCCCCTGGGTCACACATGGAATACTAGGAAATCGCTGGATTGAGCTTGGATGCACTAGTCTGGTGGGCCGGGACTTTCCACTTACGTCTCACACAACACTTCAGGTACGCATCGGGTCTAGGCCTGTTATGAGCGCGGTGTACCTGCAGGCAGGATGTGGAAGGGACAGTCCATAAGCTGAACTCTCGGAAATGTGTGTGCTTTGCAGGCACATGTCTGCTAGACACTTTGATGGGAGCTAGGACTAAGCTACACTCTCATTGAACAAGGACGTTTGCAATGTCTGTATTGATATCAGATACACTTGAGGAGAATCCTGTCACTTCCACAGGCTCTTCACACAATCTCTTCCTGCGCCTAACATAACACTGCTGGGACCTATGTCTACAGGCAGTCAGCATGGGGGACGGTCCTGCCCCGACCTCAGCTCGCACAAGGAAGCATGCCTGCAGGCCAGCTTTCAACTAGCTGCGTTCTTAGGGAACTGAGAACATAGCAGTAGTCTCAGCCAGGAGGTACCCAGAATACCACTCCACTACAGCTGGAGACACCCTCCAGGTCTGCTTATTCCACTTGCGTCTCACAAGCCTCTGACACACGGCCGAGGTGCAGATGTTGGAAACTCTTTCTGCAGGCAGTATGCAACTGTGATGGACTGAGGGTGAGCTCAACTCTCCGAAGTAAGTTGCTTTTGGACAAGGCGTTCAGCTAGGTTCTCTCGTATGGCACTTAGGATTTAGCACCTTGGTCACACAGGGAATACTAGGAAATCGCTGGATTGAGCTTGGATGCACTAGTCTGGTGGGCCGGGACTTTCCACTTTCGTCTCACAACACTTCAGGTACGCATCGGGGCTAGGCCTGTTATGAGCGCGGTGTACCTGCAGGCAGGATGTTGGAGGGACAGTCCATAAGCTGAATTCTCGGAAGTGTGTGTGCTTTGCAGGCACATGTCTGCTAGACACTTTGATGGGAGCTAGGACCAAGCTACACTCTCATTGAACAAGGACATTTGCAATGTCTGTATTGAGATCAGATACACTTGAGGAGAATCCTGTCACTACCACAAGCATTTCAAACAACGTCTTCCGGCACCTAACATAAGGATGCTGGGACCTACGTCTACGGCCAGGCAGGTAGCGGTAGGGACCTGCCCTGACCTCAGCTCGCACAAGGAAGCACGCCTTGAATCCAGCTTTCAAATAGCTGCGTTCCTCGGTCACTGAGAATGTAACAGTGTTCTAAGCCAGGAGGTACGCAGAATACAACTCCACTGCACCTGAAGACACCATCCAGGTCTGCTTATTCCACTTGCGACTCACAAGCCTCTGCCAAACGAATCTGGTGCAGATGTTTGAAACTCTTTCTGCAGGCAGTGTCCAACTGTGAGGGATTGAGAGTCAGCTCAACTCTCCGAAGTAAGTTGCTTTTGGATAAGGCATTCACCTAGCTTATCTCGTATGGAACTTAGGATGTAGCACCTGGGTCACACAGGGAATACTAGGAAATCGCTGGATTGAGCTTGGATGCACTAGTCTGGTGGGCCGGGACTTTCCACTTACGTCTCACAACACTTTAGGTACGCATCGGGTCTAGGCCTGTTATGAGCGCGGTGTACCTGCAGGCAGGATGTGGGAGGGACAGTCCATAAGCTGAACTCTCGGAAGTGTGTGTGCTTTGCAGGCACGGGTCTGCTAGACACTTTGATGGGAGCTAGGACCAAGCTACACTCTCATTGAACAAGGACGTTTGCAATGTCTGTATTGAGATCAGATACACTTGAGGAGAATCCTGTCACTTCCACAGGCTCTTCACACAACCTCTTCCGGCGCCTAACATAAGGATGCTGGGACCTTTGTCTTCGGGGAGGCAGGATGCGGGATGTCCTGCCCTGAACTCAGCTCGAAGAAGGAAGCATGCCTACAAGCCAGCTTTCAACTAGGTGCGTTCCTCGAGCACTGAGGACGTAACAGTGTTCTAAGCCAGGAGGTACGCAGAATACAACTCCACTGCAGCAGGAGACACCATCCGGGTCTGCTTTTTCCACTTGCGTCTCACAAGCCTCTGACAAACGGCCGTGGTGCAGATGTTGGAAACTCTTTCTGCAAGCAGTGTGCAAACGAATCTTGTGCAGATGTTAGAAACTCTTTCTGCCGGCAGTGTCCAACTGTGAGGGACTGAGGGTGAGCTCAACTCTCCGAAGTAAGTTGCTTTGGGATAAGGCATTCACCTAGCTTATCTCGTATGGAACTTAGGATGTAGCACCTGGGTCACACAGGGAATACTAGGAAATCGCTGGATTGAGCTTGGATGCACTAGTCTTGTGGGCCGGGACTTTCCACTTATCTCTCGCAACACTTCAGGCATGCATCGGGGCTAGGCCTGTTAGGAGCGCGGTGTACCTGCAGGCAGGATGTGGGAGGGACAGTCCATAAGCTGAACTCTCGGAAGTGTGTGTGCTTTGCAGGCACAGGTCTGCTAGACACTTTGATGGGAGCTAGGACCAAGCTACACTCTCATTGAACAAGGACGTTTGCAATGTCTGTATTGAGATCAGATACACTTGAGGAGAATCCTGTCACTACCACAAGCATTTCAAACAACGTCTTCCGGCACCTAACATAAGGATGCGGGGACCTACGTCTACGGGCCAGTCAGGTAGCGCTAGGGTCCTGCCCTGACCTCAGCTCGCACAAGGAAGCACGCCTTCAATCCAGCTTTCAACTAGCTGCGTTCCTCGTGAACTGAGAACGTAACAGTGATCTAAGCCAGGAGGTACGCAGAATACAACTCCACTGCACCTGAAGACACCATCCAGGTCTGCTTATTCCACTTGCGACTCACAAGCCTCTGACAAACGGCTCTGGTGCAGATGTTGGAAACTCTTTCTGCAGGCAGTGTGCAACTGGGAGGTACTGAGGGTGAGCTCACCTCTCCGAAGTAACTTGCTTCTGGACAAGGCGTTCAGCTAGCTTCTCTCGTATGGCACTTAGGATGTAGCACCTGGGTCACACAGCGAATACTAGGAAAATCGCTGGATTGAGCTTGGATGCACTAGTTTGGTGGGCCGGGACTTTCCACTTACGTCTCACAACACTTCAGGCACGCATCGGGGCTAGGCCTGTTAGGAGCGCGGTGTACCTGCAAGCAGGATGTGGGAGGAACCGTACATAAGCTCAACTCTCGGAAGTGTGTGTGCTTTGCAGGCGGAAGTCTCCCATACACTTTGATGGGAGCTAGGACCTAGCTACACTCTCAATGAACAAGGACGTTTGCAATGTCTGTATTGGGATCAGATACACTTGAGGAGAATCCTGTCACTTCCACAGGCTCTTCACACAACCTCTTCCTGCGCCTAACATAACAATGCTGGGACCTATGTCTACAGGCAGTCAGCATGGGGGACGGTCCTGCCCCGACCTCAGCTCGCACAAGGAAGCATGCCTCCAGGCCAGCTTTCAACTAGCTGCGTTCTTAGGGAACTGAGAACATAGCAGTAGTCACAGCCAGGAGGTACCCCGAATACCACTCCACTACAGCTGGAGACACCCTCCAGGTCTGCTTATTCCACTTGCGTCTCACAAGCCTCTGACACACGGCCGAGGTGCAGATGTTGGAAACTCTTTCTGCAGGCAGTATGCAACTGTGAGGGACTGAGGGTGAGCTCAACTCTCCGAAGTAAGTTGCTTTTGGACAAGGCGTTCAGCTAGGTTCTCTCGTATGGAACTTAGGATGTAGCACCTGGGTCACACAGGGAATACTAGGAAATTGCTGGATTGAGCTTGGATGCACTAGTCTTGTGGGCCGGGACTTTCCACTTATCTCTCACAACACTTCAGGCATGCATCGGGGCTAGGCCTGTTAGGAGCGCGGTGTACCTGCAGGCAGGATGTGGGAGGGACAGTCCATAAGCTGAACTCTCAGAAGTGTGTGTGCTTTGCAGGCACAGGTCTGCTAGACACTTTGATGGGAGCTAGGACCAAGCTACACTCTCATTGAACAAGGACGTTTGCAATGTCTGTGTTGAGATCAGATACACTTGAGGAGAATCCTGTCACTTCCAAATGCTATTCACACAACCTCTTCCGGCGCCAAACATAAGGATGCTGGGACCTTTGTCTTCGGGGAGGCAGGATGCGGGATGTCCTGCCCTGAACTCAGCTCGAAGAAGGAAGCACGCCTACAAGCCAGCTTTCAACTAGGTGCGTTCCTCGAGCACAGAGAACGTAACAGTGTTCTAAGCCAGGAGGTACGCAGAATACAACTCCACTGCAGCAGGAGACACCATCCGGGTCTGCTTTTTCCACTTGCGTCTCACAAGCCTCTGACAAACGGCCGTGGTGCAGATGTTGGAAACTCTTTCTGCAAGCAGTGTGCAAACGAATCTTGTGCAGATGCAGAAACTCTTTCTGCCGGCAGTGTCCAACTGTGAGGGACTGAGGGTGAGCTCAACTCTCCGAAGTAAGTTGCTTTGGGATAAGGCATTCACCTAGCTTATCTCGTATGGAACTTAGGATGTAGCACCTGGGTCACACAGGGAATACTAGGAAATCGCTGGATTGAGCTTGGATGCACTAGTCTTGTGGGCCGGGACTTTCCACTTATCTCTCGCAACACTTCAGGCATGCATCGGGGCTAGGCCTGTTAGGAGCGCGGTGTACCTGCAGACAGGATGTGGGAGGGACAGTCCATAAGCTGAACTCTCGGAAGTGTGTGTGCTTTGCAGGCACATGTCTGCTAGACACATTGATGGGAGCTAGGACTAAGCTACACTCTCATTGAACAAGGACGTTTGCAATGTTTGTATTGGGATCAGATACACTTGAGGAGAATCCTGTCACTTCCACAGGCTCTTCACACAACCTCTTCCTGCGCCTAACATAACAATGCTGGGACCTATGTCTACAGGCAGTCAGCATGGGGGACGATCCTGCC
This sequence comes from Vulpes vulpes, assembly GCF_048418805.1. NCBI lineage: Eukaryota > Metazoa > Chordata > Mammalia > Carnivora > Canidae > Vulpes > Vulpes vulpes. The sequence continues at coordinate 47,786,386 of NC_132793.1, forward strand.
CCCACCTCAGCTCGCACAAGGAAGCATGCCTGCAGGCCAGCTTTCAACTAGCTGCGTTCTTAGGGAACTGAGAACATAGCAGTAGTCTCAGCCAGGAGGTACCCAGAATACCACTCCACTACAGCTGGAGACACCCTCCAGGTCTGCTTATTCCACTTGCGTCTCACAAGCCTCTGACACACGGCCGAGGTGCAGATGTTGGAAACTCTTTCTGCAGGCAGTATGCAACTGTGAGGGACTGAGGGTGAGCTCAACTCTCCGAAGTAAGTTGCTTTTGGACAAGGCGTTCAGCTAGGTTCTCTCGTGTGGCACTTAGGATTTAGCACCTTGGTCACACAGGGAATACTAGGAAATCGCTGGATTGAGCTTGGATGCACTAGTCTGGTGGGCCGGGACTTTCCACTTACGTCTCACAACACTTCAGGTACGCATCGGGGCTAGGCCTGTTAGGAGCGCGGTGTACCTGCAGGCAGGATGTGGGAGGGACAGTCCATAAGCTGAACTCTCGGAAGTGTGTGTGCTTTGCAGGCACATGGCTGCTAGACACTTTGATGGGAGCTAGGACCAAGCTACACTCTCATTGAACAAGGACGTTTGCAATGTCTGTGTTGAGATCAGATACACTTGAGGAGAATCCTGTCACTACCACAAGCATTTCAAACAACGTCTTCCGGCACCTAACATAAGGATGCTGGGACCTACGTCTACGGGCCAGTCAGGTAGCGATAGGGTCCTGCCCTGACCTCAGCTCGCACAAGGAAGCACGCCTTCAATCCAGCTTTCAACTAGCTGCGTTCCTCGGGAACTGAGAACGTAACAGTATTCTAAGCCAGGAGGTACGCAGAACACAACTCCACTGCACCTGAAGACACCATCCAGGTCTGCTTATTCCACTTGCGACTCACAAGCCTCTGACAAACAGCTCTGGTGCAGATGTTGGAAACTCTTTCTGCAGGCGGTGTGCAACTGGGAGGTACTGAGGGTGAGCTCACCTCTCCGAAGTAAGTTGCTTCTGGACAAGGCGTTCAGCTAGCTTCTCTCGTATGGCACTTAGGATGTAGCACCTGGGTCACACAGCGAATACTAGGAAATCGCTGGATTGAGCTTGGATTCACTAGTCTGGTGGGCCGAGACTTTCCACTTACGTCTCACAACACTTCAGGCACGCATCGGGGCTAGGCCTGTTAGGAGCGCGGTGTACCTGCAGGCAGGATGTGGGAGGGACCGTACATAAGCTCAACTCTCGGAAGTGTGTGTGCTGTGCAGGCGAAGTCTCCCATACACTTTGATGGGAGCTAGGACCTAGCTACACTCTCAATGAACAAGGACGTTTGCAATGTCTGTATTGGGGTCAGATACACTGGAGGAGAATCCTGTCACTTCCAAAGGCTCTTCACACAACCTCTTCCGGCGCCTAACATAAGGATGCTGGGACTTTTGTCGACGGGGAGTCAGGATGCGGGAGGTCCTGCCCTGAACTCAGCTCGCAGAAGGAAGCACGCCTACAAGCCAGCTTTCAACTAGGTGCGTTCCTCGAGCACTGAGAACGTAACAGTGTTCTAAGCCAGGAGGTACGCAGAATACAACTCCACTGCAGCAGGAGACACCATCCGGGTCTGCTTTTTCCACTTGCGTCTCACAAGCCTCTGACAAACGGCCGTGGTGCAGATGTTGGAAACTCTTTCTGCAAGCAGTGTGCAACTCTGAGGGACTGAGGGTGAGCTCAACTCTCCGAAGTAAGTTGCTTTTAGACAAGGCGTTCAGCTAGCGTCTCTCGTGTGACACTTAGATGTAGCCCCTGGGTCACACATGGAATACTAGGAAATCGCTGGATTGAGCTTGGATGCACTAGTCTGGTGGGCCGGGACTTTCCACTTACGTCTCACACAACACTTCAGGTACGCATCGGGTCTAGGCCTGTTATGAGCGCGGTGTACCTGCAGGCAGGATGTGGAAGGGACAGTCCATAAGCTGAACTCTCGGAAATGTGTGTGCTTTGCAGGCACATGTCTGCTAGACACTTTGATGGGAGCTAGGACTAAGCTACACTCTCATTGAACAAGGACGTTTGCAATGTCTGTATTGGGATCAGATACACTTGAGGAGAATCCTGTCACTTCCACAGGCTCTTCACACAACCTCTTCCTGCGCCTAACATAACAATGCTGGGACCTATGTCTACAGGCAGTCAGCATGGGGGACGGTCCTGCCCCCACCTCAGCTCGCACAAGGAAGCATGCCTCCAGGCCAGCTTTCAACTAGCTGCGTTCTTAGGGAACTGAGAACATAGCAGTAGTCTCAGCCAGGAGGTACCCAGAATACCACTCCACTACAGCTGGAGACACCCTCCAGGTCTGCTTATTCTACTTGCGCCTCACAAGCCTCTGACACACGGCCGAGGTGCAGATGTTGGAAACTCTTTCTGCAGGCAGTATGCAACTGTGAGGGACTGAGGGTGAGCTCAACTCTCCGAAGTAAGTTGCTTTTGGACAAGGCGTTCAGCTAGGTTCTCTCGTATGGCACTTAGGATTTAGCACCTTGGTCACACAGGGAATACTAGGAAATCGCTGGATTGAGCTTGGATGCACTAGTCTGGTGGGCCGGGACTTTCCCCTTACGTCTCACAACACTTCAGGTACGCATCGGGGCTAGGCCTGTTAGGAGCGCGGTGTACCTGCAGGCAGGATGTGGGAGGGACAGTCCATAAGCTGAACTCTCGGAAGTGTGTGTGCTTTGCAGGCACATGTCTGCTAGACACTTTGATGGGAGCTAGGACCAAGCTACACTCTCATTGAACAAGGACGTTTGCAATGTCTGTGTTGAGATCAGATACACTTGAGGAGAATCCTGTCACTACCACAAGCATTTCAAACAACGTCTTCCGGCACCTAACATAAGGATGCTGGGACCTACGTCTACGGGCCAGTCAGGTAGCGATAGGGTCCTGCCCTGACCTCAGCTCGCACAAGGAAGCACGCCTTCAATCCAGCTTTCAACTAGCTGCGTTCCTCGGGAACTGAGATCGTAACAGTATTCTAAGCCAGGAGGTACGCAGAATACAACTCCACTGCACCTGAAGACACCATCCAGGTCTGCTTATTCCACTTGCGACTCACAAGCCTCTGACAAACGGCTCTGGTGCAGATGTTGGAAACTCTTTCTGCAGGCGGTGTGCAACTGGGAGGTACTGAGGGTGAGCTCACCTCTCCGAAGTAAGTTGCTTCTGGACAAGGCGTTCAGCTAGCTTCTCTCGTATGGCACTTAGGATGTAGCACCTGGGTCACACAGCGAATACTAGGAAATCGCTGGATTGAGCTTGGATTCACTAGTCTGGTGGGCCGAGACTTTTCACTTACGTCTCACAACACTTCAGGCACGCATCGGGGCTAGGCCTGTTAGGAGCGCGGTGTACCTGCAGGCAGGATGTGGGAGGGACCGTACATAAGCTCAACTCTCGGAAGTGTGTGTGCTGTGCAGGCGAAGTCTCCCATACACTTTGATGGGAGCTAGGACCTAGCTACACTCTCAATGAACAAGGACGTTTGCAATGTCTGTATTGGGGTCAGATACACTGGAGGAGAATCCTGTCACTTCCAAAGGCTCTTCACACAACCTCTTCCGTCGCCTAACATAAGGATGCTGGGACTTTTGTCGACGGGGAGTCAGGATGCGGGAGGTCCTGCCCTGAACTCAGCTCGCAGAAGGAAGCACGCCTACAAGCCAGCTTTCAACTAGGTGCGTTCCTCGAGCACTGAGAACGTAACAGTGTTCTAAGCCAGGAGGTACGCAGAATACAACTCCACTGCAGCAGGAGACACCATCCGGGTCTGCTTTTTCCACTTGCGTCTCACAAGCCTCTGACAAACGGCCGTGGTGCAGATGTTGGAAACTCTTTCTGCAAGCAGTGTGCAACTCTGAGGGACTGAGGGTGAGCTCAACTCTCCGAAGTAAGTTGCTTTTAGACAAGGCGTTCAGCTAGCGTCTCTCGTGGGACACTTAGATGTAGCCCCTGGGTCACACAGGGAATACTAGGAAATCGCTGGATTGAGCTTGGATGCACTAGTCTGGTGGGCCGGGACTTTCCACTTACGTCTCACACAACACTCCAGGTACGCATCGGGTCTAGGCCTGTTATGAGCGCGGTGTACCTGCAGGCAGGATGTGGAAGGGACAGTCCATAAGCTGAACTCTCGGAAATGTGTGTGCTTTGCAGGCATATGTCTGCTAGACACATTGATGGGAGCTAGGACTAAGCTACACTCTCATTGAACAAGGACGTTTGCAATGTCTGTATTGGGATCAGATACACTTGAGGAGAATCCTGTCACTTCCACAGGCTCTTCACACAACCTCTTCCTGCGCCTAACATAACAATGCTGGGACCTATGTCTACAGGCAGTCAGCATGGGGGACGATCCTGCCCCCACCTCAGCTCGCACAAGGAAGCATGCCTGCAGGCCAGCTTTCAACTAGCTGCGTTCTTAGGGAACTGAGAACATAGCAGTAGTCTCAGCCAGGAGGTACCCAGAATACCACTCCACTACAGCTGGAGACACCCTCCAGGTCTGCTTTTTCCACTTGCGTCTCACAAGCCTCTGACACACGGCCGAGGTGCAGATGTTGGAAACTCTTTCTGCAGGCAGTATGCAACTGTGAGGGACTGAGGGTGAGCTCAACTCTCCGAAGTAAGTTGCTTTTGGACAAGGCGTTCAGCTAGGTTCTCTCGTATGGCACTTAGGATTTAGCACCTTGGTCACACAGGGAATACTAGGAAATCGCTGGATTGAGCTTGGATGCACTAGTCTGGTGGGCCGGGACTTTCCCCTTACGTCTCACAACACTTCAGGTACGCATCGGGGCTAGGCCTGTTAGGAGCGCGGTGTACCTGCAGGCAGGATGTGGGAGGGACAGTCCATAAGCTGAACTCTCGGAAGTTGTGTGCTTTGCAGGCACATGTCTGCTAGACACTTTGATGGGAGCTAGGACCAAGCTACACTCTCATTGAACAAGGACGTTTGCAATGTCTGTGTTGAGATCAGATACACTTGAGGAGAATCCTGTCACTACCACAAGCATTTCAAACAACGTCTTCCGGCACCTAGCATACGGATGCTGGGACCTACGTCTACGGGCCAGTCAGGTAGCGATAGGGTCCTGCCCTGACCTCAGCTCGCACAAGGAAGCACGCCTTCAATCCAGCTTTCAACTAGCTGCGTTCCTCGGGAACTGAGATCGTAACAGTATTCTAAGCCAGGAGGTACGCAGAACACAACTCCACTGCACCTGAAGACACCATCCAGGTCTCCTTATTCCACTTGCGACTCACAAGCCTCTGACAAACGGCTCTGGTGCAGATGTTGGAAACTCTTTCTGCAGGCGGTGTGCAACTGGGAGGTACTGAGGGTGAGCTCACCTCTCCGAAGTAAGTTGCTTCTGGACAAGGCGTTCAGCTAGCTTCTCTCGTATGGCACTTAGGATGTAGCACCTGGGTCTCACAGCGAATACTAGGAAATCGCTGGATTGAGCTTGGATGCACTAGTCTGGTGGGCCGAGACTTTCCACTTACGTCTCACAACACTTCAGGCACGCATCGGGGCTAGGCCTGTTAGGAGCGCGGTGTACCTGCAGGCAGGATGTGGGAGGGACCGTACATAAGCTCAACTCTCGGAAGTGTGTGTGCTGTGCAGGCGAAGTCTCCCATACACTTTGATGGGAGCTAGGACCTAGCTACACTCTCAATGAACAAGGACGTTTGCAATGTCTGTATTGGTATCAGATACACTTGAGGAGAATCCTGTCACTTCCACAGGCTCTTCACACAACCTCTTCCGGCGCCTAACATAAGGATGCTGGGACCTTTGTCTTCGGGGAGTCAGGATGCGGGAGGACCTGCCCTGAACTCAGCTCGCAGAAGGAAGCACGACTACAAGCCAGCTTTCAGCTAGGTGCGTTCCTCGAGCACTGAGAACGTAACAGTGTTCTAAGCCAGGAGGTACGCAGAATACAACTCCACTGCAGCAGGAGACACCATCCGGGTCTGCTTTTTCCACTTGCGTCTCACAAGCCTCTGACAAACGGCCGTGGTGCAGATGTTGGAAACTCTTTCTGCAAGCAGTGTGCAACTCTGAGGGACTGAGGGTGAGCTCAACTCTCCGAAGTAAGTTGCTTTTAGACAAGGCGTTCAGCTAGCGTCTCTCGTGGGACACTTAGATGTAGCCCCTGGGTCACACAGGGAATACTAGGAAATCGCTGGATTGAGCTTGGATGCACTAGTCTGGTGGGCCGGGACTTTCCACTTACGTCTCACACAACACTTCAGGTACGCATCGGGGCTAGGCCTGTTAGGAGCGCGGTGTACCTGCAGGCAGGATGTGGGAGGGACAGTCCATAAGCTGAACTCTCGGAAGTGTGTGTGCTTTGCAGGCACATGTCTGCTAGACACTTTGATGGGAGCTAGGACCAAGCTACACTCTCATTGAACAAGGACGTTTGCAATGTCTGTGTTGAGATCAGATACACTTGAGGAGAATCCTGTCACTACCACAAGCATTTCAAACAACGTCTTCCGGCACCTAACATAAGGATGCTGGGACCTACGTCTACGGGCCAGTCAGGTAGCGATAGGGTCCTGCCCTGACCTCAGCTCGCACAAGGAAGCACGCCTTCAATCCAGCTTTCAACTAGCTGCGTTCCTCGGGAACTGAGAACGTAACAGTATTCTAAGCCAGGAGGTACGCAGAATACAACTCCACTGCACCTGAAGACACCATCCAGGTCTGCTTATTCCACTTGCGACTCACAAGCCTCTGACAAACGGCTCTGGTGCAGATGTTGGAAACTCTTTCTGCAGGCGGTGTGCAACTGGGAGGTACTGAGGGTGAGCTCACCTCTCCGAAGTAAGTTGCTTCTGGACAAGGCGTTCAGCTAGCTTCTCTCGTATGGCACTTAGGATGTAGCACCTGGGTCACACAGCGAATACTAGGAAATCGCTGGATTGAGCTTGGATTCACTAGTATGGTGGGCCGAGACTTTCCACTTACGTCTCACAACACTTCAGGCACGCATCGGGGCTTGGCCTGTTAGGAGCGCGGTGTACCTGCAGGCAGGATGTGGGAGGGACCGTACATAAGCTCAACTCTCGGAAGTGTGTGTGCTGTGCAGGCGAAGTCTCCCATACACTTTGATGGGAGCTAGGACCTAGCTACACTCTCAATGAACAAGGACGTTTGCAATGTCTGTATTGGGGTCAGATACACTGGAGGAGAATCCTGTCACTTCCAAAGGCTCTTCACACAACCTCTTCCGGCGCCTAACATAAGGATGCTGGGACTTTTGTCGACGGGGAGTCAGGATGCGGGAGGTCCTGCCCTGAACTCAGCTCGCAGAAGGAAGCACGCCTACAAGCCAGCTTTCAACTAGGTGCGTTCCTCGAGCACTGAGAACGTAACAGTGTTCTAAGCCAGGAGGTACGCAGAATACAACTCCACTGCAGCAGGAGACACCATCCGGGTCTGCTTTTTCCACTTGCGTCTCACAAGCCTCTGACAAACGGCCGTGGTGCAGATGTTGGAAACTCTTTCTGCAAGCAGTGTGCAACTCTGAGGGACTGAGGGTGAGCTCAACTCTCCGAAGTAAGTTGATTTTAGACAAGGCGTTCAGCTAGCGTCTCTCGTATGGCAGTTAGATGTAGCCCCTGGGTCACACAGGGAATACTAGGAAATCGCTGGATTGAGCTTGGATGCACTAGTCTGGTGGGCCGGGACTTTCCACTTACGTCTCACAACACTTCACGTACGCATCGGGGCTAGGCCTGTTAGGAGCGCGGTGTACCTGCAGGCAGGATGTGGGAGGGACAGTCCATAAGCTGAACTCTCGGAAGTGTGTGTGCTTTGCAGGCACATGTCTGCTAGACACTTTGATGGGAGCTAGGACCAAGCTACACTCTCATTGAACAAGGACGTTTGCAATGTCTGTGTTGAGATCAGATACACTTGAGGAGAATCCTGTCACTACCACAAGCATTTCAAACAACGTCTTCCGGCACCTAACATAAGGATGCTGGGACCTAGGTCTCCGGGCCAGTCAGGTAGCGCTAGGGTCCTGCCCTGACCTCAGCTCGCACAAGGAAGCACGCCTTCAATCCAGCTTTCAAATAGCTGCGTTCCTCGGGAACTGAGAACGTAACAGTGTTCTAAGCCAGGAGGTACGCAGAATACAACTCCACTGCACCTGAAGACACCATCCAGGTCTGCTTATTCCACTTGCGACTCACAAGCCTCTGACAAACGGCTCTGGTGCAGATGTTGGAAACTCTTTCTGCAGGCGGTGTGCAACTGGGAGGTACTGAGGGTGAGCTCACCTCTCCGAAGTAAGTTGCTTCTGGACAAGGCGTTCAGCTAGCTTCTCTCGTATGGCACTTAGGATGTAGCACCTGGGTCACACAGCGAATACTAGGAAATCGCTGGATTGAGCTTGGATTCACTAGTATGGTGGGCCGAGACTTTCCACTTACGTCTCACAACACTTCAGGCACGCATCGGGGCTAGGCCTGTTAGGAGCGCGGTGTACCTGCAGGCAGGATGTGGGAGGGACCGTACATAAGCTCAACTCTCGGAAGTGTGTGTGCTGTGCAGGCGAAGTCTCCCATACACTTTGATGGGAGCTAGGACCTAGCTACACTCTCAATGAACAAGGACGTTTGCAATGTCTGTATTGGGGTCAGATACACTGGAGGAGAATCCTGTCACTTCCAAAGGCTCTTCACACAACCTCTTCCGTCGCCTAACATAAGGATGCTGGGACTTTTGTCGACGGGGAGTCAGGATGCGGGAGGTCCTGCCCTGAACTCAGCTCCCAGAAGGAAGCACGCCTACAAGCCAGCTTTCAACTAGGTGCGTTCCTCGAGCACTGAGAACGTAACAGTGTTCTAAGCCAGGAGGTACGCAGAATACAACTCCACTGCAGCAGGAGACACCATCCGGGTCTGCTTTTTCCACTTGCGTCTCACAAGCCTCTGACAAACGGCCGTGGTGCAGATGTTGGAAACTCTTTCTGCAAGCAGTGTGCAACTCTGAGGGACTGAGGGTGAGCTCAACTCTCCGAAGTAAGTTGCTTTTAGACAAGGCGTTCAGCTAGCGTCTCTCGTGTGACACTTAGATGTAGCCCCTGGGTCACACATGGAATACTAGGAAATCGCTGGATTGAGCTTGGATGCACTAGTCTGGTGGGCCGGGACTTTCCACTTACGTCTCACACAACACTTCAGGTACGCATCGGGTCTAGGCCTGTTATGAGCGCGGTGTACCTGCAGGCAGGATGTGGAAGGGACAGTCCATAAGCTGAACTCTCGGAAATGTGTGTGCTTTGCAGGCACATGTCTGCTAGACACATTGATGGGAGCTAGGACTAAGCTACACTCTCATTGAACAAGGACGTTTGCAATGTTTGTATTGGGATCAGATACACTTGAGGAGAATCCTGTCACTTCCACAGGCTCTTCACACAACCTCTTCCTGCGACTAACATAACAATGCTGGGACCTATGTCTACAGGCAGTCAGCATGGGGGACGATCCTGCCCCCACCTCAGCTCGCACAAGGAAGCATGCCTGCAGGCCAGCTTTCAACTAGCTGCGTTCTTAGGGAACTGAGAACATAGCAGTAGTCTCAGCCAGGAGGTACCCAGAATACCACTCCACTACAGCTGGAGACACCCTCCAGGTCTGCTTATTCCACTTGCGTCTCACAAGCCTCTGACACACGGCCGAGGTGCAGATGTTGGAAACTCTTTCTGCAGGCAGTATGCAACTGTGAGGGACTGAGGGTGAGCTCAACTCTCCGAAGTAAGTTGCTTTTGGACAAGGCGTTCAGCTAGGTTCTCTCGTGTGGCACTTAGGATTTAGCACCTTGGTCACACAGGGAATACTAGGAAATCGCTGGATTGAGCTTGGATGCACTAGTCTGGTGGGCCGGGACTTTCCACTTACGTCTCACAACACTTCAGGTACGCATCGGGGCTAGGCCTGTTAGGAGCGCGGTGTACCTGCAGGCAGGATGTGGGAGGGACAGTCCATAAGCTGAACTCTCGGAAGTGTGTGTGCTTTGCAGGCACATGTCTGCTAGACACTTTGATGGGAGCTAGGACCAAGCTACACTCTCATTGAACAAGGACGTTTGCAATGTCTGTGTTGAGATCAGATACACTTGAGGAGAATCCTGTCACTACCACAAGCATTTCAAACAACGTCTTCCGGCACCTAACATAAGGATGCTGGGACCTACGTCTACGGGCCAGTCAGGTAGCGCTAGGGTCCTGCCCTGACCTCAGCTCGCACAAGGAGGCACACCTTCAATCCAGCTTTCAACTAGCTGCGTTCCTCGGGAACTGAGAACGTAACAGTATTCTAAGCCAGGAGGTACGCAGAACACAACTCCACTGCACCTGAAGACACCATCCAGGTCTGCTTATTCCACTTGCGACTCACAAGCCTCTGACAAACAGCTCTGGTGCAGATGTTGGAAACTCTTTCTGCAGGCGGTGTGCAACTGTGAGGTACTGAGGGTGAGCTCACCTCTCCGAAGTAAGTTGCTTCTGGACAAGGCGTTCAGCTAGCTTCTCTCGTATGGCACTTAGGATGTAGCACCTGGGTCACACAGCGAATACTAGGAAATCGCTGGATTGAGCTTGGATTCACTAGTATGGTGGGCCGAGACTTTCCACTTACGTCTCACAACACTTCAGGCACGCATCGGGGCTAGGCCTGTTAGGAGCGCGGTGTACCTGCAGGCAGGATGTGGGAGGGACCGTACATAAGCTCAACTCTCGGAAGTGTGTGTGCTGTGCAGGCGAAGTCTCCCATACACTTTGATGGGAGCTAGGACCTAGCTACACTCTCAATGAACAAGGACGTTTGCAATGTCTGTATTGGGGTCAGATACACTGGAGGAGAATCCTGTCACTTCCAAAGGCTCTTCACACAACCTCTTCCGTCACCTAACATAAGGATGCTGGGACTTTTGTCGACGGGGAGTCAGGATGCGGGAGGTCCTGCCCTGAACTCAGCTCGCAGAAGGAAGCACGCCTACAAGCCAGCTTTCAACCAGGTGCGTTCCTCGAGCACTGAGAACGTAACAGTGTTCTAAGCCAGGAGGTACGCAGAATACAACTCCACTGCAGCAGGAGACACCATCCGGGTCTGCTTTTTCCACTTGCGTCTCACAAGCCTCTGACAAACGGCCGTGGTGCAGATGTTGGAAACTCTTTCTGCAAGCAGTGTGCAACTCTGAGGGACTGAGGGTGAGCTCAACTCTCCGAAGTAAGTTGCTTTTAGACAAGGCGTTCAGCTAGCGTCTATCGTGTGACACTTAGATGTAGCCCCTGGGTCACACATGGAATACTAGGAAATCGCTGGATTGAGCCTGGATGCACTAGTCTGGTGGGCCGGGACTTTCCACTTACGTCTCACACAACACTCCAGGTACGCATCGGGGCTAGGCCTGTTAGGAGCGCGGTGTACCTGCAGGCAGGATGTGGGAGGGACAGTCCATAAGCTGAACTCTCGGAAATGTGTGTGCTTTGCAGGCACATGTCTGCTAGACACTTTGATGGGAGCTAGGACTAAGCTACACTCTCATTGAACAAGGACGTTTGCAATGTCTGTATTGATATCAGATACACTTGAGGAGAATCCTGTCACTTCCACAGGCTCTTCACACAATCTCTTCCTGCGCCTAACATAACGCTGCTGGGACCTATGTCTACAGGCAGTCAGCATGGGGGACGGTCCTGCCCCGACCTCAGCTCGCACAAGGAAGCATGCCTGCAGGCCAGCTTTCAACTAGCTGCGTTCTTAGGGAACTGAGAACATAGCAGTAGTCTCAGCCAGGAGGTACCCAGAATACCACTCCACTACAGCTGGAGACACCCTCCAGGTCTGCTTATTCCACTTGCGTCTCACAAGCCTCTGACACACGGCCGAGGTGCAGATGTTGGAAACTCTTTCTGCAGGCAGTATGCAACTGTGATGGACTGAGGGTGAGCTCAACTCTCCGAAGTAAGTTGCTTTTGGACAAGGCGTTCAGCTAGGTTCTCTCGTATGGCACTTAGGATTTAGCACCTTGGTCACACAGGGAATACTAGGAAATCGCTGGATTGAGCTTGGATGCACTAGTCTGGTGGGCCGGGACTTTCCACTTTCGTCTCACAACACTTCAGGTACGCATCGGGGCTAGGCCTGTTATGAGCGCGGTGTACCTGCAGGCAGGATGTTGGAGGGACAGTCCATAAGCTGAATTCTCGGAAGTGTGTGTGCTTTGCAGGCACATGTCTGCTAGACACTTTGATGGGAGCTAGGACCAAGCTACACTCTCATTGAACAAGGACATTTGCAATGTCTGTATTGAGATCAGATACACTTGAGGAGAATCCTGTCACTACCACAAGCATTTCAAACAACGTCTTCCGGCACCTAACATAAGGATGCTGGGACCTACGTCTACGGCCAGGCAGGTAGCGGTAGGGACCTGCCCTGACCTCAGCTCGCACAAGGAAGCACGCCTTGAATCCAGCTTTCAAATAGCTGCGTTCCTCGGTCACTGAGAATGTAACAGTGTTCTAAGCCAGGAGGTACGCAGAATACAACTCCACTGCACCTGAAGACACCATCCAGGTCTGCTTATTCCACTTGCGACTCACAAGCCTCTGCCAAACGAATCTGGTGCAGATGTTTGAAACTCTTTCTGCAGGCAGTGTCCAACTGTGAGGGATTGAGAGTCAGTTCAACTCTCCGAAGTAAGTTGCTTTTGGATAAGGCATTCACCTAGCTTATCTCGTATGGAACTTAGGATGTAGCACCTGGGTCACACAGGGAATACTAGGAAATCGCTGGATTGAGCTTGGATGCACTAGTCTGGTGGGCCGGGACTTTCCACTTACGTCTCACAACACTTTAGGTACGCATCGGGTCTAGGCCTGTTATGAGCGCGGTGTACCTGCAGGCAGGATGTGGGAGGGACAGTCCATAAGCTGAACTCTCGGAAGTGTGTGTGCTTTGCAGGCACGGGTCTGCTAGACACTTTGATGGGAGCTAGGACCAAGCTACACTCTCATTGAACAAGGACGTTTGCAATGTCTGTATTGAGATCAGATACACTTGAGGAGAATCCTGTCACTTCCACAGGCTCTTCACACAACCTCTTCCGGCGCCTAACATAAGGATGCTGGGACCTTTGTCTTCGGGGAGGCAGGATGCGGGATGTCCTGCCCTGAACTCAGCTCGAAGAAGGAAGCATGCCTACAAGCCAGCTTTCAACTAGGTGCGTTCCTCGAGCACTGAGGACGTAACAGTGTTCTAAGCCAGGAGGTACGCAGAATACAACTCCACTGCAGCAGGAGACACCATCCGGGTCTGCTTTTTCCACTTGCGTCTCACAAGCCTCTGACAAACGGCCGTGGTGCAGATGTTGGAAACTCTTTCTGCAAGCAGTGTGCAAACGAATCTTGTTCAGATGTTAGAAACTCTTTCTGCCGGCAGTGTCCAACTGTGAGGGACTGAGGGTGAGCTCAACTCTCCGAAGTAAGTTGCTTTGGGATAAGGCATTCACCTAGCTTATCTCGTATGGAACTTAGGATGTAGCACCTGGGTCACACAGGGAATACTAGGAAATCGCTGGATTGAGCTTGGATGCACTAGTCTTGTGGGCCGGGACTTTCCACTTATCTCTCGCAACACTTCAGGCATGCATCGGGGCTAGGCCTGTTAGGAGCGCGGTGTACCTGCAGGCAGGATGTGGGAGGGACAGTCCATAAGCTGAACTCTCGGAAGTGTGTGTGCTTTGCAGGCACAGGTCTGCTAGACACTTTGATGGGAGCTAGGACCAAGCTACACTCTCATTGAACAAGGACGTTTGCAATGTCTGTATTGAGATCAGATACACTTGAGGAGAATCCTGTCACTACCACAAGCATTTCAAACAACGTCTTCCGGCACCTAACATAAGGATGCGGGGACCTACGTCTACGGGCCAGTCAGGTAGCGCTAGGGTCCTGCCCTGACCTCAGCTCGCACAAGGAAGCGCGCCTTCAATCCAGCTTTCAACTAGCTGCGTTCCTCGTGAACTGAGAACGTAACAGTGATCTAAGCCAGGAGGTACGCAGAATACAACTCCACTGCACCTGAAGACACCATCCAGGTCTGCTTATTCCACTTGCGACTCACAAGCCTCTGACAAACGGCTCTGGTGCAGATGTTGGAAACTCTTTCTGCAGGCAGTGTGCAACTGGGAGGTACTGAGGGTGAGCTCACCTCTCCGAAGTAACTTGCTTCTGGACAAGGCGTTCAGCTAGCTTCTCTCGTATGGCACTTAGGATGTAGCACCTGGGTCACACAGCGAATACTAGGAAAATCGCTGGATTGAGCTTGGATGCACTAGTTTGGTGGGCCGGGACTTTCCACTTACGTCTCACAACACTTCAGGCACGCATCGGGGCTAGGCCTGTTAGGAGCGCGGTGTACCTGCAAGCAGGATGTGGGAGGAACCGTACATAAGCTCAACTCTCGGAAGTGTGTGTGCTTTGCAGGCGGAAGTCTCCCATACACTTTGATGGGAGCTAGGACCTAGCTACACTCTCAATGAACAAGGACGTTTGCAATGTCTGTATTGGGATCAGATACACTTGAGGAGAATCCTGTCACTTCCACAGGCTCTTCACACAACCTCTTCCTGCGCCTAACATAACAATGCTGGGACCTATGTCTACAGGCAGTCAGCATGGGGGACGGTCCTGCCCCGACCTCAGCTCGCACAAGGAAGCATGCCTCCAGGCCAGCTTTCAACTAGCTGCGTTCTTAGGGAACTGAGAACATAGCAGTAGTCACAGCCAGGAGGTACCCCGAATACCACTCCACTACAGCTGGAGACACCCTCCAGGTCTGCTTATTCCACTTGCGTCTCACAAGCCTCTGACACACGGCCGAGGTGCAGATGTTGGAAACTCTTTCTGCAGGCAGTATGCAACTGTGAGGGACTGAGGGTGAGCTCAACTCTCCGAAGTAAGTTGCTTTTGGACAAGGCGTTCAGCTAGGTTCTCTCGTATGGAACTTAGGATGTAGCACCTGGGTCACACAGGGAATACTAGGAAATTGCTGGATTGAGCTTGGATGCACTAGTCTTGTGGGCCGGGACTTTCCACTTATCTCTCACAACACTTCAGGCATGCATCGGGGCTAGGCCTGTTAGGAGCGCGGTGTACCTGCAGGCAGGATGTGGGAGGGACAGTCCATAAGCTGAACTCTCAGAAGTGTGTGTGCTTTGCAGGCACAGGTCTGCTAGACACTTTGATGGGAGCTAGGACCAAGCTACACTCTCATTGAACAAGGACGTTTGCAATGTCTGTGTTGAGATCAGATACACTTGAGGAGAATCCTGTCACTTCCAAATGCTATTCACACAACCTCTTCCGGCGCCAAACATAAGGATGCTGGGACCTTTGTCTTCGGGGAGGCAGGATGCGGGATGTCCTGCCCTGAACTCAGCTCGAAGAAGGAAGCACGCCTACAAGCCAGCTTTCAACTAGGTGCGTTCCTCGAGCACAGAGAACGTAACAGTGTTCTAAGCCAGGAGGTACGCAGAATACAACTCCACTGGAGCAGGAGACACCATCCGGGTCTGCTTTTTCCACTTGCGTCTCACAAGCCTCTGACAAACGGCCGTGGTGCAGATGTTGGAAACTCTTTCTGCAAGCAGTGTGCAACTCTGAGGGACTGAGGGTGAGCTCAACTCTCCGAAGTAAGTTGCTTTTAGACAAGGCGTTCAGCTAGCGTCTCTCGTATGGCACTTAGATGTAGCCCCTGGGTCACACATGGAATACTAGGAAATCGCTGGATTGAGCTTGGATGCACTAGTCTGGTGGGCCGGGACTTTCCACTTACGTCTCACAACACTTTAGGTACGCATCGGGTCTAGGCCTGTTATGAGCGCGGTGTACCTGCAGGCAGGATGTGGGAGGGACAGTCCATAAGCTGAACTCTCGGAAGTGTGTGTGCTTTGCAGGCACGGGTCTGCTAGACACTTTGATGGGAGCTAGGACCAAGCTACACTCTCATTGAACAAGGACGTTTGCAATGTCTGTATTGAGATCAGATACACTTGAGGAGAATCCTGTCACTTCCACAGGCTCTTCACACAACCTCTTCCGGCGCCTAACATAAGGATGCTGGGACCTTTGTCTTCGGGGAGGCAGGATGCGGGAGGTCCTGCACTGAACTCAGCTCGAAGAAGGAAGCACGCCTACAAGCCAGCTTTCAACTAGGTGCGTTCCTCGAGCACTGAGGACGTAACAGTGTTCTAAGCCAGGAGGTACGCAGAATACAACTCCACTGCAGCAGGAGACACCATCCGGGTCTGCTTTTTCCACTTGCGTCTCACAAGCCTCTGACAAACGGCCGTGGTGCAGATGTTGGAAACTCTTTCTGCAAGCAGTGTGCAAACGAATCTTGTGCAGATGCAGAAACTCTTTCTGCCGGCAGTGTCCAACTGTGAGGGACTGAGGGTGAGCTCAACTCTCCGAAGTAAGTTGCTTTGGGATAAGGCATTCACCTAGCTTATCTCGTATGGAACTTAGGATGTAGCACCTGGGTCACACAGGGAATACTAGGAAATCGCTGGATTGAGCTTGGATGCACTAGTCTTGTGGGCCGGGACTTTCCACTTATCTCTCGCAACACTTCAGGCATGCATCGGGGCTAGGCCTGTTAGGAGCGCGGTGTACCTGCAGGCAGGATGTGGGAGGGACAGTCCATAAGCTGAACTCTCGGAAGTGTGTGTGCTTTGCAGGCACATGTCTGCTAGACACTTTGATGGGAGCTAGGACCAAGCTACACTCTCATTGAACAAGGACGTTTGCAATGTCTGTATTGAGATCAGATACACTTGAGGAGAATCCTGTCACTACCACAAGCATTTCAAACAACGTCTTCCGGCACCTAACATAAGGATGCTGGGACCTACGTCTACGGGCCAGTCAGGTAGCGCTAGGGTCCTGCCCTGACCTCAGCTCGCACAAGGAAGCACGCCTTCAATCCAGCTTTCAACTAGCTGCGTTCCTCGGTCACTGAGAACGTAACAGTGATCTAAGCCAGGAGGTACGCAGAATACAACTCCACTGCACCTGAAGACACCATCCAGGTCTGCTTATTCCACTTGCGACTCACAAGCCTCTGACAAACGGCTCTGGTGCAGATGTTGGAAACTCTTTCTGCAGGCAGTGTGCAACTGGGAGGTACTGAGGGTGAGCTCACCTCTCCGAAGTAAGTTGCTTCTGGACAAGGCGTTCAGCTAGCTTCTCTCGTATGGCACTTAGGATGTAGCACCTGGGTCACACAGCGAATACTAGGAAAATCGCTGGATTGAGCTTGGATGCACTAGTTTGGTGGGCCGGGACTTTCCACTTACGTCTCACAACACTTCAGGCACGCATCGGGGCTAGGCCTGTTAGGAGCGCGGTGTACCTGCAAGCAGGATGTGGGAGGAACCGTACATAAGCTCAACTCTCGGAAGTGTGTGTGCTTTGCAGGCGGAAGTCTCCCATACACTTTGATGGGAGCTAGGACCTAGCTACACTCTCAATGAACAAGGACGTTTGCAATGTCTGTATTGGGATCAGATACACTTGAGGAGAATCCTGTCACTTCCACAGGCTCTTCACACAACCTCTTCCTGCGCCTAACATAACAATGCTGGGACCTATGTCTACAGGCAGTCAGCATGGGGGACGGTCCTGCCCCGACCTCAGCTCGCACAAGGAAGCATGCCTCCAGGCCAGCTTTCAACTAGCTGCGTTCTTAGGGAACTGAGAACATAGCAGTAGTCACAGCCAGGAGGTACCCCTAATACCACTCCACTACAGCTGGAGACACCCTCCAGGTCTGCTTATTCCACTTGCGTCTCACAAGCCTCTGACACACGGCCGAGGTGCAGATGTTGGAAACTCTTTCTGCAGGCAGTATGCAACTGTGAGGGACTGAGGGTGAGCTCAACTCTCCGAAGTAAGTTGCTTTTGGACAAGGCGTTCAGCTAGGTTCTCTCGTATGGAACTTAGGATGTAGCACCTGGGTCACACAGGGAATACTAGGAAATCGCTGGATTGAGCTTGGATGCACTAGTCTTGTGGGCCGGGACTTTCCACTTATCTCTCACAACACTTCAGGCATGCATCGGGGCTAGGCCTCTTAGGAGCGAGGTGTACCTGCAGGCAGGATGTGGGAGGGACAGTCCATAAGCTGAACTCTCGGAAGTGTGTGTGCTTTGCAGGCACAGGTCTGCTAGACACTTTGATGGGAGCTAGGACCAAGCTACACTCTCATTGAACAAGGACGTTTGCAATGTCTGTGTTGAGATCAGATACACTTGAGGAGAATCCTGTCACTTCCAAATGCTATTCACACAACCTCTTCCGGCGCCAAACATAAGGATGCTGGGACCTTTGTCTTCGGGGAGGCAGGATGCGGGATGTCCTGCCCTGAACTCAGCTCGAAGAAGGAAGCACGCCTACAAGCCAGCTTTCAACTAGGTGCGTTCCTCGAGCACAGAGAACGTAACAGTGTTCTAAGCCAGGAGGTACGCAGAATACAACTCCACTGCAGCAGGAGACACCATCCGGGTCTGCTTTTTCCACTTGCGTCTCACAAGCCTCTGACAAACGGCCGTGGTGCAGATGTTGGAAACTCTTTCTGCAAGCAGTGTGCAACTCTGAGGGACTGAGGGTGAGCTCAACTCTCCGAAGTAAGTTGCTTTTAGACAAGGCGTTCAGCTAGCGTCTCTCGTATGGCACTTAGATGTAGCCCCTGGGTCACACATGGAATACTAGGAAATCGCTGGATTGAGCTTGGATGCACTAGTCTGGTGGGCCGGGACTTTCCACTTACGTCTCACAACACTTTAGGTACGCATCGGGTCTAGGCCTGTTATGAGCGCGGTGTACCTGCAGGCAGGATGTGGGAGGGACAGTCCATAAGCTGAACTCTCGGAAGTGTGTGTGCTTTGCAGGCATGGGTCTGCTAGACACTTTGATGGGAGCTAGGACCAAGCTACACTCTCATTGAACAAGGACGTTTGCAATGTCTGTATTGAGATCAGATACACTTGAGGAGAATCCTGTCACTTCCACAGACTCTTCACACAATCTCTTCCTGCGCCTAACATAACAATGCTGGGACCTATGTCTACAGGCAGTCAGCATGGGGGACGGTCCTGCCCCCACCTCAGCTCGCACAAGGAAGCATGCCTGCAGGCCAGCTTTCAACTAGCTGCGTTCTTAGGGAACTGAGAACATAGCAGTAGTCTCAGCCAGGAGGTACCCAGAATACCACTCCACTGCACCTGAAGACACCATCCAGGTCTGCTTATTCCACTTGCGACTCACAAGCCTCTGACAAACGGCTCTGGTGCAGATGTTGGAAACTCTTTCTGCAGGCGGTGTGCAACTGGGAGGTACTGAGGGTGAGCTCACCTCTCCGAAGTAAGTTGCTTCTGGACAAGGCGTTCAGCTAGCTTCTCTCGTATGGCACTTAGGATGTAGCACCTGGGTCACACAGCGAATACTAGGAAATCGCTGGATTGAGCTTGGATTCACTAGTATGGTGGGCCGAGACTTTCCACTTACGTCTCACAACACTTCAGGCACGCATCGGGGCTAGGCCTGTTAGGAGCGCGGTGTACCTGCAGGCAGGATGTGGGAGGGACCGTACATAAGCTCAACTCTCGGAAGTGTGTGTGCTGTGCAGGCGAAGTCTCCCATACACTTTGATGGGAGCTAGGACCTAGCTACACTCTCAATGAACAAGGACGTTTGCAATGTCTGTATTGGGGTCAGATACACTGGAGGAGAATCCTGTCACTTCCAAAGGCTCTTCACACAACCTCTTCCGTCGCCTAACATAAGGATGCTGGGACTTTTGTCGACGGGGAGTCAGGATGCGGGAGGTCCTGCCCTGAACTCAGCTCCCAGAAGGAAGCACGCCTACAAGCCAGCTTTCAACTAGGTGCGTTCCTCGAGCACTGAGAACGTAACAGTGTTCTAAGCCAGGAGGTACGCAGAATACAACTCCACTGCAGCAGGAGACACCATCCGGGTCTGCTTTTTCCACTTGCGTCTCACAAGCCTCTGACAAACGGCCGTGGTGCAGATGTTGGAAACTCTTTCTGCAAGCAGTGTGCAACTCTGAGGGACTGAGGGTGAGCTCAACTCTCCGAAGTAAGTTGCTTTTAGACAAGGCGTTCAGCTAGCGTCTCTCGTGTGACACTTAGATGTAGCCCCTGGGTCACACATGGAATACTAGGAAATCGCTGGATTGAGCTTGGATGCACTAGTCTGGTGGGCCGGGACTTTCCACTTACGTCTCACACAACACTTCAGGTACGCATCGGGTCTAGGCCTGTTATGAGCGCGGTGTACCTGCAGGCAGGATGTGGAAGGGACAGTCCATAAGCTGAACTCTCGGAAATGTGTGTGCTTTGCAGGCACATGTCTGCTAGACACTTTGATGGGAGCTAGGACTAAGCTACACTCTCATTGAACAAGGACGTTTGCAATGTCTGTATTGATATCAGATACACTTGAGGAGAATCCTGTCACTTCCACAGGCTCTTCACACAATCTCTTCCTGCGCCTAACATAACACTGCTGGGACCTATGTCTACAGGCAGTCAGCATGGGGGACGGTCCTGCCCCGACCTCAGCTCGCACAAGGAAGCATGCCTGCAGGCCAGCTTTCAACTAGCTGCGTTCTTAGGGAACTGAGAACATAGCAGTAGTCTCAGCCAGGAGGTACCCAGAATACCACTCCACTACAGCTGGAGACACCCTCCAGGTCTGCTTATTCCACTTGCGTCTCACAAGCCTCTGACACACGGCCGAGGTGCAGATGTTGGAAACTCTTTCTGCAGGCAGTATGCAACTGTGATGGACTGAGGGGGAGCTCAACTCTCCGAAGTAAGTTGCTTTTGGACAAGGCGTTCAGCTAGGTTCTCTCGTATGGCACTTAGGATTTAGCACCTTGGTCACAAAGGGAATACTAGGAAATCGCTGGATTGAGCTTGGATGCACTAGTCTGGTGGGCCGGGACTTTCCACTTTCGTCTCACAACACTTCAGGTACGCATCGGGGCTAGGCCTGTTATGAGCGCGGTGTACCTGCAGGCAGGATGTTGGAGGGACAGTCCATAAGCTGAATTCTCGGAAGTGTGTGTGCTTTGCAGGCACATGTCTGCTAGACACTTTGATGGGAGCTAGGACCAAGCTACACTCTCATTGAACAAGGACATTTGCAATGTCTGTATTGAGATCAGATACACTTGAGGAGAATCCTGTCACTACCACAAGCATTTCAAACAACGTCTTCCGGCACCTAACATAAGGATGCTGGGACCTACGTCTACGGCCAGGCAGGTAGCGGTAGGGACCTGCCCTGACCTCAGCTCGCACAAGGAAGCACGCCTTGAATCCAGCTTTCAAATAGCTGCGTTCCTCGGTCACTGAGAATGTAACAGTGTTCTAAGCCAGGAGGTACGCAGAATACAACTCCACTGCACCTGAAGACACCATCCAGGTCTGCTTATTCCACTTGCGACTCACAAGCCTCTGCCAAACGAATCTGGTGCAGATGTTTGAAACTCTTTCTGCAGGCAGTGTCCAACTGTGAGGGATTGAGAGTCAGCTCAACTCTCCGAAGTAAGTTGCTTTTGGATAAGGCATTCACCTAGCTTATCTCGTATGGAACTTAGGATGTAGCACCTGGGTCACACAGGGAATACTAGGAAATCGCTGGATTGAGCTTGGATGCACTAGTCTGGTGGGCCGGGACTTTCCACTTACGTCTCACAACACTTTAGGTACGCATCGGGTCTAGGCCTGTTATGAGCGCGGTGTACCTGCAGGCAGGATGTGGGAGGGACAGTCCATAAGCTGAACTCTCGGAAGTGTGTGTGCTTTGCAGGCACGGGTCTGCTAGACACTTTGATGGGAGCTAGGACCAAGCTACACTCTCATTGAACAAGGACGTTTGCAATGTCTGTATTGAGATCAGATACACTTGAGGAGAATCCTGTCACTTCCACAGGCTCTTCACACAACCTCTTCCGGCGCCTAACATAAGGATGCTGGGACCTTTGTCTTCGGGGAGGCAGGATGCGGGATGTCCTGCCCTGAACTCAGCTCGAAGAAGGAAGCATGCCTACAAGCCAGCTTTCAACTAGGTGCGTTCCTCGAGCACTGAGGACGTAACAGTGTTCTAAGCCAGGAGGTACGCAGAATACAACTCCACTGCAGCAGGAGACACCATCCGGGTCTGCTTTTTCCACTTGCGTCTCACAAGCCTCTGACAAACGGCCGTGGTGCAGATGTTGGAAACTCTTTCTGCAAGCAGTGTGCAAACGAATCTTGTGCAGATGTTAGAAACTCTTTCTGCCGGCAGTGTCCAACTGTGAGGGACTGAGGGTGAGCTCAACTCTCCGAAGTAAGTTGCTTTGGGATAAGGCATTCACCTAGCTTATCTCGTATGGAACTTAGGATGTAGCACCTGGGTCACACAGGGAATACTAGGAAATCGCTGGATTGAGCTTGGATGCACTAGTCTTGTGGGCCGGGACTTTCCACTTATCTCTCGCAACACTTCAGGCATGCATCGGGGCTAGGCCTGTTAGGAGCGCGGTGTACCTGCAGGCAGGATGTGGGAGGGACAGTCCATAAGCTGAACTCTCGGAAGTGTGTGTGCTTTGCAGGCACAGGTCTGCTAGACACTTTGATGGGAGCTAGGACCAAGCTACACTCTCATTGAACAAGGACGTTTGCAATGTCTGTATTGAGATCAGATACACTTGAGGAGAATCCTGTCACTACCACAAGCATTTCAAACAACGTCTTCCGGCACCTAACATAAGGATGCGGGGACCTACGTCTACGGGCCAGTCAGGTAGCGCTAGGGTCCTGCCCTGACCTCAGCTCGCACAAGGAAGCACGCCTTCAATCCAGCTTTCAACTAGCTGCGTTCCTCGTGAACTGAGAACGTAACAGTGATCTAAGCCAGGAGGTACGCAGAATACAACTCCACTGCACCTGAAGACACCATCCAGGTCTGCTTATTCCACTTGCGACTCACAAGCCTCTGACAAACGGCTCTGGTGCAGATGTTGGAAACTCTTTCTGCAGGCAGTGTGCAACTGGGAGGTACTGAGGGTGAGCTCACCTCTCCGAAGTAACTTGCTTCTGGACAAGGCGTTCAGCTAGCTTCTCTCGTATGGCACTTAGGATGTAGCACCTGGGTCACACAGCGAATACTAGGAAAATCGCTGGATTGAGCTTGGATGCACTAGTTTGGTGGGCCGGGACTTTCCACTTACGTCTCACAACACTTCAGGCACGCATCGGGGCTAGGCCTGTTAGGAGCGCGGTGTACCTGCAAGCAGGATGTGGGAGGAACCGTACATAAGCTCAACTCTCGGAAGTGTGTGTGCTGTGCAGGCGAAGTCTCCCATACACTTTGATGGGAGCTAGGACCTAGCTACACTCTCAATGAACAAGGACGTTTGCAATGTCTGTATTGGGGTCAGATACACTGGAGGAGAATCCTGTCACTTCCAAAGGCTCTTCACACAACCTCTTCCGTCGCCTAACATAAGGATGCTGGGACTTTTGTCGACGGGGAGTCAGGATGCGGGAGGTCCTGCCCTGAACTCAGCTCCCAGAAGGAAGCACGCCTACAAGCCAGCTTTCAACTAGGTGCGTTCCTCGAGCACTGAGAACGTAACAGTGTTCTAAGCCAGGAGGTACGCAGAATACAACTCCACTGCAGCAGGAGACACCATCCGGGTCTGCTTTTTCCACTTGCGTCTCACAAGCCTCTGACAAACGGCCGTGGTGCAGATGTTGGAAACTCTTTCTGCAAGCAGTGTGCAACTCTGAGGGACTGAGGGTGAGCTCAACTCTCCGAAGTAAGTTGCTTTTAGACAAGGCGTTCAGCTAGCGTCTCTCGTGTGACACTTAGATGTAGCCCCTGGGTCACACATGGAATACTAGGAAATCGCTGGATTGAGCTTGGATGCACTAGTCTGGTGGGCCGGGACTTTCCACTTACGTCTCACACAACACTTCAGGTACGCATCGGGTCTAGGCCTGTTATGAGCGCGGTGTACCTGCAGGCAGGATGTGGAAGGGACAGTCCATAAGCTGAACTCTCGGAAATGTGTGTGCTTTGCAGGCACATGTCTGCTAGACACATTGATGGGAGCTAGGACTAAGCTACACTCTCATTGAACAAGGACGTTTGCAATGTTTGTATTGGGATCAGATACACTTGAGGAGAATCCTGTCACTTCCACAGGCTCTTCACACAACCTCTTCCTGCGACTAACATAACAATGCTGGGACCTATGTCTACAGGCAGTCAGCATGGGGGACGATCCTGCCCCCACCTCAGCTCGCACAAGGAAGCATGCCTGCAGGCCAGCTTTCAACTAGCTGCGTTCTTAGGGAACTGAGAACATAGCAGTAGTCTCAGCCAGGAGGTACCCAGAATACCACTCCACTACAGCTGGAGACACCCTCCAGGTCTGCTTATTCCACTTGCGTCTCACAAGCCTCTGACACACGGCCGAGGTGCAGATGTTGGAAACTCTTTCTGCAGGCAGTATGCAACTGTGAGGGACTGAGGGTGAGCTCAACTCTCCGAAGTAAGTTGCTTTTGGACAAGGCGTTCAGCTAGGTTCTCTCGTGTGGCACTTAGGATTTAGCACCTTGGTCACACATGGAATACTAGGAAATCGCTGGATTGAGCTTGGATGCACTAGTCTGGTGGGCCGGGACTTTCCACTTACGTCTCACACAACACTTCAGGTACGCATCGGGTCTAGGGCTGTTATGAGCGCGGTGTACCTGCAGGCAGGATGTGGAAGGGACAGTCCATAAGCTGAACTCTCGGAAATGTGTGTGCTTTGCAGGCACATGTCTGCTAGACACATTGATGGGAGCTAGGACTAAGCTACACTCTCATTGAACAAGGACGTTTGCAATGTTTGTATTGGGATCAGATACACTTGAGGAGAATCCTGTCACTTCCACAGGCTCTTCACACAACCTCTTCCTGCGACTAACATAACAATGCTGGGACCTATGTCTACAGGCAGTCAGCATGGGGGACGATCCTGCCCCCACCTCAGCTCGCACAAGGAAGCATGCCTGCAGGCCAGCTTTCAACTAGCTGCGTTCTTAGGGAACTGAGAACATAGCAGTAGTCTCAGCCAGGAGGTACCCAGAATACCACTCCACTACAGCTGGAGACACCCTCCAGGTCTGCTTATTCCACTTGCGTCTCACAAGCCTCTGACACACGGCCGAGGTGCAGATGTTGGAAACTCTTTCTGCAGGCAGTATGCAACTGTGAGGGACTGAGGGTGAGCTCAACTCTCCGAAGTAAGTTGCTTTTGGACAAGGCGTTCAGCTAGGTTCTCTCGTGTGGCACTTAGGATTTAGCACCTTGGTCACACAGGGAATACTAGGAAATCGCTGGATTGAGCTTGGATGCACTAGTCTGGTGGGCCGGGACTTTCCACTTACGTCTCACAACACTTCAGGTACGCATCGGGGCTAGGCCTGTTAGGAGCGCGGTGTACCTGCAGGCAGGATGTGGGAGGGACAGTCCATAAGCTGAACTCTCGGAAGTGTGTGTGCTTTGCAGGCACATGTCTGCTAGACACTTTGATGGGAGCTAGGACCAAGCTACACTCTCATTGAACAAGGACGTTTGCAATGTCTGTGTTGAGATCAGATACACTTGAGGAGAATCCTGTCACTACCACAAGCATTTCAAACAACGTCTTCCGGCACCTAACATAAGGATGCTGGGACCTACGTCTACGGGCCAGTCAGGTAGCGCTAGGGTCCTGCCCTGACCTCAGCTCGCACAAGGAGGCACACCTTCAATCCAGCTTTCAACTAGCTGCGTTCCTCGGGAACTGAGAACGTAACAGTATTCTAAGCCAGGAGGTACGCAGAACACAACTCCACTGCACCTGAAGACACCATCCAGGTCTGCTTATTCCACTTGCGACTCACAAGCCTCTGACAAACAGCTCTGGTGCAGATGTTGGAAACTCTTTCTGCAGGCGGTGTGCAACTGTGAGGTACTGAGGGTGAGCTCACCTCTCCGAAGTAAGTTGCTTCTGGACAAGGCGTTCAGCTAGCTTCTCTCGTATGGCACTTAGGATGTAGCACCTGGGTCACACAGCGAATACTAGGAAATCGCTGGATTGAGCTTGGATTCACTAGTATGGTGGGCCGAGACTTTCCACTTACGTCTCACAACACTTCAGGCACGCATCGGGGCTAGGCCTGTTAGGAGCGCGGTGTACCTGCAGGCAGGATGTGGGAGGGACCGTACATAAGCTCAACTCTCGGAAGTGTGTGTGCTGTGCAGGCGAAGTCTCCCATACACTTTGATGGGAGCTAGGACCTAGCTACACTCTCAATGAACAAGGACGTTTGCAATGTCTGTATTGGGGTCAGATACACTGGAGGAGAATCCTGTCACTTCCAAAGGCTCTTCACACAACCTCTTCCGTCACCTAACATAAGGATGCTGGGACTTTTGTCGACGGGGAGTCAGGATGCGGGAGGTCCTGCCCTGAACTCAGCTCGCAGAAGGAAGCACGCCTACAAGCCAGCTTTCAACCAGGTGCGTTCCTCGAGCACTGAGAACGTAACAGTGTTCTAAGCCAGGAGGTACGCAGAATACAACTCCACTGCAGCAGGAGACACCATCCGGGTCTGCTTTTTCCACTTGCGTCTCACAAGCCTCTGACAAACGGCCGTGGTGCAGATGTTGGAAACTCTTTCTGCAAGCAGTGTGCAACTCTGAGGGAATGAGGGTGAGCTCAACTCTCCGAAGTAAGTTGCTTTTAGACAAGGCGTTCAGCTAGCGTCTATCGTGTGACACTTAGATGTAGCCCCTGGGTCACACATGGAATACTAGGAAATCGCTGGATTGAGCCTGGATGCACTAGTCTGGTGGGCCGGGACTTTCCACTTACGTCTCACACAACACTCCAGGTACGCATCGGGTCTAGGCCTGTTATGAGCGCGGTGTACCTGCAGGCAGGATGTGGAAGGGACAGTCCATAAGCTGAACTCTCGGAAATGTGTGTGCTTTGCAGGCACATGTCTGCTAGACACATTGATGGGAGCTAGGACTAAGCTACACTCTCATTGAACAAGGACGTTTGCAATGTCTGTATTGGGATCAGATACACTTGAGGAGAATCCTGTCACTTCCACAGGCTCTTCACACAACCTCTTCCTGCGCCTAACATAACAATGCTGGGACCTATGTCTACAGGCAGTCAGCATGGGGGACGATCCTGCCCCCACCTCAGCTCGCACAAGGAAGCATGCCTGCAGGCCAGCTTTCAACTAGCTGCGTTCTTAGGGAACTGAGAACATAGCAGTAGTCTCAGCCAGGAGGTACCCAGAATACCACTCCACTACAGCTGGAGACACCCTCCAGGTCTGCTTATTCCACTTGCGTCTCACAAGCCTCTGACACACGGCCGAGGTGCAGATGTTGGAAACTCTTTCTGCAGGCAGTATGCAACTGTGAGGGACTGAGGGTGAGCTCAACTCTCCGAAGTAAGTTGCTTTTGGACAAGGCGTTCAGCTAGGTTCTCTCGTATGGCACTTAGGATTTAGCACCTTGGTCACACAGGGAATACTAGGAAATCGCTGGATTGAGCTTGGATGCACTAGTATGGTGGGCCGGGACTTTCCACTTACGTCTCACAACACTTCAGGTACGCATCGGGGCTAGGCCTGTTAGGAGCGCGGTGTACCTGCAGGCAGGATGTGGGAGGGACAGTCCATAAGCTGAACTCTCGGAAGTGTGTGTGCTTTGCAGGCACATGTCTGCTAGACACTTTGATGGGAGCTAGGACCAAGCTACACTCTCATTGAACAAGGACGTTTGCAATGTCTGTGTTGAGATCAGATACACTTGAGGAGAATCCTGTCACTACCACAAGCATTTCAAACAACGTCTTCCGGCACCTAACATACGGATGCTGGGACCTACGTCTACGGGCCAGTCAGGTAGCGATAGGGTCCTGCCCTGACCTCAGCTCGCACAAGGAAGCACGCCTTCAATCCAGCTTTCAACTAGCTGCGTTCCTCGGGAACTGAGATCGTAACAGTATTCTAAGCCAGGAGGTACGCAGAATACAACTCCACTGCACCTGAAGACACCATCCAGGTCTGCTTATTCCACTTGCGACTCACAAGCCTCTGACAAACGGCTCTGGTGCAGATGTTGGAAACTCTTTCTGCAGGCGGTGTGCAACTGGGAGGTACTGAGGGTGAGCTCACCTCTCCGAAGTAAGTTGCTTCTGGACAAGGCGTTCAGCTAGCTTCTCTCGTATGGCACTTAGGATGTAGCACCTGGGTCACACAGCGAATACTAGGAAATCGCTGGATTGAGCTTGGATGCACTAGTCTGGTGGGCCGAGACTTTCCACTTACGTCTCACAACACTTCAGGCACGCATCGGGGCTAGGCCTGTTAGGAGCGCGGTGTACCTGCAGGCAGGATGTGGAAGGGACAGTCCATAAGCTGAACTCTCGGAAGTGTGTGTGCTTTGCAGGCACATGTCTGCTAGACACTTTGATGGGAGCTAGGACTAAGCTACACTCTCATTGAACAAGGACGTTTGCAATGTCTGTATTGATATCAGATACACTTGAGGAGAATCCTGTCACTTCCACAGGCTCTTCACACAATCTCTTCCTGCGCCTAACATAACACTGCTGGGACCTATGTCTACAGGCAGTCAGCATGGGGGACGGTCCTGCCCCGACCTCAGCTCGCACAAGGAAGCATGCCTGCAGGCCAGCTTTCAACTAGCTGCGTTCTTAGGGAACTGAGAACATAGCAGTAGTCTCAGCCAGGAGGTACCCAGAATACCACTCCACTACAGCTGGAGACACCCTCCAGGTCTGCTTATTCCACTTGCGTCTCACAAGCCTCTGACACACGGCCGAGGTGCAGATGTTGGAAACTCTTTCTGCAGGCAGTATGCAACTGTGATGGACTGAGGGTGAGCTCAACTCTCCGAAGTAAGTTGCTTTTGGACAAGGCGTTCAGCTAGGTTCTCTCGTATGGCACTTAGGATTTAGCACCTTGGTCACACAGGGAATACTAGGAAATCGCTGGATTGAGCTTGGATGCACTAGTCTGGTGGGCCGGGACTTTCCACTTTCGTCTCACAACACTTCAGGTACGCATCGGGGCTAGGCCTGTTATGAGCGCGGTGTACCTGCAGGCAGGATGTTGGAGGGACAGTCCATAAGCTGAATTCTCGGAAGTGTGTGTGCTTTGCAGGCACATGTCTGCTAGACACTTTGATGGGAGCTAGGACCAAGCTACACTCTCATTGAACAAGGACATTTGCAATGTCTGTATTGAGATCAGATACACTTGAGGAGAATCCTGTCACTACCACAAGCATTTCAAACAACGTCTTCCGGCACCTAACATAAGGATGCTGGGACCTACGTCTACGGCCAGGCAGGTAGCGGTAGGGACCTGCCCTGACCTCATCTCGCACAAGGAAGCACGCCTTGAATCCAGCTTTCAAATAGCTGCGTTCCTCGGTCACTGAGAATGTAACAGTGTTCTAAGCCAGGAGGTACGCAGAATACAACTCCACTGCACCTGAAGACACCATCCAGGTCTGCTTATTCCACTTGCGACTCACAAGCCTCTGCCAAACGAATCTGGTGCAGATGTTTGAAACTCTTTCTGCAGGCAGTGTCCAACTGTGAGGGATTGAGAGTCAGCTCAACTCTCCGAAGTAAGTTGCTTTTGGATAAGGCATTCACCTAGCTTATCTCGTATGGAACTTAGGATGTAGCACCTGGGTCACACAGGGAATACTAGGAAATCGCTGGATTGAGCTTGGATGCACTAGTCTGGTGGGCCGGGACTTTCCACTTACGTCTCACAACACTTTAGGTACGCATCGGGTCTAGGCCTGTTATGAGCGCGGTGTACCTGCAGGCAGGATGTGGGAGGGACAGTCCATAAGCTGAACTCTCGGAAGTGTGTGTGCTTTGCAGGCACGGGTCTGCTAGACACTTTGATGGGAGCTAGGACCAAGCTACACTCTCATTGAACAAGGACGTTTGCAATGTCTGTATTGAGATCAGATACACTTGAGGAGAATCCTGTCACTTCCACAGGCTCTTCACACAACCTCTTCCGGCGCCTAACATAAGGATGCTGGGACCTTTGTCTTCGGGGAGGCAGGATGCGGGATGTCCTGCCCTGAACTCAGCTCGAAGAAGGAAGCACGCCTACAAGCCAGCTTTCAACTAGGTGCGTTCCTCGAGCACAGAGAACGTAACAGTGTTCTAAGCCAGGAGGTACGCAGAATACAACTCCACTGCAGCAGGAGACACCATCCGGGTCTGCTTTTTCCACTTGCGTCTCACAAGCCTCTGACAAACGGCCGTGGTGCAGATGTTGGAAACTCTTTCTGCAAGCAGTGTGCAACTCTGAGGGACTGAGGGTGAGCTCAACTCTCCGAAGTAAGTTGCTTTTAGACAAGGCGTTCAGCTAGCGTCTCTCGTATGGCACTTAGATGTAGCCCCTGGGTCACACATGGAATACTAGGAAATCGCTGGATTGAGCTTGGATGCACTAGTCTGGTGGGCCGGGACTTTCCACTTACGTCTCACAACACTTTAGGTACGCATCGGGTCTAGGCCTGTTATGAGCGCGGTGTACCTGCAGGCAGGATGTGGGAGGGACAGTCCATAAGCTGAACTCTCGGAAGTGTGTGTGCTTTGCAGGCATGGGTCTGCTAGACACTTTGATGGGAGCTAGGACCAAGCTACACTCTCATTGAACAAGGACGTTTGCAATGTCTGTATTGAGATCAGATACACTTGAGGAGAATCCTGTCACTTCCACAGGCTCTTCACACAACCTCTTCCGGCGCCTAACATAAGGATGCTGGGACCTTTGTCTTCGGGGAGGCAGGATGCGGGAGGTCCTGCACTGAACTCAGCTCGAAGAAGGAAGCACGCCTACAAGCCAGCTTTCAACTAGGTGCGTTCCTCGAGCACTGAGGACGTAACAGTGTTCTAAGCCAGGAGGTACGCAGAATACAACTCCACTGCAGCAGGAGACACCATCCGGGTCTGCTTTTTCCACTTGCGTCTCACAAGCCTCTGACACACGGCCGAGGTGCAGATGTTGGAAACTCTTTCTGCAGGCAGTATGCAACTGTGAGGGACTGAGGGTGAGCTCAACTCTCCGAAGTAAGTTGCTTTTGGACAAGGCGTTCAGCTAGGTTCTCTCGTATGGCACTTAGGATTTAGCACCTTGGTCACACAGGGAATACTAGGAAATCGCTGGATTGAGCTTGGATGCACTAGTCTGGTGGGCCGGGACTTTCCACTTATCTCTCACAACACTTCAGGCACGCATCGGGGCTAGGCCTGTTAGGAGCGCGGTGTACCTGCAGGCAGGATGTGGGAGGGACAGTCCATAAGCTGAACTCTCGGAAGTGTGTGTGCTTTGCAGGCACAGGTCTGCTAGACACTTTGATGGGAGCTAGGACCAAGCTACACTCTAATTGAACAAGGACGTTTGCAATGTCTGTGTTGAGATCAGATACACTTGAGGAGAATCCTGTCACTTCCACAGGCTCTTCACACAACGTCTTCCGGCACCTAACATAAGGATGCTGGGACCTACGTCTACGGGCCAGTCAGGTAGCGGTAGGGTACTGCCCTGACCTCAGCTCGCACAAGGAAGCACGCCTTCAATCCAGCTTTCAACTAGCTGCGTTCCTCGGGAACTGAGATCGTAACAGTGTTCTAAGCCAGGAGGTACGCAGAATACAACTCCACTGCACCTGAAGACACCATCCAGGTCTGCTTATTCCACTTGCGACTCACAAGCCTCTGACAGACGAATCTGGTGCAGATGTTAGAAACTCTTTCTGCAGGCAGTGTCCAACTCTGAGGTACTGAGGCTGAGCTCAACTCTCCGAAGTAAGTTGCTTTTGGATAAGGCATTCACCTAGATTATCTCGTATGGAACTTAGGATGTAGCACCTGGGTCTCACAGGGAATACTAGGAAATCGCTGGATTGAGCTTGGATGCACTAGTCTTGTGGGCCGGGACTTTCCACTTATCTCTCACAACACTTCAGGCATGCATCGGGGCTAGGCCTGTTAGGAGCGCGGTGTACTTGCAGGCAGGATGTGGGAGGGACAGTCCATAAGCTGAACTCTCGGAAGTGTGTCTGCTTTGCAGGCACAGGTCTGCTAGACACTTTGATGGGAGCTAGGACCAAGCTACACTCTCATTGAACAAGGACGTTTGCAATGTCTGTGTTGAGATCAGATACACTTGAGGAGAATCCTGTCACTTCCACAGGCTCTTCACACAACCTCTTCCGGCGCCTAACATAAGGATGCTGGGACCTTTGTCTTCGGGGAGGCAGGATGCGGGATGTCCTGCCCCGAACTCAGCTCGAAGAAGGAAGCACGTCTACAAGCCAGCTTTCAACTAGGTGCGTTCCTCGAGCACTGAGAACGTAACAGTGTTCTAAGCCAGGAGGTATGCAGAATACAACTCCACTGCAGCAGGAGACACCATCCGGGTCTGCTTTTTCCACTTGCGTCTCACAAGCCTCTGACAAACGGCCGTGGTGCAGATGTTGGAAACTCTTTCTGCAAGCAGTGTGCAACTCTGAGGGACTGAGGGTGAGCTCAACTCTCCAAAGTAAGTTGCTTTTGGACAAGGCGTTCAGCTAGCGTCTCTCGTATGGCACTTAGATATAGCCTCTGGGTCACACAGGGAATACTAGGAAATCGCTGGATTGAGCTTGGATGCACTAGTATGGTGGGCCGGGACTTTCCACTTACGTCTCACACAACACTTCAGGTACGCATCGGGGGTAGGCCTGTTAGGAGCACGGTGTACCTGCAGGCAGGATGTGGAAGGGACAGTCCATAAGCTGAACTCTCGGAAATGTGTGTGCTTTGCAGGCACATGTCTGCTAGACACTTTGATGGGAGCTAGGACTAAGCTACACTCTCATTGAACAAGGACGTTTGCAATGTCTGTATTGAGATCAGATACACTTGAGGAGAATCCTGTCACTTCCACAGACTCTTCACACAATCTCTTCCTGCGCCTAACATAACAATGCTGGGACCTATGTCTACAGGCAGTCAGCATGGGGGACGGTCCTGCCCCCACCTCAGCTCGCACAAGGAAGCATGCCTGCAGGCCAGCTTTCAACTAGCTGCGTTCTTAGGGAACTGAGAACATAGCAGTAGTCTCAGCCAGGAGGTACCCAGAATACCACTCCACTACAGCTGGAGACACCCTCCAGTTCTGCTTATTCCACCTGCGACTCACAAGCCTATGACACACGGCCGAGGTGCAGATGTTGGAAACTCTTTCTGCAGGCAGTATGCAACTGTGAGGGACTGAGGGTGAGCTCAACTCTCCGAAGTAAGTTGCTTTTGGACAAGGCGTTCAGCTAGGTTCTCTCGAATGGCACTTAGGATTTAGCACCTTGGTCACCCAGGGAATACTAGGAAATCGCTGGATTGAGCTTGGATGCACTAGTCTGGTGGGCCGGGACTTTCCACTTACGTCTCAGAACACTTCAGGTACGCATCGGGGCTAGGCCTGTTATGAGCGCGGTGTCTCTGGAGGCAGGATGTGGGAGGGACAGTCCATAAGCTGAACTCTCGGAAGTGTGTGTGCTTTGCAGGCACATGTCTGCTAGACACTTTGATGGGAGCTAGGACCAAGCTACACTCTCATTGAACAAGGACGTTTGCAATGTCTGTATTGAGATCAGATACACTTGAGGAGAATCCTGTCACTACCACAAGCATTTCAAACAACGTCTTCCGGCACCTAACATAAGGATGCTGGGACCTACGTCTACGGGCCAGTCAGGTAGCGGTAGGGTCCTGCCCTGACCTCAGCTCGCACAAGGAAGCACGCCTTCAATCCAGCTTTCAACTAGCTGCGTTCCTCGGGAACTGAGATGGTAACAGTGTTCTAAGCCAGGAGGTACGCAGAATACAACTCCACTGCACCTGAAGACACCATCCAGGTCTGCTTATTCCACTTGCGACTCACAAGCCTCTGCCAAACGAATCTGGTGCAGATGTTAGAAACTCTTTCTGCAGGCAGTGTCCAACTCTGAGGGACTGAGGGTGAGCTCAACTCTCCGA
The DNA here is from genome assembly GCF_048418805.1 of Vulpes vulpes. Taxonomy (NCBI): domain Eukaryota; kingdom Metazoa; phylum Chordata; class Mammalia; order Carnivora; family Canidae; genus Vulpes; species Vulpes vulpes. The sequence goes on from NC_132793.1 coordinate 47,820,689, forward strand.
AGTAAGTTGCTTTTGGATAAGGCATTCACCTAGCTTATCTCGTATGGAACTTAGGATGTAGCACCGGGGTCTCACAGGGAATACTAGGAAATCGCTGGATTGAGCTTGGATGCACTAGTCTTGTGGGCCGGGACTTTCCACTTATCTCTCACAACACTTCAGGCACGCATCGGGGCTAGGCCTGTTATGAGCGCGGTGTACCTGCAGGCAGTCTGTGGGAGGGACAGTCCATAAGCTGAACTCTCGGAAGTGTGTGTGCTTTGCAGGCACAGGTCTGCTAGACAAGTTGATGGGAGCTAGGACCAAGCTACACTCTCATTGAACAAGGACGTTTGCAATGTCTGTGTTGAGATCAGATACACTTGAGGAGAATCCTGTCACTTCCACAGGCTCTTCACACAACCTCTTCCGGCGCCTCACATAAGGATGCTGGGACCTACGTCTACGGGCCAGTCAGGTAGCGGTAGGGTCCTGCCCTGACCTCAGCTCGCACAAGGAAGCACGCCTTCAATCCAGCTTTCAACTAGCTGCGTTCCTCGGGAACTGAGATCGTAACAGTGTTCTAAGCCAGGAGGTACGCAGAATACAACTCCACTGCACCTGAAGACACCATCCAGGTCTGCTTATTCCACTTGCGACTCACAAGCCTCTGACAAACGAATCTGGTGCAGATGTTAGAAACTCTGCAGGCAGTGTCCAACTCTGAGGGACTGAGGGTGAGCTCAACTCTCCGAAGTTAAGTTGCTTTTGGATAAGGCATTCACCTAGCTTATCTCGTATGGAACTTAGGATGTAGCACCTGGGTCTCACAGGGAATACTAGGAAATCGCTGGATTGAGCTTGGATGCACTAGTCTTGTGGGCCGGGACTTTCCACTTATCTCCACAACACTTCAGGCATGCATCGGGGCTAGGCCTGTTAGGAGCGCGGTGTACCTGCAGGCAGGATGTGGGAGGGACAGTCCATAAGCTGAACTCTCGGAAGTGTGTCTGCTTTGCAGGCACGGGTCTGCTAGACACTTTGATGGGAGCTAGGACCAAGCTACACTATCATTGAACAAGGACGTTTGCAATGTCTGTGTTGAGATCAGATACACTTGAGGAGATTCCTGTCACTTCCACAGGCTCTTCACACAACCTCTTCCAGCGCCTCACATAAGGATGCTGGGACCTTTGTCTTCGGGGAGGCAGGATGCGGGATGTCCTGCCCTGAACTCAGCTCGAAGAAGGAAGCACGCCTACAAGCCAGCTTTCAACTAGGTGCGTTCCTCGAGCACTGAGAACGTAACAGTGTTCTAAGCCAGGAGGTACGCAGAATACAACTCCACTGCAGCAGGAGACACCATCCGGGTCTGCTTTTTCCACTTGCGTCTCACAAGCCTCTGACAAACGGCCGTGGTGCAGATGTTGGAAACTCTTTCTGCAAGCAGTGTGCAACTCTGAGGGACTGAGGGTGAGCTCAACTCTCCGAAGTAAGTTGCTTTTAGACAAGGCGTTCAGCTAGCGTCTCTCGTATGGCACTTAGATGTAGCCCCTGGGTCACACAGGGAATACTAGGAAATCGCTGGATTGAGCTTGGATGCACTAGTCTGGTGGGCCGGGACTTTCCACTTACGTCTCACAACACTTCAGGCACGCATCGGGGCTAGGCCTGTTAGGAGCGCGGTGTACCTGCAGGCAGGATGTGGGAGGGACAGTCCATAAGCTCAAATCTCGGAAGTGTGTGTGCTTTGCAGGCACATGTCTGCTAGACACTTTGATGGGAGCTAGGACTAAGCTACACTCTCATTGAACAAGGACGTTTGCAATGTCTGTATTGGGATCAGATACACTTGAGGAGAATCCTGTCACTTCCACAGGCTCTTCACACAATCTCTTCCTGCGCCTAACATAACAATGCTGGGACCTATGTCTACAGGCAGTCAGCATGGGGGACGATCCTGCCCCCACCTCAGCTCGCACAAGGAAGCATGCCTGCAGGCCAGCTTTCAACTAGCTGCGTTCTTAGGGAACTGAGAACATAGCAGTAGTCTCAGCCAGGATGTACCCAGAATACCACTCCACTACAGCTGGAGACACCCTCCAGGTCTGCTTATTCCACTTGCGTCTCACAAGCCTCTGACACACGGCCGAGGTGCAGATGTCGGAAACTCTTTCTGCAGGCAGTATGCAACTGTGAGGGACTGAGGGTGAGCTCAACTCTCCGAAGTAAGTTGCTTTTGGACAAGGCGTTCAGCTAGGTTCTCTCGTATGGCACTTAGGATTTAGCACCTTGGTCACACAGGGAATACTAGGAAATCGCTGGATTGAGCTTGGATGCACTAGTCTGGTGGGCCGGGACTTTCCACTTACGTCTCACAACACTTCAGGTACGCATCGGGGCTAGGCCTGTTAGGAGCGCCGTGTACCTGCTGGCAGGATGTGGGAGGGACAGTCCATAAGCTGAACTCTCGGAAGTGTGTGTGCTTTGCAGGCACATGTCTGCTAGACACTTTGATGGGAGCTAGGACCAAGCTACACTCTCATTGAACAAGGACATTTGCAATGTCTGTATTGAGATCAGATACACTTGAGGAGAATCCTGTCACTACCACAAGCATTTCAAACAACGACTTCCGGCACCTAACATAAGGATGCTGGGACCTACGTCTACGGGCCAGTCAGGTAGCGGTAGGGTCCTGCCCTGACCTCAGCTCGCACAAGGAAGCACGCCTTCAATCCAGCTTTCAACTACCTGCGTTCCTCGGTCACTGAGAACGTAACAGTGTTCTAAGCCAGGAGGTACGCAGAATACAACTCTACTGCACCTGAAGACACCATCCAGGTCTGCTTATTCCACTTGCGACTCACAAGCCTCTGACAAACGAATCTGGTACAGATGTTAGAAACTCTTTCTGCAGGCAGTATGCAACTGTGAGGGACTGAGGGTGAGCTCAACTCTCCGAAGTATGTTGCTTTTGGACAAGGCGTTCAGCTAGGTTCTCTCGTATGGCACTTAGGATTTAGCACCTTGGTCACACAGGGAATACTAGGAAATCGCTGGATTGAGCTTGGATGCACCTGTCTGGTGGGCCGGGACTTTCCACTTACGTCTCACAACACTTCAGGTACACCTCGGGGCTAGGCCTGTTAGGAGCGCGGTGTACCTGCAGGCAGGATGTGGGAGGGACAGTCCATAAGCTGAACTCTCGGAAGTGTGTGTGCTTTGCAGGCACATGTCTCCCATACACTTTGATGGGAGCTAGGACCAAGCTACACTCTCATTGAACAAGGACGTTTGCAATGTCTGTATTGAGATCAGATACACTTGAGGAGAATCCTGTCACTTCCACAAGCATTTCAAACAACGTCTTCCGGCACCTAACATAAGGATGCTGGGACCTATGTCTACGGGCCAGTCAGGTAGCGGTAGGGTCCTGCCCTGACCTCAGCTCGCACAAGGAAGCACGCCTTCAATCCAGCTTTCAACTAGCTGCGTTCCTCTGTCACTGAGAACGTAACAGTGTTCTAAGCCAGGAGGTACGCAGAATACAACTCCACTGCACCTGAAAACACCATCCAGGTCTGCTTATTCCACTTGCAACTCACAAGCCTCTGACAAACGGCTCTGGTGCAGATGTTAGAAACTCTTTCTGCAGGCAGTGTGCAACTGTGAGGGACTGAGGGTGAGCTCAACTCTCCGAAGTAAGTTGCTTCTGGACAAGGCGTTCAGCTAGCTTCTCTCGTATGGCACTTAGGATGTAGCACCTGGGTCACACAGGGCATACTAGGAAATCGCTGGATTGAGCTTGGATGCACTAGTCTTGTGGGCCGGGACTTTCCACTTATCTCTCACAACACTTCAGGCTCGCATCGGGGCTAGGCCTGTTAGGAGCGCGGTGTACCTGCAGGCAGCATGTGGGAGGGACAGTACATAAGCTCAACTCTAGGAAGTGTGTGTGCTTTGCAGGCAGAAGTCTCCCATACACTTTGATGGGAGCTAGGACCTAGCTACACTCTCAATGAACAAGGACGTTTGCAATGTCTGTATTGGGATCAGATACACTTGAGGAGAATCCTGTCACTTCCACAGGCTCTTCACACAACCTCCTCCGGCGCCTAACATAAGAATGCTGGCACCTATGCCTACGGGCATGTTGGATGCGGGAGGGTCCTGCCCTGACCTCAGCTCGCACAAGGAAGCATGCCTGTAGGCCAGGTTTCAACGAGCTGCGTTCTTAGGGAACTGAGAACTTAGCAGTACTCTCAGCCTGGAGGTACCCAGAATACAACTCCACTGCAGCTGGATACACCCTCCAGGTCTGCTTATTCCACTTGCGTCTCACAAGCCTCTGACAAACGGTTCTTGTGCAGATGTTGTAAACGCTTTCTATAGGCAGTGTGCAACTGTGAGGGACTGAGGGTGAGCTCAACTCTCCGACGTAAGTTGCTTTTGGACAAGGCGTTCAGCTAGCTTCTCTCGTATGGAACTTAGGATGTAGCACCTGGCTCACACAGGAAATACTAGGAAATCGCTGGATTGAGTTTGGATGCACTAGTCTTGTGAGCCGGGACTTTCCACTTACCTCTCACAACACTTCAGGCACGCATCGGGGCTAGGCCTGTTAGGAGCGCGGTGTACCTGCAGGCAGGATGTGGGAGGGACAGACCATAGTCTCAACTCTCAGGGGCATGTATGCCTGGGAGGCAGATGTCTGCTCCCCACTCATACAGGGGAGTTAGAATCTAGCTACACTCTAATTGAACAAGGACGTTGGCAATCGCTGTATTCAACTCACATTGCCGTGAGGACAGGCCTGACGTTTCCACACGCATTTCTCACCACCTCTCCCTGCACCTGACATGAGGATGTTAGCAGCTCCACCCACAGGGGGACCCGAGGCGGGAGGGTCCTTTGTTGAGCTCAACTCTCAAAAGGAAGCATGCCCCGAATGCAGCTTTCCACTAGCTGCGTTCTTATGGCCCTGAGAACGTAGCAGCACTGGAAGTCAGGACGTTGCGTGAATACCGCTCTACCGCACCTAGTGACAGCACCATTGAGGCCTGCAGCTTGCCCCTTGCGTCCCATCAGCTTCTGACAAACATGTCTAGTGAGGATGTTCGTAACTCCATGTGCAGGCAGTGTGGAACTGGGAAGGACCACGTTTCAGCTCATCTCACAGAAGGAAGTTCCCCTGAGAGAGAGCTTGCAACTAGGTACTCAGGGTTGGAAGTTAGTATGTACCACCCATCTGAGGGAGGAAGTCGTCAGAAGTCACTGGATTGAGCTAAGAGACACTTGCCTCTCACAAAGCTTGAATCCCGTGTCCAGCGAAATCCCTTGACGGCAAAGGGTACAGGCGGTCAGCATGTGGGAGGTTGAAGCCATAAGCTCAACCCAAAGGAGTGTGCATGCCTTGGAGGCAGCTGTCCGCTAGGCGCGAAATTGACAAGCCAGTCACTTGGTTCTCTCTCTGCTCCTGTCCCGTGTAGAACGAAGTGCTGTGCAAGCGAACCGGACACGCAGTCAGGATGTGGGAGCGATAGGCTATAAGCTCAACTCTCGGAAGTGTGTACGCTTTGCAGGTAGATGGCTGCTAGACACTTATTGATCGGAGCTGGGACCGAGCTACACTCTCATTGAACAAGGACGTTTGCAATGTCTGTGTTGGACTCAGATTCACTTGAGCAGAGTCCTGTCACTTCCATGCTTTTCACACAACCTCTTCCGGCACCTATCATAAGGATGCTGGTACCTACGTCTACGGGCAGTCAGGATGCAGGAGGGTCCTGCTCTGACCTCAGCTCGCAGAAGGAAGAATGCCTATAAGCCAGGTTTCAACTAGCTGCGTTCCTTGGTCACTGAGAACTTAACAGTGTTCTAAGCCAGGAGGTACGCAGAATACAACTCCACTGCAGCTGGAGACACCATCCAGGTCTGCTTATTCCACTTGCGTCTCACAAGCCTCTGACAAACGGCTCTGGTGCAGATGTTGGAAACTCTTTCTGCAGGCATTGTGCAACTGTGAGGGACTGAGGGTGAGCTCAACTCTCCGAAGTAATTTGCTTTTGGACAAGGCGTTCAGCTAGCTTCTCTCGTATGGCACTTAGGATGTAGCACCTGGCTCACACTGAAATACTAGGAAACCGCTAGATTGAGCTTGGATGCACGAGTCTTGTGGGCCGGGAATTTCCACTTACCTCTCACAACACTTTAGTCACGCATCGGGGCTAGGCCTGTTAGGAGCTCGGTGTACCTGCAGGCAGGATGTGGGAGGAACAGTCCATAATCTCAACTCTTGGAAGTGTGTATGCTTTGCAGGCAGATGTCTGGAAGGCACTTATTGATGGGTGCTAGGACCGAGCTACACTCTCATTGAACAAGGATGTTTGCAATGTCTGCATTGGACTCAGACTCACTTGAGGAGAGTCCTGTTACTTCCATATGCTTTCACACAACAGCTTCCGGCACCTAACATAAGGATGCTGGGACCCACCTCTACGGGCAGTCAGGATGCGGGAGGGTCCTGCCCTTAACTCAGCTCGCAAAAGGAAGCACGCCTACAAGCCAGCTTTCAACTAGCTGCGTTCCTCGGGCACTGAGAACGTAACAGTGTTCTAAGCCAGGAGGTACGCAGAATACAACTCCACTGCAGCTGGAGACACCCTCCAGGTCTGCTTGTTCCTCTTGCATCTCACAAGCCTCTGACAAACGGCTCTGGTGCAGATGTTGGAAACTCTTTCTGCAGGCAGTGTGCAACTGTGAGGGACTGAGGGTGAGCTCAACTCTCCGAAGTAAGTTGCTTTTGGACAAGGCGTTCAGCTCGCTTCTCTCGTATGGCACTTAGGATGTAGCACCTGGTTCACAAAGGGAATACTAGGAAAACGCTGGATTGAGCTTGGATGCACTAGTCTTGTGGGGCGGGAATTTCCACTTACCTCTCACAACACTTCAGGCACGCATTGGGGCTAGGCGTGTTAGGAGCCCGGTGTACGTGCAGGCAGGATGTGGGAGGGACAGTCCATAAGCTCAACTCTGAGAAGTGTGTATGCTTTGCAGGCAGATGTCTGCTAGACACTTTGATGGGAGCTAGGACCGAGCTACACTCTCATTGAACAAGGACGTTTGCAATGTCTGTATTGAGATCAGATACACTTGAGGAGAATCCTGTCACTTCCACCTGCTTTTCACACAACCTCTTCTAGCGCCTAACATAAGGATGTTGGGACCTATGTCTACGGGCAGTCAGGATGCTGGAGGGTGTACCCTGACCTCAGCTTGCACAAGGAAGCATGCCTAGAAGCCAGCTTTCAACTAGCTGCGTTCTTAGGGCACTGAGAATGTAGCAGTTTTCTAAGCCAGGAGGTACCCAGAATACCACGCCACTGCAGCTGGAGACACCCTCCAGGTCTGCTTATTCCACTTGGGTCTCTCAAGCCTCTGACAAACGGCTTTGCTGCAGATGTTGGAAACTCTTTCTGTAGGCAGTGTGCAACTGTGAGGGACTGACGGTGAGCTCAACTCTCCGAAGTAATTTGCTTTTTGACAAGGCGTTCAGCTAGCTTCTCTCGTATGGAACTTAGGATGTAGCAGCTGGCTCACACAGGAAATACTAGGAAATCGCTGGATTGAGCTTGGATGCACTAGCCTTGTGGGCCGGGACTTTCCAGTTACCTCTCACAGCACTTCAGGCACGCATCGGGGCTAGGCCTGTTAGGAGCGCAGTGTACCTGCAGGCAGGATGTGGGAGTGACAGGCCATAAGCTCAACTCTCAGGGGCCTGTATGCCTGGGAGGCAGATGTCTGCTCCCCACTCATACAGGGGAGTTAGAACCTAGCTACACTCTAATTGTACAAGGACGTTGGCAATCGCTGTATTCAACTCACATTGCCGTGAGGACAGGCCTGACGTTTCCACATGCATTTCTCACCACCTCTCCCTGCACCTGACATGAGGATGTTAGCAGCTCCACCCACAGGGGGACCCGAGGCGGGAGGGTCCCTTGTTGAGCTCAACTCTCAAAAGGAAGCATGCCCCGAATGCAGCTTTCCACTAGCTGCGTTCTTATGGCCCTGAGAACGTAGCAGCACTGGAAGTCAGGACGTTGCGGAATACCGCTCTACTGCACCGAGTGACAGCACCATTGAGGCCTGCAGCTTGCCCCTTGCGTCCCATGAGCTTCTGACAAACATGTCTAGTGAGGATGTTCGTAACTCCATGTGCAGGCAGTGTGGAACTGGGAAGGACCGCGCGTCAGCTCATCTCACAGAAGGAAGTTCCCCTGAGAGAGAGCTTGCAACTAGGTACTCAGGGTTGGAAGTTACTATGTACCACCCATCTGAGGGAGGAAGTCGTCAGAAGTCACTGGATTGAGTGAAGAGACACTTGCCTCTCACAAAGCTTGAATCCCGTGTCCAACGAAATCCCTTGGCTGCAAAGGGTACAGGCGGTCAGCATGTGGGAGGTGGAAGCCATAAGCTCAACCCAAAGGAGTGTGCATGCCTTGGAGGCAGCTGTCCGCTAGGCGCGAAATTGACAAGCCAGTCACTTGGTTCTCTCTCTGCTCCTGTCCCGCATAGAACGAAATGCTGTGCAAGCGAACCGGACAGGCAGTCAGGATGTGGGAGCGATAGGCCATAAGCTCAACTCTCGGAAGTGTGTACGCTTTGCAAGCAGATGTCTGCTACACATTTATTGATGGGAGCTAGGAGCGAGCTACACTGTCACTGAACAAGGACGTTTGCAATGTCTGTATCGAACTCAGATACACTTGAGGAGAATCCTGTCACTTCTACATGCTTTTCACACAACCTCATCTGGCACCTAACATAAGGATGTTGGGACCTACATCCAGGGGTAGGCAGGATGTGGGAGGGTCCTGCCATGACCACAGCTCGCAGAAGGAAGCATGCTTAGAAGCCAGCTTTCAACTAGCTGCGTTCTTAGGGCACTGAGAAGATAGCAGTGTTCTAAGTCAGGAGTTACCAAGAATACCACTCCACTGCAGCTGCAGACACCATCCACGTTTGCTTTATCCCACTTGCGTCTCACAAGCCTCTGACACACGGCTCTGGTGCAGATGTTCGAAACTCATTCTGCAGCCATTGTGGATCTGTGAGGGACTGAGGGTGACCTCAGCTCTTCGAAGTAAGCTGCCTTTGGACTAGGCATCCAGCTCACTTCTCTTGTATGGAACTTAGGATTTAGCACCTGGCTAACCTAGGAATTACTAGGAAATCGCCCGATTGAGCTTGGAGGCACTACTCTTGTGCGCCGGGATTTTCCACTTACCTCTCACAACACTTCAGTCACGCATCGAGCCTAGGCCTGTTAGGAGCGAGGTGTACCTGCAGGCAGGATGTGGGAGGGACAGGCCATAAGCTCAACTCTCAGGAGCGTGTATGCCTGGGAGGCAGATGTCTGCTCCCCACTCCTACAGGGGAGTTAGAACCTAGCTACACTCTAATTGAGCAAGGACGTTGGCAATCGCTGTATTTAACTCACATTCCCGTCAGTACAGGCCTGACGTTTCCACACGCATTTCTCACAACCTCTCCCTGCACCTGACATGGGGATGTTAGCAGCTCGAACCACAGGGAGGCTCGAGGAGGGAGGGTCCTTCGTTGAGCTCAACTCTCAAAAGGAAGCATGCCTCGAATGCAGCTTTCCACTAGTTGCGTTCTTATGGCCGTGAGAACGTAGCAGCATTGAAAGTCAGGACGTTGCGTGAATACCGCTCTACCGCACCTAGTGACAGCACCATTGAGGCCTGCAGCTTGCCCCTTGCGTCCCATCAGCTTCTGACAAACATGTCTAGTGAGGATGTTCGTAACTCCATGTGCAGGCAGTGTGGAACTGGGAAGGACCGCGTTTCAGCTCATCTCACAGAAGGAAGTTCCCCTGAGAGGAAGCTTGCAACTAGGTACTCAGGTTTGGAAGTTAGTATGTACCTCCCATCTGAGGGAGGAATTCGTCAGAAGTCGCTGGATTGAGCTAAGAGACACTTGTCTCTCACAAAACTTGCATCCGTTATCCAAACTATCCTTTGGCTTCGAAGTGTACAGGCGTTCAGCATGTGGGAGGTAGAATTCATGAGCTCAATCCAAAGGAGTTGCATGCCTTGGAGGCAGGGGTCTGCTAGGCGTGAAATCGACAAGCCAGTCACTTTGTTCTCTCTCTGCTCCTTTCCCGTGTAGAACGAAATACTGTGGAATCGAACTGTTCAGGCACTCAGGATGTGGGAGGGACAGGCTATAAGCTCAACTCTCAGAAGTGTGTATGCCTGGGAGGCAGATGTTGTCTTCCCACTCCTACAGGGGAGATTGAAACTCGCTACACTCTAATTGAACAAGGACGTTGGCAATCGCTGTATTCAACTCACATACACGTGTGTACAGCCCTGTGCTTCCACATGCATTTCTCACAACCTCTCCCTGCTCCTAACATGAGGATGTTGGTAGCTACGTCCACAGGCAGGCATGATGCGGTGGGGTCCTGCCTTGAACTCATATCTCAAAGGAAGCATGCCTCGATTGCAGCTTTCCACTAGCTGCGTTCTTACGGCCGTGAAAATGTAGCAGCAGTGTAAGGTGTATGCAGGCTGTGGATGCAGCTGTCCGGGAGGTGCGAAAGTGACAAGCAAGTCACTTGGTTCTCTCTCTGCTCCTGTTCTGCGTAGAACGAAATACTGTGGAAGCGAACCGTACAGGCAGTCAGGATGTGGGAGGGACAGGCCATAAGCTCAACTCTCAGAAATGTGAATGCCTTGTAGGTACATGTTTGCTTGCCACTCCTACAGGGGAGATAGAACCTAGCACGACTCTCATTGAACAAGGCTGTTGGAAATCCCTGTATTGAATTCAGATTCACGTGAGTACAGGCCAGACACTTCCACATGCTTTTCACACAACCTCTTCCAGTACCTCACTTAAGGATGATAGGAGGTATGTCTACAGGTAGTCAGGATGTGGGCGGGTCCTGCCCTGAGCTCAGCTCTCACAAGGAAGCATCCCTAGAAGCCAGTTTTCAACTAGCTGTGATTTTATGACTGTGGTGTCCTTCTAACCTAACCTATACTTGGTCACTCCAGTCCCCAACTGGGCCTCAGCTGGTCTTGTGCCTCTGGTACTTTGTTTGGCCTCACCTGGACCTGGTAACTATGTTCCCACCTGGGCCTCAACTGGTCTTATGACTTTTGTCCCCACCTGTGTCTCACCCAGACCAGGTGACTGAGTTCCACCTGGGCCTTACCTGGACCTGGTGAATCTGGTCCCCTCCTGGGTATCACCTGGACCTGGTGACTCTGGTCCTCACGTGCACCTCACCTGGACCTGGTGACTCTTGTACTCACCTGGGCATCATCAGGATATGTTTAGTCTGTTTCCCAAGTGAGACTCTGGAACATTTAATTTGGTCCTCACCTGGGCTTCACCTGGACCTGGTGACTCTGGTTTCCACATGAACCACACCTGGACCTGGTGTTCCTGCTGTTCTTGTAGCCTCTCCTGTGCCTGGTGACTCCAGTCCCCCTACCCCCGGGCCTCACCTGGATTTGGTGATTCTGGTCCTCAGCTTGGTTTCACCTGGACCTGGTGACTGTGGTCCCCACCTTGGCCTTACCTGGATCTGCTGATTCTGGTTCCCACCTGGGCCTCACCTGTACCTGGTGATCTGGTTCTCACATGGACCACACCTAGACCTGGTGACCATGCTGTCCTTCTAGACTCACCTTTAACTGGTAACTCTGGTGTCCACCTGGGCCTCCCCTGGACCTGGTGAATCTGGTCCCCACTTGGTCCTCAAGTGGACCTGGTGACTCTGGTCCTGAGGTGGGCATCATTGGAACATGGTTATTGTGTTCCCCACCTGGGACTCACCTCGACCTGGTAACTCTGGTCCTTACCTGGGCCCCACCTGGACCTGGTGATTCTGGTCTGCACCTGAGACTACCCTGGATCTGGTGACTGTGGTCCCCACCTGGGCCTCACTTGGACCTGGTGACTCTGATCCCCATCTGGGCCTCACCTGGCCCTGTTAACTCTGGTCCTCAACTGGGCATAATTGGGACCCGGTTACTGTGTTCCACAACTGAGCCTCACCTGGACCAGGTGACTCTGGTCCCCCTCTGGGTCTCACCCTGACCTGGTGACTGTGAACCCCACTTTGGCCTGATTTGGACCTTCTGACTCTGGTTGCCACCTGCGCCTCACCTCGAAATGTTGACTCTGGTTCTTTCAAGGGCCTCCCCTATACCTGGTGATTCTGGTCCCCACCTGGGCCTCACGTGTGCCTGGTGAGTCTGGTCCTCACCTGGGCCTCATCTGGACCTGGTGACTCTGGTCCCCACCTGGACCTCTCCTGGACCTGGTGACTCTCTTTCCAACATGGACCTCACCTGGATCTGGTGACTCTGGTCCTCAGTTTGGCCACACCTGGACCTGGTGACTCTCGTCCCCACTTTGACCTAACTCAGACCTGGTGAATCTCATCCCCACCGAGGCCTCACCTAGACCTGGTGACTCTTGTCCCCAGCTATGCCTCAATTCGACCTGATGATTCTGGTCCTCACGTGGGCCTCACATGGACCTGGGACTCAGCTGGATATAGTGGCTCTGATTCCCACATGGGGCTCACCTGATACTGGTGACTGTGGTCTCCTTCTATGCCTCACCAGGACCTGGTGATTCTGATCCCCATTGGGCCTTGCATGGCCCTAGTGACTCTGGTCCTCACATAGGCATCATTGGGACCTGGATACTCTATTCCACACCTGGGCCTCACTTTGACCGGGGACCTCTGGTCCCACTCTGGGCCTCAAACTAAACTGGTTACTCTGGTCCCCCTCTGGACCTCACCCTTACCTTTTGACTCTGGTCCCCCCCCCCCGGGCTTCACTTGGACCTGGTGAATCTGGTCTTTACCTGTTCCTCACCTGGACCTTGTGACTGTGGTCCCCACCTGGGTCTCACCTGGACTTGGTGAATCTTGTTGCCACCTGGGCCTTACCTGGACCTTGTGACTGTGGTCCCCACCTGGGTCTCACCTGGATCTGGTGGCTCTGGTTCCCATATGGGGCTTTCCTGGACCTGGTTCCTGTGGTCTCCTTCTGGCCTCACCTGGAACAAAATGACTCTCATGGGTAAATAAGTAAAATCTTAAAAACAAAAACAAGAGAAAGGACAAAGGCATACGATCCTCTCAAGAGTTGCAGAAAAAGCATTTGACAAAATACAACATAAAAAGCATAGTGGGTAGTAAAAGGGAATATAAGGGAAGGGAGAAGAAATGTGTGGGAAATATCAGAAAGGGAAACAGAACATAAAGACTCCTAACTCTGGGAAATGAACTAGGGGTGGTGGAAGGGGAGGACGGCGGGGGGTGGGGGTGAATGGGTGACGGGCACTGAGAGGGGCACTTGACGGGATGAGCACTGGGTGTTATTCTGTATGTTGGCAAAGTGAACACCAATAAAAAATAAATTTATTATTTTAAAAAAAAAGGATAGTGGGTTTTTAATTTTTTTATTTTTTTTTTTCAGCATAGTGGGTTTTGAGGAAACGTATATCAACAGAATAAAGGCCGTGTAGGAAGGCCCGTAGCTGACATCATCCTCAAGGGTGAAAACTTGAAATCGTCTCCCCTAAGAGCAGGAACAAGCCAAGGAAGTCCCCTCTCAGCACTGGAAGTCCTATCGTAGTCAACAGACAGGAAACAGAAAAGGTTCCACACCTGGAAGGGGGACATCACACTGTCCCTATTTGCTGAAGACGTGGTATTAGAAACAGGAAACCCGACAGACTCCACCAAAAACTGTTAGAACTAATGAGTGAATTCCTTAAAGTTGTGGGACACAAAATGAACAGAGATCAGTAGCCTTGCTGTGTCCCGACAATGAGCACTCAGGAAGGAAATTCAGGACATGACTCCCTTATCAGGAGCATCCAAAAAACAAAATAATTAGACTGAACCAAGGGACTGCAAGACTTGTACACTGAAAATTACAAGACTTTGGGAGGACATCCTGGGCTCGTGGGGTCGGAGCCTTCATCTTGTTAAAATGTCCACAGTTCCAGAAGCCACCCGCAGTTCCAATGTCATTCCTATCAAAATCATGGTGGCCGATTTTAGAAATAGAAAAAGCACTCCTAACATTTGTCCGCCCCCACAAATGACCCTGGACAGCAAATCAGTGTTGGAGAAGCAGGACAGAGCTGGACGCAGCACTTTCTTATTTCAAACGATGTCACAGAGACACAGGATAAAGCAGTGTGGTTCTCGGGCCCCTGGCTGGCTCCGTTGGTTAAGCATCTGACTCTTGACCTCACCCCTGGTCTTGATCTTGGGGTCATAAGTACTAGGTCTGTGCTGGGCTGTGGACGAGGCATGGAGCCTACTTAAACAAACCAAACCCACAGGGGTGTGGTTCTGGCATTGCTGAAGGAGCAGAATAGAGAGCCTGGAAGAAAATGCACTCTGATACAGTCAACTGATTTTTTAAACTTAATTTAATTTAAACCCAATTAATTAACAGTATAGTGTATTATACTTTCAGAGATAGACTTCAGGGATTCACCAGTTGGAGATAACACCAGTGCTCATGACATCACGTGCCCTCCTTCATGCCCGTCTACCAGTTACCCTGTCCCTCCACTTCCCTCCCCTCCAGCGACCCTCAGTTTGTTTCCTGTGATTGAGTCTCTTTTTCCTCCATCTCTGTTTTCATCTTATTTGTTTTTCCTTCCCTTCACAGATGTCCATCTGCTTTGCTTCTTTAATTTCACCTATGAATGACACCATACGGTCATTTTCTTTCCTGACTGACTGATTTCACTTAACGTGATCCCTCTAGTTCTATCCACGTCATTGCAAATGGCAAGATTTCCTTCTCTTTGATAGCTGAGTAACATTCCTATCATCTATCTATCTATCATCTATTACCATCATCTATCTCCCATCCTCTTTATCCATCATCTGTCTGAAGGCACCGAGGCTCCTCTCACAGTGTGGCTACTGTGGACCCGCCTGCTGTGGACATTGGGGTGCAGTTGTCCCGGAGTCTCACTGCATCTGTATCTTCGGAGTGAGCTCCAGGCCGAGCACCTGCTGGTCGCAGGGCGGCTCTATTTGTAACTTCCTGAGGAGCCTCCACACTGTTTCCAGGGTGGCTGCACCAGCCCGCGGTCCCGCCCACAGTGGAAGAGGGTTGAGTGGGTTTTGTAGGACGTGGTAAAAGTCTGGTCCACATTTCATTTTGCGTCCTGTGGGCTCCAATTCATCGTCCTTAAGTATTTCTGAGAAAGCCAGGTGTTGGGCTCCGTTTCAGTGAGACGTTTCCGAAGCTCACAGGCCTCAGCTGGAGCCTGGAAGGAGGCAGGTGTGGCCCCGGGCGCAGGGACACCGCCTCCTGCACGGCCTCTTGCAGTGCCTAAGCGTCCCGCAGGGGGCGCCCGACCCCAGACCCCGCCCAAGGATCGCGCATGCGCAGTAAGCCTCGTCCGCTTGCACTAACAGGAGCCAGCCTGTGCTTGGGAGGCCTGAGGAGGAGGTCGGGTCGCGTCCACGCTGATGAGCCGCAGCCTCCTCAGGACCCGCAGTGAGGCTTCAGGAGGACATGGGGCCACGTTCACGCTGTCAGGAGCCCCGGTCTCCTCAGGACCCGCGGTGAGGCTTCAGGAAGATGTGGGCCAACATCCACGCAGACAGGAGCCCCTGGGCCGCCTCAGGAACCGCGGGGAGGCTTCAGGAAGATGTGGTGCCGCGTCCACTCTGGCAGGAGCTCCCAGGCCCCTCAGGACATAAGTTGAGGCTTCTGGAACCTGGGGGCTGCATCCACGGTGACAGGACCCCCGGCTTCCTCAGAACACAGGGTGACGTTTTGGGAGGACGTGGGGCCACATCCACACAACCAGACGCTGACTTCCTCAGGACCCCCGGTGTAGACTTCGGGAAAATGGGAATGCGTCCATGCGGACAGAAGACCCCCAGCCTTGTCAGGGCCTGCGGTGAGGCCTAAGAAAGATTTGGGTGCCACATCCACACTGACAGGAGTCTCCGACCTCCTCAGGACCCACTGTGAAGGTTTGGGAAGATTTGGGGCCACGTCCATGCCGACAGGAGCCCCCAGCCTCCTCAGGTCTTATGGTGAGGCTTGAGGAAAATGTGGGGCCACGTCAACACTGCAGGACCCCCATCCTCCTCAGGACGTGCACTTTGGCTTTGGGACATATGGGGCTGCGTCTATGCTGATAGGAGTCTACAGCCTCCTCAGGACCCGCGGTGAGTTTCTGGGGGGACATGGGGCCATGTC
Source organism: Vulpes vulpes (assembly GCF_048418805.1). NCBI lineage: Eukaryota > Metazoa > Chordata > Mammalia > Carnivora > Canidae > Vulpes > Vulpes vulpes. The sequence continues at coordinate 47,836,975 of NC_132793.1, forward strand.
CAGGCTGACAGGAGCCTCTGGCCTCCTGAGGACCCTCTGTGAGGCTTCCAGAGGATGTGAGACCTAGTCCACAGTGACAGGAGACCCGGTGTCCTCAGGACCCCACTGACTATGACTCAGGAACACGTGAGGCCGCGTCTGCACTCACAGGAGCCCAGCTTCCTCAGGACCCCCTAGAGGACTCTGGAGGCGCCGTTGGGGGCCACGTCCACATCAGAATGGACTCCTCAGAACCACAGGGTAGGGATCCCTGGGTGGCGCAGCGGGTTGGCGCCTGCCTTTGGCCCAGGGCGCGATCCTGGAGACCCGGGATCGAATCCCACGTCGGGCTTCCGGTGCATGGAGCCTGCTTCTCCCTCTGCCTGTGTCTCTGCCTCTCTCTCTCTCTTCCTGTGTGACTATCATAAATAAATAAAAATTAAAAAAAAAAAAAAAAAGAACCACAGGGTAAGTGAATGGGTAGAATGAATGGTAGGGTCAGGGGAGGGGAGACAGTTGGTGGTTAGGCTTAGGTTAGATGTTAGGGGTTAGTGTTTATGCTTATGGTTACGGATTAGAGGTTAGGGTGAGGGATAATTGTAAGGGTCAGTGGTTAGGAGTTAGGATGGGGGTTAGGGATTAAGCATAGGGTTTAGGGTTAGGGACAGGGTTTAGAGTTAGGGTTAGGGTTTAGGCTTTAGGGATTGGGGCAGGAGGTTAGAAGTTGGGGTTAGGGTTATGGTTAGAGTTAGGGTTGGGCTTAGGTTTGCAGTTAGGGTTAGGGGTTAGGGTGTGAGTTAGGGTTGGGGTTAGGGTTAGGGTTAAAGTTAGGGCTAGGTTTAGGGTTAGGGCAAGGGTTCGGATTAGGATAGGGGTTTGGGGTAGTGTTAGGGTTAGTGTTTAGTTAGGGGTTATGGTTGGAGTTAGGTCAGGGTCAGGGTCAGGGTACGGTTTTGGAAAAGGGTAAGAGATAGGGTTAGGGAGTGGCTTAGGAGTTAGTTTTAGGGTACGGGTTAGGGTACAGTTTGGGGTATGAGATAGCATTAGTATTAGAGGGTTAGGGTTAGGGTAAAGACTAGGAATCTAAGATTAGGAATAGCATTTGAGTACATTAAGTTAAGGTTAGGGTTAGGAGTTAGGGTGAGGGTTGGCAGGAAGATTCAGTGAATGTGTTTCAGTCTTGGGGTTTGTGTTTGGTTTTTGATTAGTGATAGGTCTTGTTCAAGGGTTAGGTTAACATTAGGCTTAAGCGTAGGGTTAGGGTTATGTCTGTGTATGGTTAGAGTTTGGGTCTTGGCATGTGCCTGCACTGGGACTCGTAGTATCTTGGGCAGTTTAGTTTTATGCACTCTATTGAGGTTTTGGGTTCAAAGATAGCCTGACTCCACCAAGTCAGTGGCCTCCCCAGAGCATCAAAATCCAGGCTTCTGCTGGGGTCAGAAAAGACATGGCAGGCTTCTCCTGAGCTGAGCTAAGGAGGGGACTTGTGGCTCTAAATACTCTATGTGGATTTTCAGTTGCCTTTCTGATTTTATCTCTTGTGCGCACATATTTCATCAATACTACCAATTATTATTTTAGAGTTTTACTTGTAATCCTGTTTGTAAACACAGTATGATATAGTTTCAGGTCTACCACATAGTGATTCAACCCTTGGATACAACGCCTGGTACTGGTCACAGGTGCCCTCCACTATCCCCATCCCCTGATTCCCCATCCCCCTCACCTTCCTCTGGTATTTATTAGTTTATTCTCTGTGGTTAAGAGTGTGTTTCTTGGTTTGCTTCTCTCATCCACCCCCTCCGCCCCTTTGTTTGGTTTCTTAAAATTCACATGTGAATGCAATTGTATGGTATTTGGTAACTGTCTTTCTCTGACTGAATGAGTTCATTTAGCATAAGTCCTTTCCACTTCTCCCACGTTATTGTAAATGGCTTCATTTCATCCCTTCTGATGACCGAGTGATGTCGTAGTGTGTATATTTACCACATCGTCTCTGCCCATTCATCTGTCGGTGGACATCTGGGCTGTATGCACAGTTTGGCTGTTGTTGATAACGCTGCTACAAACAGTGGGCTGCGTGTCCCTCTTCGAATCTACTAAACTACTTTTGTATCCTCGGGGTAAATACCTAGCTGTGCAATTTTGGAATCGTAGGGTAGCTCTATTTTTAACTTCTTGAGGACCCTCCACACTGTTTTCCACAGTGGCTGCACCTGTTCACATGCCCACCAGGAGTGTAAGGGGGCTCCCCCTTCTCCATAGCCTCACCAACACCTGTTGTTTCTTGTGTTGTTAATTTTAGCCATTCTGACGGCTGTCAGGTGACATCTCATTGTGGTTTTGGTTTGCATTTCCCTGATGATGTGTGACGCTGAGTGTCTTTCCGTGTGTCTGGCGGCCATCTGGATGTCCTGTCAGAGACAAAGTCCATTCATGTCTTCTGCCCATCTGCAGTTGGATAATTTGTCTTTAGGTTGCTGAGATTTATATTTGCTTTATATATTTTGGATACTAACTCTTTATTGGATGTGTTGTTTACAAATATCTCCTCTCATTTTGTATGTTGCCTTTTAGCTGTGGTTGTTTCCTTCACTTTGCGGATGCTTTTCAATTTGACGAAGTCCCAATAGTATTTTTGCTTTTGTTTCCCTCGCCTCAGAGGCATATCTAGAAAGAAGATCCAATGGCCAATGTCAAAGACATTGCTGCCTATCTTTTCTTCTTTTTCTTCTTTTCTAAATGTGAGAAAAGGTCTCACATTGTCAGCGAGTGGTCTGTGCGGGGTCTGGGGATGGGCCATGGGGCTGATTGTCAGATGCGCATGTGCCTGGGGATGCACCTGTGGAGTCAGAGGCGGCGTGGGCGTCAGCGCCTCTGGCCTCCAGCGGGCGGCGCTGTGCTGCTATCTGATACTCAGCGCTGGAGGGCGTGATGCGGGTTGGTCCTCTGGCTCTGGGGCTGAGCATCCCGCCCCCCAGTCAGCAGGGACTTTCCTTTTCTCTGTGAGAAAAGGTCTCACATTTAGGTCTTTAATCTATTTTGAATTTATTTTTTATATACATGGTGTAAGAAAGTGGTCCAGTTTCATTCTTCTGCATGTGGCTGCCCGGTTTTCCCAACACAATTTGTTATTATCCTGGGGTCAGGATTAGGGTTTGTTGAAGAGACTGTCTTTTTGCCATTGGATATTCTTTCCTGCTTTGTTGAAGATTAAGCGATCATAGAGTTATAGGTTTGTATCTTGTTTCGGCTTTCCATTCTGTTCTATTGATCTAAGCATCTCCTGTTGGGAGATTTTTGATTGCTAATTCAATTTCTTTGCTGGTTATCTGTCTGTTCAGGTTTCTTATTTCTTCCTTTTCCATTTTTGCTATGTTATATATTTCTAGGAAGGAATTGATCTATTTCTTCCAGGTTGTAGGTTGCTGGCATATAATTTTTCATAATGTTCTCTTATAATCATGTGTATTTCTCTAGTGTTAGTTCTTTTTTTTCTAGTATTGGTTGTTATTTCTCTTTTCTCATTTGTGATTTTATTTGGGTCCTTTCTCATCTTTTTATCTTTTTTCTTTTGTAAAGATTTTATTTATGTATTCATGAGAGACACAGAGAGGCAGAGGTATAGGCAGAGGGAAAATGAGGCTCCATTCAGGGAGCCTGATGTGGGACTTGATCCCCCGGGACCCCGGGATCATGACCTGAGCCAAAGCAAATGCTCAACCCCTGAGCCACCCAGGCATCCCGGATCATGTTTTTTAAGCCACTGTGATACCCTATATCTTTTGATTGGAGCATTTAGTCTATCAGCATTCAGAGTGATTACTGAAAGATATAAACTTAGTGCCTTTGTGTTACCAGTAGAGTTGGTGTTTTTGGTGACGTTCTCTGGTCCTTTCTAGTCTTTGTTGCTTTTGGTCTCTTTTTTCCCCCCACTAGAAGAGTCCCTCTTAAAATTCCTTACTGGACTGGTTTAGTGGTCATGAACTCCTTTATTTTTTGCCTGTCTGGGAAACTCTTTATCTCTCCTTCTATGCTGAATGACAGCCTTGCTGAAGAAAGAATTCTTACAAATTGAACTCCAATTAAAAAAAAATTAAAAACAATAAATTTTTGCTATTACGATTGAGGAAAATGGCATTTTTTGTTCAGAAATTTTTAATTTCTTCCTTGTGAGATTAAATAAATTTTGATGATTATTCTTAAAAAAACAGAAGAAAGAATTCTTGGCTGCATACTTTTCCCATTCAGCATATTGAATATTTCCTTCCAACTTCCTTCTGGCTTGCCAAGTTTGTGAACAGATCTGCTGCAAACTGATTCATCCTCCCTTGTAGGTAAGGACTACCCCCCCCCCCCAAAGCCCCACCTCCACTGCTTTCAGGATTCTTTTCTCGTCTGTGTATTTTGTGACTTTGACTCGGATGTGCCTGGGTGATGGTCAGCTTCTGTTGAATTTATTGGGAGTTCTCTGTCTCTCGATTTCAGTGTCTGTGTCCTTCCTCAGGTTATAGAAGTTTACATAATTCGTTGAAATAAAACTTCTGCACCCTTTTCTTCTGAGTCTCCGATGATATGAATGTTATTGTTTTAATAAGTGGCTGAGTTCCCTCAGTCTCCCTCTGTGGTCCATAACCTTTCTTGGGACTGCATCTCAGTTATAGCATTTTTAACGTTGGCCTGACTAGATTTTAGTTCTTTTATTTCTACGGTAAGGGATTCTCTAGTTTTCTTCTGTGCTCTTTTTCCAGCCCAGCTGCTATCTTTATAATCATTGTTTTTAACTCTAGTTAGACATCCTATATGCGTATTGATGCACTTCCTGGCTCTGAGTACTACCTCCTGTTATTTTATGGAGGTGAATTTCTCCATCTCATTATTTTTTCCAGAAAAGAAAGAAGGAAGAAAAAGAAAAACCAAGAAAACCAATAACAACTGCCCTCCCCCCCGAAAGAAACAGCAGATTATTTTGGCCTGCTAGTTAAAAGGTAATGTAAATTTCAGCTCTTCTTCTCAGGGGCCTTAAGTATTTCTGGGGAAGCCGGGTGTTGGGCTCCGTTTCAGTGAGACGTTTCCGAAGCTAACAGGCCTCAGCTGGAGCCTGGAAGGAGGCAGGTGCGGCCTCGGCGCAGGCAGGCCGCCTCCTGCAAGGCCTCCTGCAGCGCCTGAGCGTCCCACAGGGGGCTTCTGAGCCCAGGTCCCGCACAGGGAGCCCGCATGCGCAGTAGGTCTCATCCACCTGCACAAACAGGAGCCTGCCTGTGCTGGGGAGGCCTGAGGACGATGTGGGGACTCGTCCACGCTGATGAGCTGCAGCCTCCTCAGGACCCGCGGGGAGTCTTCAGGGGGATATTGGGCGGCAATCACGCTGACAGGAACCGTGGTCTCCTTAGGACCCGCGGTGAGGCTTCAGGAAGATGTGGGCCAACATCCACGCAGACAGGAGCCCCTGGGCCGCCTCAGGAACCGCGGGGAGGCTTCAGGAAGATGTGGTGCCGCGTCCACTCTGGCAGGAGCTCCCAGGCCCCTCAGGACATAAGTTGAGGCTTCTGGAACCTGGGGGCTGCATCCACGGTGACAGGACCCCCGGCTTCCTCAGAACACGTGGTGACGTTTTGGGAGGACGTGGGGCCACATCCACACAACCAGACGCTGACTTCCTCAGGACCCCCGGTGTAGACTTCGGGAAAATGGGGATGCATCCATGCGGACAGAAGACCCCCAGCCTTGTCAGGGCCTGCGGTGAGGCCTAAGAAAGATGTGGGTGCTGCATCCACACTGACAGGAGTCTCCGACCTCCTCAGGACCCACTGTGAAGGTTTGGGAAGATTTGGGGCCACGTCCATGCCGACAGGAGCCCCCAGCCTCCTCAGGTCTTATGGTGAGGCTTGAGGAAAATGTGGGGCCACATCAACACTGACAGGACCCCCGTCCTCCTCAGGACGTGCACTTTGGCTTTGGGACATATGGGGCTGCGTCTATGCTGAAAGGAGCCTACAGCCTCCTCAGGACCCACGATGCGGTTCCTGGGGGCCATGGGGCCATGTCCTGGCTGACAGGAGCCTCTGGCCTCCTGAGGACCTGCTGTGAGGCTTCCAGAGGATGTGAGACCTAGTCCACAGTGACAGGAGACCCAGCGTCCTCAGGACCCCGCTGACTATGACTCAGGAACACGTGAGGCCGCGTCTGCACTCACAGGAGCCCAGCTTCCTCAGGACCCCCTAGAGGACTCTGGAGGCACTGTTGGGAGCCACGTCCACATCAGAATGGACTCCTCAGAACCACAGGGTAAGTGAATGGGTAGAATGAATGGTAGGGCCAGGGGAGGGGAGACAGTTGGTGGTTAGGTTTCGTTAGATGTTAGGCGTTAGTGTTTATGCTTATGGTTATGGATTAGAGGTTAGGGTGAAGGATAATTGTAAGGGTCAGTGGTTAGGAGTTAGGATGGGGGTTAGGGATTAGGCATAGTGGTTAGGGTTAGGGACAGGGTTTATTGTTAGGGTTAGGGTTTAGGCTTTAGGGATTAGGGCAGGAGGTTAGGAGTTAGGGTTAGGGTTATGCTTAGAGTTAGGGTTGGGCTTAGGTTTGCAGTTAGGGTTAGGGGTTAGGGTGTGAGTTAGGGTTGGGGTTAGGGTTAGGGTTAAAGTTAGGGCTAGGTTTAGGGTTAGGGCAAGGGTTCAGATTAGGATAGGGGTTTGGGGTAGTGTTAGGGTTAGTGTTTGGTTAGGGGTTATGGTTGGGGTTAGGTCAGAGTCAGGGTCAGGGTACGGTTTTGGAAAAGGGTAAGAGATAGGGTTAGGGAGTTGGTTTTTTTTTATTTTTACTTTCATGGTACTTTAATTGTGTTTCCTATTTTGGGATTTAGAATCTTTTAACAAGCAGGTGAAATAATCTGGTGGGGTTTTTTTTGGGAGGGCAGTTGTTATTGTTTTCTTGGTTTTTCTTTTTCTTCCTTCTTTTCTGGAAAAAATAATGAGATAAAAAATTAAAAGAAAGCAATTAATAAAAAAGAATCAAAGTAAATAAATGAAAATAAAGCCCAAAGTACAAAGGAAGCTAGACCCTACTTTCCAGGCAGAGCTGAAGCTCTGCAGCCTCCGTGGTCCGACCACTTGGTGTCAGCGAGTGGTCTGTGCGGGGTCTGGGGATGGGCCATGGGGCTGATTGTCAGATGCGCATGTGCCTGGGAGATGCACCTGTGGAGTCAGAGGCGGCGTGGGCGTCAGTGCCTCTGGCCTCCAGCGGGCGGCGCTGTGTTGCTATCTGATACTCAGCGCTGGAGGGCGTGATGCGGGTTGGTCCTCTGGCTCTGGGGCTGAGCATCCCACCCCCCAGTCAGCAGAAGAGCCCCCAAGCCCCCGGGTCTCCGCCGCTTCTCTCAGAACCCTGCCTTCACTCTGCCTGCGTCCGAGCTTCTTTTGGTTTTGTTTTTTATCTCAGACTGTTGTGCCCAAGATTGTGAATCCAAGAAACCACCCAGAAGCCGACACTGATGCAAACACAGGAGGGTTTATTTACAAGCTCGAGCTTGTGTCCAAGTATACCCGACACAGCGGAGCAGAGACTTGGACCCCGAGGTGGGTTTTAGCTTAGTTTTAAGGGCTGGTCTGGGGGACCTCCAGAAGGGCTTGAGCAATTCCTCAAGTTCTGTTTACATTTTGCAATGGGGCCTTCAAGGGCATTGAGCTCTTTTCTCATTCTAATAGGGGCTTCCTGCCCTTGGCCTGGGCTCAGTTCTTATGCTAATGTGGGGCTCTCTAGGACATTAAGCTGTAAACTTTTGTGTTTTTGCTGTGACTGAAGTAATGTAAATTTCAGCTCTTCTTCCCAGGGGCCTGGGATGACTGGACATGTGCTAACGCTGAACTTAAAGTGGAATGGCCTTAATTTTCTCGGCCTCTGGGCGTCCCGTCCCATACTATGTAGCTCCTTCCTCCTTCCCCGGAGCTCCTAAGAGAGCAATTGCAAATGACCTCAGCTCGGCAGCATGTGTTGGGGGACAGGCCCAGGGATTTGGGATCAGGAAGACCTGGATTGTGGGCTTCCCGGCTGTTCAGCGGGATTGGATGCTGCAGACTCTTATTCCCTAAGACTATCTTGACCACTGACTTTGTATATAGAAAAGCTCTCCTTTGTCTTTAAAAGATGAAGAGCAAGTCAAAGCGTTTTTTCTCTGCCCATCTGATTGCTCAGATTCCAATCTGAGACATATTTCCTGTTAATCAGGATAATTTACTATCCGTAGTACTATGGTTAAAATATTCTGACACAAGTAATTCAGAGGGATGAGGGTTTCTCATCTCTTTCTTCACAGCTCAGTCACTCATCAGGAAATGCATCTTTATGGATTTGGAAAGAATCGAGAGACATTATTACCAATGGTCATATTAATATGTGAAGGATTCTTCCCTGAGATCCCAAGAAGGCAATTTTTCTTCAGGCTTGAGGAGACCTCTTGGAGTGAGGTTAGAATCAGAAATTGTGTGTTTGGGTTTCAGATAATGGAACTGGTTAGCTAAGTAAACACGGACAGGCACTTAGGTTCTTTTTGAATTTCAATTGCCTTAAAAGCTATAGAATAATTTCTGAGCACCTCATTGGACTGTTGTAGGATTTCTTTATTGCTAATAAACATTCATATGGCACATATTATGTGCCAAGAATTGTGTCATGCTTCACATAAAAGAACTCCTGGGATCCTCCAACAACGCTATGGGCAGGTACTGTTATCTTGATGGGCCAACTAAAGGATAGGAAGAAAACATCTTGTCCAAGGTCAAACAGCTAGTTAAGTGGATTCGAACTCAGGAAGCCTGACTCCAGGCTGTTATGGCCACCAGAAAATGTTTATTAAGTACTTCCTAACGTCCTAGGTAATGTACAAATAAAGTCCAACTCTTTACTCATTAGAGCTCTATGGCACAGGCATTATTACTGTCACAGTTTTGCAGAGAAAGAAGAAGGTTCAGAGCCTAAGCTCAAGGGACTTGCCCAGAGCCCTACAATTCAGAGGCAGAAACCTTCCTTTTCCTCATAATATTCTCCTTCCACCACTTACCTTCTCCTTTCTCTATGTCTTAATATAAATGTTGCTTCTTCTGGTTATCTTCTCTGAGGCCCCAGTTAGACTAAGCCTTCTTATATATGTACTTGTAGTAAGCTGTATATTTACCTTTGTATTGGCTACTATAATCTTGTCTAGTTGTCTTTCTGTCACTTTTTGGTTAGTATCCGTCTCTCCCACCAGCATGGCCTGGAGGGAGATAGGGACTGCATCTGTGTCTGGTTAACTTGGTATTCCTAGCACCTTGCACATAGTAGGTATGCACCAAATACTTAATAAATTAATGGATCCCTAACCTTCTTGAGTTGATGTTGATAAACATTAGAACATGAAATGGACCAAGATAAGAATGAAATTGCTGAATGAAATGATAAAAAGCAATTTTATCCATTCACTCATTCAGTATTTTATCAGGGGCCTACTGTGTGCCATATCTGAGCGAAGGAAAACGATACGTGATTCCATTAGGGTATTATAATAGCAACTTAAAAATTGGCCTTCTAAGGCATTTGCTATAGTTGAAAGCTCTAACTAAAAGGCTCAGTGATTAGGAAGGAACTGAATAAAATCAAAATAAAGTATTATCTGGGCAGGAATTTCCCAGTAAATCTGGTTTAATAAAAATTTCACATGAATCATTTTTTAACTGACACTGAAGCACTGTGAACTCTTTGGAAGACAAATGTCAAGGAAATAAATGTTAGGCATTGCTAATTTTAAATGCACTTGCAATATGGTGTCTAATATAAAAGAAGTATTTTTATCTGATTTTTGCTATTTATTATCCTTTCCTGCTTTTCAGGTTGAGGAGGCATTATACGTGTTTCTAAGTGTTTTTCTTTCCTTCTGATATAAAATTCTTTGTTCCCATCGAAGGAACTGTTTAAGAATAAGGCAAAAATTAATTAAACTATTCTTAAAGTGTCTTCACACTTGGAGCCTGATTCATTTAAGTCAATTTTCAAAATAAATCTTATTTATTAGAAAAAAAACCCAAAGATTTACAGGGAAATTGAGAAGACAGTACAGAGAATTCTCATGCACTCGCACTCGATGTCTCCAATTATCGATATCTTATATTAGTATGGTACAAATATTAGCTAATGAATCAATATTAAAATATTTGCATTAACCAAAGACCATACATACTTTATTCAGATTTCCTTAGTTTTTGCTAAGTTCCCATCCCTCACATCACATTACACTTGTCCTCATGTTTTCTTAGGCTCCTCTGGATTGTGACAGTTTTTCAGCCTTTCCTTGTTGTTGTTGAACACCTTGAGAAGTAGGGTATTTTGTAAAATCTCCCTCAGTTGGGACATGTCTGTCGTTTATCTCATGATTGAACTGTGATTGTGGATTATATACAGAGATATACTGCCATCTTTATTATATCATATAAAGGATAGATACTATCAACATGATTTATCAGTCTTGGTATCGATCTGATCATCTTGCTGAGGTAGTGTTTGTCAGCTTTCTCCATAGTAAAGTGATTATTATTATTATTATTATTTATTTTAACTTTTTCATAACATATTTTGTAGAAGGAAGTTACTATGTGTATTCCACACATAAGAGTGGTTGAGCTATGCTCATCCACTTGAGGGTGGAATGTCTGCACAAATTGTTTGAAATTCTTCTACATGGGAGATTTCTCTTTCTTCTGTGTTTGTTTCCTTTTCACAGATGTTATTTATTTATTTGAGAGAGAGAGGAGAGAAAAAGCATGAGCGAGAGGGGCAGAGGGAGAGGGAGGAGCAGGTTCCCTGCTGAACAGGGAGCCTGCCTTGAGACCTGGATCATGATCTGAGCCTAAGGCAGAAGCTTAACTGACTGAGCCACCCAGGTGCCCCTCTTTCTTTCTTTTACAATTTTTAATATTAGTATACATTCATGGATATTTATTTTATGCTTTGGGTTATAATCCAACACTACTTATTTTGTTGCTTATATTGTCTCCTCTCTGGCCACGGGAGCTCTTTGAGTTGACACCTGTGTGCCTTTAACATATTTCCATGAGTATGGAGTCTCTTGTCTGTTCCTAAATTTTTGAAAGACAAACTTTATGTAAATATCATTTTTGACTGGCACTTTGTTTCTGTCCCCATCCCTATCTTTGCCTCCTTCCCTCTCTCTTCACTGTTTCATTTCTTTATTTATTATGATCTGAAAATAGGAAAGGACGTGGGATTTCAAATTTTGATACTTTAAGGTAAATCACTTCTCCTTGGTGCCTAGCCAGTGGTTCTCAAATATTAGTGTGCAAGAGAATAACCTGGAGAGCTTGTTAATATGGCCAGCCAACATTTTAAATTTTTTTAGGTTAAAGGAAGGGGCAGGTTAGGATTCTACATGTTAACCGGTACCCTCAGAAAATAATAATGGAGTTCTTTGAGGGCTTTGCTTTGAAAAGCAGTGAGCATGAGGGCAGATGGCTGTTCTGACACACATATTTATTATTTCTAGTGGCTTGGACCCATATACCCACCGCTTGTGGTAGAAAGGGATATAGATTTGGGGATTTTCTATCGCCATAGGAGAGAACCCTAAAATACTCAGGATCTATGCTCAGAGTTAGTTTTATATTTTAGCATTTGAGTATATATAAGATCCCCCCATCTTTTTGTGCTCAGTATAGAGTGTTTAGGACCCCACAGCAGCATTTCAGGTCTGAGAGGGAACTGAGGGATCATCAGCTCTGGTCCTCTCCTCTGAGGCACAGGAAAGAAACTGAGAGTTCTGGAGGATTGGATTGTCCAAGTTCACACGCTTATTGGTGGTAGAGCTAGGTCTGAAGAAGGTCTTCCTAGAGATTGTTGCATCAAGACAGACACCACTGAACATAACTAGTTTAGATAGGCATTTGTGAAATAGACAATTTTGGGTTACTCTTTCTGCTTTTATACTTTCATATAAAGGTACGACTGCATCTAGGTTTCAGGATTACCCCTTCTGTTAGTTATAAGAGTAGATGATGTAAATATCAGTGTTTGCCATTTGAAATTCTCTGTTTAACTATTTTTAAATTGAGTTTTAAAAATATTAAACCTGGCACTTAGTTCTCGGCTTGGACAAACTTAATCTGAGTAAGGTTGGCTTCTCTGAAAATATAGGCAATTAGATATAGAAGCATGAAGACTTGGAAAGTGAAAGGGTAGGCAAGGTCTCACGGCTGAGGTTTTTTTCAGGGAATAACTTTGTTTAATTAATTCATCAGGCAGTATTCTGATGGCGCACATGGAGACCTAATTCGAATCCCTTTTAGGGTGCTTCATGAAATGTAACTATCTGGCAGAAGAAAGACTACTTTGGTTGAATGTTTTATTGAGCTAAAGTGACTCTAATTCTAGATGAGCCTGAAGCTGTGACGTTAACGTTTTGTGGTCGCTTAAAGAACTCTGGACCAGAATCGAGTCTTGGCTTTGCACCTTGCCACCCGTGTGAATTACTGAGCAGTGTGCATTACTTCTCGCGTCTTCTCAGTTTCCTTATCTGTTAGTTGAGGGGATCGGTCTCCATACCGTTCATTAACTCTTTGTTTTTAATGACAGTCACAGATTTGTCATTATTGGACCATCACTAATAAATATCACAAAAAGTGAATTCATTTCTCTTTCTCCCTTTCCCTCGTTTTTTGCATTTTTCCATTCTGGAACTTTGATTTGCTTTTCAGAATACTTATTTATTTGAACTGGGAAGGAGTTGCAGGTCATTTTCCATTCACATTCATAACTTTTTATGATCTAATGAAGGTCATTTCATAAATGAATTGCTGAGGACGGCTGAGCCGTCCAGTACCTTTTTTTAATTTAAATTTAAATTAAAAAAATTTTTAATTTAAATTCAATTTGTCAACATGTAGTATAATACCCAGTGTTCATCACATTCACTTGCCCTCCTTAATGTCCATCCCCCAGTTACACTATCCTCCCACCCACCTCCCCTTCCGCAATCCTTTGTTTCCCCGAGTTAGGAGTCTCTCATAGTTTATCTTCTGTGAGACCCAGGAAATTTAACAAAAATCCCCTACCCCTGGACAAGCAGAGCAGTACTGATTCCCTTTTGTGCTACACCTGTCACCTGCTGTGTGACCCCCACGTAACCAGCTTATTGCTTAAGGCACTGCCCCACCCTAGTCAAGCCGCTGGGCACACCCTAACCGGAAATCAGCTCATAACCATGTAACCCTGCTTTGTGCCCACCAAAACTGTGCACCAATTCCGAGCAAAGTAATAGGCCAGCTCAAATGGATACTATAAGGTAAGATGTAATTCAATCGGCCACTTGTGTGTGGACCGACATGACTGTGCAACTTTCTGCGTATCCCATGGGCCACTGGCCCCTATAAAGCTGCTACGCCTCTTAGTCTCGGGGTCCAAGTCCCTGCTCCACTGTGTCGGGTACACTTGGACCCAAGCTCGAGCTTGTTAAATAAACCCTCGTGTGTTTGCATCGGTGTCGGCTCCTCGGTGGTTTCTCGGATTAGCAATCTTGGGGACAACACTGCCTCTCTCAATTTTCTCCACTCAGTTTCCCTCCCCTCCCTTATGATCCTCTTCACTGTTTCTTACATTCGACATAAGAGTGACACCGTATGATAATTCTTTCTCCACGTGGCTTATTTTATTCAGCATAATACCCTCCAGTTCCATGTCCATGAAAATGGTAGGTATTCATCCTTGCAGATGGCTAAATAATAATACATTGTATATATAGACCACATCTTCTTTTTTTTTAATTTTTTTATAATTAAAAAAAAAATTTTATTTATGATAGTCACACACACACAGAGAGAGGCAGAGACATAGGCAGAGGGAGAAGCAGGCTCCATGCACCGGGAGCCCGACGTGGGATTCGATCCCGGATCTCCAGGATCCTGCCCTGGGCCAAAGGCAGGCGCCAAACCGCTGCGCCACCCAGGGATCCCCAGACCACATCTTCTTTATCCATTCATCTGTTGCAGGACATCAAGGCTCCTTCCACAGTTTGGCTATTAACATTGCCGTTGTGAACATTGGGGTGCAAGTGTACAGTCATTGCACTACATCTGTGTCTTTGGGGTAAATACCCAGCAGTGCAATTGGTGGGTTGTAGTATAGCTCCATTTCCAGCTTTTTGAAGAACCTCCACACTGTTTTCCGAGTGGCTGCTCCAGTTCACATTCCCTCCAACAATGCAAGAGTGTTCCACTTTCTCCACATCATCTCCCACATTTGTCGTTTCCCGTCTTGTTAATTTCCCCCATTCTCACTGGTGTGAGGTGGTATCTCATTGTGGTTTTGATTTCTATCTCCCTGATGAAAAGTGACGTGGAGCAGTTTTTCATGTGCTTGCTTGCTCGCTCTGTGTAGGTCTTCTTTGGAGAAACGGCTGGCACCTTTAAGTTGGAGAAGAGATGGCATCTCAAGGGGTGTTATTTCCTGTCATGGCCACATACCAGAAGGCTCTTGAGTATGTGTGTGCGCGTTTGCCTGTGCCTGTGAGGAGAGGTCGTTGGATAGAATTTGAAAGCAGATCCTCTGCATATTTATAGGTCTATATCTATTTCTCTCTCTTTCTGCACACATCTATTTCTAACCATTTTGTCTCTATCTCTATAGGGAGATCTATATATGGACGTATAGAGATTAGATATAGAAATATTTATTTTGCATATTTAAATATAAATCTATAGTTCTGTTTATAGATAATAATTATTGTATTATCAGTAATACATTGAATAATAAATATATTAAGTGGAAACATAGATTTATGTTTATATGTTTGTTTATATAAACTTCTATTCATGTTCCTGGGATCGATCTATCAGTAAATCTATCACTCTATCATCTACCTAGCTAGCTAGCTATATATCCCAGGAAGAGAGAAACCCAGATCGAACAGACGGGAATGTCCCCCTCCGGAATGTGTCATGCAAGAAGATAGGCAAAAATCTTCTGTACTTTCCTGATGTGCCGATGCAATTAACTCAGAGATGTACCTGTGATGTACTGTGGGCCAGGCGCCAGTGGTCAAGAGAGAATCCTTGAGACATTTTCCATGCAAAAAGGTATTTTTATTAAAGTATGGGGACAGGACCCCTGGGCCTGAAGAGCTTCATCAGGATCATGAGGAGCCTTGGTTATAAACTTTAAAGTTGCTGTGTGGGGTGGGGACTCTAGAGATAAAAGAAGTTTCCAAAAGGATTTTCACAGGTGAAAGATTTACAGGATCCTGGAGGTCTGGCTATCAGCAAACAAATGTTGCTTTTGGCCTCTAGCAAAGTATTAACATTCAGGCAGCTGTGAATTCTTTGAAGAATGTCCCACTCTGTGGGTTTCAAGTATTTGTTTATGGACTGCAAGTTTGTTAGGAAATGTAATGGTAGGGATGCCTGGGTGGCTCAGTGGTTGAGCATCTGCCTTTGGCTCAGGGCATGATCCTGGGGTCCTAGGATGGGGTCCCACATTGGGCTACCCACAGGGAGCCTGCTTCTCCCTTTGTCTCTGTCTCTGCCCCTCTTTCTTTCTCTCTCTCTCTCTCTCTGTGTCTCATGAGTAAATAAACAAAATCTTTTTTTAAAAAAGCAGATGTAATTTTAATCTATATTTCTTTGGCCTTAGTTCCCCCTATCACCTGGGTCTTCTCTCCCTCCCTGCATCTCTTAGTTCGTTGGCCTTTGGTGGTGAAGAATCCAAAGGATATGAGGCAGGAGGAGAGTGAGATGGGATTAAGCCAATGAAGTAATTTCCCAGGGAGCTTGGGTAAGAGAAGTGCAGCAGGTGGAATGAAGTGAGAAAGTCAGGTTCTTGTCTCACGGAGTCGAAGAATGAATCTGGTGGACAAAGAAGAGTAAGTAAAGCGACAGGAGTTTATTAAGCAAGGATACCGAGAAAGCTCTCAGGAGTGGGAGGGGCCCAGGCTGGGTTGCCCACATGGGCCTCCACTGACAGTTTTTCATTTAGAACTGATCAGGGAGCTTGTGGCCTTCTCATTCTTGGGATGTCTTGGTTTGAGTAAGGACTAGTGATAACATCTTTAATGGTTTGCTTCTTTTTAGAGTCTGGTTATTCTTTGTTGGGCACAGAGGACTGTCCTAAAAAAGACCCTCTCTACCCATACCTGGGACAGGGTGGTCTCATTTGTTTCTTTATTTCTGGTTTCCTTACATCTCAGCATCCTTAGGATCTTTGTGAGCCTGAATCTGTAGCCCCCTACCTATTTCTCCCTACCTAGACTCTCCTGTCCCTCAGTCAAGAACAGGAGAGATGTGGCTCTGAGAAAAGGTGCACTAAGAAACATTGTCAAAGTTTCAATGTGCCCTCCCCACGATTTGTGAGACCCAATTACTTCCAAACTCCTTTTTCCTCCTTTTTGTTTTGGATGGCAATGCTGCTCTGTGACTGACCTACACGATCAATGACTCGGTAACAGTTCAACTCTGTGGAGAGAACCCAAGGGTCCGCTGGGGAAGTATGAAGGAGAACTGTGGACTTGCTTGTTTTGCCCTCAGAAATCAGCATTAAGACTACAGGTAGTCCTCTGGGACATAGATCGAAACCCGGTGGGGACGGAGCCTGTCTCTGTACCTGCCATATAGAAGACCAAATAGACTTCTTTTGGAAACGGATGGGTGTTGAATAAATAGGAGAATCTGTGTATGCTGGGTCTGTTTCAGGTCACTGATTCATACTTAGGGAACTGAACAAGTCCTGGGAAAACGTATCCTAAGTTATTTGAAAAGGAGTAGTAAGATAGATAAGGAGTTGAGAATTGAGAAAAATATTAAAATCATGTGAGGAAAGTAGAGGTATTGATCCCGGAAGTGGGTTTCTTGCAATTTACTCACTTATAGCTCGTATATTCTGAACAGAAAAAAGAAAGGGAAGGAACCGCATGTGCTCGAGGTCATCAATTTCATCTATAAAAAGGAAATAATACCGCCTGTCCCGCAACACTGTCGTGAGGACTAGAAGTGATGGCTGTTGATGTAAAGACTTGCTAGTTCCAGTCACCATAAAATGTAAAAACAACACACTTTATTAATATAGCAAATACCAATATAGATGCAATATACACTTTCTTATTTTTTTTTATTTATTTATTTATTTATTTATTTATTTATTTATTTATATTTGAGAGAGCGAGACAGAGGGAGAGAGAGGCAGAGACAGAGACAGAGACAGAGGGCGAAGCAGGCTCCATGCAGGGAGCCTGACGTGGGACTCCATCCTGCATCTCCAGCATCCCACACTGGGCTGAAGGCAGCGTTAAATCGCTGAGCCACCGGGGCTGCCCTGCAATATGCTTGTTAAAAATATATTGTATTTATTTATTCATGAGAAGGAGAGAGAGAGAGAGAGAGAGAGAGAGGCAGAGAGACAGAGACACAGGCAGAGGGAGAGGCAGGCTCCATGCAGGGAGCCCGAAGTGGGACTCCATCCTGGGTCTCCAGGATCACGCCCTGGGAAGAAGGCAGTGCTAAACGGCTGAGCCACCCAGGCTGCCCATTTTCAATTCTTCTTAAAACACACAATTTGACTTCTTTCTAGCAAAGTTTTATGCGAGTTGGTGTACTTATCAATTAAAAGCTGTAGGGTATGGATCCCAGACTGCCCCTAAGGTGCATGTTCAGAGCCCTCCAGGTGCAGCCTGGAAACCACCGAGCTTGTCTGAGGCCACATCCACAGCTATGGGAACCAAGTGCCAGAGGCAGTCACGATTTACTGGATCAGAAACCCAGTTCTCTCCTGAAACATCTGAGTCAGGGAATTGGTTTATCTCAGGGCAGGGTGAAAAAAGCTTACACTATCAGGATTTCTCTCATCCCCAGAAAAATGCTTAGCGTTTTTTTGTCTGTTTCTTTTTTCTCATGTTGTTTGGCTATTTCTCTTGTCCTATTGCCCTACTTCCTTTGGTAATTAGTTTTGGAAAGAAACCGCTCACATAATGAAAATGATCTAGAAACTCAGGTTAACAAAATATTCTAGCCAGTGTGGATATGTGTGATTCACAGTTGCTTGAAGCCTACAGAATTTGTTTGCACAAATTAATACCAACTTTTAATAAACAGACTTTACTGTACACTGCTAAAAATATGTCCCTGTCAGAGGGGCAAGACAGCCGAAGAGTATGGTCCCCAAGTCACCTGTCCCCACCAAATGACCTAGCTAACTTTCAAATCATCCTGAAAACCTATGAATTCAGCCCGAGATTTAAAGAGAGAACAGCTGGAATGCTACAGTGAGAAGAGTTCGCATTTCTATCAAGGCGGTTCCCACCTGGGCCTCACTTGGACCTGGTGACTGTGGTTCCCACCTGGGCCTCAGCCAGACCTGGTGACTCTAGTCCCCAACTGGGCCTCACCTGAGCCTAGTGACTCTGGTCCCCATCCGGGCCTCATGTGGACCTGGCGACTGTAGTCCCCACCTTGGCTTCACCTGGACCTGGTGACTGTGGTCTCCACCTTCACCTCACCTGAACCTGGTGACTCTGGTCCCCACCCAGGCCTCACCTGGACATGGTAGCTATGGACTTCATCTGGACCTGGTGACTGTGGTCCCCACCTGGGCCTCACTGTACCTGGTGACTGGGCTCCTCAGCTACCAATGACTAGGATCCAGAATGGACCCTTAGTTGCTACTGGCACCAGGACCATCCCCAGGGTCTCACTTGTTCCTGGTGACTATGGTCCTTGTCTGGGCTGACCTGACTCATCCTTGGCTCTGATCGTATGGTCTCCCCTATCGTGAGTGTGTATTGTCTATGGTCCCTTCTGGGCCTCACCTGATGGTACTGGGCCACGATATTGGCCCTTTGCAAGGCCAGTAGGTTCTCTGAGTCCTCCTGCACGGTGCTGCAATCCAAACACATCCAAGAATGACGGCGCATGAATACCTTCCGAGGACACATGCATCCGGGTGCTCCCCGTGAGCAGGTCCCCGTCCGTCTGACCGGAGCCAGAGACAACCCCATAGCCCTGAGGGGCACAGGCTGGGCTGGAACATCACACACGGGCCCTCACTGCCTGTCTTTTGCTCGCCCACCTACAGTCCACCTTCCCAGCCACTGTCCCAGGACACGCCATCACCCTGGGATCACAGAGCGCTCCCACCCCGGTATCAGGAGCACACGGGCGGCGGACCCAGGAGGCTCTGGCGAATGCTGATCTGATGCTCTGATGCTCCGGGTGATGTCTCCCAGCCCGGGGGAGATCGAAGGTTTCTCTGAGATTCCACAAACACAATGACCGAGGGGAGAAAGCAATGGACTGGACTTCATCAAAATTAAAACCTGATGCCAGCAAGAGTGCGACCACACTCCCCACCCTGAGGGCAAGGATGCATGAATATCCTGAGGGGGGGCCTGGGGGGAGCACCAGGGACTCCGCCCACATTCCAGTGCGTGAAGAGCAAGCCTGCTCACAGGCCAGGGGGACCCAGCAGGCCCTGACTGTCCTCCCCTCACCACATGGTGGGGCGGGGGGGGGTGTCATCCCTGTCGGGGTCCATGCATCTAGGACGAGCTGGAAAGGTCATGTATTGGGTCTCCCTGCATAGCACAGGCCTTACAGGGGAGCGGGGGTTCCGGGGAGCTGCCGGTCTCTGACTGCAGCCTCCTTCCCTGGACAGGGCCTTAGGGGGCCGCCCTCACCCCATGGGGCTGTGGAAGGGCTGCAGGAGCTGCTCACGGTCATCTCATTGGGGTCGAGGTGTTTTGGACCCCAGCCCGGAAGGCCAGCGCCCCCACCCAGACCCCCAGGCCCCAGAGTGGCCCCCGGGGAGCAGGCATCAGCGGCCACTCACCTGTGACCTGTCGCTGTGTGAGCGCCTCCTCTTTATGCACCGGGTACTGGGGAGAGTGGGAGAGTTGGGGTACTGGGGAGAGTGGGAGTACTGGGGAGAGTGGGGGTACTGGGGAGAGTGGGGGTACTGAGGAGAGTGGGAGTACTGAGCTACTGGGGAGAGCGGGAGAGTCCGGTCGCTGTGAGCCAGATCCAGAGCACGAGTGCTTCCGAAGCTCTGCAGACGCACAGTGAGCGCCATGCAGCGGTGGAACCCGGGGGTGGCACAGTTCCGCCCACAGTGGGGTCCCGCATCATGACTGTGGGCAGGCGGGGTCTAATCAGCACTTAGCCCTTCACCCTGAAGGCGGAGGGTCCCGGGGGAGGGTCCTGTCCCCACGCCAGGCAGGAGGGGAATGCAGGCACCCTCCCACATCCTCAGTTCCCATCCTTGGGCCCTGCAGGCCTCCCACCATTCTAGGTAGACTGGGGGTCACAGATGTCCCCCCGACCCCCAGAGTTCACAGCATGGGGTTGCACTTAACATTCGAGGGGCTCTTGCGTGGTTCAGTCGGTTCCACGTCGACTCTTTAGTTTGGCTCAGGTCAGGATCTTGAGGTTGTGGCGTGGAGCCTCGCGTGGGGCTCGGGCTCTGTTGGGTGAGGAGTCCGCTCCAGGTTCCCCCTCTCCCTCTGCCCCTCCCTACTGCACCCTTTCTCAAGTAAATCTTCTAAAAATTAACATGAAGACACGTGAGCATCTTTATCCCCTCTGCAGAGGTGCCTTCATGTGTGTAACAACCGTGTAAATGCCTTTCACGGACCCACCGGGAGTCCTACCAGAAACCCCTTTTCCTTGATATTTATTGAAGTACAGTCAACACACAACGTGACAGTAGTTTCAGGGCTACAACTAGTGACTTGACAATTCTGTGCCTTATTCAGCTCCCCCCACGAGAAGCGGCGTCACCGTCTGTCCCCGTACAAAGTTGTCACAACAGTACTGACTCCATTCCCTAGGCTGTACTTTCTAAATTTCTGTGACTTATTTTATTTATGATCCAGACGCTTATAGCTGTTACTATCGTTCATCTACATTGCCCATGTCCTACCCACGGCCTCTCTGTCCATCAGTCAGCAGGATCCATCACATTAACCAGAGAAAGGACATGGGGCAGCCCCGGGTGGTTCAGCGGTTTAACGCCTGCCTTCAGCCCAGGGCGTGATCCTGGAGTCCCGGGATCTACTCCCATGTCGGGTTCCCTACACGGAGCTGCCTTCTCCCTCTGCCCGTGTCTCTGCCTTTCTCTCTCTGCCACTCTCTCTGTATGTCTCTCAAGGATATATAAATAAAATCTTTAAAAAAAGAAAAACGAGAGAAAGGACAAAAAGCATACGATCCTCTCAAGAGTTGCAGAAAAAGCATTTGACAAAGTACAACATCAAAAGCCTAGTGGGTTTTGAGGAAATGTCTATCAACAGAATAAAGTTCCGCTACGAAGGCCCGCAGCTGACATCCTCTTCAAGGGTGAAAACCTGAAATCGTCTCCCCTAAGAGCAGGAACAAGCCAAGGAGGTCCCCTCTCAGTGCTGGAAGTCCTAATGTAGTCAACAGACAGGAAACAGCAAAGGTTCCACTCCTGGAAGGGGAACGTCACACTGTCCCTATTTGTTGAAGACGCGGTGCCAAAAACAGGAAACCCGAGAGCCCCCACCAAAACCTGTTAGAACTAATGATTGAATTCAGTAAATTCATGGGACACCAACTGAACCTACAGAGCTCAGTAGCCTTGCTGCGTCCTGACAATGAGCACTCAGGAAGGAAATGAAGGACGTGACTCCCTTCTCAGGAGCATCACAGAGACTAAATAATGAGACTGAACGAAAGGAGCACAAGACTTGTGCACTGAGCCATACCAGGCTCTGGGAGGCCGTCCTGGGCTCGTGGGGTGGAAGCCTCCTCTTGTGAAAATGTCCACAGTTCCTGAAGCCACCCTCGGTTTCAATGTCATTCCTATCAAAATCATGGTGGTAGATCCTAGAAGTAGGAAAAAAAAAAAAAAACCCTAACATCCGTCAGCCCCCACAAATGACCCCGGACAGCAAATCAGTATTGGAAAAGCAGGACAGAGTGGGGCGCAGCACTTTCCTATTTCGAACGATGTCACAGAGGACACAGGATAAAGCAGTGTGGTTCTCGGCCCCCTGCTGGCTCTGTCAGTTAAGCATCGACTCCTGACCTCACCTCAGGTCCTGATCTCGGGGTCGTGAGTTCTAGCCCTGGGCTGGGCCAGGCACGAGGCGTGGCGCCTACTTAGACCCACAGGGGGTGGTTCCAGCATAAGCTGAAGGAGCAGAACAGGGAGTCCAGAAGGAAATGTGCTCTGATACAACTGATTTTGTTTAACTTAATTTAAACCCAATTAATTAATGTATAGTGTATTATACTTTCAGAGGTAGAATTCAGGGATTCACCAGTTGGAGAGAACAGCAGTGCTCGTGACATCATCTGCCGTCCTTCGTGCCCATCCCCCGTTATCCCCTCCCCCGCGCCCCTCCAGCGACCCTCAGATTGTTTCCAATGATTCAGATCTGTATTTCCTGCATCTGTTTTCATCTTATTCATTTTTCCTTCCCTTCACAGATGTTCATCTGCTTTGCTTCTTTAATTCCACCTATGAATGACACCATAGGGTCATTGTCTTTCCCGACTGACTTATTTCACTTAACAGGATCCCTCTAGTTGTATCCGCGTCATTGCAAATGGCAAGATTTCCTTCTCTTTGATAGCAGTACCATTCCTCTCTCTATGACCATCATCTATCTCCCATCCTCTATCCATCATCTGTCTGAAGGCACCGAGGCTCCTCCCACAGTGTGGCTACTGTGGACCCGGCTGCTGTGGACATCGGGGCGCAGGTGTCCCGCCCGGCGTTTCATTGCATCTGTATCTTCAGAGTGAGCTCCAGGCCGTGCACCTGCCGGTCGCAGGGCAGCTCTATCGGTAAGTTCCTGAGGAGCCTCGGCACTGTTTCCAGGGCAGCTGCACCAGCCCGCAGTCCCGCCCACAGTGGAAGAGGGTTGAGTGAGTCTTGGCGGACACGGTAAAAGTCTGGTCCACATTTCATTTCGCGTCCTGTGGGCTCCAATTCCTTGTCCTTAAGTATTTCTGGGGAAGCCAGGTGTTGTGCTCCATTTCAGCACGACGTTTCCGAAGCTCATAGTGTTGGACCCTAGCTCACGGGGGCCAACGTGTCCCGGTAGACGCCCAGAGACTCAGACACCAGACAGGCAGATGCAACTAGCAAGAGGGTTTTTTTTTTTTATGACAGTCACAGAAAGAGAGAGAGAGAGAGGCAGAGACATAGGCAGAGAGAGAAGCAGGCTCCATGCACCGGGAGCCCGACGTGGGACTCGATCCTGGGTCTCCAGGATCGCGCCCTGGGCCAAAGGCAGGCGCTAAACCGCTGCGCCACCCAGGGATCCCTAGCAAGAGGGTTTTATTGAACGTTTGCGCAAACGGGCCCTCGGCCTCAAAGGTGGAAGAGCCCCGATTGGCAATTACAGGCATCTTTTAAAGGCAAACCGCGGGATTAGCATAGCATTCGGGTTAAGACACGATTGATTTCTTTGAAGGTCAACATGAACATGTTCAGGGACTTTCCAGTCAGGGCGTGGGGGGGGGAATGGTTTTCTTATCTCGGAAAAACCACAGAATGTTTTTCGTTGCTTAAATTCCGGGAAGGCGCCTGGATTTGCTGCCTCTGGGTTAGGCGTGGTCCTAAATTTTCCCCGGGGGTGGGGGGGTGGGGTTGGGTTTCTTCAATAGGTCTCAGCTGGAGCCTGGAAGGAGGCAGGTCCCACCCTGGGCGTGGGGACGCAGCCTCCCTCACCGCCTCCTTCAGCGCCTGAGCCCAGGCCCGACTCAGGGGGCGTGTGTACGCAGTAGGCCTCGTCCGCCAGCAGTAACAGGAGCCGGTCTGTGCTCTGGCTGCCTGAGGAGGACGTGGGGCCGCGTCCAGGCTGACAGGAGCCCCGGCCTCCTCAGGACCCGCAGGTAGGCTTCAGGACCATGTGGAGCCGTGTCCTCACTGACAGGAGCCTGGTCTCCTCAGGACCCACGGTGAGACTTCAGGAAGATGTGGGGCCGCTTCCTCGCTGACAGGAGCCCCAGCCTCCTCAGGACCCGCGTTGAGTTTTCGGGAAGATGTAGGGTCACATCCACGCTGACAGGAGCCCCGGCCTTCTCAGGACCGGCGGGTAGGCTTCAGTCCCATGTGGGGCCGCGTCCACGGTGACAGGAACCTGGCCTCCTCAGAACCCGCAGGGAGGCTTCCGGAGGATGTGAGGCATAGTCCACAGTGACAGGACCCCCCTCGTCCTCAGGACCTGCTGTCTATGACTCAGGAAGACATGGGGCCACGTCTGCCATGACAGGAGTCCGGCTTCCTCAGGACCCACTGGAGGACCCTGGAGGCGCTGTTCGGAGTCACATCCACCTCAGCAGCAGCTACTCAGAACGACAAGGTAAGTGAATGGGGACAATTGAGATAGGGTTAGGGTTTAGGGTGAGCAATATGTGGTTAGGGTGAAATTAGATGATATGGATTAGTGATCATGGTTATGCGTTCGAGTTCCTGGTTAGGGTGAGAGATGGGGGAAGGGTCAAGAGTTAGGAGTAAGGTACGGATTTGGGATTAGGAAACTGAGTTAGGGAATGGACAAGGGTTATGTTACAGATAGGTTATAGGGTTTAGAGTGAAGGGATGGGGGAGGGAATACGTTTAGAGATAGAGTGGGGGATGGGGTTGAAGTTTAGGGTTAGGGGTTAAGACAGGGGTTTGGGCTAGGTTTAGGGTACAATTAGGGATTAGGGTATGGGTTAGAGTTAGGAAACGGGTTAGGGTACGGGTTAGGGTTAGGAGTTAGGGTACGGGTTAGGGTACGGGTTAGGGTATGGGTTAGGGTTAGGGTACGGGTTAGGGTTAGCGTTAGGGTTAGGGTACGGGTTAGGGTTAGGGTATGGGTTAGGGTTAGGGTTAGAGTACGGGTTAGGGTACGGGTTAGGGTTAGGGTATGGGTTAGGGTACGGGTTAGGGTTAGGGTACGGGTTAGGGTTAGGGTACGGGTTAGGGTACGGGTTAGGGTATGGGTTAGGGTTAGGGTACGGGTTAGGGGTTAGGGTTAGGGTACGGGTTAGGGTACGGGTTAGGGTTAGGGGTTCGGGTTAGGGTTAGGGTACGGGTTAGGATTAGGGTACGGGTTAGGATTAGGGTACGGGTTAGGGTTAGGGTACGGGTTAGGGTTAGGGGTTAGGGTTAGGGGTTGGGGTTAGGGTTAGGGTACGGGTTAGGGTTAGGGTACGGTTTAGTGTTAGGGTTAGGATTAGGGTATGGGTTAGTGTTAGGGTTAGGGTACTGGTTAGGGTTAGGGTTAGGGTACGGGTTAGGGTTAGGTTTAGGGTACGGGTTAGGGTTAGGGTTAGGTTACGGGCTAGGGATAGTATTAGGGTTAGTTTCATGGTTAGGGTACGGTTTAGGGTTATGGTTATGGTTAGAGTACTGGTTTGGTATAGGGTTAGGGTTAGGGAACGGTTAAAGTTTAGGGTTAGGGTTAGGGTTAGGTATAGGGTACGGGTTAGGGTACGGGTTAGGGTTAGGGTTAGTGTACGGCTTAGGGTACGGGTTAGGGTTAGGGTTAGGGTACGGGTGTGGGTTAGGTTTAGGATAAGGGTACGTGTTAGGGTTAGGTTTAGTTTACGGGTTAGGGTTAAGGTTAGGGTTAGGGTTAGAGTTAGGGTTACGGTAAAGGTTAGGGTTACGGTTAGGGTACGGGTTAGGGTACTGGTTAGAATTAGTGTTAGGTTTAGTTTTAGGGTACGGGTTAGCAATAGGGATAGGGTTAGGATTAGGTTTAGGGTACGGGTACGGGTTAGGGTTAGGGTACGGGTTAGGGTTAGAGAAAGGTTTAAGGTTAGGGTACAGTTTAGGGTTAGGGTATTGGTTAGGGTTAGGGTGAGTGTATAAGTTAGGTTTAAGTTTAGGGTTAGGGTTAGGTTACGGGTTAGGGTTAGGGCTGGGAACAGGTTAGGGTACGGGTTAGTGTTAGGGTACGTGTTAGGGTCAGGTTAGGGTTAGGGTACGGCGTAGGGTTAGGGTGAGGGTATGGGTTAGGTTTAGGGTTAGTGTTTGGGTTAGGGTTAGGGTTAGGTAACGGGTTAGGGTTAGGGTTAGGGTTAGTTTACCGTTTAGGGTTAGGGTTAGGTTACTGGTTACGGTACAGTGTCGGTTTAGGGTTAGGGTTAGGGTTCGGTTACGGGTGAGGGTTAGGGTTAGGGTTAGATTATGTGTTACTCTATGGGTTAGGGTTAGGGTTAGGGAACTGCTTAGGGTTAGGGTTAGGTTTAGAGTATGGTTTAGGGTTAGGGTACTGGATAGGATTAGGGTTAGGGTTAGGGTCAGGGTTAGAGTTCTGTTTAGGGTTAGGCTTTGGGTTAGGGTTAGTGTACTGGTTAGGGTTAGGTTTAGGGTTAGGGTTAGGGTTTGGATACGGGTTAGTGTTAGGGTTAGGGTTAGGGTTAGGGTTAGGGTTAGAGTTAGGGTACCGGTTAGGGTTAGGGTTAGGGTTAGTGTACGGGTTACGGTTCGGTTTAGGGTTAGGGTTAGGGTAAGTTTTAGGGTTAGGGTTAGGGATAGGGTTAGGGTACTGGTTTGGTTTTAGGTTGAGGTTAGATACGGGTTAGTATTAGGGTTTGGGTTAGGGTTAGGTTTAGGGTACGGGTAGGGTACAGGTTAGGGTCAGTGTTAGTGTATGGCTTAGGGTACGGTTTAGGGTACGGTTTAGGGATAGGGTACGGGTTAGAGTTAGGGTTAAGGTTAGGGTTAGGGTTAGGATTAGGGTACAGGTAGGGGTTAGGGTTAGAGTTAGGGTTAGGGTAAGGGTTAGGGTTAAGCGTTATGGCAAGGTTTAGGTTATGGGTTAAGGTTAGGGTTAGGGTATGGCTTACGGTTAGGGTTAGGGTTAGGGTACCGGTTATGGTTAGGGTTAGGGTACGGGTTATGTTTAGAGTTAGGGATAGGGTTAGGGTACTGCTTAGGGTTAGTGTTAGGTTTAGGATACAGGTTACGGTTAGGGTTAGGGTTATGCTACGGCTTAGGGTACGGTTTAGGGTGAGGGTTAAGGTAGGTGTTAGGGTTACGTTTAGGGTCAGGTTACAGGTTAGGGTTAGTGTTAGGTTACGGGTTAGGTTTACGGTTAGGGTAATGTTACGGGTTAGGGTTTGTGTTAGTGTACGGGTTAGGGTTAGTATTAGTGTAGGGTTAGGGTACTTGTTGGGTAGGGTTTAGGGTTAGGATTAGGTTTAGATTATGGGTTAGGGTTAGGGTAGGTTACGGGTTAGGGTTATGGTTAGGATTAGCGTTAGGGTTAGGGTACGGGTTAGGGTTAGGTTTAGGGTCAGGTTTAGGGTTCGGGTACAGGTTAGGTTTAGGGTACAGGTTAGGGTTAGGGATAGGGATAGGGTATGTGTTAGGGTTAGGGTCAGGGTACGGGTTATGGTACTGGTTAGGGTTAGGGTTAGGGTACTGGGTAGGGGTAGGGTTAGTGTTAGGGATAGGTTTAGGGTTATGTTAGGATACGGTTTAGGGTTAGGGTGAGGGTGAGGGTACGGGTTAGGATTAGGGGTAGAGTTAGGGTTAGGTTTAGGGTTAGGTTTAGGGAACGGGATAGGATTAGGGTTAGGGATAGGGTACAGATTAGGGTTAGGGTTAGGTTTAGAGTTAGGGTTAGGGTACGGGTTAGGCATAGGGTTAGGGTGAGGGTTAGGTTTAGGGTACGGGTTAGGGTTAGTTGAAGCGTTAGGGTTAGGGTATGGGTTAGGCTTAGGGTGAGTGTACAGGTTAGGGTTAGGCTTAGGGTTAGGGTTCGGTAACGGGTTAGGGTTAGGGCTGGTGACGGGTTAGGGTACGGTTTAGGGTACGGGTTAGGGTTAGGGTACGGGTTAGGTTTAGGGTGTTGGTTAGGTTACGGGTTAGGGTTAGGGTTAGGGTAGGGGTTAGTGTTAGGGTTACAGTTAGGTTTAGGGTTAGGGTTAGGTTTAGGGTACGGGTTAGGGTTAGGGTTAGGTTTAGATTACGGCTTAGGGATAGGGTTAGGTTTAGGGTTAGGGTTAGGGTTAGGTTTAGGGTACGGGTTAGGGTTAGGGTTCGGTTTATGGTTAGGGTACTGGTTAGGGTTAGGTTTAGCGTTAGGGTTATGGTGTGGATACGGGTTAGGTTTAGGTTTAGGCTTAGGTTTCCGTACGGGTTAGGATACGGGTTATGGTTAGGGTTAGGGTTAGGGTATGGGTTAGGGTATGGATTAGGGTTAGGTTTAAGGTACTGGTTAGGGAACGGGAGAGGGTTAGGTGTAGGGTACTGGTTAGTGTTAGGATTAGTGTTAGGATAATGGTTAGGGTTAGGGTTAGGGTTAGGGTATGCGTTAGACATAGGGTTAGTGTTAGGGTCCGGTTTAGGGTTAGGGTTAGGGTACTGGTTAGGGTTAGGGGTAGGGTTAGAGTTAGGGTACATGTTAGGTTAGGGTTAGTGTTAGGTTACGGGTTAGGGTTAGGTTTAGGGTTAGGATTAGGGTTAGGTACGTGTTAGGGTTAGGGTTAGGGTTAGGGTTAGGGTTAGGGTTAGGGTTAGAATTAGGGGATGGGTTAGGGTTACGTTTAGGGTACGGGTTAGGGTACGGGTTAGGTTTAGTGTGAGGGTTAGGGCTAGGGTACGGGTAAGCAATAGGTTTAGGGTTAGGTTTAGTGTACAGGTTAAGGTACGGGTTAGGGTATGGGTTAGGGTACGGGTTAGGGTTAGGGTTAGTGCTGGGTACGGTTTTGGGTTAGGATACGGGATAGGGTTAGGTTTAGGGTTAGGGTTAGGATACGGGTTAGTGTTCGGGTTATGTTTAGGTTTAGGGTTAGGGTTAGGTTGAAGGTTAGATTACGAGTTAGGGTTAGGGTTAAGGTACGGGTGAGGGTTAGGTTTAGGGTTAGGGTTAGGGTTAGAATTAGGGGATGGGTTAGGGTTACGTTTAGGGTACGGGTTAGGTTTAGTGTGAGGGTTAGGGCTAGGGTACGGGTAAGCAATAGGTTTAGGGTTAGGTTTAGTGTACAGGTTAAGGTACGGGTTAGGGTTAGGGTATGGGTTAGGGTACGGGTTAGGGTTAGGGTTAGTGCTGGGTACGGTTTTGGGTTAGGATACGGGATAGGGTTAGGTTTAGGGTTAGGGTTAGGATACGGGTTAGTGTTCGGGTTATGTTTAGGTTTAGGTTTAGGGTTAGGGTTAGATTGAAGGTTAGATTACGAGTTAGGGTGAGGGTTAGAGTTAGGGGTGGGTACTGCTTAGGGTTTGGTTTAGGGTTAGGGTACGGTTTAGGGTTTGGGTTCAGGATAGGGTTAGGGTTAGGGTACGGGTTAGCGTTAGGGTTTGGATACGGTTTAGGGTTAGTGTGAGTGTACGGGTACGGGTTAGGATTAGGGTTAGGGTCCTGGTAGGGTGAGGGTTAGGGTTAGGGTACGGGTTAGGTTTAGGTTTAGGTGACAGTTTAGGGTTAGGTTTAGGTTTAGGTTTAGGGTTAGGGTTAGTATACAGGTTAGCGTTAGGGTTAGGGTAAGGGATAGGGTTAGGGTTAGCGTATGGTTAGTGATAGGGTTAGATTTAGTGTCAGGGTACGGGTTAGGGATAGGGTTAGGGTTAGGGTTACGGTTAGGGTTAGGGATAGGGTTAGGGTTAGGGTTAGGGTACGGTTCAGGGTTAGGGTTAGGATTAGGGTAGGAGTACAGTTTAGTGTTTCGTTTAGGGTTGGGAATAGGTAGGGTACTGGTTAGGGTTAGGGTTACGGTTAGGGTTAAGGTTAGGGTACGGCTTAGGGTTAGGGTTAGGTTATGGGTTAGGGTTAGGGCTAGGGTTATGGTACGGGTGAGGGTTAGGTTTCGGGTTAGGGTTAGGGTACGGGTTAGGGTAAGGGTTAGGGTTAGGTTAGGGCTTAGGTTTAGTCTCAGGGTACGGGTTACGGGACTGGTTAGGGTTAGGTTTAGGGTTAGGTTAAGGGTTAGTGTTAGGGTTAGGGTACGGGTTATGATACGGGTTACGTTTAGGTTTAGGGTAGTGTTTAGGGTTAGGGATAGGGTACGAATTCGTGTTAGGGTTAGGGTTAGGGTACCTTTTAGGGTTAGGGTTAGGGTTAGGGTACGGGTTAGGGTTAGGGTTAGGGTATGGATTAGGTTTAGGGTTAGGGTATGGGTTAGGTTTAGGGTTAGGTTTAGGGTACGGGTTAGGGTTAGGGGTAGGGTTACGGTTAGGATACGGCTTAGGGTTAGGTTTAGGGTTAGGGTTAGGGTTAGGTTTGGGTACGGGATAGGGTTAGGGTCAGGGTTAGGGGTAGGTTTATTGTTAGGGTTAGGGTTAGGGTACTGTTCAGGTTGAGGGTTAGGATACTGCTTTGGTTAGGGTTAGGGTACGGGTTAGGTTTAGGGTTAGGGTAAGGGTTAGGTTTAGGGTATGGGTTAGGGTACGGGTTAGGTTTAGGGTTAGTGTACGGCTTAGGGTACGGGTTTGTGTTATGTTTAGGGTACGGGTTAGGGTTAGTGTTCGGGTAAGGGTACTGGTAAGGGTTAGGGTTAGCGTACGGGTTAGGGTTAGTGTTACGGTTAGGGTACTGTTTAGGGTTAGGGTTAGGGTAGGAGTTAGGGTTAGGGTTAGGTTTAGTGTATGGGTTGGGGTTAGGGTTAGGGTTAGGTTAAGGTTGAGGTTTATGGTTAGGGTACGGGTTAGGTTTGGGGTTAGTGTTAGTGTTAGGTTACGGGTTAGTGTTAGGATAGAGTACGGGTTAGGGTTAGGGTTAGTGTTAGGGTACGGGTTAGGTTTAGTGTTAGGTTTAGGGTACGGATTAGTGTTAGGGTTAGGGATAGGGTTAGGTTTGGGTACGGGTTAGAGTTAGTGTATAGGTTAGGGTTATGTTGAGGGTTAGGGTTAGGGGTAGGGATAGGGTTAGGGTAAGGGAACGGGTTAGGTTTAGGGTGAGGGTTAGGGTACGGGTTAGGGTAGGTTTTAGGGTACGGGTTAGTGTATCATTTAGGGTTAGGGTTAGGGTACAGGTTACGGTACGGGTTAGGGTATGGGTTAGCGTCCGGATTAGGGTTAGGTTAGGGTACGGTTTACGGTTAGGTTTAGAGTTAGTGTTAGGTTAAGGGTACGGTTTGGGGTACGGGTTAGGGTATGGGTTAGGGTGAGGGTTAGGGTTAAGGTTAGGGTTAGGGTACGGGTTAGGGTAGGGTTTAGGGTATGGATTAGAGTTAGGATTAGGGTTAGGGTTAGGTTTAGGGTTAAGTGACGGTTTAGGGTAGGGTATGGGTTAGCGAACAGTTTAGGGTTAGGGTTAGGGTACGGGTTGGGATTAGGTTCAGGGTTAGGGTATGAGTGAGGGTTAGGGTTAGGGTTAGGTTTTGGGTACTGGTTAGGGTTTGGTTTAGGGTTAGGGTTAAGACACGGGTTAGGTTTAGGGTACTGATTATGGATAGGTTACAGGTTAGGGTTAGGGTTAGGGTTACGGTACGGGTTACGGTTAGGGTACTGGTTAGGGTACGGTTTAGGGTTATGGTTAGGGTTAGGCTTTGGCTACGTGTCAGTGTTAGGGTTAGGGTATGGGTTAGGGTTCGGGTTATGTTTTGGGTAGGGCTGGGTTCGGGTTAGGGTTAGGGTTGGGTTTCATATTATGGTTAGTGTACAGGTTAGTGTTCGGTTTAAGGTTAGGTTTAGGGTTAGGGTTAGGTTTAGGGTTAGGGTACGAGTTAGGGTGAGGGTTAGGGTTAGGGATAGGTTACTGGTTAGTGTTAGGGTTGGGTTAGGTTTGGGTACACGTTAGGGTTAGGGTTAGGGTACGGTTTAGCATTAGGGTTAGTGTTAGGTTATGGGTTAGGGTTAGGTTTAGGGTACGGGTTAGGTTTAGGGTTAGGTTACTCCTTAGGGTTAGGGTTAGGGTTAATGTTAGGGTACGTATTAGTGTTAGGGTTAGGGTTAGGGTACAGGTTCGGGTGAGAGTGAGGGTTAGGGTACGGGTAAGGGTTAGTGTTAGGCTTAGGGTTAGTGTTATGGTTAGGGTACGGGTTAGGGTTAGGGTTAGGGTAATGGTTTGGGTTAGAGTTAGGTTTAGGGTTAGGGTACGGGTTAAGCATAGATTTAGGGTTATGGTTTGGTTTAGGGTTATGGTACAGGTTAGTGTTAGGTTTAGGGTAGGGGTTAGGGCACGGGTTAGGGTACTGATTAGTGTTAGGGTAGGCGTTAGGGTTAAGTTACGACTTAGGGTTCAGTTACGGGTTAGGGATAGCTCTAGGGTTAGGGTATGGGTTGGGTTTAGGGATAGGGTTAGGGTTAGGGTATGGATTAGGGGTCTGGTTAGGGTTAGGGTACTGGTTAGGGTTAGGGTTTGGGTTAGAGTACGGGTTAGGGTTAGGGTGAGGTTTAGGGTTAGGGTTAGGGTATGGTACGGGTTAGGTTTAGGTTTAGGGTTAAGTTTAGAGTTAGGATTAGTGTACTGGTTAGGGTTACGTTTAGGGTTAGGGTTAGGGTACGGGTTAGGATTAGGGTTAGGGTAGGGTACGGTTTAGGGTTAGGTTTAGGGTTAGCTTACGGTTTAGGGTTAGGTTTAGGGTACGGGTTAGGGGTAGGTTTAGGGTTAGGGTATGGGATAGGTTTAGACTTAGGGTTAGGGGTAGGGTACGGGTTGGCATTAGGAGTAGGGTACACGTTAGGGTTAGGGTTAAGGTTAAGATAAGGGTACAGTTTAGGGTTGGGGTTAGGGTTATGGTACGGGTTATGGTAAGGGTTACGGTACGGGTTAGGGTACTGGTTAGGGTACGGGTTATGGTTTAGGGTTAGGGTTAGTTTTAGGGTACGGGTTAGGGTACGGGTTAGGTTTAGGGTTAGGTTTAGTGTGAGGGTTAGGGTTAGGGGTAGGGTACTGATTAGGGTTAGGGTTAGGGTACGGGTTAGGGTTAGTGTAAGGGTTAGGGTTAGGGTATGGGTTAGGGTTAGGGTGAGGGTACGGGTTAGGTTTAGGGTACGGGTTAGGGTTAGGTTTAGGGTACGGGTTAGGGTTTGGGTTAGGGTTAGTTTACGATTTAGGTTTAGGGTTAGGGTACGGGTTACGGTACAGGTTAGGGTTAGGGTTAGGATTAGGTTACGGGTTAGGTTTGGGGTTAGTGTACTGGATACGGTACGGGTACGGTTAGGGTTAGGGTACTGGTTAGGGTTAGGGTTAGGGTTAGCATACGGATTAGGTTTAGGGTTAGGGTTAGGGTACGGGTTATGAATAGGGTTAGGGTTAGGGTTAGGGAACAGGTAAGGGTTAGGTTTAGGGTTAGGTTAAGGGTTAGGATACGGGTTAGGATTGGTTTAGCAGTAGGGTTACGGTACGGGTTAGGGTTAGGGTACTGGTTAGGGTTATGGTTAGGGTTAGGGTACGGGTTAGGTTTAGGGTTAGGGTTAGGTTTAGGCTTAGGGGTAGGTTACGGGTTAGGGTTAGGGTTAGGGTTAAGTTAAGGTTTAGGTTTAGGGTTAGGGTTAGGGTTAGGGTAGTGGTTTGTTTTAGGTTTAGGGTTAGGGTACGGATTAGTTTTAGGGTTAGGGTTAGGATTAGGTTTATGGTATGGGTTAGGGTTAGGGATAGGGTATGTGTTAGGGTACGTTTTAGGGTAAGGGTACAGGTTAGGGTTAGGGTTAGGGTTAGGGTTAGGGTACCGGTTAGGGTTAGGTTTTGGGTTAGGGTATGGGTTACCATACCGTTTAGGGTTAGGTTTAGGCTACTGTTTAGGGTTAGGGTTAGGTTTAGTGTACGGTTTAGGGTTAGGGTTAGGTTTGGGTTAGGGTTATGGGTTGGGGTTAGGTTAGGGTTAGGGCTAGGGTTAGGGTACGGGTTAGGGTTAGGGTTAGGTTACGGGTTAGGGTTAGGGTTAGTGTATGGGTTACGGTTAGGGTTAGTGTTAGGGTTAGGGTTAGGGTTAGGTTAAGGGTTAGGTTTATGGTACAGGTTAGGGTTAGGGATAGGGATAATGAATTGGTTAGGGATAGGGTTAGGTTTAGGGTACTGGTTAGGGTCAGGGTTAGTGTTTGGGTATGGGTCAGGTTTAGGGTTAGGTTTAAGGTTGGGGTACGGGTTAGGGTCAGGGTTAGGTTTAGAATACGGGTTAGGTTTGTGGTAGGGTACAGGTTAGGCTTAGGTTTAGTTTTAGGGTACCAGTTAGGGTTAGGGTTAGGGTACAGGTTAGGGTTAGAGTTAGGTGTAGTTTTAGGGTACTGGTTAGGATTAGTGTTAGGGTTAGGATACACGTTATGTTTAGGGTGAGGGTACGGGTTAGAGTTAGGGTGAGGGTTAGGGTTAGGATTAGGGTACGGGTTAAGATTAGGTTTAGGGTTATGGTTCGGGATAGGGTACGGGTTAGGGTCCTGTTTAGGCTAGGGGTAAGTGTTTAGGGTTAGGGTTAGGGAAAGTGTTAGGGTAGGATA
This sequence comes from Vulpes vulpes, assembly GCF_048418805.1. Classification (NCBI taxonomy): domain Eukaryota; kingdom Metazoa; phylum Chordata; class Mammalia; order Carnivora; family Canidae; genus Vulpes; species Vulpes vulpes. The sequence continues at coordinate 47,871,322 of NC_132793.1, forward strand.
CGGGTTAGGGTTAGAGTTAGTGTTAGGGTTAGGTACATGTTAGAGTTAGGGTTAGGGTACAGGTTAGGATTAGGGTATGGGTTAGGGTTAGGGTACAGGTTAGGGTAGGGTTAGGGTTAGGGTGAGGGTACTGGTTAGTGTTAGGGTTAGGGTATGGGTTAGTGTTAGCGTTAGAGTTAGGGTTAGGGTTAGGTTTAGGTTACGGGTTACGGTCAGGGTTAGGGTTAGGGTTACGTTTAGGGTACGGGTTAGGGTTAGGGTCAGGTTACAGTTTGGGTTAGGGTTAGGGATAGGGTTATGGTACGGTTTAGGGTTAGGGTTAGGGTACGGATTAGGTTTAGGGTTAGCGTTAGGGTTTAGTTACGGATTAGGGTTGTTACGGGTTAGGGTACGGGTTAGGTTTAGGGTTAGTGTATGGGTTGGGGTAAGGGATAGTGTTAGGGTGAGGGTATGGGTTAGAGGTAGGGTTAGGGTTAGTGTACTGGTTAGGGTGAGGGTTAGGGTAAGGGTTAGGGATAGGGTGAGGTTTTGGGTTATGGTACGGGTTAGCTTTAGGGTAGGGTCTGGTTTAGGGTTAGGTTTAGGGTACTGGTTTGGGTTACGGTTAGGGTTAAGGTTAGGGTCTGGTTTAGGTTTAGGGTACGGGTTAGGGGTAGGTTTAGGGCTAGGGTACGGGTTAGGGTTAGATTTAGGGTTATGGTTAGGGTACGGTTTGGTGTTAGGGTTAGGGTACACGTTAGATTTAGGGTTAGGGTTAGGGTTAGGATAAGGGTACAGTTTAGGGTTGGGGTTAGGGTTATGGTACGGGTTAGTGTACGGGTTAGGGTACCGGTTAGGGTCCTGGTTAGGGTACGGGTTAGGGTTTAGGGTTAGGGTTATGGAAAGGGTTAGGGTTAGGGTTAGGGTACGGATTAGGGTTAGGGTACTGCATAGGTTTAGGGTTAGGTTTAGAGTACGGGTTAGGGTTAGGTTTAGGTTTAGGTTTAGGGTACGGGTTAGCGTACGGGTTAGGGTTAAGGTTAGTGTTAGTTTTAGAGTTAGTGTTAGGTTAAGGGTACAGGATGGGGTACGGGTTAGGGTACGGGTTAGGTTTAGGGTTAGGGTACGGGTTAGGGTAGATTTTAGGGTATGGATTAAGGTTAGGGTAAGGGTATGGGTTAGGGTTAGGTTTAGGGTTACGGAACGTGTTAGGGTTAGTGTTAGGGTAAGGTTACGGGTTAGGGTTAGGGTTAGTGTTATGTGATGGGTTAGGTTTAGGGTTACGTTAGGGACGGGGTGGGGTTAGGGTTAGGGTACTGGTTAGGGTTAGGGTTAGGGTACGGGTTAGGGTTAGTGTAAGGGTTAGGGTTAGGGTATGGGTTAGGTTTAGGGTACGGCTTAGGGTTATGGTGAGGGTACGGGATAGCTTTAGTGTTAAGGTTAGGGTAAGGGTACGGGTTGGGTTAGGGTTTGCGTTAGGGTTAGGGTATGGGTTGGGGTTAGGGTTAGGGTATGGTTTAGGTTTAAGGTGAGGTTTAGGGTATGGGTTAGGTTTAGGGTACTGATTACGGTTAGGTTACGGGTTAGGGTTAGGGTTAGTGTTAGGGTTAGGGTAAGGTTTAGGCATAGGTTTAGGGTTAGGGTCAGGTTTAGGGTATGGGTTAGGGTGAGGGTTAGGGTACCGGTTAGGGTAAGGGTTAGGGTAAGGTTTAGGATTAGGGTACGGGTTAGTTTTAGGGTTAGGTTTTTGGTACGGGTTAGGGTACGGGTTAGTCTTTATGGTTTGTGTGACGGAAAGGGTTAGGGTGGGGGTTAGTGTTAGGGCACAGGTTAGGGTTAGTGTTAGGTGTAGGGTTAGGGTACGGCTTAGGGATAGGGTTAGGGCACGGGTTACGGTAGGGTTTAGGGTATGGGTTAGTGTATCATTTAGGGTTAGGGTTAGGGTACAGGTTACGGTACGAGTTAGGGTATGGGTTAGCATACGGATTAGGGTTAGGGTTAGGGTACAGGTTACGGTTAGTTTTAGAGTTAGTGTTAGGTTAAGGGTACAGGATGGGGTACGGGTTAGGGTACGGGTTAGGGTTAGGGTTAGGGTGAGGGTTAGGGTAGGTTTTAGGGTATGGATTAAGGTTAGGTTTAGGGTTAGGGTTAGGTTTAGGGTTAAGTGACAGTTTAGGGTAGGGTATGGGTTAGCGAACGGTTTAGGTTTAGGGTTAGGGTACGGGTTGGGATTAGGTTTAGGGTTAGGGTATGGGTGAGGGTTAGTGTTAGGGTTAGGATTTGTGTACTGGTTAGGGTTTGGTTTAGGGTTAGGGTTAGGACACGGGTTAGGTTTAGGGTACTGATTACGGTTAGTTTACGGGTTAGGTTTAGGGTTAGGGTTAGGTTACGGGTTAGGTTTAGGGTACTGGTTAGGGTACGGTTTAGGGTTATGGTTAGTGTTAGGCTTTGGCTCGTGTTAGGGTTAGGGTTAGGGTATGGGTTAGGGTTCAGGTTACGTTTTGGGTAGGGCTGGGTCAGGGTTAGGGTTAGGGTTGGGTTTCATGTTAGGGTTAGTGTACGGGTTAGTGTTCGGTTTAAGGTTAGGTTTAGGGTTAGGGTTAGGTTTAGGGTTAGGGTACGAGTTAGGGTGAGGGTGAGGGTTAGGGATAGGTTACTGGTTAGGGTTAGGGTTGGGTTAGGTTTGGGTACGGGTTAGGGATAGGGTAAAGTTAGGGTACGGTTTAGCATTAGGGTTAGTGTTAGGTTACGGGTTAGGGTTAGGTTTAGGGTACGGGTTAGGTTTAGGGTTAGGTTACTCCTTAGGCTTAGGGTTAGGGTTAGCGTTAGGGTACGGGTTAGTGTTAGGGTTAGGGTTAGGGTACGGGTTCGGGTGAGAGTGAGGGTTAGGGTACGGGTAAGGGTTAGGCTTAGGGTTAGGGTACGGGTTAGGTTTAGGGTTAGGGTTAGGGTAATGGTTTGGGTTAGAGTTAGGTTTAGGGTTAGGGTACGGGTTAAGCATAGATTTAGGGTTAGGGTTAGGTTTAGGGTTATGGAACGGGTTAGTGTTAGGTTTAGGGTAGGGGTTAGGGCACGAGTTAGGGTACTGATTAGGGTTAGGGTAGGCGTTAGGGTTAAGTTACGACTTAGGGTTCAGTTACGGGTTAGGGTTAGCTTTAGGTTTAGGGTATGGGTTGGGTTTAGGGATAGGGTTAGGGTTAGGGTATGGGTTAGAGGTCTGGTTAGGGTTAGGGTACTGGTTAGGGTTAGGGTTTGGGTTAGAGTTCGGGTTAGGGTTAGGGTTAAGTTTAGGCTTAGGGTATGGTACGGGTTAGGTTTAGGTTTAGGGTTAAGTTTAGAGTTAGGATTAGTGTACTGGTTAGGTTTACGGTTAGTGTTAGGGTTAGGGTACGGGTTAGGGTTAGGGTAAGGGTAATAGTTAGGGTTAGGGTTAGGGTTAGGGTTCAGGTTAGGGTTAAGTTTAGTGTTAGGGTTAGGGTATTGGTTAGGGTTACGTTATGGTACGGGTTAGGGTTAGATTAAGGGTTAGGTTTAGGGTACTGGTTGGGTTCGCTTATGGGTTAGGGTTAGGGTGAGTGGACAGCTTAGGGTTAGGGTTAGGCTTAGGGTTAGGGTCAGGATTAGGGTACTGGTTAGGGTTAGTGTTAGGGTTCGGGTTAGGGTACGGGCTAGCAATAGGTTTAGGGTTAGGGTTAGGTTTAGTGTACGTGTTAGGTTTAGGGATAGGGTACGGTTTAGGGTTAGGGTTAGGGTTAGGGTAAGGTTACGGGATAGGTTTAGGGTTAGGGTACTGTTTAGTGTTAGAGTAGGTGTTAGGGTTAGCGTATGGTTAGGGTTAGGGTACAGGTTAGGGTTAGGGCGAGTTTATGGTTTAGGGGTAGGGTTAGTGTTAGTGTTAGGTTATGGGTTAGGGTTAGGGCGGGGTACGGGTTAGGGTACGGTTTAGGGGACGGGTTGGGGTTAGGGTACAGGTTATGTTTAGGGTTAGGTTTAGGGTTAGGGTATGGATTAGGGTTATGGTATGGGTTAGGTATAGGGTTAGGGTAAGGGTTAGGGTTAGGGTACAGGTAGGGTTAGGGTTAGGTTTAGGGTACGGGTTAGGGTAAGGGTTAGTGTTAGGGTTAGGGCTGGGTACAGGTTAGCGTTAGGGTACAGGATAGGGTTAGGTTTCGGGTTAGGGCTAGGGTACGGGTTAGTGTTCGGGTTATGGTTAGGTTTAGGTTTAGGGTTAGGGTTGGTTTTAGGGTTAGAGTATGAGCTACGGTTAGGGTTAGTGTGAGGGTTTGGATACTGCTTAGGGTTAGGGTTAGGTTAGGGTACGTGTTAGGGTTAGTGTTCGGGATAGGGTTAGGGTTAGGGTACGGGCTAGCATTAGGGTTAGGGTACGGGTTAGGGTACAGGTTACGGTTAGGGTGAGGGTACGTGTTAGGGTTAGGGTTTGGGTTAGGGTACTGGTTAGGGTGAGGGTTAGGGTTAGGGTACGGGTTAGGGTTAGGGTATGGGTTAGGGTATGGGTTAGGTTATGGGTTAGGATTAGGATTAGGGTATTGGTTAGGGTTAGTGTAAGGGTTAGGTTTAGGGTACGGGTTAGGGTTAAGGTATGGCATAGGGTAAGGGTGAGGGGGTACGGGTTAGGTTAAGGTTTAGCGTTAGGGTTAGGGTACTGGTAACGGTTAGGGTTAGGGTACGGGTTAGGGAACGGGTTAGGGTTAGCGTTAGGGTACGTGTTAGGGTTACAGTTAGGGTTAGAGTTAGGGTACGGCTGAGGGTTAGAGTAAGTGTTAGGGTAGTGTACGGGTTAGGGTTAGGGTATGAGTTAGGGTTAGGGTGAGTGTACGGATTAGCAGTAGGGTTAGCGTTAGGGTTAGGTTACGGGTTAGGTTTAGGGCTGGTTACGGGTTAGTGAACGGGTTAGGTTACGGGTTAGGGTTAGGGTACCGGTTAGCGTTAGGGTAGGGTTAGGGTTTGGTTATGGCTTAGGGTTAGGGTTAGGGTTATGGTTAGCGTTAGGGTTAGGGTATGGGTTAGGGTGAGGGTTAGGGTTATGGTCCTCGTGAGGGGTAGGGTTAGTGTACGGGTTAGAGTTAGTGTAAGGGTTAGGGTTTGGGTACGGGTTAGGGTTAGGTTACGGCTTTGGGTAAGGGTGAGGGTACTAGATAGATTTAGGGTTAGGGTTAGAGTACTGGTTAGGGTTAGGCTTAGGGTACGGGTTAGGGTACGGTTTAGGGTACTTGTTAGGGTTAGGTTTAGGGTTCGGGTGAGGATGAGGGTTAAGGTTAGGGTACAGGTTAGGGTACGGCTTAGGGTAAGGGTTAGGGTTAGGTTTAGGGTACAGGTTAGGGTTAGGGTTAGGGTAAGGGTACGGGTTAATGTTAGGGTTAGGGTATGAGTTAGGGTTAGGGTTAGGGTACTGGTTAGGGTTAGGGTTAGTTGAGCGTAGGGTTTAGGGTTAGTGTTATGGTTAGAGTAGGGTATGGGTTAGGGTTAGGGTTAGGGTACTGGTTAGTGTTAGGGTTAGGGTACGCGTTAGGGTTAGGGATAGGTTTATGGTACTGGTTAGGGTTAGGGTTAGGGTATGGGTGAGGGTACGGCTTAGGGTACTGATTGGGGTTAGGGTTAGCGTTAGGATTAAGTTACGGATTAGGGTTAGGGAATGGGTTAGGGTACGGTTTAGGGTTAGGGATAGGGTATGGGTTGGGGTTAGGGTCAGGGTTAGGGTTAGGGTATGGTTTAGGTTTTGGGTGAGGGTTAGGTTTGGGTTTAGGGTACTGGTTAGGGTTAGAGTTAGGGTTAGGGTTAGGGTACAGGTTAGGGTTAGGTTTAGGGTTAGGGTTAGGGTTTCGGTACGGATTAGCGTTAGGGTTAGGTTTATGGTACTGGTAAGGGTTAGGGTTAGGGTAGGGGTTTGGGTACGGCTTAGGGTACTGATTGGGTTTAGGGTTAGCGGTAGGGTTAAGTTACGGTTTAGGGTTAGGGAAAGGGATAGGGTACGGTTTAGGGTTAGGGTTAGGGTATGGGTTGGGTTTAAGGTCAGGGTTAGGGTTAGGGTATGGTTTATGTTTATGTTTAGGGTTTGGATACGGGTTAGGTTTAGGGTACTGATTACGGTAAGGTTGCGGGTTAGGGTTAGGGTTAGGAATAGGGTATGGCTTAGGGTACGGTTTAGGCAAAGGTTTAGGGTTAGGTTTAGGTTTAGGGTACGGCTTAGGTTTAGGGTTAGGGTACGTGGTAGGGTTAGGGTAAGGGTTAGGATTAGGGTACGGGTTAGGTTTAGGGTTAGGTTTATGGTACAGGTTAGGGTACTGGTAAGGGTACTGGTTAGGGTACGGGTTAGGGTTTAGGGTTTGTGTTAGGGAAAGTTTTAGGGTTGGGGTTAATGTTAGGGTACAGGTTAGGGTACGGGATAGGGTTAGGGTTAGGTTACGGCGTAGGGTTAGGTTTAGGGTTAGTCTTAGGGTACGGTTTAGGGATGAGTTACGGGTTAGGGTTTGGGTTAGTGTTAGGTTTAGGGTTAGGGTATGGGTTAGGGTTAGTGTTAAGGTTAGGGTTAGGGTTAGGGTACGGTTAATGGTTAGGGGTAGCGTTAGGGTAAGTGTTAGGGTACGCGTTAGGGTTAGTGTTAGGGTACGGCTTAGGGTTAGGTTTAGGGTTAGGGTACGGGTTAGGGTACGGTTTAGTGTACGGGTAGTGTATGGGTTAGGGTTAGGTTTAGTTTACAGGTTATGGTACAGGTTAGGGTATGGGTTAGTGTACGGATTAGGGTTAGGTTTAGGGTACGGGTTACGGTTAGTTTTAGAGTTAGTTTTAAGTTAAGGGTACAGTTTAGGGGACGGGTTAGGGTTAGGTTTAGGGTACGGGTTAGGGTCGGGTTTAGGGTACGGACTAGGGTTAGGGTTAGGGTTATGGTTAAGTTACGGTTTAGGGTAGGGTACGGGTTAGCTTACGGTTTAGGGTTAGGGTTAGGGTACGGACTGGGTTTAGGGTTGGGGTTAGGGTTAGGGTTAGGGTTAGGGTACTGGTTAGGGTTGGTTTAGGGTTAGGGTTAGGACACGGGATAGGTTTAGGTTACTGATTATGGTTAGGTTACGTGTTAGGGTTAGGGTTAGTGTTAGGGTTAGGGTTAGGTTTAGGGTTAGGGTTAGGGTACGGGTTAGGCTATGGTTTAGAATTTGGGTTAGGGCTGGGTACGGGTTAGGTTTAGGGTACGGGTTAGGGTTAGGTTTAGGGTTAGGGTTAGGGTATGGGTTAGTTTTCGGTTTATGGTTAGGTTTAGGGTTAGGGTTTGGGTTAGGTTTAGGGTTAGGGTATGAGTTAGGGTTAGTGTTAGGGTTAGGTTACTGGTTAAGATTAAGGTTAGGGTTAGGGTTTGTGTACGGGTTAGTGTTAGGGTGAGGGTTAGGGTACGGATTAGCGTTAGGGTTAGGGTTAGGTTACGGCTTAGGGTTAGGGTTAGGGTTAGCGTTAAGGGACAGGTTAGTGTTAGGGTTATGGTTAGGGTACTGGTTAGGGTGAGAGTGAGGGTTACGGTACGGTAAGGTTTAGGGTTAGGGTTAGTTTAGGGTTAGGGTATGGCTTAGGGTTAGGTTTAGGGTTATTGTACGGGTTAGGTTTAGGGTAGGGGTTAGGGCACGCGTTAGGGTACTGATTAGGGTTAGGGTTAGCGTTAGTGTTAAGTTATGGATTATGGTTAAATTACGGGTTAGGTTACGGGTTAGGTTTAGGGTTAGGATGTGGGTTGGGGTTAGGGATAGGGTTAGGGTTAGGGTTTTGGTTAGAGGTAGGGTTAGGTTTAGGGTACTGCTTAGCGTTAGGGTTAGGGTAAGGGTTAGGGTTAGGGTTAGGTTTTGGTTTAGGGTTATGGTACGTGTTAGCTTTAGGGTTAGCATTAGGTTTAGGGTTAGGATTAGGGTACTGGTTAGGGTTACGGTTAGGGTTAGGGTACGGGTTAGGGTTAGGGTTAGGGTTAGGGTACGGGTCAGGGGTAGGTTTAGGGTACGGGTTAGGGGTAGGTTTAGGGTTAGGGTACGGGTTAAGTTGAGTTAGCGGTAGGGGTAGGGTTCTCTTTGGGGTTAGGGTAAGGGTACACTTTACGGTTACGGGTAGGGTTTGGGTTAGGATAAGGGAACAATTTAGGGTTGGGTTTAGGGTTATGGTACGGGTAGGTTACGGGTTAGGTTACGGGTTACGGTACTGGTTAGGGAACGGGTTAGGGTTTAGGGTTAGGGTTATGGAAAAGGTTAGGGTTAGGGTTAGGGTACGTGTAGGGTTAGGGTACTGTTTAGGGTTAGGGTTAGGGTACGGGTTAGGGTTAGTGTTAGGTTTAGGGTAAGGGTACGGGTTAGCATAGGGGTTAGGTTTAGGGTTAGTGTTAGTGTTAGGGTTAGGGTGTGGGTTAGGGTTAGGGTTAGGGAATGGGTTAGGTTTAGGGTTAGTGTTAGGGTTAGGGTATGGGTTAGGGTTAGGGTTACGGTTAGGTTTAGTTTACGGGTTAGGGTTAGGGTTCGGGTTAGCATTAGGGTACAGGTTAGGGTTAGGGTTAGGTTACGGGTTTGGGTTAGTGAAAGGCTTAGGGTTAGGGTACGGGTTAGGGTTAGGGGACAGCTTAGGCTTAGTGTGAGGGTACAAGTAAGGTTTAGTATTAGGGTTAAGGTTAGGGTACAGGTTAGGGTTAGGGTTAGGGTATGGGTTAGGGTACGGGTTAGGATTATGGTTAGGGTACTGATTACGGTTAAGGTTAGGGTTAGGGTATGGGTTAGGCTTACTGTTAGGGTTAGGTTTAGGGTACGGGTTAGGGTTAGGGTTAGGGTACGGGTTATGAATAGGGTTAGGGTTAGGGTACTGGTTAGGGTTAGGGTAAGGGTTAGGGTTAGGATACGGTTTACGGTTAGGGTTAGGGGTAGGGTTATGGTACGGGTTATGGTCAGGGATAGGGTACTGGTTAGGGTTAGGGTTAGGGTTAGTGTTAGGTTTAGGATACGGGTTAGGGTACGCGTTAGGGTACGGTTTAGGGTACAGGTTAGGGTACGGGTTAGGGTTTGGGTTAGGGTACGGGTTAGGCGTAGTGTTAGGGTTAGGTTTAGGGTTAGGGTTAGGGTACGGGTTAGAGTTAGGTCCAGGGTAAGGTTTAGAGTTAGGGTTAGGGTACTGGTACGGGTAAGGGTTAGGGTTAGGATTAGGGTACGGGTTAGGGTTAGGGTTACGTTAGGGCTAGTGTACTGGTAAGGGTTAGGGTACGGGTTAGGTTTAGGTTACAGGTAAGGGTTATAGATAGGGAGAGGGTATTGTTTAGGGTTAGGGTTAGGTTTAGGGTACTGGTTAGGGTCAGCGTTAGGGTTAGGGTATGGGTCAGTGTTAGGGTTAGGGTCAGGGTTGGGGAACGGGTTAGGGTTTGGGTTAGGTTTAGTTTACAGGTTAGGTTTAGGGTTAGGGTTCGGGTTAGGCTTACGGTTAGGTTTAGGGTACCGGTTAGGGTTAGGTTTAGGGTTAGGATATGGGTTAGGGTTAGGGGTAGGGTCCGAGTGAGTGTTAGGGTTAGGATTAGGGTTACGGTTATGGTACGGGTTAGGGTACTGGTTAGGGAACGGGTTAAGATTTAGGGTTAGGGAAAATGTTAGGGTTAGGGTTAGGATACGGGTTAGGGTTAAGGTTAGGGTTAGGGTTAGGGTACGGCCTAGGGTTAGGGATAGGGTTAGGGGTAGGGTAAGGTTTAGGGATAGGGTCCGGATTAAGGTTATGGTTAGGGTTAGGGTTAGGGATAGGGATAGGGTAAGGGTTAGTGTGAGCGTTACAGTAAGGGTTAGGGTATGGGTTAGGGTTAGGGTATGGCTTAGGGTTAGGTTTAGGGTTAGGGTACGGGTTAGGGTTAGACTAGGTTTAGGGTACGAGTTAGGTTTAGGGTTAATGTATATAGTAGGGTACGGGTTAGGGTTAGTGTTAGGTTTAGGGTACGGGGTATGGTTGGGTTAGGCGTAGGGTTAGGATTTGGGTTAGGGGACGGCTAAGGTTTAGGGTTAGGGTATGGGTACGGGTAAGGGTTAAGGTTAGGGCTACGGTTAGGGTTAGGGTACGGGATAGGATTAGAGTTAGAGTTAGGGTTAGGGTTAGGTTTGGGATACGGGTTAGGGTAAGGGTTAGGTTACGGGTTAGTGTTAGGGTTAGGGTTAGGGTAAGGGGTCGAGTTAGGGTTAGGGTTAGGGTGAGGGTTACGGTACTGGTTTGGGTTAAGATTAGGATTAGCGTACCGGTTAGGTTTAGGTTTAGGGTTACGGTTAGGTTTATGGTATGGGTTAGAGTTTAGGTTAAGGTTAGGATTAGGGTTAGGGTAGGTTTAGGGTTAGAGTTAGGGTTAGGGTTAGGGTTAGAGTTAGGTTGTGGGTACGGGTTAGGTTTAGTGTTAGGGTTAGGTTTAGGGTACGGGTTAGGATACGGGTTATGGTTAGGGTTAGGATACGGGTTAGGGTATGGGTTAGGGTTCGGTTTAAGGTACTGGTTAGGGAACGGGTTAGGGTTAGTTTTAGGGTACGGGTTAGGGAATGGGTTAGGGTTAGGGTACAGTTTTAGGGTACGGGTTAGGGTTACGGTTAGGGTACTGGTTAGGGTTAGGGTATGGATTAGGGTTAGGGTTAAGTTTAGGGTACGGTTTAGGATTGGGTTAGGGTTAGGGTTAGGGTTAGGATACGCGTTATGGTTAAGTATAGGGTTAGGGTTAGGGTACGGGTTAGGGTTAGGGTTAGAGTTAGGGTACTGGTTAGGGTTAGGTTTAGGGTTAAGGTATGGGTTAGCGTTAGGGCTAGGGTTAGGGTACGGGTTAGGGTTAGGGTAGGGTTTAGTATTAGTATTAGGGTTAGGGTTAGGGTACTGGTTTGGTTTAGGGTTAGGGTTAGGGTACGTGTTAGGTTTGGGGTTAGGGTTAGGGTTAGGTTTACGTTACGGGTTAGGGTACAGGTTAGGGTTAGGATTAGTGTTAGGGTTAGGGTTAGGGTACGGGTTAGGCATAGGGTTAGGTTTAGGGTAAGGTTTAGGGTACAGGTTAGTGTTAATGTCCGGGTACGGGTTAGGGTTAGTGTTAGGGTAAGGGTATGGTTTAGGGTTAGGGTTAGGTTTAGGGTATGGGTTAGGGTTAAGTTTAGGTTTAGGGTTAGGGTACTGGTTAGTGTTAGGGTTAGGGAACAGTTTAGGGTTAGAGTAAGGGTTAGGGTTAGGGGATGGGTTAGGGTTAGGGTACAGGTTAGGGTTAGGGTGAGTGTACAGGTTAGGGATAGGGTTAGGGTTAGGGTTAGGGTTCGGTTACGGGTTAGTGTTAAGGCTGGGTACGGTTTAGGGTATGGGTTACGGTACGCGTTAGGGTTAGGGTTAGGGTTTGGGTTAGGGTACATGTTAGGGTTAGGTTTAGATTTATGGTACTGGTTAGGGTTAGGGTTAGGTTTAGGGTACGGGTTAGGGTTAGGGTACGGGTTAGGGTTAGGTTACGGGTTAGGGTACGCGTTAGGGTTAGGGTACGCGTTAGGGTTAGGGTTAGGGTTAGGGTACGGGTTAGTGTTAAGGTGAATGTTTGGGTTAGGATTAGGGTAAGGGTTAGGATTAGAGTTAGGGTTATGGTACAGGTTAGGGTATGGGTTAGTGTACTTGTGAGGGTACGGGTTAGGTTTGAGGGTTAGGGTTAGGGAAAATGTTAGGGTTAGGGTTAGGGTACGGGTTAGGGTTAAGGTTAGCATTACGTTTAGGGTACGGTTTAGGGTTAGGGATAGGGTTAGGTGTAGGGTACGGTTTAGGGATAGGGTACGGGTTAGGATTAGGGTTAGGGTTAGGGTTTGGGATAGTGTATGGGTAAGGGTTAGGGTGAGCGTTACGGTAAGGGTTAGGTACAACTTAGGGTTAGGGTTCGGGTATGTCTTAGGGTTAGGGTTAGGGTTAGGGTAAGGGTACCGGTTAGGGTTAGATTAGGTTTAGGGTACGATTTAGGTTTAGGGATAAGGTATGTGGTACGGTACGGGTTAGGGTTAGTGTTAGGGTTAGGGTACAGGTTATGATATGGGTTAGGCGTAGGGTGAGGGTTTGGGTTAGGGTACGGGTCAGGTTTAGGGTTAGGGAATGGGTACGGGATAGGTTTAGGGATAGGGAACGGGTTCAGGTTATGGTTAAGGTTAGGGTTATGGTTAGGGTTCGGGTACGGGATAGGGTTAGGGTTAGAGTAAGGGTACTGGTTAGGGTTAGAGTTAGGGTTAGGGTTAGGGTTAGGGTTTGGGTTAGGATACGGGGTCAGGGTAAGTGTTAGGTTACGGGTGAGGGTTAGGGTTAGTGTTAGTGTTAGGGTCCGGGTAAGGGTACGGGTATGGGTTAGGGTTAGGGTTAGGGTACTGGTTTGGGTTAGGATTAAGGTTAGGGAACGGGTTAAGTTTAGGTTTAGGGTTAGGGTTAGGTTTATGGTATGGGTTAGTGTTGGGGTTCAAGTTAGGATAAGGGTTAGCGCAGGGTTAGGGTTAGAGTTAGGTTTTAGGGTTCGGGTTAGAGTTAGATTGTGGGTACGGGTTAGGTTTAGGGTTAGGTTTGGGTTTAGGGTACGGGTTAGTATATGGGTTATTGTATGGTTAGGGTTAGGGTTACGGGTTAGGGAATGTGTTAGGGTTAGCGTTAGGGTACGGGTTAGGGTACTGGTTAGGGTTAGGGTTAGGGTTAGGGTTAGCGTACGAATTAGGGTTAGGGTTAAGGTTAGGGCACGGGTTAGGATTAGGGTTAGGGTGCGGGTTAGTGTACTGGTTAGGGTTAGGGTTAGGGTACAGGTTAGGGATAGGGTTAGGTTTAGGTTTAGGGTTAGGGTTAGGATACGCGTTAGGGTTAAGTTTAGGGTTAGGGTTAGGGTACGGGTTAGGCATAGTGTTAAGTTTAGGGTTAGGTTTAGGGTACGGATTAGTGTTAGGGTTAGGGTATGGGTTAGGGTTAGGGTTAGGGTAATGGTACGGGTTAGGGTTAGTGTTAGGGTTAGGGTACGGGTTAGCTTAAGGTAAGGGTTTGGGTTAGGTTACTGGTTAGTGTTAGGGTTAGGGTACAGTTTAGGGTTAGAGTAAGGTTTAGGGTTAGGGGCCGGGTTAGGTTTAGGGTACGGGTTAGGGTTAGGGTAAGTGTACGGGTTAGGGTTAGTGTTAGGGTTAGGGTTCGGTTACAGGTTAGTGTTAGGGCTGGGTACGGATTAGGGTACGGGTTATAGTACGGGTTACGGTTAGTGTACAGATACGTGTTAGGGTTAGGGTTAGGTTACGGGTTAGGGTTATGGTTAGGGTACTGGTTAGGGTTAGGGTTAGGGTTAGGGTTAGGATACGGGTTAGGGTTAGGGTTAGGGTTACGTTTAGGGTACGGGTTAGGATTAGGTTTAGGGTTATGGTACTGGTTAGGGTTAGGGTTAGGGTGAGGGTACGGGTTAGGGTACGGTTTAGGGTTAGGGTTAGGGTACGGGTTAGGGTTAGGATTAGGGTTAGGTTATGGGTTAGGTTACGGGTTAGGGAACGGGATAGGGTTAGGTTTAGGTTTAGGGTACGGGTTAGGGTTAGGGTGAGTGTTAGGGTTAGGATTTGGGGTAGGGTTATGGTACGGGTTAGTGTACTGATTAGGGTACGGTTTAGGGTTTAGGGTTAGGGTTAGGGAAAATGTTAGGGTAAGGGTTAGGTTTAGGGTACGGGTTAGGGTGAAGGTTAGGGTTAGGTTTAGGGTACGGCTTAGGCTTAGGGATAGGGTTAGGGGTAGGTTACGGTTTAGGGATAGGGTACGGGTTAGGGCTATGGTTAGGGTTAGGGATAGGGTACGGTAAAGGGTTAGGGTGAGCGTTACGGTAAGTGTTAGGGTATGGGTTAGGGTTAGGGTTAGATTTAGGGTTAGGGTACTGGTTAGTGTTAGGTTTAGGGTGCGGGTTAGGGATAGATTAGGTTTAGGGTACGAGTTAGGTTTACGGGTAAGGTATGTAGTAGGGTACGGGTTAGGGTTAGTGTTAGGTAAGGGTACGGTTTATGGTATGGGTTAGGGGTAAGGTTAGGGTTTGTATTATGGTACGGGTAAGGTTTAGGGTTAGGGTATGGGAACGGGTTAGGTTTAGGGTTAGGGTAATGGTATGGGTTAGGCTTAGGGTTAGGGTACGGGTAAGGGTTAGAGTAAGGGTTAGGGTATGGTAAGGGTTAGAGTAAGGGTTAGGGTTAGGGTACGGGTTAGAGTTAGGGTACGGTTAGGGTTAGGGTGAGTGTACGGGTTAGGGGTAGGTAGGGTTAGGGTTAGGTTATGGGTTAGGGTTAGGGCTGGAAATGGTTTAGGGGACGGGTTAGGATACGGATCACAGTTAGGGTACGGGTAAGGTTTAGGGTTAGGGTTAGCATACGGGTTAGGGATAGGGTGAGGGTACTGGTTAGGGTTAGGGTTAGGGTACAGGTTAGTGTTACACTAAGTGTTAGGGTACGGGATGGCATTAGGGTACAGGTTAGGGTTAGTTTGAGTGTACGGGTTAGGGGTACAGTTAGGGTTAGGGTTAGGTTACGGGTTAGGGTTATGGCTGGGTATGGTTACGGTACGGGTTAGGGTACGGGTTAGGTTTAGGGAACGGGTTAGGGTTAGGGTTAGGGTACGGGTTTAGGCTAGGGTTAGGCTTATGGTTAGGGTTAGCGTTAGGGTACGGGTTAAGGTTAGTGTAAGGTTTAGGGTTAGGTTAGGGGTTAGGGTTAGGGTTAGGGTACGGCTTCAGGTAAGGGTGAGGTTACGGGTTAGGGTTAGGGTAGGGGTTAGGGTACGGGTTAGGGTTAGGGTTAGGGTACTGTTTAGGGTTAGGATTAGGGTTAGGATACAGGTGAGGGTTAGGTTTAGGGTTAGGGTTATGGTACGGGTTAGGGTTAGGGTTAGGGTACAGTTTAGGAATAGGGTACGGGTTAGATGAGGGTTAGGGTTAGGGATAGTGTACTGGTTAGCGTGAGGTTTAGGGTTAGGTTTAGGCTTAGGATACGGGTTAGGGTTAGGGTTAGGGTGAGTGTTAGGGTTAGGATGAGGGTAAGGGTTAGGATTAGGGTTAGGGTTATGGTACGGGTTAGGGTACTGGTTAGGGTACGTGTTAGGGTTTAGGGTTAGGGTTAGGGAAAATGTTAGGGTTAGGGTTAGGGTACGGTTTAGGGTGAAGGTTAGGTTTAGGGTTAGGGTACGGCTTAGGGTTAGGGATAGCGTTAGGGGTAGGGTACGGTTTAGGGATACCGTCCGGGTTGGGGTTATGGTTAGGTTTAGGTTAGGGTACGGGTACGGGTAAGGGTTAAGGTTAGGGTTACGGTTAGGGTTAGGGTATGGGATAGGGTTGGAGTTAGAGTTAAGGTACTGGTTAGGGTTAGAGTTAGGGTTAGTGTTAGGTTTAGGATACAGGTTAGGGTAAAGGTTAGGTTACGGGGTAGGGTTAGTGTTAGGGTTAGGGTAGGGTACGGGTTAGAGTTAGGTTAGGGTTAGGGTTAGGGTTAGGCTACTGGTTTGGGTTAGGATTAGGATTAGGGTACGGGTTACGTTTAGGTTTAGGGTTACGGTTACGTTTAGGGTATGGGTTAGAGTTAAGGTTAAGGTTAGGATTAGTGTTAGGGTAGGGTTAGGGTTAGAGTTAGGGTTAGGGTTAGGGTTAGAGTTAGGTTGTGGGTACGGGTTAGGTTAGGGTTAGGGTACTGGTTAGGTTAGGGTTAGTGTTAGGGTAAGGATTAGGGTTAGGGTTAAGGTTAGGGCATGGGTTAGGATTAGCGTTAGGGTTAGGGTTAGGGTACTGGTTATGGTTAGGGTTAGGGTACAGGTTAGGGTTAGTGTTAGGTTTAGGGTTAGGGTTAGGATACGCGTTAGGGTTAACTTTAGGGTTAGGGTTAGAGTACGGGTTAGGCATAGGGTTAAGGTTAGGGTTAGGTTTAGGGTACGGGTTAGTCTTAGGGTTAGGGTACGGGTTAGGGTTAGGGTAATGGACGGGTTAGGGTTAGTGTTAGGGTTAGGGTACGGTTTAGGGTTAAGGTAAGGGTTTGGGTTAGGGTACTGGTTAGGGTTAGGGTTAGGGTACAGCTTAAGGTTAGAGTAAGGGTTAGGGTTAGGGGACGGGTTAGGTTTAGGGTACAGGTTAGGGTTACGGTTAGGGTACGTGTGAGGGTACGGGTTAGGGTCAGTGTTAGGTTTAGGTTTAGGGTATGGGTTAGCAATAGGGTTAGGGTTAGTGTTAGGTTTAAGGTACGGGTTAGGGTGAGGGTTAGGGTACGGGTTAGTGTTAGGGTTAAGTTAAGGGTATGGGTTAGCTTTACGGTTAGGGTTAACGTTAGGGTACGGGTTGCGGTACAGTGTAGGGTTAGGGTTAGGGTTAGGTTACGGTTTAAAGTTAGGGTTAGGTTACGTGTTACTGTACGGGTTAGGGTTAGGGTTAGGGTACTGGTGAGGGTTAGGGTTAGGGTTAGGGTTACGGTACGGGTTAGGGTGAGGGTTAGGGTTAGGGTACGTGTTAGGATTAGGGTTAAGTAATGGGTTAGGTTTAGATTCATGGTTAGGTTTAGGGTTAGGGTACAGTTTAGGGTTAGGTTTAGGGTTAGGGTACGGGTTAGGGTTAGGGGGAGAATTAGGGTACGGGTTAGGATTAGGGTTAGGGTTAGGGTACTGGTTAGGGTTAGGGTTAGGGTTAAGGTACAGGTTAGGGTTAGGTTTAGGGTTAGGGTTAGGATACGGCTTAGGGTTAGGGTTAGGTTTAGGGTTAGGGTTAGGATACGGCTTAGGGTTAGGGTTAGGTTTAGGGAACGGGTTAGGGTTAGGGTTAGGATACGGGTAAGGATTAGGGTTAGGGTTAGGTTATGGGTTAAGGTTAGGGTCAGGATTAGGTACTGGTTTGGTTTGAGGTTAGGGTTAGTGTTAAGGTACGTGTTAGGGTTAGGGTTTGGATTAGGGTACTGGTTAGGTTTAGGGTTAGGGTTAGGGTACGGGTTATGGTGATTTAGGTTACGGGTTAGGGTTAGGGTTAGGGTACAGTTTATGGTTAGGGTTAGGGTTAGGATTAGGTACTGGTTTGGTTTAGTGTTAGGGTTAGGGTACGGGTTAGGTTTACGGTTAAGTTTAGTGTACGGGTTAGGGTACGGGTTAGGGTTAGGGTTAGTGTATGGTTTAGGGTACAGGTTAGGGTTAGGATTAGGGTACGGATTAGGGTTAGGTTAGGGTAAGGGTACGGGTTTGGGTTAGGGTTGGTTAGGGTTAGGGTACTGGTTAGGGTTGGGGTAGCGGTTAGGTTTAGGTTTAGGGTTAGGTTTAGCGTTAGGGTACGGGTTAGGGTTACAGTTAGGGTACGGGTTAGGTTTGGGTTAGGGTTAGTGTTAGGGTTAGGGTTAGCTCACTGTATAGCAATAGGGTTAGGATTAGGGTTAGGTTTAATGTACGGGTTAGGGTTAGGGTACGGGTTAGGGTTAGGGTTAGGGTAAGGGTACGGGTTAGGGTGAGGGTTAGGGTTAGGGTTAGGTTTAGGTTTAAGGTTATGGTTGGGTTAGGGTAGTCGTTAGGGTAAGGTTTAGGGTACGGGATAGGGTTAGAGTAAGGGTTAGTGTTAGGGTACGGGTTAGGGTTAGGGTTAGGTTTAGAGTTAGGGTTAGGGTACTGGTTAGGCATAGGGTTAGGGTTAGTGTTAGGTTTAGTGTACGGGTTAGGGTTAGGGTTAGGGTATGGATTAAGGTTAGGGTACGGGTTAAGGTTAGGGTTAGGGTTAGGATACTGGTTAGGGTTAGGGTTAGGGTACGTTCTAGGTATAGTATAATGGTTAGGATTAGGGTTAGGGTAGGGTTAGGGTACTGGTTATGGTTAGGGTTAGGTTGAGGGTACTGGTTAGGGTTAGGGTTAGGTTTAGGGTTAGTGTTAGGTTTAGGGTACGGGTTAGGGTTAGGTTTAGGGTTAGTGTACTGGTTAGGGTTTGGGCTCGGGTTAAGGTTAGGGTACGGGTTAGGTTTAGTGTACGGTTTAGGGTTAGTGTTAGGGTTAGGTTTAGATTACGGGTTAGGGTTAGGTTTAGGGTACGGGTTAGGGTTAGGCTTAGGGTTAGGTTTAGATTATGGGTTAGGGTAAGGGTACTGGTTAGATTTAGCGTTAGGGTTAGGGTTAGTTTAGGGTATGGGTTAGAGTTAGGGTTAGGGTTATGTTAAGGGTTAGGGTTAGGGTAGGGTATGGTTTAGGGTTAGGATTAGGGTTAGAGTTAGGGTTAGGGCTGGCTACGGGTTAGGGTACGGGTTTGGGTACGGTATAGGGTTAGGTTACGGGTTAGGGTTAGGGTTAAGGTTTGGTTACTGGTTAGGGTTAGGGTTAGGGTAGGGGTTAGCGTTAGGGTTAGGGTTAGTTTTAGGGTACGGGTTAGGTTTAGGTTTGGATTACGGTTCGGGTTAGGGTTAGGGTACGGGTTAGGGATAGGGTTAGGGTTAGGTTATGGGTTATGGTTAGGGTTAGGGTTCGGTTAGGGTACGGGTTACGGTATAGTGTAGGGTTAGGGTTAGGGTTCGGGTTAGGTTACGGGTTAGGGTTAGGTTACGTGTTACTGTACAAGTTAGTGTTAGGGTTAGGGTACTGGTTAGGGTTAGGGCTAGGATAGCGTTTAGGGTTAGGGTTAGCGTAGGGTAGGGGTTAGCGTCAGGGTTAGTGTTAGGTTTAGGGTACGGGTTAGGGTTAGGTTTAGGTTTGGATTACGGGTTAGTGTTAGAGTTAGGTTTAGGGTTAAGTTTAGGGTATGGGTTAGGATTAGGGTTTGGGTTAGGGTTCTGGTGAGGGTTAGGTTTATGTTTAGGGTTAGGTTTAGGGTACGGGTTAGGGTTAGGGTTAGAGTTAGGGTTAGGTTAAGGGTACGGGTTAGGGTACGGGTTAGTTTACGGGTAAGTGTACGGGTTAGGTTTAGGGTTAGGGTACGGGTAAGGGTAAGGGGTTAGGGTACGTTTTAGGGTTAGGGTTAAGGTAAGTGTACGGGTTAGGGATAGGGTTAGGGTTAGGGTTAGAGTTACGGTACGGGTTAGGGTTAAGGTTAGGTTTAGTGTTAGGGTACTGTTTAGGGTTAGGTTTTGGTTACGGTTTTGGGTTAGAGTAAGGGTTAGGGTTAGGGTACAGGTTAGGGTTAGGGTTCGGGTTAGGTTTAGGGTGAGTGTATTGGTTAGGGATAGGGTTAGGTTTAGGGTTAGGTTACGGGTTAGGGTTAGGGCTGGGTATGGGTTAGGGTACAGGTTAGGGTACGGGTTAGGGTTTGGGTACCGTTTAGTGTTACGGTTAGGGTTAGGTTACAGGTTAGGGTTAGGGTTAGTGTATGGGTTACGGTACATTATAGGGTTAGGTTTAGGGTTAGTGTTAGGTTACGGGTTAGGATTAGTGTTAGGTTACGTGTTACCGTACTGGTTAGGGTTAGGGTTAGGGTACGATTAGGGTTAGGGTTAGGGTTAGGGTTAGGGTACGGGTTACGGTTAGAGTAAGGTTAGGGTTAGGATTAGCGTACGGGTTAGGATTAGGGTTAGGTTTATGGTACGGCTAGGGTACGCATTAGGGTTAGGTTTAGGGTACGGGATAGGTTTACCGTTAGGGTAAGGTTACGGGTTAGGGTTAGTGTTAGGGTATGGGTTAGGGTTAGTGTGAGGGTAGGTTTAGGGTACTGGTTAGGATTAGGGTTAAGGTAGGGTAGGGGTTAGGTTTAGGCTTAGGGTTAGGTTTAGGGTAAGGCTAAGGGTTAGGGTTAGGTTTACATTATGGATTAGGGTTAGGGTTAGGGTACGGGTTAGGGTTAGGGTTAGGTTTCGGTTATGGGTTAGTGTTAGGGTTAGGGTAGGGTACGGGTTAGTGTTAGGGTTAGGATTAGGTTACGGTTTAGGCGTAGTGTTAGGGTTAGTGTTACGGTTAGGGTAGGGGTTACGATTAGGGTTAGGGTACGGTTTAGGGTTAGGGTTAGGTAATGGTATGGGTTAGGTTTAGGGTTAGGGTTAGAGTTAGTTTAGGGTTAGGGTACTGGTTAGGGTTATGGTTAGGGTACGTGTTAGGGTTAGGGTTAGGTTTAGGGTTAGGGTACGGGTTAGATTTAGGGTACAAGTAAGGGTTAGGGATAGGGATAGGGTATTGGTTAGGGTTAGGGGTAGGGTTAGGTTTAGGGTCCTGGTTAGGGTCACCGTTCGGGTTAGGGTATGGGTCAGGGTTAGGGTTAGGTTCAGGGTTGGGGTTCGGGTTAGGGTTAGGTTTAGGTTACGGGTTAGTGTTAGTGTTAGGGTTAGGGTACGGTTTCGGCTTACGGTTAGGTTTAGGGTACCGGTTGGGTTAGGTTTAGGGTACGGGTTAGGTTTAGAGTTAGGGTAAGTGTTAGGGTACTGGTTAGGATTAGTTTTAGAGTTAGCATACAGGTTAGGGTTAGGGTTAGGGTGAGGGTTAGGGTTAGGATTAGGGTTCGAGTTAGGATTAGGTTTAGTGTTATGGTACGGCTTAGGGTATGGGTTAGGGTTAGGGTTAGGTTGAGGGTTAGGGTTAGGGTATGGGTTAGGGTACGGGGTAGGGTTACGGTTCGTGTACTGGTTAGGGTTAGGGTGAGGGTTAGGGCAGGGGTAGGGTAGGGTTAGGGTTAGTTTTAGGGTACGGGTTAGGGTTAGGTTTAGGTTTATTTTACAGGTTAGGGTTAGGGTTATGGTATGGGTTAGGGTTAGAGTTCGGGTTAGGGTTATGTTACTTGTTAGGTTTAGGGTAGGGTACGGGTTAGGTTTAGGTTTAGGGTATGGGTTAGGGTTAGGGTTAGGGTACGGGTTAGGGTAGGGGTTAGGGTTAGGGTTAGGGTTATGGTTAGGTTTAGGGTACGGGTTACGGTTAAGGTTAGGGTTAGGGTAGGTTTAGGGTTAGTGTTAGCGTACGGGTAAGGGTTATGTTTAGGATACGGGTTAGGGTACGGCTTTGGGTTTTGTTAGGGTTAGGGTTAGGGTAGTGGTTAGCAATAGGGTTAGGGTTAGGGTTAGGTTTATGGTACTGGTTAGGGTTAGGGTTTGGGTACGGGTTAGGGTTAGGGTAAGGTTACGGGTTAGGGTTAGGTTTAGGATTAGGGTTAGGTTTAGGGTTAGGGTACGGGTTAAGTTTAAGTTTAGGGTAGGATGGGATCCCTGGGTGTCGCAGCGGTTTGGCACCTGCCTTTGGCCCAGGGCGCGATCCTGGAGACCCGGGATCAAATCCCACATTGGGCTCCCTGCATGGAGCCTGCTTCTCCCTCTGCCTGTGTCTCTGCCTCTCTCTGTCTCTCTCTGTGTGACTATTATAAAAAAAAAGTTTAGGGTTAGGGTTAGGATACTGGTTAGGGTTATGGTTAGGGTATGGGTTAGGGTTAGAGTAAGGATTAGGGTTAGGGTACGGTTTAGGTTAGGGTACGGGTTAGGGTTAGGTTTAGGGTACTGGTTAGGGTTAGGGTACGGGTTAGGGTTAGTGTTATGGTTAGGGTGAGGGTACGGGTTAGGGTTAGGGTTAGTGTACGGGTTACGGAACAGTTTAGGGTTAGGGTTAGGTTATGGGTTAGGGTTAGGGTTAGGGTACAGGTTACGGAGCGGGTTGGGGTTAGGGTTAGGGTACTGGTTAGGTGTAGGGTTAGGTTTAGGGTATGGGTTAGGGTTACGGTTAGGGTACGGGTTAGCTTTAGGGTTAGGGTTAGGGTACTGGTTAGGGTTAGTTTTAGGGTTAGGGTTAGGGTACAGGTTAGGTTTAGGTTTAGGGTTAGGGTTAGGGTTACGATACGGGATGGGGTTAGGGTTAGTGTTAGTGTACGGGTTAGGGTTAGGTTTAGGGTACGGGTTAGGGTACGGGTTAGGGTTAGTGTTAGGTTTAGGTTTAGTGTACGGGTTAGCAATAGGGTTAGGGTTAGGTTTAGGTTTAGGGTAAGGTTTAGGGTTTGAGTTAGGGTACGGGTTAGGTTTAGGTTTATGGTAAGGGTCCGGGTTAGGGTTAGGGTTAGGGTAAGGGTACGGTTTAAGGTTAGATTTAGGGTTAGGGGTAGGGTTAGTGTTAGGGTTAGGGCCTCATGGCCCCTGAGGATCACTACCGTCGGCTTGTCTCTGTCCTGAGTGAGGCCAGCACCTTTGAGGACCCCCAGCGCCTGTACCACCTTGGCCTCCCCAGCCACGATCTCCTAAGGGTCCGGCAGGAGGTGGCAGTAGCAGCTGTGAGGAATCCCAGTGCCCTGGAAGTCCACCTCCTCTCATCCACCACAGGTCAACGTCGAAAGCAGGGCCTGGCTCAGCACCGAGAGGGCACCGTGCCAGCTGGCACCCCATACTTCTCAGAGAGGGAGCTGTCGCAGCCGCCTCCTTGCTGTCGCCCCAGAATGCCCCCAAATCGCCCTGGGCCCCCACCTCAGGCCTCCCTTTTTGGGGGTGCCCTCGGCCCTGTGCCAGACCCCAGGTTACGGGTTCCTGCCCCCTGCCCAGGCGGAGATGCTTGCCTGGCAGCAGGAGCTCCTGCGGAAGCAGAACCTGGCCTGGCTGGAGATGTTGGCAGAGCTGCTGTGTCAGAAGGAGCTGGAGAGCACGCACCGCCCGCAGCTGCAGGCGCCTGAAGCCACCCTGCTCCCGTCCGATGGCGCCGAGGAGTTCCAGCGGCGCAGGGCCATGCTGGTGCTGAGACACAGCTCTGCGCTGCTGCTGGCCCTGCCCCCCCAGGGACCCCCAGGTCCCGGCCCCCCGACCTCCCCCGGGAGCTTGTCCGCCGAGCCCCTCGGAAGGGGGGCCCCAGCCCTGCCTCAGCCCACTCCAGTGAGTCCAAGGAGACCATGGGGGCTGGGCTCTGGGCACAAGATGGCTCTGAGGATGAGCCCCCCAAGGATTCAGAAGGAGAGGACTCTGAGATGGTGGCTGCTGGGGGCCAGGGCCCCAACCTGGGCCAAGCCCCAACTGGAAGGGGCAGCCCTGAAGGGAAGGGGCTTCTCTCAGGGTCCATGCTGCCCCCTCCCCTGCCCCTGGGCTTACCCTACGCCGTCAGCCCCTACTTCCACACAGGCACCATGGGGGGACTCTTCATGGATGGGGAGGAGGCCACAGCCCCTGAAGACCTCAGCAAGTGGACAGTGGATGATGTCTGCAGCTTTGTGGGGGGCCTGTCTGGCTGCGGAGAATATGCACCGGTCTTCAGAGAACAAGGGATTGATGGGGAGACCTTGCCCCTGCTGACAGAGGAGCACCTCCTGACCACCATGGGGCTGAAGCTAGGGCCTGCTCTCAAGATCCGGGCCCATGTGGCCAAGCGCCTAGGCCGAGTCTTCTACATGGCCAGCTTCCCTGTGACTTTGCCCCTGCAGCCACCAACACTGCAGGCCCCAGAGCGGGAGCTCACCTCTGGGGAGCAGCCCCTGTCCCCAACGATTGCCCCCTCCCCCTATGCACTTTTTTTTTTAGAGTTGAAATATATATATTTAGATATTTTTTCTTAAATAACATATTTACATCTAATAGAAAATATAACTCTAGAGATACTCTTTCCAACCAAAACTGAGGGGAGGGAGGAGGAATGGAACGGGCTGGGCGTGTGAAGTTTGGGGACAGGACCAGCCAGAAGGCCGCCTCCCACCCAGAAATAAAAAGCATGATGCCAAGTTTGCGCTCCCACTCTCTCTCCTGCTCTCTTGTCCTGGGATCACCCACCCAGCAATTCATCTTTTCTCTTTAAAAAAGCCTTGGTCCATGTTACTTTCCTTAATGGTGACGGTCAAAAAGTTTGAGGTCACGTCAGTGACCACCACTTTCTCCAGGTTGGTCAGAGAGGGACTCCAGGACTCTTCCTCTGGGTCCCCCAGGATCCTGGCCACTGGGATCCTGGCGATGAGGGAGGGCCTTCCCCCCTGGGCCCCCATGTCCCGATACAAGCCCCCCACAGAGCCAGGGGTGCCTGAGCCATGCCGGACACGGGGGCCACCCGGGTCTAGGGCCCCCTGGCTTCTGGCCTCCAGGAAAGTGGTCCTGTGCTTTATGACCCTGGCCGGAAAGGTGTCCACAGCCAGCTTGCCTGTGGCCTCCGCGGGGCTGGGGCTGGCCACACCGCACTGGGCCAGGTCTGAGTCCTGCCTCCGGGCTAGCTGGAGCTTTTTTTTTTATTTTTTAATTTTTTTAATGTCCGAAGCCTGTAGAATTCTCCTGCTGAAAAATCAGATGAATCCCCAAGGGGTGCTGGGAGGTGGGTTACAAAGTCCTCGGACCCTTTCCACACGTGAAGAAGTGCATAGAGAGACAATGTGCTGCACCTGGCTGGGCAAAATGCCTTGAAACCCAGGATACTATGGCGATTGAAACAAGGATCTGCACAGAGGGAGGTTTTCAAAAGGGTGGAAGGGGAATTGGCAATTCTCTTCTAGGGCTGCAGGCTAGAGGTGTCCAAGGGCGAGTGCACCAACAGGATGTCTTGGAAGGTGAAGAGATGGTTACCTGATTGGGGCAGGTCTCAGCAAGCAGAAAGCAGCCCAAGTCAGCTTGGGTGAACTCGGCAGAAGGATCAGAACGGCTAGGCTCACTCATCCCTTTGAGCTCACACCCTAATGGTGTTAATGAAAAAATTCATTCTGACGCTTCTAAAAATGGAAGGAAGACCTTAGCCAGGACTGTGGCGACAGGTGTCCTGACTGTGGCCATGGGAGAGAGACTGGGCTCCACTCTGAAGATAGCCGAGACAGCTGGGATTTACAACCAAGGAGCAGAGCAAGAGGGTCTTTGTATGAAAAAGTACTAAGAGTAGACATCAAGACTTATCTTGCTAACCTAATGTAAGATTCTTGCCAGAGGAGGACTGGGAGTGATCAGATACAGAGGGGAAGGGCTGAGGAATTTGATCCGATATGGGAGGTAGAGTGGGGTTCCTTCTAACCTGACTCAGTAGGACTCGGTGCATCATGAGGCAGGCTGAAGGCAGGGCCCAAGGACGAAGCCTTGTTGAGAAAAGGGTTCAGATGAGTCTAAAGTTTAGTCAGTGAGAGAGTCTTTGTCCAATGGAAGGTTGAAAGGCAAAAGGTGCGGAAGCACCTGGACCTTTTCCCTAATGGTTTTAAAACAAAGATCAGAAAGGGAAGGAAGGAAGGAGAGGTGGGTGTTCTCTGTGGAAGGAAGGAAGGAGAGGTGGGTGCGCATCTTATTTTTTTTTTTGTGGCTCCGTTCAAGTTTTATTGGACGCCTTTCCGCCTGCAGGTGGCTCTGGAGGGCTGCAGCGTCGACCTGCTGCCCACCCTCCCGAGCTCTGTCCAGGTGCCCGAGGGGAGGGGAGGGGAGGGGAGAAGAAGGTGGGGGAGGGGAGAAGGGGGGAGTACAGTACAGGTTAGGGATAGGGTTAGGGTTAGGCTTAGGTTATGGGTTAGGGTTAGGGAATGAGTTAGGGTTAGGGTGAGGTTTAGAGTTAGGGTTAGGGAACGGGTTAGGGTTAGGGTTTGGGTTAGGTTACGGCTTAGGGTAAGGGATAGGGTACGAGTTACGGCACAGGTTAGGGATAGGGTTAGGGTTAGGCTTAGATTACGGGTTAGGGTTAGGATTAGGGTACGTGTTACTGTACGAGTTAGGTTTAGGTTTAGGGTACGGGTTAGCAATAGGGTTAGGTTTAGGGTACGGGTTAGGGTTTGAGTTAGGGTACAGGTTAGGAATAGGGTTAAGGTAAGGGTACGGGTTAGGGTAAGGGTACGGGTTAGGGTTAGAGTAAGGGTTAGGGTGAGTACAGGTCAGGGTTAGGGTACGGGTTAGGGTTAGGGTGAGTGTATGGGTTAGGGTTAGGATTAGGGTTAGGATTAGGGTTAAGGTTAGGTTACGGGTTAGGGTTAGGGCTGGGTACGGGTTAGGGTTAGGGTACGGGGTAGGGTACGGGTTAGGGTAGGGGTTAGGGTTAGGGTATGGCTTATGTTTAGGGTGAGGGTACGGGTTAGGTTTAGGGTTAGGGTAAGGGTACGGGTTAGGGTTAGAGTAAGGGTTAGGGTGAGAGTACAGGTCAGGGTTAGGGTACGGGTTAGGGTTAGGGTGAGTGTATGGGTTAGGGTTAGGATTAGGGTTAGGGTTAGGTTACGGGTTGGGGTTAGGGCTGGGTACGCGTTAGGGTACGGGTTAGGGTTAGGGTACGGGGTAGGGTTAGGGTTAGGGTAGGGGTTAGGGTTAGGGTACGGCTTATGTTTAGGGTGAGGGTACGGGTTAGGTTTAGGGTTAGGTTTAAGGTTAGGGTTAGGGTACGGGTTAGAGTTAGGGTTAGGGTACGAGTTAGGGTTAGGGTTAGGTTTAGAGTTAGGGTTAGGGTACGGGTTAGGGTTAGGATTAGGTTAAGGCTTAGGGTTAGGGTATGGGTTACGGTAAAGGTTAGGGATAGGGTTAGGGTTAGGCTTAGGTTACGGGTTAGGGTTAGGGTACGGGTTAGGGTTAGGGTTAGGGTACTGGTTACGGTTAGGGTTAGGTATAGGGTTAGGGTACTGTTTAGGGTTAGGGTAGGGGTTAGGGATAGGGTTAGGTTTAGGGTACGGGTAGGGTTAAGGTTAGGGTTAGGGTTAGCGTTAGGGTACGGGTAAGGGTTATGGTTAAGGTACGGGTTAGGGTATGGGTTAAGGTTAGTCTTAGGGTTAGGGTACGGGTTAGCAATAGAGTTAGGGCTAGGGTTAGGTTTAGTGTACGGGTTAGGGTTAGGGTTAGGGTACGGGTTAGGGTTAGGGAAGTGTAAGGGTACGGGTTAGGGTTAGGGTACGGGTTAGGGTTAAGGTTAGGGTTAGAATTAGGGTTAGAGTAAGGGTTAGGGTTAGGGTATGGGTTAGGGTTGGGGTGATTGTACGGGTTAGGGGTAGGATTAGGGTTAGGTGACGGGTTAGGGTTCGGGCTGTGTATGGGTTAGGGTACGGGTTAGGGTTAGGTTACGGGTTAGGGTTGGGGTTAGGGTTAGGGTACGGGATAGGGTTAGGGTTATGGTTAGGGTACTGGTTAGGTTAAGGGTTAGGGTACGGGTTAGAGTTAGCGTAAGGGTTAGAGTTAGGGTACGAGTTAGGGTCAGGGTACGGCTTAGGGTAACGGTGAGGGTACGGGTTAGGTTTAGGGTGAGGGTACGGGTTACGGTACTGGTTAAGGTTAGTGTTAGGGTTAGGTTGCGGGTTAGGGTTAGGGGTAGGGTACGGATTACAGTACGGGACAGGGATAGGGTTAGGGTACTGGTTAGGTTTAGGGTTAGGGTACGGATTAGGGTTAGGATTAGTGTTAGTGTTAGGGTGAGGGTACTGGTTAGGGTTAGGGTTAGGGTTAGGTTTAAGTTACAGGTTAGGGTGAGATTTAGGGTTAAGGTTAGGATACGCGTTAGGGTTAGGGTGAGGGTACGGGTTAGGGTTAAGGTTAGGGTTAGGGTACTGGTTTGGATTAGGGTAAGTGTTAGGGTACAGGTTAGGGTTAGTGTTAGGGTTAGGGTTAGGGTATGCGTTATGATTAGGGTTAGGTGTAGGGATAGGGTTAGGGGTTAGGGTTAGGGTTAAGGATAGGGTACTGGTTTGGTTTGAGGGTTAGGGTGAGGGTATGCATTAGGTTTAGGGTTATGGTAAGGGTTAGGTTAGGGTACGGGTTAGGGAACGGCTTAGGTTTAGGGTTAGTGTACGGCTTAGGGTATGGGTTAGGTTAGGGTACGGGTTAGGGTTAGGGTACGGGTTAGGGTTAGGGTTAGGGTACGGGTTAGGGTTAGAGTTAGGGTTAGGGTTAGTGTTAGGGTACTGGTTAGGGTTAGGGTTCGGGTTAGGTTTAGGGTTAGGGTACGGGTTAGGGTTAGGCTTAGGTTTAGGGTACAGGATAGGGTTAGGGTTAGGTTTAGGTTACGGGTTAGGTGTAGGGTTAGGGTTAGGTTTAGGGTCGGTTTAGGGTTAGGGTTAGGGTACGGGTTAGGGGTAGTGTTAGGGTAAGGGTACGGGCTAGGGTTAGGGTTAGGGTTATGGTACGGGTAAGGGTTAGGGTTAGGGTTAGGGTACTGGTTATGGTTAGGGTTTGTGTTAGGTTTAGGGTACGGGTTAGGGTTAAGGTTAGGGTTAGGGTTAGTTTTAGGGTTCGTGTAAGGGTACGGGTAAGGGTTACGGTTAGGGAACGGGTTAGGGTTAGGGTTAGGGTACGGGTTAGTGTTAGGGTACTGGTTACGGTTAGGATTAGGGTATAGGTATGGGTTAGGGTTAGGGTTAGGGTTAAGGTTAGGGTTAGGTTTAGGTTACGGGTTAGGGATAGGGTTAGGTTACGGGTTAGGGTTAGGGTTAGGGTAAGGGTACGGGTTAGGTCTAGGGTTAGGATTAGGGTTAGGGTACTCATTTGGTTTACATTTAGGGTAAGGGTACGCGTAAGGGTTAGGGTTAGGGCACGGGTTAGGTTTAGGGTTAGGGTTAGAGTACTGTTTAGGGTTAGGGTTAGGGTTAGGGTAGGGGTTAGGATTATGGTTAGGTTTAAGGTATGGTTTAGGTTTAAGTTTAGGGTAAGGGTTACGGTTAGGGTTACGGTTAGCGTTAGGGTATGGGTAAGGGTTACGGTTAGGGTATGGGTTAGGGGACGGGTTAGGGTTAGTGTTGAGGTTAGGGTTAGGGAACGGGTTAGCAATGAGGTTAGGGCTAGGGTTAGGTTTAGTGTACAGGTTAGGTTTGGGGTTAGAGTACGGGTTATGGTTAGGGTTAGGGTAAGGGTACGGGTAAGCATTAGGGTTAGGGTTAGGGTCAGGGTACGGGTTAAGGTTAAGGTTAGGTTTAGAGTTAGGGTACTGGTTAGGGTTAGGGTTAGGTTACGGGTTAGGGTTAGGGCTGTGTACGGGTTAGGGTACGGGTTAGGGTACGGGTTAGGATTAGGGTATGGGATAGGCTGTGTTAGGGTTAGGTTTCGGGTTAGGGTTGGGTTTAGGGTTAGGGTTAGGTTACGGGATAGGTTTAGGGTTAAGGTTAGGGTACTGGCTACGTTTAGGGTTAGGGTACTTGTTAGGGTTAGTGTAAGGATTAGGGTTAGGGTACGGGTTAGGGCTAGGGTTAGGGTACAGCTTAGGGTAAGGATGAGGGTACGGGTTAGTTTTAGGGTTAGGGTTAGGGTTAGCGTACTGGTTAGGGTTAGGGTTAGGGAACGGGTTAGGTTACGGGTTAGGGTACGGGTTACGGTACTGGTTAAGGTTAGTGTTAGGGTTAGGTTACGGGTAAGGTTTAGGGTTAGAGTACAGGTTACAGTACGGGATAGGGTTGGGTTAGGGTACTGGTTAGGGTTAGGGTTAGGGTTAGGGTACGGATTAGGGTTAGGTTAGGGTTAGGTTTAGGGTTAGGGTACTGGTGAGGGTTAGGGATATGGTTAGGGTTAGGGTACAGGTTAGGGTTAGGGTTAGGATACGCGTCAGGGTTAGGGATAGCGTTAGGGTACAGGTTAGGGTTATGGTTAGGGTTAGGGTACTGGTTTGGGTTAGGGTCAGTGTTAGGGTACGTGTTAGGGTGAGTGTTAGTGTTAGGTTTTGGGAACAGGTTAGGGTTAGGTTTAGGGTTAGGGTTAGGGTTAGGGTACTGGTTTCGTTTAGGGTTAGGGTTAGGTTATGGATTAGGTTTAGGGTTAGGGTTAGGGTTAGGTTAGGGTACGGGTTAGGGTACAGCTTAGGTTTAGGGTTAGTGTACGGCTTACGGTATGGGTTAGGGTTAGGGTTAGGGTTAGGGTAAGGGTACCGGTTAGGGTTAGGTTTTGGGTTCGGGTTAGGTTTAAGATTAGGGTTAGGGTTAGTGTTAGGGTACTGGTTAGGGTTAGGTTTAGGTTTACGGTTCACGTTAGGGTTAGGGATAGGGTACGGGTTACGGTTATGGTTAGGGTACGGGTTAGGGTTAGGGTTAGTGTTAGGTTACGGGTTAGGGTACGGGTTAGGGTTGGGGTTAGGGTACAGGTTTGGGTAGGGTTATTGTTAGGGTACGGATTATGGTTAGGGTTAGGAATAGGTTTAGGTACGTTTTAGGGTTAGAGTTAGGGTATGGGTTAAGATTAGGGTTAGGGTTAGGGTTAGTTTTAGGGTGAGTGTACGGGTTAGGGTAGGTTTAGGTTTAGGCTTAGGTTATAGGTTAGGGTTAGGGCTAGGTACGGTTTAGGGTACAGGTTAGGGTACGGGTTAGGTTTAGGGTTAGATTTAGTGTACGGGTTAGGGTTAGAGTTAGGGTACGGGTTAGGGTTAGGGTTAGGGTAAGGGTTAAGGTAAGGTTAGGGGTAGCTTTAAGGTACTGGGTTGGTTTAGGGTTACGGTACGGGTTAGGGTTAGAGTAAGGGTTACGGTTAGGGTACGGATTAGAGTTAGGGTACGGGTTAGGTTTAGGGTGAGTGTACGAGTTAGGGGAAGGGTTGGAGTTAGGGCTAGGTTACGGCTTAGGGTTAGGGTTGGGAATGGGTTAGGGTACGGGTTAGGGTACGGGTTAGGGTTATGGTACGGGTTAGGGTTAGGTTACGGGATAGGGGTAAGGTTAGGGTTATGGTTAGGGTACTGTGTAGGGTTAGGGTTACGGTTAGGGTTAGGGTTAGGTTTAGGGTTAGCCTTAGGGTACGGGTAAAGGTTACGGTTAGTGTACGGGTTAGGGTACGGGTTAGGGTTAGTGTTAGTGTTAGGGTTAGGGTAGGGTTTAGCAATAGGTTTAGGGCTAGGGTTAGGTTTAGTGTCCGGGTAAGGGTTGGGGTTAGAGTACGGGTTAGTGTTAGGGTTAGGGTAAGGGTACGGGTAAGGGTTAGGTTTAGGGTTAGGATTAGGGTACGGGTTAGAGTTAAGGTTTGGGTTAGGGTTAGAGTACTGGTTGGGGTTAGAGTTAGGGTACGGGTTAGGTTTAGAGTAAGGGTTAGGGTTAGGGTACAGGTTAGGTTTAGGGTACAGGTGAGGGTTAGGGTGAGTGTACGGGTTAGGAGTAGGGTTAGGGTTAGGGTTAGGTTACGGGTTAGGGTTAGGGCTGTGTACAGGTTAGGGGACGCATTATGGTACGGGTTAGGGTTAGGGAACGGGTTAGCAATGAGGTTAGGGCTAGGGTTAGGTTTAGTGTACAGGTTAGGTTTGGGGTTAGAGTACGGGTTATGGTTAGGGTTAGGGTAAGGGTACGGGTAAGCATTAGGGTTAGGGTTAGGGTCAGGGTACGGGTTAAGGTTAAGGTTAGGTTTAGAGTTAGGGTACTGGTTAGGGTTAGGGTTAGGTTACGGGTTAGGGTTAGGGCTGTGTACGGGTTAGGGTACGGGTTAGGGTACGGGTTAGGATTAGGGTATGGGATAGGCTGTGTTAGGGTTAGGTTTCGGGTTAGGGTTGGGTTTAGGGTTAGGGTTAGGTTACGGGATAGGTTTAGGGTTAAGGTTAGGGTACTGGCTACGTTTAGGGTTAGGGTACTTGTTAGGGTTAGTGTAAGGATTAGGGTTAGGGTACGGGTTAGGGCTAGGGTTAGGGTACAGCTTAGGGTAAGGATGAGGGTACGGGTTAGTTTTAGGGTTAGGGTTAGGGTTAGCGTACTGGTTAGGGTTAGGGTTAGGGAACGGGTTAGGTTACGGGTTAGGGTACGGGTTACGGTACTGGTTAAGGTTAGTGTTAGGGTTAGGTTACGGGTAAGGTTTAGGGTTAGAGTACAGGTTACAGTACGGGATAGGGTTGGGTTAGGGTACTGGTTAGGGTTAGGGTTAGGGTTAGGGTACGGATTAGGGTTAGGTTAGGGTTAGGTTTAGGGTTAGGGTACTGGTGAGGGTTAGGGATATGGTTAGGGTTAGGGTACAGGTTAGGGTTAGGGTTAGGATACGCGTCAGGGTTAGGGATAGCGTTAGGGTACAGGTTAGGGTTATGGTTAGGGTTAGGGTACTGGTTTGGGTTAGGGTCAGTGTTAGGGTACGTGTTAGGGTGAGTGTTAGTGTTAGGTTTTGGGAACAGGTTAGGGTTAGGTTTAGGGTTAGGGTTAGGGTTAGGGTACTGGTTTCGTTTAGGGTTAGGGTTAGGTTATGGATTAGGTTTAGGGTTAGGGTTAGGGTTAGGTTAGGGTACGGGTTAGGGTACAGCTTAGGTTTAGGGTTAGTGTACGGCTTACGGTATGGGTTAGGGTTAGGGTTAGGGTTAGGGTAAGGGTACCGGTTAGGGTTAGGTTTTGGGTTCGGGTTAGGTTTAAGATTAGGGTTAGGGTTAGTGTTAGGGTACTGGTTAGGGTTAGGTTTAGGTTTACGGTTCACGTTAGGGTTAGGGATAGGGTACGGGTTACGGTTATGGTTAGGGTACGGGTTAGGGTTAGGGTTAGTGTTAGGTTACGGGTTAGGGTACGGGTTAGGGTTGGGGTTAGGGTACAGGTTTGGGTAGGGTTATTGTTAGGGTACGGATTATGGTTAGGGTTAGGAATAGGTTTAGGTACGTTTTAGGGTTAGAGTTAGGGTATGGGTTAAGATTAGGGTTAGGGTTAGGGTTAGTTTTAGGGTGAGTGTACGGGTTAGGGTAGGTTTAGGTTTAGGCTTAGGTTATAGGTTAGGGTTAGGGCTAGGTACGGTTTAGGGTACAGGTTAGGGTACGGGTTAGGTTTAGGGTTAGATTTAGTGTACGGGTTAGGGTTAGAGTTAGGGTACGGGTTAGGGTTAGGGTTAGGGTAAGGGTTAAGGTAAGGTTAGGGGTAGCTTTAAGGTACTGGGTTGGTTTAGGGTTACGGTACGGGTTAGGGTTAGAGTAAGGGTTACGGTTAGGGTACGGATTAGAGTTAGGGTACGGGTTAGGTTTAGGGTGAGTGTACGAGTTAGGGGAAGGGTTGGAGTTAGGGCTAGGTTACGGCTTAGGGTTAGGGTTGGGAATGGGTTAGGGTACGGGTTAGGGTACGGGTTAGGGTTATGGTACGGGTTAGGGTTAGGTTACGGGATAGGGGTAAGGTTAGGGTTATGGTTAGGGTACTGTGTAGGGTTAGGGTTACGGTTAGGGTTAGGGTTAGGTTTAGGGTTAGCCTTAGGGTACGGGTAAAGGTTACGGTTAGTGTACGGGTTAGGGTACGGGTTAGGGTTAGTGTTAGTGTTAGGGTTAGGGTAGGGTTTAGCAATAGGTTTAGGGCTAGGGTTAGGTTTAGTGTCCGGGTAAGGGTTGGGGTTAGAGTACGGGTTAGTGTTAGGGTTAGGGTAAGGGTACGGGTAAGGGTTAGGTTTAGGGTTAGGATTAGGGTACGGGTTAGAGTTAAGGTTTGGGTTAGGGTTAGAGTACTGGTTGGGGTTAGAGTTAGGGTACGGGTTAGGTTTAGAGTAAGGGTTAGGGTTAGGGTACAGGTTAGGTTTAGGGTACAGGTGAGGGTTAGGGTGAGTGTACGGGTTAGGAGTAGGGTTAGGGTTAGGGTTAGGTTACGGGTTAGGGTTAGGGCTGTGTACAGGTTAGGGGACGCATTATGGTACGGGTTAGGGGTAGGGTACGGGTTAGGGTACGTATTAGGGTTTGGTTACGGTTTAGGGTTAGGGTTAGGGTTAGGGTACAGTATAGGGGTAGGTTATGGTTAGGGTACTGGTTAGGGTTAGGGTTACGGTAGGGGTTAGGGTTAGTGGAGGGTTATGGTTAGGGTACGGGTTAGGGTTAGGGTTAGAGTAAGAGTTATCGTACGGGATAGGGTTAGGTGTAGGGTACTGGTTAGGGTTAGGGTTAGGGTTAGGGTTAGGGTACGGATTAGGGTTACGATTAGGGTTAAGGTACTGGTTAGGGTTAGGGTTAGGGTCAGGTTTAGGGTACAATTTAGGGTTAGGATTAGGGCTACGGTTACGGTTAGGATACGCATTAGGGTTAGGGTTAGGGTTAGGGTACTGGTTAGGGTGAGAGTTAGGGTTAGGGTACGGGTTAGGGTTAGTGTTAGTTTTAGGGTTATGGTACGGGTTAGGGTTAGGGTTAGGTACGGGTTAGGTTTAAGGTTAGTGTTATGGTACGGGTTAGGGTTAGGGTTAGGGTTAGGGTACTAGTTGGGTTTAGGATTAGGGTTAGGGTACGGGTTAGGTTTAGGGTTAGGGTTAGGTTAGTGTACGGGTTAGGGTTAGGGTGAGGTTAGGGTACGGGTTAGGGTACGGCTTAGGTTTAGTGTTAGTGTACGGCTTAGGGAATGGGTTAGGGTAAGGGTACGGGTTAGGGTTAGGGTTAGGGTAAGGGTACGGTTTAGGGTTAGTGTTAGGGAACGTGTACGTTTAGGTTTAGGGTTAGTGTTAGGGTACTGGTTAGGGTTAGTGTTAGGCTTAGAGTACGCATTATGGTTAGGGTTAGGGTTCGGGTTAGGGTTAGGGTACGGGTTAGGGTTAGGGTTAGGGTTAGGTTACGGTTTAGGGTTAGGTTTAGGGTACGAGTTAGGGTTAGGGTTAGGTTTAGGGTTAGGTTTAGTGTAGGGGTTAGGGTTATGGTTAGGTTTAGGGTTAGGGTACGGGTAAGGGTTATGGTTACGGTAGGGTACTGGTTGGGGTTAGGGGTAGGGTACCGGTTAGGGTTAGGCTATGGCTTAGGGTAAGCCTGAGGGTACGGTTTAGGTTTAGGTGTAGGGTATGGGTTACGGTACTCGTTAGGGTTAGGGTTGGGTTAGGATACAGGTAAGGGTTAGGGTTAGGGTACGGGTTACGGTTAGGGTTAGGGTACTGGTTAGGGTTAGGGTTAGGGTTAGGATACGGATTAGGCTTAAGGTTAGGGTTAGGGCTAGTGTACGGGTTAGGATTATGGTTAGGGTAGGTTTAGGGTTAGAGTTAGGGTTAGGTTTAGGGTTAGAGTTAGGTGTAGGTACGTGTTATGGTTAGGGTTAGGGTTAGGGTACGGGTTAGGATACGGGTTATGGTTAGGGTTAGGGTAAGGGTACGGGTTAGGGTATGGGTTAGTATTAGGGCTAAGTTACTGGTTATTGTACGGGTTAGGGTACGGGTTAGGGTTAGGGTTTGGGTTAGGTTAGTGTTAGGGTTAGGATTAGGGTACCGGTACGGAGAGGGTTAGAGTTAGGGTTAGGGAACAGGTAAGGGTTCGGTTTAACGTTACGGTAAAGGTTAGGTTATGGGTTAGGGATAGGGTTAGGGTATGGCTTCGGGTTAGGGTTAGGGTACCATTTAGGGTTAGGGTTAGGGTACAGTTTAGGTTTAGAGTTAGGGTTAGGTTTAGGGTACTGGTTAGGGTTAGTGTTTGGTTAGGATACAGGTTAGGTTTAGGGTTAGGTTTAGTGTATGTGTTAGGGTTAGAGTGAGGGTTAGGGTACTGGTTATGGTTAGGATTAGGGTACTGGTTAGGGTTAGTGTAAGGTGTAGGGTTAGGTTACGGATTAGGGTTAGGGTACAGCTTCGGGTAAGGGTGAGGATACGGGTAAGGTTTAGGGTTAGGGTTAGGGTTAGAGTACGGGTTAGGTTTAGGGTTAGGGTATGGGTTAGAGTTAGTTTTAGGTTTAGGGTACTGGTTAGGGTTAGGTTTAGGTTAGGGTACGGGTGAGGGTTAGGGTTAGGGTTAGGGTGTGGTTACGGTTTAGGGTTAGGGTAGGGTGCTGGTTAGGGTTAGGGTTAGGTACGGGGTAAGGTTACTGTAAGGGTGAGGGTTAGAGTACTGGTTAGGGTTAGGGAACGGCTTCGGGAAAGGGTTAGCAGTAGGGTTAGGGTTAGGGTTAGAGTACGGGTTAGGGAACTGTTTAGGGTTAGGGTTAGGGTTAGAGTTAGGGTTAGGGAAAGGGTGCGGGTTAGGGTTAGGGTTAGGTATGGCTTATGGTAAGGTGAGGGTATGGGTTAGGTTTAGTGTTAGGGCTAGGATAGGGTTAGGTTTAGGGTATGGATGAGGGTTATGGTTAGGGTAAGGGTTAGGGTACGGGTTAGGGTAGGGTTAGGTTACTGGTTAGGATTAGGGTTAGGTTTAGGGTACCGGTTAGGGTTAGGGTTAGGGTACGGGTTAGGGTTAGAATTAGGGCTAGTGTTAGGGTACTGGTTAGGATTAGTGTTAGGTTAGGATACAGGTTAGGGTTAGGTTTAGTGTACGAGTTAGGGTTAGGGTGATGGTTAGGGTTAGGATAAGGGTACGGGTTAGGTTTATGTTTAGGTTTATGGTACTGGTTATGGTACGGCTTAGGGTACCAGTTAGGGTCGGGGTTAGGGTTTAGGGTTAGGGTTAGGCAAAGTGTTAGGGTTAGGGTTAGGGTTAGGGTTAGGGTTAGGGTTTCGGCTTAGTGTTAGGGTTGGGGTTAGGGATAGGGTTAGGGTACGGTTTAGGGATTGGGTACGGGTTAGGTTTAGGGTTAGGGTTATGGTTAGGCTTAGGGTAAGGTTAGGGTACGGGTACGGGTAGGGTTAGAGTTAGGTTTAGGGTACAGGTAAGGCTTAGGTTTAGCGTTACGGTAAGGGTTAGGTTATGGGTTAGGGATAGGGTTAGGGTAAGGCTTAGGGTTAGGGTTAGGGTATGGGTTACGGTACTGGTAAGTGTTAGGGTTACGGTTAGGTTACGGGTTAGGGTGAGGGTTAGGTATGGGTTATGGGAAGGGTTAGGGTTAGGTTTAGGGTACTGGTTAGGGTTAGGGTTAGGGTATGGATTAGGGTTAGCATTAGGGATAGGGTACGGGTTAGGATTAGGGTTAGGGTTAGGGTTAGGGTACTGGTTAGGGTTAGGTTTATAGTTAGGGTTAGGGTACTGGTTAGGGTTAGGGTTAAGGTTAGGGTACGGTTTACGGTTAGGGATAGGATTAGGGTACGGGTTAGGAGTAGGGATAGGGTTAGGGTTAGAGTTCTGGTTAGGGTTAGGCTTAGGGTTAGGTTTAGGTTACAGGTTAGGGTTAGATTTAGGGTTTGGGTTAGGGTTTGGATACGGTTTAGGGTTAGGGTTAGGGTACTGGTTAGGGTTAGTGTTAGGGTTAGGGTACGGGTTAGGGTTATGTTTAGGCTTAGGGTACGGGTTAGTGTTAGGGTTAAGGTTAGGTTTAGGTTTAGGGTTAAGATTTGGTATGGGTAGGGTTTATGGTTAGAGTTAGGGTTAGGGTACCGGTAAGGGTTAGGGTTAGCCTTACGGTAAGGTTTAGGTTATGAGTTAGGGCTAGGGTTAGGGTACGGCTTAGGGTTAGGGATAGGGTTAGGTACGGGATAGGGTTAGAGTTAGGGTTAGGGTTAGGTTACTGGTTAGGTTTAGAGTTAGGGTTAGGATACAGTTTAGGGTTAGGGTTAGGGTTAGGGATAGGGTAGGGTTAGGGTTAGGATTACCGTACGGATTAGGATTAGGTTTTGGGTTATGGTATGGCTTAGGGTTTGGTTAGGGTTAGGGTTAGGGTACGGTTTAGGGTTACGGTTAGGCTAAGGTTACGGGTTAGGTTTAGTGTTAGGGTACGCGGGTTAGGGTTAGTGTTCGGGCCGGGTTAGGGTACTGGTTAGCCTTAGGGTTAGGGTAGGGTACGGGTTAGGGTTAGGGTTAGGTTTAGGGTACTGGTTAGGGTTAGGTTTAGATTATGGATTAGGGTTAGGGTTAGGGTACGGGTTAGCGTACGGGTTAGGTTTTGGTTTAGGTTACAGGTTAGGGTTAGGGTAGGGTACGGGTTAGGTTTAGGGTTAGGTTAGCGTTATGGTACAGGTTAGGGTTAGGGTTAGGTTTAGGGTACGTGTTAGGGTTAGGGTTAGGTTTCGGGTTAGTGTACGGGTTAGGTTTAGGGTACAGGTTAGGGTTAGGGATAGGGATAGGGTATGGGCTAGGGTTAGGGTTAGGGTACGGGTTTCGGTACGGCTTAGGATTAGGGTTTTGGTTAGGGTACTGGTTAGGTATAGGGTTAGGTTTAGGGTACGGGTTAGGGTTAGGGTTAGGGTACGGGATAGGGTTACGGTTAGGTTTAGAGTTAGGGTTAGGGTACAGGTTAGGCATAGGGTTAGGGTTAGGGTTAGGTTTAGGGTACCGGTTAGGGATAGGGTTAGGGTATGGGTTAGGGTTAGGGTTAGGGTAAGGGTACGGGTTAGTGTTAGTGTTGGGGTTAGTGTTAGGGTTAGGGTAAAGTTTAGGTTAGGGTTAGGGTACGGGTTAGGGTACGGGTTAGGATTAGTGTTAGGTTTAGGTTTAGGGTACGGGTTAGCTATTGGGTTAGGGTTAAGGTTAGGTTGAGGCTACGGGTTAGGGGAAGTGTTAGGGTACGGGTTAGGGTTAGTGTTAAGGAGGGACGCTTAGGGTTAGGGTTTGGGTTAGGGTTAGGTTATGGGATAGGGTTAAGGTTAGGGTTAGGTTTAGGGTATTGTTTAGGGTTCAGTTTAGGGTACGGTTAAGGGTTAGAATAAGGGTTAGGTTTAGGGTACAGGTTATGGTTAGGGTACGGTTATGGTTAGGGTGAGTGTATGGGTTAGGGTTAGGTTTAGGGTTAGGGTTAGGTTACTGGTTAGGGTTAGGGCTGGTTACAGGTTAGGGTACGGGTTAGGGTAAGGGTTAGGATTAGGGTACGGGTTAGGGTTAGGGTACGGGTACGGGTTAGGGTTAGGGTTAGGTTACGGGTTAGGGTTAGGGTGAGGGTATGGGTTACGGTACAGTGTAAGGTTAGCGTTAGGTTTAGGGTTAGGTTACGGGTTAGGGTTAGGGTTAGGTTACGTGTTACTGTACGCATTAGTGTTAGGGTTAGGGTTAGGGTTATGGTTAGGGTTAGTGTACAGCTTAGGGTTAGGGTTAGAGTTAGGGTACGGTTTAGGGTTAGGGTTAGGGTTAGGGTACGGGTTAGGATTAGGATTAGGTTTAGGGTTAGTGTTAGGGTTCTGGTTAGGGTTAGACTTAGGGTTACGGTTAGGGTTAGGGTACAGGTTAGGGTTAGGGTACAGGATAGGGTAGGGGTTAGGGTACGGATTAGGGTTAGGGTTAGGGTTAAGTTACAGTTTAGGGTAGGGTACAGCGTACGGTTTAGGGTTAGGGTTAGGGTATGGGTTGGGTTTAGGGTTAGGGTTAGGGGTAGGGTATGGGTTAGGGTATGGTTTAGGGTTAGGGTTAGGGTACTAGTTAGGGGTTGTTTAGAGTTAGGTTTAGGACACGGGTTAGGTTTAGGGTACTGATTATGGTTAGGTTACGGTTTAGGGTTAAGTTTAGCGTTAGGGTTAGGTTACGGGTTAGGGTTAGGGTTAGGGTTAGTGTTAGGTTATGGATTAGAGTTAGGGTTAGGGTTAGGGTTAGGGTTAGGGTACGGTTTAGACTTAGGGTTAGGGTTAGGGTTATGGTTAGGGTTAGAATACGTTTTAGTGTACGGTTTAGGGTTAGGGTTAGGGTTAGGGTATTGGTTAGGGTTAGGGTTAGGGTTAGGGTTAGAATACGTTTTAGTGTACGGTTTAGGGTTAGGGTTAGGGTTAGGGTATTGGTTAGGGTTAGGGTTAGGGTACGGGCTAAGGTTAGAGTTAGGTAATGGATTATGGTTAGGGTTAAGGTAAGGGTACGGGTTAAGGTTAGGGTTAGGGTTAGGGATAGGGTACGGGTGAGGGTTAAGGTTAGGGTTAGGGTTTGGGTACTGTTTAGGGTGAGGGTTAGGGTTAGGGTTAGGGTTAGGGTTGGGTTACAGGATAGGGTTAGGGTTAGGGTTAGGGTTAGGTTACGGGATAGGGTTAGGGTTAGGTTACGGGTTACACTATGGGTTAGGGTTAGGGTTAGGGTTCTGGTTAGGATTAGGGATAGTGTTAGGGTTAGGGTTCTGGTTAGAGTTAGGCTTAGGGTTAGGGTTAGGGTACAGGTTAGGCTAGGTATAGGGTTAGGGTTAGTGTTTGGATACGGGTTAGGGTTAGGGTACTGTTTAGGGTTAGTGTTAGGGTTAGGGTACGGGTTAGGCTAAGGTTCAGTGTTAGGGTACGTGTTCATGTTAGGGTTAAGGTTAGGGTTAGGGTTAGGGTTAGGATTAGGGTACGGGTAGGGGTTAGGGCTAGCATTAGGGTTTGGGATTGGGTAAGTGTTAGGGTTAGCATTACGGTAAAGTTTAGGATATGGTTAGGGTTAGGTTTAGGGTACGGGTTAGGGTTAGTGGTAGGGTTAGGGTTATGGTTAGCTTTAGAGTTAGGGATAGGGTTAGGGTACTGGTTAGGGTTATGGTTAAGGTACATGGTAAGTTACGGGTTAGTGTTAGTGTTAGAGTTGGGGTTATGGTTAGGGTACTGGTTAGGGTTAGTGTTAGGGTTAGGATACAGGTTACATTTAGGGTTAGGGTAGGGTTAGGGTTAGGATTAGCGTACCGGTTAGGATTATGTTTAGGGTTATGGTACGGCTTAGGGTACGGGTTAGAGTTAGGGTTAGGGTACGGGTTAGGGTTACGATTAGGGTAAGGTAACGGGTTAGGGTTAGGGTTAGTTTTAGGGTAATGGTTAGGGTTAGGGTAAGGGTGAGGGTACCGAAGCGGGTGAGGATTAGGGTTAGGGTAAGTGTACGGGTTAGGGTTAGGGTAGGGTACCGGTTAGGTTTAGGGTTAGGGTTAAGGTTAGGGTACAGGTTAGGTTTAGGTTTAGGTTTAGGGTTAGGGTTATGATACGGGTTAGGGTTAGATTTAGTGTTAGGGTACGGGTTAGGGTTAGGGTACGGGTTGGGGTTAGGTTTAGGGTACGGGTTAAGGTTAGGGTTAGTGTATGGGTTAGGGTTAGGTATAGGGTACGGGTTAGGGTTAGGGTTAGTGTTAGGGTTAGGGTAAGGGTTAGGGTACGGTTTAGCAACAGGGTTAGGGTTCGGGTTAGGTTACAGGTTAGGGTTAAGGTTAGGGTTAGGATACGGGTTAGCAATAGGTTTAGGGTTAGGGTTAGGTTTAGGGTACGGGTTAGGGTTAGGGTTAGGGTAGGGGTTAGGGTAAGGGTTAGGGTTAGGGTTTGGTTTAGGGTACGGGTTAGGGTTAAGGTTAGGGTTAGGGTTAGGGTACACATTAGCAATA
The DNA here is from genome assembly GCF_048418805.1 of Vulpes vulpes. NCBI lineage: Eukaryota > Metazoa > Chordata > Mammalia > Carnivora > Canidae > Vulpes > Vulpes vulpes. Next base: position 47,912,033 of record NC_132793.1, read on the forward strand.
GGGTTAGGGTTAGGGTTAGGTTTAGGGTATGGCGTAGGGTTAGGGTTAGGGTACGGGTTAAGGTTAGGGTTAGGGTAAGGTTACGGGTTAGGGTTAGTGTTAGGGTTAGGGGTTGTGTTAGGGTTCGGGTTAGGGTTAAGTTTAGGGTTAGGGTTAGGTTTAAGGTTAGGGTACGGGTTAGGGTTAGGGTTAAGGTTAGGGTTAGGGTTAGGGTTAGGGTGAGGGTACAGGTTAGGTTTAGGGTGAGGGTTAGGGTAATGTTTAGGGTTAGGGTTAGGGTTAGGGTTGGGGTTAGGATTAGGGTTAGGGTTAGGTTTAGGGTTAGGGTTCGAGTTAGGGTTAGGTTTAGGTTAGGGTTAGGGTACTGGTTAGGGTTAGGGTTAGGGTTAAGGTTAGGGTACAGGTTAGGTTTAGGTTTAGGTTTAGGGTTAGGGTGACGATATGGGTTAGGGTTAGATTTAGAGTTAGGGTACGGGTACGGATTAGGGTTAGGGTAGGGGTTAGCGTTAGGGTTAGGTTAACGGTTAGGGTTAGTGTATGGGTTAGGGTTAGGGTTAGGGTTAGGGTACGGGTTAGGGATAGGTTTAGGGTTAGGGTAGGGGTTAGGGTTAAGTTTAGGATTAAGTTACGGGTTATGGTTAGAGTTAGGGTATGGTTTTCGGTACGGGTTAAAGGTAGGGTTAGGGTACTGTTTAGGGTTAGCGTTAGGGTTGGGGTACGGTTTAGGGTTATGGTTAGGGTTAGGGTACAGGTTAGGATTAGAATTAGGGTTACGGTTAGGGTACGGGTTAAGGTTAGGTTTATGGTTAGGGTTATGGTATAGGTCAGGTTTAGGTTTAGGGTTAGGATTAGGGTTAGGATATGGGTTAGGTGTAGGGTTAGGCTTAGGGTACGGGTTAGGGTACAGGTAAGGTTTAGGGTACTGGTTAGGGTTAGGGTTAGGGTATGGGTAAGGGTTAGGGTTAGGGTTATGGTTTGTTTTAGAGTATGGGTTAGGGTTAGGGTTAGGGTAAGGTTTAGGGTTAGGGTACGGGTTAGGGTTAGGGTTAGGGTACGGGTTAGGTTTAGGGATAGGGTTAGGCTACGGATTAGGGTTAGGGTTAGGGTTAGGGTACTGGTTAGGATTAGGGTTAGTGTTAGGGTTAGAGTACTGGTTAGGGTTAGGTTTAGGGTTAGCATTAGGGTACAAGTTAGGTTTAGGCTTAGGGTTAGGGTTTGGGTTAGGATACGGGTTAGGGTTAGGGTTAGGGTTCGGGTAGGTGTTAGGGTTAGGGTTAGGGTTAGGATTAGGTTTAGGATTGTGGTTAGGGTACGGGTTAGGGTTAGGTTTAGTGTACGGCTATGGTACGGTTAGGGTTAGGATTAGAGTACGGATTAGAGTTAGGGTTAGGGTAAGGGTACGCGTTAGCGTTAAGGTTAGGGTACGGGTTAAGGTTAGGTTTAGGGTTAGGGATAGGGTACTGGTGAGGTTTAGGGTTAGGGTTAGGATACGGGTTAGGTGAGGGTTAGAGTTAGGTTACGGTTTTGGGTTAGGGTTAGGGTTTGGGTTTCGGTATTGGTTAGGGTTAGGTTTAGGTTTAGGTTACGGGTAGGTAAGGGTTAGGGTATGGGTTACGGTACGGGATAGTGTTAGGTTTAGGGTACTGGTTAGGTTTAGGGTTAGGGTTAGGGTACGGGTTAGGTTTAGAGTAAGGATTAGGGTTAGGTTACGGGTTAAGGTTAGGGTAAGGGTTAGGGTTCGGGTGAATGTCCGGTTTTGGGGTTGGGTTAGGGTTAGGGTTAGGTTGCAGGTTTGGGTTAGGGCTTGGTTCGGGGTAGGGTACGGGTTAGGGTACCGGTTAGGGTTTGGGTACGGTTTAGGTTTAGTGTTGGTTTAGGGTACGGGTAGGGTTAAGTTTAAGGTTAGGGTTAGGGTACGGGTTAGGGTTATGGTTAGGGTTAGGGAAATGGTTAGGGTAAGGGTTAGGGTTAGGGTTACGTACGGGTTAGGGTTATGGTTAGGGTTAGGGTAAAGGTTAGGGATAGGGTTAGAGTACGGGTTAGGTTTAGTGTAAGGGTTAGGGTTATGCTACGGGTTAGGTTTAGTGTACGGCTTCGGATAAGGGTGAGGTTACAGGTTAGGTTTAGGGTTAGGGTTAGGGTTAGGGTACAGGTTAGGGTTAGGTTGAGGATAATGGTTAGGGAACGGGTTCGGGTTAGTGTTAGGGTTAGGGTACCGGTTAGCATTAGGGTTAGGGTTAGGGATAGGGTTAGGGTTAGAGTAAGGGTATGGGTTAGGGTTAGGATTAGTTTACGGTTTAGGGTTAGGGTACGGCTTACAGTACGGGTTAGGGTTAGTTTTAGTGTACTGGTTAGGAATACGTTTAGGTTTAGGGTACGGATTAGGGTTAGGGTTAGGGTTAGGGTTAGGGTACAGTTTAGGATAAGGGTTAGCGTTAGGGTTAGGGTACTGGTAAGGGTTAGGGTTAGGGTTAGGATACGGGTTAGAGATAGGGTTAGGGTTAGGGAACAGGTTAGGGTTATGGTTAGGGTTAGGGTACTGGTTAGGTTTAGGGTTAGGTTTAGGGTACGGGTTAGGGTTAGGGTTAGGGTCAGGTTAGGTTACGGGTTAGGGTTAGGGTTAGGGTTTGGGTTATCTTTAGGGTTAGGGTTAGGGTTAGGGTTCGGGATACGGTACGGGTTAGGGTTAGGTTTAGGGTACTGGTTAAGTTAAGGGTGATGGTTAGGGTACGGATTAGGGTTAGTGTTAGGTTTAGAGTTCGGGTTATGATTAGGGTTAGGGTTAGTGTACTGGTTAGGGTTAAGGTTAGGGTTAGCGTTAGGGTACAGGTTAGTGTTAGGTTTAGGGGTAGGGTTAGGTTTAGGATACGAGTTAGGGTTAGGGTTAGTGTAAGGGTACTGGGTAGGGTTAGGGTTAGGGTTAGGGTTAGGTTTAGGTGTAGGGTTAAGGTGAGGGTACGGTTTAGGGTTAGGGTTAGGTTTAGGGTACTGGTTTCGTTTAGGGTTAGGGTAAGGGTTAGGGTACTTGTTTGGTTTAGGGTTAGGGTAAGGGTACGCGTTAGGGTCAGCGTTAGGGTACGGGTTAGGGTTATGTTTAGGTTTAGGGTAGGGGTTAGGCTTAGTTTTAGTGCATGGGTTAGTGTTAGGTTTAGGGTTAGGGTGCGGGTTAAGGTTAGGGTAAGGGTACGGGTTAGGGTTAGGGTTAGGTTTAGGGTTTGGGTACCGTTTCGGCTTAGGTTTATGGTTAGGGAAGGGATAGGGTTAGGGATAGGGGTAGCTTTAGGGTGCGGGTTAGGGTTAAGTTTACGGTTAGGATTAGGGTTAGCATTAGGGTATGGTTTAGGGTTACGGTTAGGATCGGCTAAGCGTATGGGTTAGGGTTAGTGTTAGGGTTAGGGTACTGGTTAGGGTTAGGGTTAGGGTACAGTTTAGGGTCAGGTTTAGGGTTAGGGTTAGGTTTAGGGTACTGTTCAGGGTTAGGGTTAGGGTTAGTGTTAGGGTACAGTTTAGGATTAGGTTTAGGGTTAGGGTTAGGGTTAGGGATAGGACACGTGTTATGTTTAGGGTAAGGTTATGGTACGTGTTAGGGTTTTGGTTAGCGTTAGGGTACTAGTTAGGGGTAGGGTCAGGGTTAGGGTACAGGTTAGGGTTAGGGTTAGTGTACGGTTTAAGGTTAGGGTTAGGGTTAGGGTACTGGTTTGTTTTACGGTGAGGGTAAGGGTACGCGTTAGGGTTAGGGTTAGGGTACGGTTTAGGGTTAAGTTGAGGGTTAGGGTAGGGGTTAGGGTTAGGTGTAGGGTACGGTTCAGGGTTAGGTTAAGGTACTGGTTAGGGTTACGTTTATATTTAGGGTAGGGGATAGGGTTTGGGTTAGGGGTAGCTTTAGGCTACGGGTTAGGGTTAAGGTTAGGGTTAGGGTTATGGTTAGCGTTAGGGTATGGGTTAGGATTACGGTTAGGGTACGTGTTAGGGTACGGGTTAGAGTTAGTGTTAGGGTTAGGGTTAGGGTACGGGTTAGCAATAGGGTTAGGGTTAGGGTTAGGTTTAGTGTACGGGTTAGGGTTAGGGTTAGGCTATGGGTTAGGGTTAGGGTTAGGGTAAAGGTAAGGGATCAGGTTAGGGTTAGGGTTAGGGAATGGGTTAGGGTTAAGGTTAGGGTTAGGGTTAGGGTACTGGTTAGGGTTAGGGTTAGGGTTAGGGTTGCCAGTAGGGTGAGGGTTAGGGTTAGCTTAAGGGTTAGGGTTATGGCTTGGTACAGGTTAGGGTACGAGTTAGGGTACGGGTTAGTGTTAGGGTTCGGGTAAGGGTTAGGGTAAGGTTTAGGTTACGGGTTAGGGTTAGGATTAGGGTAAGGGTACGTTTTAGGGTTAGGGTTAAGGTACTGGTTAGGGTTGGGTTAGGGTATGGGTTAGGGTCAGGGTTAGGGTTAGGGTTAGGGTATGGGTTGGGGTAAGCGTTAAGTTACGGGTTAGGGTTAGGGTTAGGGTTCGGGCTATGGTTAGGGTTAGGTTTAGCGTTAGGGTTAGGGTTAGGGGTAGGGTTAGGATACGGGTTAGGGTTAGGGTTAGGGTTAGGGTAATGGTTAGGTTGAGGGTTAGGGTATGGGGTAGGGTCAGGTTTATTGTTAGGGTTAGGGTACTGGTTGGGGTTAGGGTTAGGTTACCGGTTAGGGTTAGCGTTAGGGTACGGGTTAGGTTTAGGGTACTGGTTAGGGTGAGGGTAAGTGTTAGGGTACGGGTTAGGTTTAGGGTTAGGGTACACTTTAGGGTTAGGTTTAGAGTTAGGGTTAGTGTTGGGATACGGGTTAGGTTTAGGGTAAGGGTTAAGGTACTGGTTAGGGGGAGCGTTAGGGTAAGGATACGGGTTAGGGTTAGGGTAAGGGTACTGGTTAGGGTTAGGTTTAGGGTACGGGTTAGGGTCAGGGTTAGGGTTAGGTTTAGGGTACGGGGTGGAGTAAGGGTTAGGTTACGGGTTAGGGTTAGGGTTAGGGTTAGGTTTCGGGTTAGGGTTAGAGTTAGGTTTAGCGTTAGGTTTAGGTTTAGGGGTAGGTTTCGGATACGGGTTAGGGTTAGGGTTAGGGTAATGGTTAGGTTTAGGTTTAGGGTACGGGGTAGGGTCAGGTTTATTGTTAGGGTTAGGGTACGGGTTGGGGTTAGGGTTAGGTTACCGGTTAGGGTTAGTGTTAGGGTTAGGGTTAGGTTTAGGGTACGGTTTAGGGTTAGGGTTAGGGTTAGGGTACTGGTTTCGTTTAGGGTTAGGATTTGGTTACGGGTTAGGTTTAGGATACTGGTTAGGGTGAGGGTAAGTGTTAGGGTACGGGTAAGGGTAGGGTTAGGGAACTGGTTTGGTTTAGTGTTAGGGTTAGGGTACGGTTAGTTTTAGGTGTAGGGTTAGGGTTAGGTTTAGGGTACGGGTTAGGGTTCGGGTAGGCTTCGGGTTAGTGTACGCCTAGGGTACGGGTTAGGGTTATGGTTAGGGAAGGGTACGGGTTAGGGTTAGGGTTAGGGTTAGGGTTAGGGTTATGGTTAGGTTTAGTGTACGGGTTAGGTTTAGGTTTTGGGTACGGGTTAGGGTTAGGATTAGGGTTAGGTTAAGGGTACGGGTACGGGTTAGGGTTAGGGTTTGGGTTAGGGTACAGCTTAGGTTTAAGGTTAGGTTTAGGGTATTGGTTAGGGTTAGGTTTAGTGTACGGGTTAGGGTAGGATAAGGTTTAGGGTTGTGGTGAGTGTATGGGTTAGGGGTAGGATTAGGGTTAGGGTTAGTTTCCGGGTTAAGGATAGGGCTGGGTACGGGTTAGGGCATGGGTTAGGGTACGGGTTAGGTTTAGGGTGAGGTTTAGGCATCGGGTTCGGGATAGGGTTAGGCTAGGGTTAGGGTACGGGTTAGGGTTAGGTTTAGGGTTATGGTACTGATTATGGTTAGGTTTAGGGTACGGGTTAGGGTTAGTGTATGGTTTAGGGTTAGGTTACGGGTTAGGGTTAGGGTACAGCTTAGGATAAGGGTGAGGGTACGTGTTAGGTTTAGGGGTAGGGTTAGGGTGTGGGTTAGGGTACGGGTTAGGGTTAGGATAGGGTTTAGGTTTAGTGTTAGGGTTAGGGTTAGGGTACGGGTTACGGTACTGGTTAGGGTTACAGTTAGGGTAGGTTACGGGTTAGGGTTAGGTTTAGGGTACGGGTTATGTTACGGGTAAGGGTTAGTTTTAAGGTACTGGTTAGGGTTAGGGTTAGGGTGCGGATTTGGGTTAGGGTTAGGGTTAGATTACGGATCAGGATCAGGGTTAGGTTTAGGTTTATGGTACTAGTTAGGGTTAGGGTTAGGTTTAGCGTTAGGGTACAGGTTAGGGTTAGGTTTAGGTTTAGGGTTATGGTTAGGTTTAGGATATGGGTTAGGGTTATGGTTAGGTTTAGGGTATGGGTTCGGGTTAGGGTTAGGCTACGGGTTAGGGTTAGGGTTAGGTTACGGGTTAGGGTTATAATTAGGGTTAGGTTACGGATTAGGGTTAGGGTTAGGGTAATGTACGGGTTAGGATGAGGGTTAGGGCAGGGTTAGGGTACTGGTTAGGGTTAGGGTTAGCGTTAGCGTACAGGTTACGGTTAGGTTTAGGGTTAGGGTTAGGTTTAGGATACGGGTTAGTTTAGGGTTAGTGTGAGGGTTAGGGTTAGGGTACTGATTAGGGTTAGGGTTAGGGTTAGGGTACAGTTTAGGGTTAGGTTTAGGGTTAGGGTTAGTGTACGGGTTAGGTTTAGATTTAGGGTTAGGTTACGGTTTAGGGTCAGGGTTAGCGTACGGGTTACAGTACTGGATAGGTTTTGGGTTAGGGTTAGGTTTAGGGTTAGGGTTAGGGTTAGGTAAAGATGAGGCTTAGGGTTAGGGTTAGTGTACGGGATAGGATTTGGGTGAGGGTTAGTGTTAGGGTACTAGTTAGGGTTAGGCTTAGGGTTACCGTAAGGGTACAGGTTAGGGTTAGGTTTAGGTTTAGGGTTAGGGTTAGGATACAGATTAGGTTTAGGGTTAGGGTAAGGGTACGGGATAGGGTTAGGGATAGCGTTATGGTACTGGTTAGGGATAGGTTTACGGTTAGGGAATTGGATAGGGTTAGGGTTAGGGTTAGGGTTAGGTTTAGGGTTAGGTATGGGTTAGGGTTAGGGTTAGGTTACCGGTCAGGTTGAGGGTTAGGGTTAGGGTACAGATAGGGTTAGGGTAGAGGTTAGGGTTAGGGTTAGGGTTAGGGTTAGGTTTAGTGTACGGGTTAGGGTTAAGGTTATGGTTAGGGTTAGGGTTAGCGTTAGGGGATGGGTTAGGGTTCCCGTTAGGGTACGTGTAAGGGACGGGTTAGGGTTAGGGTTAGGGTTAGGGTTAGGGTACGGATTAGCAATAGGGTTAGGGCTAGGGTTAGGTTTATTGTACGGGTTAGGGTTAGGGTTAGGTTTAGGGTACGGTTTAGGGTTTGGGTTAGGTTAAGGGTACAGGTTAGGGTTAGGGTTAGGGTTAGGGTTAGGGTTAGGGTACGGTATAGGGTTAAGTTTAGGGTTAGGGTTAGGGTACTGGTTAGGGTTAGTGTTAGGGTACGGGTTAGGGTTAGCATAAGGGTTAGGGTTAGTGTTCGGGTTAGGGTTAGGGTACGGGTTAGGGTCAGGTTGAGTGTACGGGTTAGCAGTAGTGTTAGGATTAGGGATAGGTTACGGGAGAGGATTAGGGCTGGACACGGGTTAGGGTACGGGTTAGGGTTAGGGTACGGCTTAGGGTTAGGATTAGGGTTAGGTTTCGGGTTAGCGTTAAGGTTAGGGTTAGGGTTAGGGTACGGTTAGGTTTAGGGTTAGGTTTAGGGTACTGGTTAGGGTTAGTGTTAGGGAACGGGTTAGGGTTAGGGTTAGGGATATGGTACAGGTTAGGGTTAGTGTTAGGGTTAGGGTTAGGGTTAGGGTACTGGTAAGGGTTAGGGTAAGGGTTAGGGTAGGGGTTAGGGTTAGGGTTAGGTTTAGGGTACTGGTTAGTGTTAAGGTTAGGGTTAGGGTTACTGTTAGGGTTAGTGTTAGGTTACGGGTTAGAGTTACAGTTAGGTTACGGGTTAGGGTATGTGTTACGGTTAGTGTTAGGTTTAGGGTTAGGGTACGGGTTAGCAATAGGGTGAGGGTTAGGTTTAGGTTTAGTGTACGGGTTTGGGTGGGTACGGGTTAGGGTACGGGTGAGGGGAAGTGTTAGGGTTAGTGTACGGGTTAGTGTTAGGGTTAGGGTTAGGTTACGTGTTAGGGTTATGGTTCTGGTTAGGGTTAGGGTAAGGTTTATGGTTAGGGTTAGGGTTCGGGTACTGATTAGGGTTAGGGTTAGGGTACGTGTTAGGGTTAGTGTAAGCTTAGGGTTAGGGTATGGGTTAGGGTTTGGGTTAGGGTACGGCTTAGGGTTAGGGTGAGGGTACAGGTTAGGTTTAGGGTTAGGGTTAGGGTTAGGGTACTGGTGAGGGTTAGGGTTAGGGTTAGGGTACGGATTAGGGTTAGGGTTAGGGTTAGGGTTAGGTTATGGTTTAGGATTAGGGTTAGGGTTAGTGTTAGCGTTAGGTTACTGGTTAGGGTTAGGGTGCGGGTTAGGGTACGGGTTTGGGTTAGGGTTAGGGTTAGGGTACTGGTTAGGGTTAGGGTTAGGGTAAAGGTTAGGGTTAGGTTTAGGGTTAGGGTTAGGGTTAGGATACGAGTTAGGGTTAGGTTCAGGGTTAGGGTTAGGGTTAGATTTAGTGTACGGGTTAGGGTAAGGGTTAGGGTTAGGGTACTGGTTAGGTTTAGGGTTAGGGTTAGGGTCTGGTTAGGTTTAAGTTTAGGGTTAGGGTTAGGGGACTGGTTAGGGTTAGGGATAGGGTACGGGTTAGTGTTAGAAAAAGGGTTAGGGTTAGGGTACGGGTTAGGGTGAGGGTACAGGTAAGGGGTAGGGTGAGTGTACGGGTCAGGGTTAGTGTTAGGAGTAGGCTTAGTTTATGGGTTAGGGTTAGGGCAGGGTACAGGTTAGGGTACGGGTGAGGGTACGGGTTAGTGTTAGGGTTAGGGTTAGTGTTAGGGTTAGGGTTAGGTTACAGTTTAGGGTTATAGTTTGGGTTAGGGTTAGGGTATGGTATACGGTTAGGATTAGGGTTAGTGTAGTGCTTAGGGTTAGGGTTAGGGTACGGGTTAGGGTTAGTGTAAGGTTTAGGGTTAGGTTACGGTTTAGGGTTAGGGTTAGGGTACGGATTAGGTTTAGGGTGAGGGTACGGGTTAGGTTTAGGGTTAGGGTTAGGGTTAGGGTAGGGTTTATGGTACGGGTAAGTGTTAGGTTTAGGGTACTGGTTAGGGTTAGGGTTAGGGTACGGATTAGGGTTAGGGTTAGGGTTAGGTTGTGGGTTAGGATTAGAGTTAGGGTTAGGGTTAGCGTTTGGGTACAGATTAGGGTTAGGTTTAGGGTTAGGGTTGGATACGGGATAGGGTTAGGTTTAGGTTTAGGGTACGGGTTAGGGTTAGGGTTAGCGTTAGGGTACTCGTTAGGGTTAGGGTACGGGTTAGGGAATGGATTAGGGTTAGGTTGACGGGTAGTGTTAGGGTTAGGGTTGGGGACAGGTTGGGTTCGGGTTAGGTTACGGGTTAGGGTTAGGGTTAGGGTAAGGGTACGGGTTAGGTTTAGGTTTAGGGTTATGGTTAGGGTACTGGTTTGGTTTAGGGTTAGGGTAAGGGTAGGCGTTTGGATTAGGGTTCGGATACGGGTTAGAGTTAGGGTTAGGTTTAGGGTTAGGGTACTGGTTAGGGTTAGGGTTAGGGATGGGGTTAGGGTTAGTGTTAGGGTTAGGTATTGGTACGGTTTAGTGTTAAGGTTAGTGTTAGGGTTAGGTTTAGGGTTAGCGTTAGGGTACGGGTTAGGGTTACGGTTAGGGTACGGGTTAGGGTACGAGTTAGGGTTAGTGTTAGGTTTAGGGTTAGGGTACGGGTTAGCAATAGGGTTAGGGTTAGGGTTAGGTTTAGGGAACAGTTTAGGTTTAGGGTGAGTGTAAGTGTTAGTACACTGGTTTCGTTTAGGGTTAGGGTAGGGTACGGGTTAGTTTTAGGTTTAGGTTTAGGGTACGGGTTAGGGTACGGGTTAGGGTTAGGGTAGTGTACGGCTTAGGGTACGGAATAGTGTTTAGGGTTAGGAATAGTGTAAGGGTACGCGTTAGGGTTAGGGTTAGAGCACGGGTTAGGGTTAGGATTAGGGTTAGATTTAGAGTACTGGTTAGGCTTAGGGTTAGGGTTAGGGTAAGGGTTAGTTTTAGAGTTAGGGTTAGGTTACGGGTTAGCAATGGGTTAGGGGTTGGTTTAGTGTACGGGTAAGGGTTAGGGTTAGGGCACGGGTTAGGGTTAGTTTTAGGGTAAGGGTATGGTTTAGGGTTAGGGTTAGGGTTAGGGTTAGGTTTAGGGTTAGGATTAGTGTACGGGTAGGGTTACGGTTAGGGTTAGTGTTTCAGTACTGGTTAGGATTAGGGTTAGGGTACGGGTTAGGGTTAGAGTAAGCGTTAGCTTAAGGGTACAGGTTAGGGTTAGGGTACGGGTTAGGGTTAGGGCTGAGTGTATGCGTTAGTGGTCGGGTTAGGGTTAGGGTTATGTTACGGGTTAGGGTTAGGGCTGGGTATGCGTTAGGGTATGGGTTAGGGTACGGGTTAGGGTTATGGTACGTGTTAGGTTTAGTGTTAGGGTTAGGGTACGGGTTAAGGTTAGGTTAGGGTTAGGGTACGGGTGAGGGTGAGAGGTAGGGTTAGTGTTAGGGTACGGGTTAGGGAACGGTTTAGGGTTAGGGTACGGGTTAGGTTTAGGGTACGAGTTAGGGTACGGGTTAGGGTTAGGGTTAGGGTACGGGTGAGGGTGAGGGTTAGGGTTAGGGTTAGGGTACAGGTTACAGTACTGGTTAGGGTTAGGGTTAGGGATAGGGTTAGGTTACGGGTTAGGGTTAGGTTTAGGGTACTGGTTAGGGTTTGGGTTAGGGTTAGGTGCGGATTAGGGTTAGAGTTAAGGTTAGGGTACAAGTTAGGATTAGGTTTAGGATGAGGGTTATGGTACTAGTTAGGGTTAGGGTTAGGGTTAGCATTAGCTTACAAGTTAGGGTTAGGATTAGGGTTAGGGTTAGGGTACTGGTTAGGTTTAGGGTTAGGGTATGGGTAAGGGTTAGGGTTAAGTTTAGGGTACTGGTTTGGTTTAGGGTTAGGGTAAGGGTATGTGTTAGGTTTAGCGTTAGGTTATGGGTTCAGGTTAGGGTTAGGGTTAGGGTTAGGGTACGGGTTAGGGTACGGGTAATGGTTAGGGTTAGGGTTCGGGTTCAGGTGAGGGTTAGGGTTAGGGTACGGGTTACGGTACTGGTTACAGTTAGGTTTAGGGATAGGTTACGGGTTAGGGTTAGTGTTAGGGTACAGGTTATAGTACGGGTTAGGGTTAGGTTTAGGGTACTGGTTAGGGTTTGGGGTTGGGTTAGGTATGGATTAGGGTTAGGGTTAAGGTTAGGGTACGGGTTAGGATTAGGTTTAGGATGAGGGTTATGGTACTAGTTAGGGTTAGGGTTAGGGTTAGCGTTAGGGTACAGGTTACGGTTAGGAATGGTTTTAGGGTTAGGGTACGAGGTAGGATTAGGGTTGGAGTTAGGGTTAGGGTATGGGTTAGGGTTAGTGTTAGGGTTAGGGTTTTGGTACTGGTTAGTAATAGGTTTAGGAATAGGTTTAGGTTTCGTGTACGGGTAGTGTTAGGGTTAGTGTACGAGTTAGTGTTAGGGTTAGGGTAAGGGTATGGGTTATGGTACGGGTTAGGGTTCGGGTTAGGTTTAGGGTGAGTATACAGGTTAGCGGTAGGGTTAGGGTTAGGGTTAGTTTACTGTTAGGGTTAGTGCAGGGTACGGGTTAGGGTACAGGTTAGGGTAAGGGTGGGGGTACGGATTAGGGTTAGGGTTATGGTCCTTGTTAGGTTTAGGTTTATGGTTAGTGTACGGGTGTGGGTGAGGGTTAGGGTTAGGGTTAGGTTATGGTACGATTTAGGGTTAGGGTTAGGATTAGGTTACAGGTTAGGGTTAGGGTTACGGTACGGGTTACACTACTCGTTAAGGTTATGGTTAGGGTTAGGTTACGTGTTAGGGTTCGGGTTAGGGTATGAGTTACAGTACGTGTTAGGGTTAGCGTTAGGGTAGTGGTTAGGTTTAGGTTAAGGATAGCGTTAGGGTAGTGGTTAGGGTTAGGTTTACGGTTAGGGTTAGGGTTAGGATACTGGTTAGGGTAAGGGTTAGGGTACGGGTTAGGGTTAGGTTTAGGGTTAGGGTACTAGTTAGGGTTAGGGTTAGGGTTAGGGTACTTGTTAGGGGTAGGGTTAGGGTTAGGTTTAGGGTACGGGTTTAGGGTTAGGGTTAGGTTACGGGTTAGTGTTAGGGTTAGGGTTAGGTTTATGGTACTGTTTAGGGTTAGGGTTAGTGTTAGGGTACTCGTTTGGTTTAGCGGTAGGGTTAGTGTACTGGTTATGATTAGGTTTAGTGTAAGGTAGGGTTTAGGTTTAGTGTTAGGGTTAGGGTTAGGGTACAGGTTAGGGTTAGGTTTAGGTTTAGGGTTAGGTTACGGGTTAGGCTTAGGGTTAGGGTTAGGTTACGGGTTAGGGTTAGTGTTGGGTATGGGTTAGGGTAAGGTTTAGGGTTAGGATACTGGTTAGGATTAGGTTTCGGGTTAGGGTACGCGTTTGGTTTAGGGTTTGCGTTAGGGTGAGGGTACAGGTTAGGGTTGGGGTTAGGGTTAGGTTTTGGGTGAGGGTTCTGGAGAGGGTTAGGTTTAGGTTTAGGGTTACGGTACAGGTTAGGGTTAGGGTTAGTGTTAGGTTACGGGTTAGGGTACGGGTTATGGTTAGGGTTAGGTTACATGTTAGGGTTAGGGTTAGGATACGGGTTAGGGTTAGGGTTAGGGTTAGGTTTAGGGTACGTGTTAGGGTTAGGGTTAGGGTTATGGAACGAGTTAGGGTTAGGTTTAGGGTACGGGTTAGGGTCCGGGTTAGGGTTAGGTTTAGGGCTGGGTACGGGTTAGGTTTAGGGTATGGGTTTGGGTTAGGTTTATTGTTAGTGTTAGGGTTAGGGTACAGGTTAGTGTTCGGGTTATGGTTAGGTTTAAGTTTAGGGTTAGGGTTAGGGTTAGGTTAGGATTACAAGTTAAGGTTAGGGTTAGTGTTACGGTTAGGGTTAGGGTACAGGTTAGAGTACGGGTTAGGGTACTGGTTAGGGTGAGGTTCAGGGTTAGGGTATCGGTTAAGGTACGGTTTAGGGGACTGATTTCGGTTAGGATTAGCGTTAGTGTTAAGTTACGGATTAGGGTTAGGATACGGGTTTGGGTACTGTTTAGGGTTAGGGTTAGGGTATGTGTTGGGGTTGGGTTTAGGGTTAGAGTTAGGGAATGGTTTAGGTTTAGGGTTAGGGTTAGGGTATGGGTTAGGTTTAGGGTACTGATTACGGTAGGTTACGGGTGAGGGATAGGTTTAGAGTTAGGGTTAGGGTACGGGTTAGGGATAGGTTTAGGGTTAGGGTTAGGGTTAGGTTTAGGGTATGGGTTAGGGGTAGGGTTAGGGTACGGGTTATGGTTAGAGTTAGGGTAAGGGTTAGGATAAGGGTACGGGTTAGGTTTAGGGTTAGGGTTTGGGTTAGGTTAAGTGATAGGGTATGAGTCAGGGTTAGTGTTAGGGTTAGGGTTAGGTTACTGGTTAAGATTAGGGTTAGGGGAAGGGTTGAGGTACGGATTAGGATTAGGGGTAGGGTTAGGGTATGGGTTAGCGTTAGGGTTAGGGTTAGGTTACGGGTTAGGTTTAGGTTTAGGGTATGGGTTTGGGTTATGGTTAGGTTTCTGGTTAGGTTTAGGGTTAGGGTTAGCATTAGGGTACGGGTTAGTGTTAGGGTTAGGGTTAGGGTACTGATTAGGGTGAGAGTGAGGGTTACTGTACGGGTAAGAGTTAGGGTTAGCGTTAGGGTTAGGGTTAGTGTTAGGGTTAGGTTACGGGTTAGGGTTATGTTTAGGGTTATGGTATGGGTTAGGGTTAGGTTTAGGATAGGGGTTAGGGCACGGGTTAGGGTACTGATTAGGGTTAGGGTTAGCGTTAGTGTTAAGTTACGGATTAGGGTTAAGTTACGGGTTAGGGAACGGGTTAGGTTTAGGGTTAGGGTGTGGGTTGGGGTAGGGATAGGGTTAGGGTTAGGGTATGGGTTAGAGGTAGGGCTAGGGTTAGGGTACTGGTTAGGGTTAGGGTTAGGGTGAGGGTAAGGGTTAGGGTTAAGGTTAGTGTTAGGGTTAGGGTTCTGGTACGGATTAGCTTTAGGGTTAGGGTTAGGTTTAGGTTTAGGGTTAGGGTTAGGATATGGGTTAGGGTTAGCATTAGGGTACGGGTTAGGGTTAGGGTACTAGTAAGGGTTAGGGTAGAGTACGGGTTTGAATAGGGTTAGGGTTAGGGTTTGGGTACTGGTTAGGGTTATGGTTAGGGTAAGCGTTAGGATACGGTTTAAGGTTAGGGTTAGGGGTAGGTTTATGGTACGGGTTAGGGTTAGGGTACTGGTTAGGGTTATGGTTAGGTTTAGGGTACGTGTTAGGTTTAGGGTTAGGGTCAGGTTTGGGTTAGGATTAGTGTACGGGTTAGGGTTAAGGTTAGGGTTAGGGTTTGGGTACTGGTTAGGGTTAGGGTTAGGGTACGGGTTAGGGTTAGGATAAGGGTTAGCTTTAGGGTACGGTTAGGGTTAGGGTACAGGTTAGGGTTAGAGTGAGTGTACGCATTAGGGGTAGGGTTAGGGTTAGGTTACGGGTTAGGGTTAGGGCTTGGTATGCGTTAGGGTATGGGTTAGGGTACGGGTTAGGGTTGTGGTACGTGTTAGGTTTAGTGTTAGGGTTAGGGTACGGGTTAAGGTTAGGATTAGGGTTAGGGTACGGATGAGGGTGAGAGTTAGGGTTAGTGTTAGGGGACGGGTTAGGGGACGGTTTAGGGTTATGGTATGGGTTAGGTTTAGGGTACGAGTTAGGGTACGGGTTCGGGTTAGGGTACGGGTGAGGGTGAGTGTTAGGGTTAGGGTACAGGTTACGGTACTGGTTAGGGTTAGGGTTAGGGTTAGGGTTAGGTTACGGGTTAGGGTTAGGTTTAGGGTACGGATTACGGTATGGGTTAGGGTTAAGTTTAGGGTACTGGTTAGGGTTTGGGTTAGGGTTAGGTGCGGATAAGGGTTAGGGTTAAGGTTAGGGTACGGGTTAGGATTAGGGTTAGGTTGAGGGTTATGGTACTAGTTAGGGTTAGGGTTAAGGTTAGCGTTAGGGTACAAGTTAGGGTTAGGATTAGGGTTAGGGTTAGGGTACTGGTTAGGGTTAGGGTATGGGTTAGGGTAAGGGTTAGGGTTAGGGTACTGGTTTGGTTTATGGTTAGGGTAAGGGTATGCGTTAGGTTTAGTGTTAGGTTACGGGTTCGGGTTAGGGTTAGGGTTAGGGTTAGGGTCCGGGTTAGGGTACGGGTTATGGTTAGGGTTAAGGTTAGGGTTAGGGTATGGGTTACAATACTGGTTAGGGTTAGGTTTAGGGTTAGGTTACGGGTTAGGGTTAGGGTCAGGGTATGGGTTACGGTATGGGTTAGGGTTAGGTTTAGGTTCCTGGATAGGGTTTGGGTTAGGGTTAGGTACGGATTAGGGTTAGGGTTAAGTTTAGGGTACGGGTTAGGATTGCGGTTAGGATGAGGGTTATGGTACTAGTTAGGGTTAGGCTTAGGGTTAGCGTTAGGGTACAGTTTAGTGTTAGGAATGGTTTTTGGGTTAGGGTACGAGTTAGGATTAGGGTTAGAGTTAAGTTTAGGTTACGGGTTAGGGTTAGTGTTAGGGTTAGGGTTTGGGTACGGGTTAGCAATAGGGTTAGGAATAGGTTTAGGTTTAGTGTACGGGTAGGGTTAGGGTTAGTTACGAGTTAGGGTTAGGGTTTGGGTAAGGGTACGGGTTAGGGTTAGGGTTAGGGTACGGGTTAAGGTTAGAGTAAGGGTTAGGGTTAGGGTACGGGTTAGGTTTAGGGTACGGGTTAGGGTTAGGTTGGGTGGTTGGGTGTAATGGTTAGGGGTAGGGTTAGGTTTAGGGTAGGTTACGGGTTAGGGTTAGGCTGGGTACGGGTAGGGTACGAGTGAGAGGACGGGTTAGGGTTAGTGTACGGGTTAGGTTTAGGGTTAGGGTTAGGGTCCTGGTTAGTGTTAGAGTACGGGTTAGGGTTAGGGTTAGGGTACGGTTTAGGGTTAGGGTGCGTTTATGGGTTAGGGGTAGGGTTAGGGTTAGGGTAGGTTACGTGTTAGGGTTAGGCTGGGTACGGGTTAGGGTACGAGTGAGGGGATGGGTTAGGGTTCGGGTACGGGTTAGGTTTAGGGTTAGGTTTAGGGTCCTGGTTAGTGTTAGGGTGCAGGTTAGGGTTAGGGTTAGGGTACGGGTAAGGGTTAGGGTTCGGGTACGAGTAGAGGACGGGTTCGGGTAAGGGTTAGATTAGGGTTAAGGCTGGGTACGGGTTAGGGTTAGAGTTAGGTTACGGGTTAGGGTAGGGCTGTGTACGGTTTTGGGTGCGGGATAGGGTTTGGGTTAGGGTTAGTTTTAGGGTATGGGTTAGGCTTAAGTTTAGGGTTCGGGTTAGGTTTAGGTTTAGTGTTAGGGTACGGGTAAGGGTTAGGGTTAGGGTAAGGATAGGCGTTAGGGTTAGGGTTAGGGTTAGTTTATGAGTTACGGTTAGGGTTAAGGTACAGGTTAGGGTCGGGTTAGTGTTAGAGTACGGGTTACGTTTAGGGTTAGGGTTAGGGTACTGGTTTGGTTTTGCGTTAGGGTAAGGGTACGCATTAGGGTTAGGTTTAGGTTACGGGTTAGGGTTAGGTTTAGGGTTAGGGTTAAGGTACTGGTTAGGTTTAGGGTTAGGGTTAGAGTAGGGGTTATGGTTAGGGTTAGGGTTAGGGTAAGGTTAGGGTAGGGTCAGTGTTAGAGAACGGGTTAGGTTTAGGGTTAGGGTTAGGGTACTGGTTTGGTTTTGCGTTAGTGTAAGGGTACGCATAGGGTTTAGGTTTAGGTTACGGGTTAGGGTTAGGTTTAGGGTTAGGGTTACGGTACTGGTTAGGGTTAGGGTTAGGGTTAAGGTAGAGGTTAGTTTAGGGTTAGGGTTAGGATAAGGTTAGGGTACAGGTTAGGGTTAAGGTTAGGGTTAGTGTTAGGGTTAGGGTTAGCGTTAGGGTATGGGTTAGGGTTATGGTTAGGGTACGGATTAGGGTACGGTTTAGGGTAAGGTAAGGGTTAGGGTTAGGGTACGCGTTAGCAATAGGGTTAGGGTTAGGGTTAGGGTTAGGTTTAGTGAACGGGTTAGGGTTAGGGTTAGTTTTAGGGTTAGGACTAGGGTTAGGGTTAGGGCTAGGGTAAGGGTACGGGTTAGGGTTAGGGTTAGTGTTAGGGTTAGGGTAGGTACTGGTTAGGGTTAGGGTTAGTGTAAGGCTAATGGTTAGACTACGGGTTATGGTTAGGGTACGGCTCACGGTAAGGATGAGGGTACGGGTTAGCAGTAGGGTTAGGGTATGGGTTAGGGTATGGGTTAGGGTACGGTTTAGGGTACGGGTTAGGGTTAGGGTACAGGTTTGGGTTAGGGTTAGGGTTAGGGTTAGGGTACAGGTGAAGGTTAGGTTTAGGGTTAGGGTTAGGGTACGTGTTAGGGTTAGGGTTAGGTTACGGTTTAGGGTTAGGTTTAGGGTACGGGCTACGGGACTGCTTAGGGTTAGGGTTAGGGTTAGGGTACGCGTTTCGGTACGGGTTAGGGTTAGGTTTAGGCTACTGGTCAGGTTTAGGGTTAGGCATAGGGTACGCATTAGGGTTAGGGTTATTGTTAGGGTACGGGTAAGGATTAGGGTTAGGGTTAGGGTAATGGTACTGGTTAGGGTTAGGGTGAGTGTACGGGTTACGGGTAGGGGTAGGGTTATGGTTAGGGTACGGGTTAGGGTTAGGGTATGGGTTAGGGTTAGGGTGAGTGTACGGGTTAGGTGTAGGGTAGGGTTATTGTTAGGTTACGGGTTAGGGTTAGGGATGGGTACGGGTTAGGGTACGGTTAGGGTACGGGTTAGGGTTTTGGTACGGGTTAGGTTTAGTGTTAGGGTAAGGGTACAGTTAGGGTTAGGGTACGCGTTAGGGTTAGGGTACGCGTTAGGGTTAGGGTTAGGGTAGTGTTAGGGTTAGGGTTAGGGTACAGGTTAGGGTTAGTGTAAGGGTTAGGGTTAGGGTACGGGTTAGGGTTAGGGCACGGCTTAGGGTAAGGGAGAGGGTTAGCAGTAGGGTACGGGTTAGGGTTAGGTTATGGTTTAGGGTTAGGGTTTGGGTTAGGTTACCAGTTAGGTTACGGGTTAGGGCTAGGGTTAGGGAACTAGTTAGGGTTAGGTTTAGGGTTAGGGTACGGGTGAGGGTTTGGTTTAGGGTTAGGGTTAGGGTTAGGGTTAGGGTTAGGGTTAGGTTACGGTTTAGGGTTAGGGTAAGGGTACGGGTTACGGTACTGCTTAGTGTTATGATTAGTGTTTGGTTTAGGGTTAGGGTTATGGTACGGGTTAGGGTTAGGATTGGGTACTGGTTAGGATTAGGGTTAGGGTTAGGGTACGGATGAGGCTTATGTTTAGGGTTAGGGAACGGGTTAGGATTAGGGTTAGGGATAGGGTTAGGGTTCTGGTTAGGGTTAGGTTTAGGGTAAGGGTACGCGTTAGGGTACAGGTTAGGGTTAGGGTTAGGGTACTGGTTAGGGGTAGGTTTAGGGATAGGGTAGGGGTTAGGGTTAGGGTTAGGGTTAGGTTTAGGGTACAGGTTAGGTTTAAGGTTAGGGTTAGGGTTGGGGTTAGAGTTAGCCTTAGGGTACGAGTTAGCAATTGGGTTAGGGTTAGGGTTAGGTTTAGTGTACGGGTAAGGGTTAGGGTTAGGGTACGGGTTATGGTTAGGGTTAGGGTAAGGGTAAGGGTAAGTTTTAGGGTTAGGGTTAGGCTTAGGGTTAGGGTGCGGGTTAGGGTTAAGTTTAGGGTTAGGGTTAGGGTACTCATTAGGGTTAGGGTTAGGGTACAGGTTAGGGTTAGAGTAAGGTTTAGGGTTATGGTACAGTTTAGGGTTAGGGTACGGATAAGTGTTAAGTTTAGTGTTAGGGTAAGGGTACTCGTTAGGATTAGGGTTAGGGTACAGTTTAGGGTTAGAGTAAGGTTTAGGGTTAGGGTACGGGTTAGGGTTAGAGTAAGGGTTAAGGGTAGGTTATGGATTAGGGTTAGGATCCGGGTTAGGTTTAGGGTGAGTTTATGGGTTAGCAGTAAGGTTAAGGTTAGGGTTAGGTTACGGATTAGGGTTAGGTTTAGTGTACGGGTAACGGTTAGGTTTAGGGTACGGGTTATCCTTAGGGTTAGGGTAAGGGAAAGGGTAAGGGTTAGGGTTAGGGTTATGCTTAGGGTTAGGGTGCGGGTTAGGGTTAAGTTTAGGGTTAGGGTACTCGTTAGGGTTAGGGTTAGGGTACGGGTTAGGGTTAGAGTAAGGTTTAGGGTTAGGGTACAGTTTAGGGTTAGGGTACGGATTAGGGTTAAGTTTAGTGTTAGGGTTAGGGTACTCGTTAGGGTTAGGGTTAGGGAACGGGTTAGGGTTAGATTAAGGTTTAGGGTTAGGGTACGGGTTAGGGTTAGAGGAAGGGTTAAGGGTAGGTTATGGATTAGGGTTAGGATACGGGTTAGGGTTAGGATGAGTGTATGGGTTAGCAGTAAGGTTAAGGTTAGGGTTAGGTTACGGGTTAGGGTTAGGGCTGGGTACGGGTTACGGTACGGGTTAGGGTTAGGGTTAGTGTACGGCTTAGGGTACTGTTTAGGGTTAGGTTTAGGGTACGGTTTAGGGTTAGGGTACGGGTTAGGGTTAGCGTTAAGTTTAGGGTTAGGGTTAGGGTTAGCGTTATGGTAAAGGTTAGGTTATAGGTTAAGGTTAGGTTTAGGGTACAGGTTAGGGTTAGGGTTAGGGTATAGGTTAGGTTTAGAGTTAGGGTTAGTGTTAGGGTACTGGTTAGGGTTAGTGTAAGGGTTAGGATACAGGGTAGGGTTTGGGTTAGGGTTCGGGTTAGGGTCGGGTTAGGGTACTGATTAGGGTTAGGATTAGCGTTAGGGTTAAGTTACGGATTAGGTTTAGGGTACGGGTTAGGGTTAGGGTAGGGTTAGGGTACAGGTTAGGTTTAGGGTTAGTGTAAGGGTACGCGTTTGGGTTAGGGATAGGGTTAGGGTTAGGGTCTGGTTAGGGTTAATGTTAGGGTTAGGGTTAGGGTACTGGTTAGGGTTAGGGTTAGAGTACGGGTTTGGGTTAGATTAAGGGTTAGGGTTAGGGTACGGGTTAGGGTGAGGGTACAGGTTAGGATTAGGGTGAGTGTACGGGTTAGGGTTAGTGTTAGGGTTAGGGGTAGGTTATGGGTTAGGTTTAGGGCTGGGTATGGGTTAGGGTACGGGTGAGGGGACGTGTTAGGGTTAGGGTTAGGCTAGTGTTAGGGTTAGGGTTAGGTTACGGGTTAGGATTATGGTTCGGGTTAGGGTTAGGGTACAGGTTTAGGGTTAGGGTTAGGGTTAGTGTACTGGTTAGGGTTAAGGTTAGGGTACGGGTTAGGGTTAGTGTAATGGTTAGGGTTAGGATACGGTTAGGATTAGGGTTAGGGTACGGCTTATGTTTTGGGTGAGGGTAAGGGTTAGGTTTAGGGTTAGGGTTAGGGTTAGGATTAGGGTACGGTTTACGGTACGGGTTAGGGTTAGGTTTAGGATACTGGTTAGGGTTAGGGTTAGGGTACGGATTAGGGTTAGGGTTAGGGTTAGGTTATGGTTTAGGATTAGGTTTAGTGTTAGGGTTAGCGTTAGGGGATAGGTTAGGGTTAGGATTAGGGTTAGGGTTAGGGTTAGGATACGGGTTAGGTTTAGGTATAGGGTGAGGGTACGGGTTATGGTTAGGGTTAGCATTAGGGTACTGGTTAGGGTTAGGGTGTGGGTTAGGGTACGAGTTTGGGTTAGGGTTGTGGTTAGGGTACTGGTTAGGGTTACGGTTAGGGTAAAGTTTAGGGTTAGGTTTAGGGTTAGGGTTAGGGTTAGGATACGGGTTAGGCTAAGGGTTAGGGTTAGGTTTAGGGCACGGTTTAGGATAAGGGTTAGGGTTAGGGTTAGGGTACTGGTTAGGTTTAGGGTTCGGGTTAGTGTCTGGTTAGGGTTAAGTTTAGGGTTAGGGTTAGGGAACTGTCTAGGGTTAGGGTTAGGGTACGGGTTAGTGTTAGATTAAGGGTTAGGGTTAGGGTACGGGTTAGGGTGAGGTTACGGGTTAGGGTTAGGGTGAGTGTACGGGTTAGGGTTAGTGTTATGTTTAGGTTTAGGTTATGGGTTAGGGTTAGGGCTGGGTACGAGTTAGGGTACCGGTGAGGGTACGGGTTAGGGTTAGGGTACGGGTTAGTGTTAGGGTTAGGGTTAGGTCACGGGTTAGGGTTATAGTTCGGTTTAGCGTTAGGGTATGGTTTAGGGTTAGGGTTAGGGTTAGTGTATTGGATAGGGTTAGGATTAGGGTACGGGTTAGGGTTAGTGTAAGGGTTAGGGTTAGGGTACGGGTTAGGGTTCGGGTTAGGGTACTGCTTAGGTTTAGGGTGAGGGTACGGGTTAGGTTTAGGGTTAGGGTAGGGTTTATGGTATGGGTTAGGGTTAGGTTTAGGGTACTGGTTAGGGTTTGGGTTAGGGTACGGATGAGGGTTAGGCTTAGGGTTTGATTATGGGTTAGGATTAGGATTAGGGTTAGGGTTAGCATTAGGGTACAGGTTAGGGTTAGGTTTAGGGTTAGGGTTAGGGTTAGGATACGGGTTACAGTCGGTTTAGGTTTAGGGTACGGGTTAGGGTTAGGGTTAGCGTTAGGGTATTGGGAAGGGTTAGGGTACGGGTTAGGGTACGGATTAGGGTTAGGTTTAGGGGTAGTGTTAGGGTTAGGGTTAGGGACAGGTTAGGGTTAGGGTTAGGTGACGGGTTAGGGTTAGGTTTAGGGTATGGGTTAGGTTTAGTGTTAGGGTTAGGGTTAGGGTACTGGTTTGGTTTAGGGTTAGGGTAAGGTACGCGTTTGGATTAGGGTTACGGTACGGTTTAGGGTTAGGGTACGATTTAGGGTTAGGGTACGGTTTAGGGTTAGGGTTAGGGTTAGGGTAGGGGTTAGGGTTAGGGTTAGGGTTAGGTTTAGGGAACGGTTTATGGTTAAGGTTAGTGTTAGGGTTAGGTTTAGGGTTAGCGTTAGGGTACGGGTTAGGGTTACGGTTAGGGTACGGGCTAGGGTACGGGTTTGGGTTAGTGTTTGGTTTAGGGTTAGGGTATGGGTTAGCAATAGGGTTAGGGTTAGTGTTAGGTTAGTTTACAGGTTAGGGTTAGGGTAAGGGTACGGGTTAGGGTTATGGTTAGGATAAGGGTACGGGTTAGGGTTAGGGTTAGGGCTACAGTACGGGTTAGGATTAAGGTTAGGGTTAGGGTTTTGGTTAGGGTTAGGGTTAGTGTACGGGCTAGGGGTAGAGTACGGGTTAGGGTTAGTGTTCGGATTAGGGTTAGGGTACGCGTTAGGGTTAGGGTGAGTGTACAGGTTAGCAGTAGGGTTAGGGTTACGGATAGGTTACGGGTTAGGGTTGGGGCTGGGTACGGGTTAGGGTACGGGTTAGCGTACGGGTTAGGGTTAGGGTAGGGGTTAGGGTTAGTGTTAGGGTTAGGGTTTGGTTACGGGTAGGGTTTAGGGTTAGGGTTAGGGTAGGGTACGGGTTAGGGTTAGGGTTAGGTTTAGTGTTAGGGTTAGGGTTAGGGTACGGTTTAGAGTTAGGGTGAGGTTACGGGTGAGGTTTAGGGTTAGAGTTAGGGTTAGGGTAGGGTACGCGTTAGGGTTAGGGTACTGGTTAGGGTTAGGGTTAGGTTACGGGTTAGTGTTAGATTAAGGGTTAGGGTTAGAGTACGGTTTAGGGATGGGTTCCGGGTTAGGGTTTGGGTTAGTGTTAGGTTTAGGGTAAGGGTACGGGTTAGGGTTAGTGTTAGGTTTAGGGTGAGTGTTGGGGTAAGTTAAGGGTTAGGGGTAGCCTTAGGATAAGGGTAGGGTACGGGTTAGGGTTAGGTTTAGGGTACGGCTTAGGGTTAGGGTTATGGTTAGGGTATGGTTTAGGGTACCGTTTAGGGTATGGGTTAGTGTACGGGTTAGAGTTAGGGTTAGGATACGGGTTACAGTACGGGTTAGGGTACGGGTTAGTGTACGGATTAGGGTTAGGTTTAGGGTAGGGGTTATGGTTAGGTTTAGAGTTAGGGTTAGGTTAAGGGTTAGGGTTAGGGTACGGGTTAGGGTACGGATTAGGTTAAGGGTTAGGGTACGGGTTAGGGCAGGGGTTACGGTACGGATTAGGGTTAGGTTTAGGGTTAGGGATAGGGGAAGTTACGGTTTAGGGTAGGGTACGTGTTAGCGTACGTTTGAGGTTTAGAGTTAGGGTACGGGTTGAGTTTAGGGTTAGGGTTAGTGTTATGGTGGGTTAGGGTTAGTGTTAGGGTTTGGGTTAGGGAACTGGTTAGGGTTTGGTTTACGGTTAGAGTTAGGACACGTATTAGGTTTGGGGTACTGATTACGGTTAGGTTACGGGTTAGAGTTATGGTTAGGGTTAGGGCTAGGGTACGGGTTAGGGTTTGGTTTACGGTTAGAGTTAGGACACATGTTAGGTTTTGGGTACTGATTACGGTTAGGTTATGGGTTAGAGTTATGGTTATGGTTATGGTTAGGGTTAGGGGTAGGGGTAGCGTACGGATTAGGGTTAGGGTAAGGGTTAGGGTTAGGGTTAAGGTACTGGAGAGGGATAGGGTTAAGGTTAGGGTTAGTGTTCAGGGTAGGTTTAGTGTTAGTGTCAGGGTACGGGTGAGGGTACGGGTTAGGGTACGGTTTAGGGTACGGGTTAGGGTTAGGGTTAGGGTTTGGGTTAGGGTACGGGTTAGGCGTAGTGTAAGGGTTAGAGTTAGGGTTAGGTTTAGGGTTAGTGGTAGGGTTAGGGTAAGGTTTAGTGTTAGGGTTTGGGTACTGGAACGGTTTAGGGTATGGTTAGGGTTAGGATTAGGGTACGGGTTAGGGTTAGGGTTAAGTTAGGGTTAGGGTACCAGTTAAGGTTAGGGTTAGGGTACGTGTTAGGGTTAAGGTACGTGTTAGGGTTAGGTATAGGGTTAGGGTACGGAGTAGGTTTAGGGTACACGTAAGGGTTAGGGATAGGGATAGGGTATTGGTTAGGTTTAGGGTTAGGGTTAGGTTTATGGTACTGGTTAGGGTCAGCGTTAGGGTTAGGGTTAGGGTATGAGTCAGGGTTAGGGTTAGGGTCAGGGTTGGGGTACGGTTTAGGGTTAGGGTTAGGTTTAGGTTACAGGTTAGGGTTAGGGTAGGGTCCGGGTTAGGCTAAGGGTTAGGTTTAGGGTACCGGTTAGGGTTAGATTTAGAGTTAGGGTTAGAGTTTGGATACGGGTTAGGGTAAGGGTTAGGGTTAGGGTTAGGATACTGGTTCGGGTTAGCTTTATGGTTAGTGTTAGGGTACATGTGAGGGTTAGGGTTAGGGTACTGGTTAGGGTTAGGGTTAGGGTTAGGGTTCAGTTGAGGGTTAGGGTTAGGGTTAGGGTTAGGGTTACGATACGGGTTAGGGTTAGGGTAAGGTTACGGTTTATGGTTAGTGTTAGGGTATGGGTTACGGTACGGGTTAGGGTTAGGTTTAGGGTAGTCGTTTGGGTTAGGGTTAGGGTACGGATTAGGGTTAGGGTTAGGGTGCGGGTTAGGATTAGGTTTTGGGTTAGGGTTAGGGTACTGGTTAGGGTTAGGGTTAGGGATAGTTTACAGTTTATGGTTAGGATTAGGGTAAGGGTTAGGGTTAGGATACTGGTTAGGTTTAGGGTTAGGGTTAGGGTACGGGTGAGGGTTAGGGTTCAGGTTCGGGTTAGGCTTAGGGTTAGGTTACGGGTTAGAGTTAGGGTTAGGGTGAGGGTACGAGTACGGGTTAGGGTTAGGGTTAGGGTACTGATTTGGTTTAGGGTAAGGGTAAGGGTACACGTTAGGGTTAGGTTTAGGGTTAGGGTTAGGGTGTGGGTTAGCAATAGGGTTACGTTTAGGGTTAGGTTTAGTGTACGGGTTAGTGTTAGGGTTACTGTACGAGATAAGGTTAGGGTTAGGGTAAGGGTACGGGTTGGGCTTAGGGTTAGGGTTAAGGTTAGGGTTAGGGTTAGGGTACTGGTTATGGTTAGAGTTAGGGTACGGGTTAGGGTCCGAGTAAGGGTTAGGGTCCGAGTAAGGGTTAGGGTTAGTGTACGGGTTAGGGTTAGGGTGAGTGTACGGGTTAGCAGTAGGGTTATGCTTAGGGTTAGGTTAAGGGTAAGGGTTAGGGCTGGGTACGGGTTAGGGTACGCGTTAGGGTTAGGGTACGGGTAAGGGTTAGGGTTAGGGTTAGGTTACGGCGTAGGGTTAGGGTTAGCGTTAGGATTAGGGTAGGGGATAGATTTAGGGTTAGGGTTAGGGTACCGGTTAGGGTTAGGGTTAGGGTACGGGTTAGAGTTAGTGTAAGGGTTAGGGTTTGTGTATAGGTTAGGGTTAGTGTACGGCTTAAGGTAAGGGTGAGGCTCCGGGTTAGGTTTAGGGTTAGGGTTTGTGTTACGGTACTGGTTAGGGTTAAGGTTAGGGTACGGGTTAGGGTACGGGTTAGGGTACGGGTTAGGGTTAGTGTACGGGTTATGGATAGGGTAAGGTTACAGGTTAGGGTTAGGGTTAGGGTTATGGTACGATTTAGGGTTAGGGTTAGGGTTAGGGTACTGGTTTGGTTTAGCATTAGGGCTATGGTACGGGTTAGGTTTAGGGCTAGGGTTAGCGTTAGTTTTAGGGTACGGTTTAGGGTACGGGTTAGGTTTAGGGTTAGTGTACGGCTCAGGGTCGGGTTAGGGTTAGGTTTAGGGTACGGGTTAGGGTAAGGAGACGGTTAAGGCTAGGGTTAGGGTACGGGTGAGGGTTAGGTTTAGGGTTAGGGTACTGGTTAGGGTTAGGGTTAGTTGAGGGGAAGGGTTAGTGTTAGTGTTAGTGTTAGGGTTAGGGTACGGTTTGGGGTTAGGTTAGGGGTAGGGGTAGGTTATGGGTTCGGGTTAGGGTGAGGGTTAGGTTATGGGTTAGGTTTAGGGTAGGGTACGGGTTAGGGTTAGGGTTAGGGTTAGGTTTAGGGTACTGTTTAGGGTTAGGTTTAGGGGTAGGGTACGCGTTTGGGTTAGGGTTAGGGTCCGGGTTAGGGTTGGAGTTAGGTTTAGGGTTAAGGTTAAGGTCCTGGAGAGGGTTAGGGTTAAGGTTAGGGTTAGTGTTCAGGTTAGGGTTAGTGTTAGTGTCAGGGTACGGGTTAGGGTACGGGTTAGGTTTAGGGTTAGGTTACATGTTAGGGTTAGGGTTAGGGTACGGGTTAGGGTTAAGGTACGGGTTAGGGTTAGGGTACGGGATAGGGTTAGGGTTAGGATATGGGTTACGGTTAGGGTTAGGGTTAGGGTACGGGTTAGAGTTAGGTTTAAGTTACGGTTTAGGCTTAGTGTTAGGTTACGGGTTAGAGTTAGGGTTAGGGTGAGGGTACGGGTTAGGGTTAGGGTTAGGGTAGGGTACTGGTTTGGTTTAATTTTAGGGTAAGGGTACGCGTTAGGGTTAGGGTTAGGGTTAGGGTTGGGGTTAGGGTACGGGTTAGCAATAGGGTTCAGTTTAAGTTTAGGTTTAGTGTACGGGTTAGGGTTAGGGTTGGTGTATGAGTTAAGATTAGGGTTAGGGTAAGGGTACGAGTTGAGGTTAGGTTTAGGGTTAGGGTACAGGTTAGGGTTAGGGTTAGGGTTAAGGTACTGGATAGGGTTTGGGTTAGGGGTAGGGTTAGGTTTAGGGTTAGGGTACGGGTTAGGGTTAGAGTTAGGGTTAGGTTTAGCCTACAGGTTAGGGTTAGTGTCAGGGTTAGGGTTATGGTACGGGTTAGCGTTAGTGTTAGGGTTATGGTATGGGTTAGGTTTAGGGTTAGTATATGGGTTAGGATATGGGTTAGGGTACTGATTAGGGTTAGGGTTAGCGTGAGGGTTAAGTTACGGATTAGGGTTAGGGTACGTGTTAGGGTTAGGGTGAGGGTAAAGGGTTTGTGTTAGGGAAAGGGTTAGGTTTGGGGTTAGTGTTAGGGTACGGGTTAGGGTCCGGGTTAGGGTACGGCTTAGGGATAAGGTTAGGGTTAGGTATGGTTTAGGGATGGGTTACGGGTTAGGGTTTGTGTAAATGTTAGGTTTAAGGTTAGGGTATGGGTTAGGGTTATTGTTAGGTTTAGGTTAGGGTATGGCATAGGGTTAGGGAAAGGGTTAGGTTTAGGTAACGGATTAGGGTTAGGGTAGGGTCGGGTTATGGTTAGGGTTCAGGTTAGGGTTAGGTTATGGGTAGGCGTAGTGTTAGGTTTAGGGTTACTGTTAGGGTTAGGGTACAGGTTAGGGTTAGGGTAAGGGTACGGTTTAGGGTTAGGGTTAGGGTAATGGCTCGGGTTAGGGTTAGGGTTAGGTTTAGGGTAGGGGTTAGAGTTAGGGTTACTTTAGGGTTACGGCACTGGTTAGGGTAAGGGTTACGTTAGGGTTAGGGTCTGGTTATGGTTAGGGTTAGGGTTAGGGTACGGGTTAGTTTAGGGTACAGGTTAAGGTTAGGGATAGGGATAGGTATGCTTAGGGTTAGGGTATGGGTTACAGTGCACGTGAGGGTTAGGGTTAGGGTACTGGGTAGGGTTAGGGTTAGTGTTAGGGTACGGGTTATGATTAGGGTTAGGTTTAGAAATAGGGTAATGGTTAGGGTTAGGTTTAGGGTAGGGTCGGGGTTAGGGTTAGGGTTAGGTTTAGGTTTAGGGTACGGGTTAGGGTGAGGGTTACGTTTAGATTACTGGTTAGGGTTAGGGTTAGGGTACGGGTTAAGGTTAGGGATAGGGTTAGGTTTAGGCAACGGATTAGGGTTAGGGTTAGGTTTAGGGTTAGGGTTAGGGTTAGGGTACGGGTTAGGGTTAGGGTTAGGGTAAGGTTACGGTTTAGGGTTAGGGTAAGGGTAATGGTTCGGGTTAGGGTTAGGTTTAAAGTTAGGTTTAGGGTACTGGTTAGGGTTAGGGTTACGTTAGGGTTAGGGCACTGGTTAGGGTAAGGGTTATGTTAGGGTTAGGGTACTGGTTAGGATTAGGGTTAGGGTTAGGTTTAGGGATAGGGTATGGGTTAGGTTTAGGGTACAGGTTAGGGTTAGGGATAGGGATAGGTATGGGTTAGGGTTAGGGTATGGGTTACGGTACGGGTGAGGGTTAGGGTTAGGGTACTGGGTAGGGTTAGGGTTAGTGTTAGGGTACGGTTTAGGGTTAGGGTTAGGGTACGGTTTAGGGTTAGGGTGAGGGTAGGGTATGGGATAGGATTAGGTTTAAGGTTAGAGAACTGGTTATGGTTAGGGTTAAGTTAGGGTTAGGGTACAGGTTAGGATTAGGTTTAGGTTTAGGGTTAGCGTTAGGAGATGGGTTAGGGTTAAGGTTAGAGCTAGGGTTAAGTTTAGGGTACGGGTTAGGTTTAGGGTTAGGGTACTGATTAGGTTTAGGGTTAGGGTTAGGTATGGGTTAGGGTTAGGCTTAGAGTTAGGGTACGGGTTAGGGTTAGGGTTAGATTTAGAGTTAGGGTTAGGGTACGGGTTAGGAATAGGGTTAGGGTTAGGGTTAGGTTTAGGGTACGGGTTAGGGTTAGGGTGAGGGTAAGGGTACGGGTTAGGGTTAGGGTTAGTGTAAGGGTACAGGTGAGGGTTAATGTTAGGGGACGGGTTAGGGTACTCGTTAGGGTTAGGGTACGGTTAAGGGTTAGGGAAAGGGTTAGGGTTACGGTTAGGGTACGGGTTAGTGTTAGGGTGACTTAACGGGTTAGGGTTAGGGATAGGGTTAGGGTTAGGGCTTGGTTACGGGTCAGTGTGAGGGCTGGGTACGGGTTAGGGTACGGGTTAGGTTTAGGGTTCGGGTTATGGTTAGGGTTAGTGTTAGGTTACGAGTTAGGGTTAGGGTAGGGGTTAGGGTGAGGGTTAGGGTTAGGTTTAGGGTACGGGTTAGGGTTAGGGTAAGGTTTAGATTACGGGTTAGGGTTAGGGTACGGGTTAGGGTATGGGTACAGGTTAGGGTTAGCGTTCGGTTTAGGGTTAGGGTACTGGTTAGGGATAGGGTACGGGTTAGGTTTATGGTTAGGGTTAGGGTACAGGTTAGGGTTAGGTTTAGGGTTATGTTACGGGTTAGGGTTAGGATAGGGTACGGGTTAGGTTTAGGGTTAGTGTTAGGGTTAAGGTACTGGTTAGGGTTTGGGTTAGGGTAAGCGTTAGGGTTAGGGTTAGGGTTAGGATTAGGTTACAGGTTAGGTTACGGGTTAGGGTTAGGGTTAGGGTACTGGTTAGGGTTAGGGGTAGGCTTAGGGTTAGGGTACAGATTAGGGTAGGGTTAGTGTTTGGGTACGGGTTAGGGTTAGGTTTAGGGTACTGGTTAGGGTGAGGGTTAGGCTTAGGGGTAGGGTACGTGTTAGGGATAGGATTAGGTTTAGGGTACGGGTTAGGGTACCGTTTATGGTTAGGGTTATGGCTGGGTACGGGTTAGGGTTAGGGTACGGCATAGGGTTAGTTTAAGGGTTAAGGTTAGGGTACGGATTATTGTTCGGGTTATAGTGAGGTTTAGGATTAGGGTTAAGGTTAGGTTTAGGGTTAGAATGAGTTATGGTTAGGGTTAGTGTTAGGTTTAGGGTACTGCTTAGGGTTAGGGTTAGGGTTAGGGTACGGTTTAGGGTTAGGGTACGAGATAGGGTTAGGGTTAGGGAACTGGTTAGTGACAGGGTTAGGGTTAGGTTACGGGTTAGGTTTAGGGTTAGGGTAGGGTTTATATTTTGGATTAGGTTATGCGTTAGGGTACGGGTTAGGGTACGGGTTAGGGTAAGGGTACTGGTTAAGGTGAGGGTTAGGGTTAGGGTACGGTTTAGGGTTTGGGATAGGGTTAAGGTTAGGGTACAGTTTAGGGTTAGGTTTAGGTTTAGGATACAAGTAGGGTTAGGGTTAGTGTTAGGGTACGGGTTAGGGTTAGGGTAATGGTTAGGGTTAGGGTTAGGGTAAGGTTCAGGGTACGGGTTAGGGTTAGGGTTAGGTTACGGTTTAGGGTTAGGGTTAGGGTTAGAATTATGGTACAGGTTAGGGTTAGGGTTAGGTTACGGGTTAGGGTTAGGGTTAGGATTAGGGTACGGTTTAGGGTTAGGGTTAGGTTTAGGGTTAGGGTTATGGTACTGGTTTGGTTTAGTGTTAGGTTTAGGGTAATGGTTAGGGTTAGGGATAGGGTTATGGTTAGGTTTAGGGTACGGGTTAGGGTTTGGCTTAGGGTTAAGTTTAGTGTACGCCTTAGGGTATGGGTTAGGGTTAGGTTTAGTGGACTTATTAGGGTTAGGTTAGGCTAAGGGTACGGGTTAAGATTAGGGTTAGCGTACGGGTTAGGGTGAGGGTTATGGTACTGTTTAAGTTTAGGGTTAGGGTTAGGGTAGGCGTTAGTGTTACGGTTAGGGTTAGGTTTAGGGTATGGGTTAGGGTTAAGGTAAGGGTAAGGGTTAGGGATAGTTTTAGGGTAATAGTACGGGTAGGGTTACAGTAAGGGTACGGGTTAGGGTACTGGTTAGGGTTAGTGTCAGGTTAGGGTTAGGGTACAGGTTAGCAATAGGGTTAGGGTTTGGTTTAAATTTAGGGTACTGGTTAGGGTTAGGGTTAGGGTACGTGTTAGGATTAGGGTACTGATTATGGTTAGGTTATGGTTTAGATTGAGGGTTAGGGTTAGTGTACGGGTTAGGCATAGTTTTAGGGTTAGGGTTATGTTTAGAGTACGGTTTATGGTTAGGGTTAGGTTACGGGTTAGGGTTAGAGTTAGGGTAAGGGTTAGCATTAGGGTTCGGGTTAGGTTTATGGTTAGGTTTATGCTACGGGTTAGGGTACGGGATCGGGTACTGGTTAGGGTACGGGTGAGGGTTTAGGATTTGTGTAAGGGAATGGGTTAGGGTTAGGGTACGGTTTCGTGTTAGGTTTAGGGTTAGGGTAATGGTTAGGGTTAGGGTTAGGGCTAGGGTCAGGGTATGGGTTAGGTTTAGGGTAAGGGTACGGCTTAGGGTTAGGGTTAGGGTACGGTTTAGGGATGGGTAACGGTTTAGGGTTTGGGTTAGTGTTAGGTTTAGGGTTAGGGTACGGGTTAGTTTATGGGTTATGGTACGGGTTAGGGTTAGGGTTAGGGTTCGGGATAGGGTTAGTGTTAGGGTTAGGGTTAGGGTTAGTGTACGTGTTATGGTTCGGGTTAAGGTACGGGATAGTGTACGGATTAAGGTTAGGGTTAGGGTACGGGTTACGGTTAAGTTTAGAGTTAGTGTTAGGTTAAGGGTACGGGTCAGGGTACGGGTTAGGGTCGGGTTAGGGTGAGGGTAAGGGTACGGTTTAGGGTAGGGGTTAGGGTACGGATTATGGTTAGGGTTAGGGTTAAGTTACGGTTTAGGGTAGGGTCCGGATTAGCGTACGGTTTAGGGATATGGTTAAGGTTAGGGTTAGGGTACGGGTTAAGGTTAGCGTACGGGTTAGGGTTAGGGTTAGGGTACGGGTTAGGGTTAGCATTAGGGTACGGGTTAGGGTTAATGTTAGGTTACGGATTAGGGTTAGGGTTGGGGTTAGGTTTAGGGTTCGGTTTTGTGTTAGGGTTAGGGTTAGGGTATGGGTGAGGGTTAGGGTTAGGCTACGGGTAAGGGTACGGGTTAGGGTTAGGGTTCGGGTACGGTTTAGGGTTAGGGTTAGGGTGAGGGTTAGGGTTACGATTAGGGTTCGGGTTACGATTAGGGTTAGGATTATTGTACGGCTTAGGGTACTGGTTAGGGTTAGGGATAGGGTATGGGTTAGGCTTAGGGTTAGGGTAAGGTTACGGGTTAGGGTTAAGGTTTAGGTTACGGGTTAGGTTTAGGGTTAGGGTTAGGGTTAGGGTACTGGTTAGTGTTGGGGTTAAGGTTATGGTAGGAGTAGGGTTAGGGATAGGGTTAGGTTTAGGGTACTGGTTAGGGTTAGGGTTAGGTTTAGATTACGGGTTAGGGTTAGGGTTAGGCAACGGATTAGGGTTAGAGTTCGGGTTAGGGTTAGGTTACGGGTTAGGTTTAGGGTAGGGTACGGTTTGAGTTAGTGTTAAGTTTAGGGTAAGAATACAGGTTAGGGTACGGGTTAGGGTACGGGTTAGCATACGGGTAAAGGTTAGGGTTAGGGTTAGTGTTAGGGTTAGGTTAGCGTACAGGTTAGGCGTAGTGTTAGGGTTATGGGTAGTGTTAGGGTACGGGTTAGGGTTAGGATTAGGGTACGGTTTAGGTTTAGGTTTTGGGGACTGATACAGGTTAGGGTTAGGGTTAGAGTTAGGTTTAGGGTACGGTTTAGGGTTAGGGTTAGGTTAGGTTTAGGGTAATGGTTAGGGCTAGGTTTAGGGTTAGGGTACATGTTAGGGTTAGGGTTAGGTTTAGGGTTAGGGTACGGGTTAGGTTTAGGGTACAGGTTAGGGTTAGCGATCGGGACAGGTTATGGTTTAGGATGAGGGTTAGGGTTTGGGTAACGGTATGGGTTAGGGTTAGGGTACTGGTTAGGGTGAGGGTTAGTGTTAGAGTACGGGTAAGGGTTAGGTTGAGGGTTAGGGTACGGGTTAGGATTATGGTTAAGGTTAGGGTACTGGTTAGGGTTAGGGATAGGGTTAGGGTACAGGTTGGGGTTAGGTTTAGTGTTAGGTTTAGGGTTAGGATATGGGTTAGGGTTAGGGTTAGTGTTAGGGTACGGGATATGGTTATGGTTAGGTTTACGGTACTGGTTAGGGTTAGGGTTAGGGTACTGGTTAGGTTTAGGATTAGGGTACGGGTTAGGGTATGTGTTAGGGTTAGTGTTAGGATACGGGTTAGGGTTAGAGTTAGGGTTAAGGTTAGAGTTAGGGTACGGTTGAGGGTTTGGTTAGGGTTAGGGTACTGTTTGGTTTAGGGTTAGGTTAGGTTACGGGTTAGGTTTAGGTTTAGGGTTAGGGTTAGGTATAGGGTACGGATAGGGTACGGGTTAGGGTTAGGGTTAGTGTAAGGCTGAAGGTACGGGTAAGGGTTAGGGTTTAGGGTGCGGGTGAGGGTTAGGGTTAGGTTATGGGTGAGGGTTAGGGTGAGTGTTAGGGTTAGGATTAGGGTAAGGGTTAGGTTAGTGGTACGGTTAGGGTACGGGTTAGGGCACTGGTTAGGGGACGGTTTAGGTTTTAGGGTTAGGGTTAGGGAAAATATTATGGTTAGGGTTAGGGTATGGGTTAGGTTTAAGGTTAGGGTTACGGTTAGGGTACGGCTGAGGGTTAGGGATAGGGTTAGGGTTAGGGTACGGTTTAGGGATAGGGTACGGGTAAGGGTTAGGGTGAGCTTTACGGTATGGGTTACGGTACGGGTTATGGTTAGGGTTTGGGTATGGCTTAGGGTTTGATTATGTTGAGGGTACGAGTTAGGTTTGGGTTAATGTATGTGTGGTAGGGTACGGGTTAGGGTTAGTGTTAGGGTTAGGGTACTGGTTATGGTACGGTTTAGGCGTAGGGTTAGGGTTTGGGTTAGTGTACGGGTAAGGTTTAGGGTTAGGGTACGGGTACGGGTTAGGTTTAGGGTTAGGGTACGGGTACGGGTACGGGTTAGGGTTAAGGTTAGGGTTACGGTTAGGGTTAGGGTACGGGTTAGGGTTAGGGTTAGAGTTAGGGAACTGGTTAGGGTTAGAGTTAGGGTTAGGGTTAGGGTTAGGGTAAGGGTTCTGGTTAGGGTTAGGGTACAGGTTACAATTAGGATTAGTGTTAGATTTAGGGTAAGGGTTAGGATACGGATTAGGGTTAAGTTTAGGGTTAGGGTTAGGGTACAGGTTAGGGTTAGGGTACGGGTTAGGTTTAGGGTTAGGATTAGGGTTAGGGTACTGGTTTGGTTTAGGGTTAGGGTAAGGGTACGCATTAGGATTAGGGTGAGGGTATGGGATAGGGTTAGGGTTAGGTTTAGGGTTAGGGTACTGGTTAGGGTTGGGGTAGGGTTAGGATAGGGGTTGGGGTTAGGGTTAGGGTTAGCTTTACGGTACGGGTTAGGGTTAAGGTTAGTGTTAGGGTTAGGTTTAGTGGTAGCGTTAGGGTACGGGTTAGGGTTACGGTTAGGGTACGGGTTAGGGAACGGGTTAGGTTTAGTGTTAGGGGTACGGTTAGGGTACGGGTTAGCAATAGGGTTAGGGTTAGGGTTAGGTTTAGTGTAAGGGTTAGGGTTAGGGTAAGGGTACGGGTTAGGGTTATGGTTAGGATAAGGGTACGGGTTAGGGTTAGGGTGAGGGCTAGGGTACGGGTTAGAGTTAAGGTTAGGTTTAGGGTATTGGTTAGGGTTAGGGTTAGTGTACGGGTTAGGGTTAGAGAACGGGTTAAAGGTTAGTGTACAGTTTAGGGTAGGGTACGGGTAAGGGTTAAGGTGAGTGTACACGTTAGGGTTAGGGTTAGGGCACGGGTTAGGGTTAGGTTTAGGGTAAGGGTACGGTTTAGGGTTAGGGTTAGGTTTAGGGTTAGTTTTAGGGTTAGGATAAGGGCACGGGTTAGGGTTAGGTTTAGGGTATGGGTACGGTTTAGGGTTAGGGTTAGGTTTAGGGTTAGGATTAGGGTACAGGTTAGGGTTAAGGTTAGCGTTAGGGTTAGGGTACTGGTTAGTTTTAGGGTTAGGGTATGGTTAGATTTAGAGTAAGGGTTAGGGTTAGCGTACGGGTTAGGGTTATGTTACGGATTAGGGTTCGGGTGAGTGTACGCGTTAGCGGTAGGGTTAGGTTTAGGGATAGGTTACGGGTTAGGGTTAGGACTGGGAATGCGTTAGGGTATGTGTTAGGGTACGGGTTAGGGTTATGGTACGTGTTAGGTTTATTGTTAGGGTTAGGGTACGGGTTAAGGTTAGGGTTAGGGTTAGGGTACGGGTGAGGGTGAGGGTTAGTGTTAGTGTTAGGGTATGGGTTAGTGTGCGGTTTAGGGTTAGGGTACGGGTTAGGTTAAGGGTTAAGGTTATGGTACGGGTTAGGGTACGGGTTAGGGTACGGGTGAGGGTGAGGGTTAGGGTTAGGGTACGGGTTACGGTACTTTTTAGGGTTAGGGTTAGGGTTTGGTTTAGGGTTAGGGTACGGGTTATGGTACGGGTTAGGGTTATGTTTAAGGTACTGGTTAGGGTTTGGGTTAAGGTTAGGTACAGATTAGGGTTAGGGTTAAGGTTAGGGTACGGGTTAGGATTAGGGTTAGGATGAGGGTTATGGTACTAGTTCGGGTTAGGGTTAGGGTTAGCGTTAGGGTACAAGTTAGGGTTAGGATTAGGGTTAGGGTTAGGGTACGGGTTAGGATTAGGGTTAGAGTTAGGGTTAGGGTGAGGGTACGGGTTAGGGTTAGGGTTAGGGTACTGGATGGGTTTAGCGTTAGGGTAAGGGTACGGGTTAGGTTTAGGGTTAGGGTACGGGTTCGGGTTAGTGTTAGGGTTAGGGTTAGGGTACGGGTTAGCAATAGGGTTAGGGATAGGGTTAGTTTTAGTGCACGGGTTAGGTTTAGGGTTAGCGTAACGGTACCGGTTAGAGTTAGGTTTAGGGTTAGGGTACGGGTTAGGGTTAGGGTGAGTATACGGGTTAGCGGTAGGGTTAGGGCTATGATAAGGTTACGGTTTAGGGTTAGGGCTGGGTACGGGTTAGGGTACAGGTTAGGGTATGGGTTAGGGTTAGAGTACGGGTTAGGGTAAGGGTTAGGTTACGGGATACGGTTGGGCTTAGGGTTAGGGTTACAGTTAGGGTTAGGGTACTGGTTAGGTTTAGGGTTAGGGTACGGTTTAGAGTTAGTGTCAGGGTTAGGGTTTGGGTGCGGGTTAGGGTTAGGGTACGGCTTAGGTTAAGAGTGGGGGTACGGGTTAGGGTTAGTGTTAGGGTCCTTGTTAGGTTTAGGTTTAGGGTTAGGGTACGGGTGTGGGTGAGGGTTAGGGTTAGAGTTAGGGTACGATTCAGTGTTAGGGTTAGGGTTACGTTACGGGTTAGGGTTAGGGTAACGGTACGGGTTACGGTACTGGTTAAGGTTATGGTTAGGTTTAGGTTACGTGTTAGGGTTAGGGTTAGGGTACGGTTTACGGTACGGGTTAGGGTACTGGTTAGGTTTAGGTTAGGGGTAGGGTTAGGTTAGAGGTTAGGCTTAGGTTTAGGGTTAGGGTTAGCGTTAGGATACTGGTTAGGATTAGGGTTAGGGTTAGGGTACGGGTTAGGGTTAGGGTTAGGGTTAGGGTACTGGTTAGGGTTAGGGTTAGCGTTAGGGTATGGGTTAGGGTTAGGGTTAGGGTTAGGTTTAGGGTACGGGTTAGGGTTAGGGTTAGGTTACGAGTTAGGGTTAGGTTTAGGTTTATGGTACGGTTTAGGGTTAGGGTTAGGGTTATGGTACTGGTTTGGTTTAGCGGTAGGGTTAGGATACTGGTTAGGATTAGGTTTAGTGTTAGGGTAGGTTTTAGGTTTAGTTTTAGGTTTAGGATTAGCGTACAGGTTAGGGTTAGATTTAGGGTTAGGGTTAGGTTACAGGGTAGGGTTAGGGTTAAGGTTAGGTTACGGGTTAGAGTTAGGGTAGGGTTAGGGTCAGAGTACGAGTTAGGTTTAGGGTTAGTGTTACGGTTAGGGTTAGGGTATGGGTTAGGGTTACGATTAGGGTACTGGTTAGGGTTAGGGTTAGGGTTATGGTACGGTTAGGGTTAGGTTTAGGGTACGGGTTAGGGTACGGGTTAGGGTTAGGTTTAGAGCTGGGTACGGGTTAGGGTTAGGATACGGGTTCGGGGTAGATTTAGGATTATGATTAGGGTACGGGTTACTGTTCGGGTTATGGTTAGGTTTAGGTTTAGGGTTAGGGTTAGGTTCAGGGTCAGAGTACGAGTTAGGGTTAGGGTTAGTGTTACGGTTAGGGTTAGGGTATGGGTTAGGGTTAGGGTTAGGGTTCTGGTTAGGGTTAGAATTAGGGTTAGGTTTAAGGTACAGGTTAGGGTTAGGTTTAGGGTTAGGGTTAGGGTTACAGTACGGGTTAGCGTTAGGGTTACTGTTATGGTACCGGATAGGGATAGGTTTAGGGTATGGGTAGGGTACGGGTTAGGGGACTGTGTAGGGTTAGGTTTAGCACAGGGTTAAGTTATGGATTAGGGTTAGGATACGGGTTTGGGTATGATTTAGGGTTAGGGTATGTGTTGGGGTTACGTTTAGGGTTAGGGTTAGGGAATGGTTTAGGGTTAGGGTTAGGGTACGGGTTAGGGTTAGTGTTAGGGTAAGGGTTAGGATTAGGGTACGGGTAAGGTTTAGGGTTCGGTTTATGGTACGGGTTAGGGTATGTTTAGGGTACTGGATAGGGTACGGGTTAGGGTTTAGGGTTAGTGTTTGGGTAAGAGTTAGGGTTGGGGTAGGGTTAGGGTACGGGTTAGGGTTAGGGTTAGGGTTTGGGTATGGCTTAAGGTTAGGGTTAGTGTTAGGGTTAGACTTAGGGTATGGTTTAGGGAATGGTTACGGGTTAGGGTTTGGGTTAGGGTTAGGTTTACGGTTAGGGTACGGGTTAGGGTTAGTGTTAGGTTTAGGGTTAGGTTTAGGGTACGGGTAAGTGTTAGGGGTAGCGTTAGGGTAAGGGTTAGGGTATGGGTTAGGGTTAGAGTTAGGGTACAGCTTAGGGTTAGGGTTAGGGTTAGGGTACAGTTTAGGGTACCGGTTAGTGTACGGGTTAGGGTAAGTGTTAGGGTACGGGTTACGGAACGGGTTAGTGTACGGATTAGGGTGAGGTTTAGGGTACGGGTTACGGTTAGGTTTAGAGTTAGGGTTAGATTAAGTGT
Organism: Vulpes vulpes; assembly: GCF_048418805.1. NCBI lineage: Eukaryota > Metazoa > Chordata > Mammalia > Carnivora > Canidae > Vulpes > Vulpes vulpes. The sequence goes on from NC_132793.1 coordinate 47,949,937, forward strand.
TAGGGTTAGGGTACGGGTTAGGGTACAGGTTAGTTTTAGGGTTAGGGTATGGGTTAGGGTAGGGGTTAGGGTACGGATTAGGGTTAGGGTTAGGGTTAGGGTTAAGTTACGGTTTAGGGTAGGGTACGGGTTAGCGTACAGTTTAGGGTTAGGGTTAGGGTTAGGGTTGGGGTTAGGGTTAGGGTTAGGGTTAGGGTATGTGTTAGGGTTAGTGGGAGGGTTTAGGTTAGGGTACTGGTTAGTGTTTGGTTTAGGGTTAGAGTTAGGACACGAGTTAGGTTTAGGGTACTGATTATGGTTAGGGTACGTGTTAGGTTGAGGGTTAGGGTTAGGGTTACGGTATGGTTAGGGTTAGGGTACGGGTTAGGGTTAGTGTTAGGTTACGGATTAGGTTTAGGGTTAGGTTTAGGGTTAGGTTTAGGGTACAGTTTAGTTTTAGGGTTAAGGTTAGGGTACGGGTTGTGGTTATGGTTAGGGTACGGTTTAGTGTTAAGGCAAGGATTAGGGCACGGAATATGGTTAGGGTTAGGGTTAGGGTACGGGTTACGTTTAGGGTTAGGAACGAGTTAGGGTTAGGGTTAGGGTTAGCGTTAGGGTTAGGGTATGGTTTAGGGTTAGGGTTAGGGTTAGGGGATGGGTTAGGGTTAGGGTTAGTGTTAGTGTTAGGGTAAGGGAACGGGTTAGGGTTAGGGTTAGGAACGGGTTAGGGTTAAGGTTAGCGTTAGGGTTAGGGTATGGGTTAGGGTTAGGGTTACGGTTAGGTTTAGGTTACCGGTTAGGGTTATGGTTAGGGTTAGCGTTAGGGTACGGGTACGGGTATGGGTTAGGGTTAGGGTACGGGTTAGGGTCAGTAAAAGGCTTAGGGTTAGGGTACGGGTTAGGGTTAGAGGACAGCTTAGGCTTAGGGTGAGGGTACAGGTTAGGTTTAGTGTTAGGGTTAGGGTTAGGGTACTCATTAGATATAGGGTTAGGGACGGGTTAGGGTTAGTGTTAGGGTTAGGTTTAGGGTACAGGTTAGGGTTAGGGTTAGGGTTAGGGTACGTGTTATGAATAGGGTTAGGGTTAGAGTTAGGGTACTGGTTAGGGTTAGGGTTAGGGTTAGGATAGGGTTTAGGGTTAGGGTTAGGGGTAGGGTTATGGTACGGGTTAGTGTTAGGGTTAGGGTACTGGTTAGGGTTATGGTTAGGTTTAGGGTACGTGTTAGGGTTAGGGTTAGGTTTAGGGTTAGGGTTAGGATACGGGATAGGGTACAGGTTAGGGTACAGGTTAGGGTACGGGTTAGGGTTAGGGTTAGTGTAAGGGTTAGGGTTAGGGTACGGATTAGGGTTAGAGTTAGGGTACAGCTTCTGGTTAGGATAAGGGTACGGGTTAGGGTACGGGTTAGGGTTAGGGTTAGGGTACGGATTAGGGTTAGTGTTAGGTTTAGGTTATGGGTTAGGCTTAGTGTTAGGGTTAGGGTTAGCGTTAGGGTATGGGTTAGGGTTAGGGTTAGGGTTAGGGTTAGTGTTAGCATTAGGGTACTGGTTAGGGTTAGGGTACGGGATAGGGTATGGGTTAGAGTTACGGTTAGGTGTAGGGTTAGGGTTAGGGACAGGTTAGCGTTAGGGTTAGGTTACGGGCTACGGTTAGGGTTAGGGTTAGGGTTAGGGTTAGGGTTAGGTTTATGGTTAGGGTTAGGGTTAGGGTTAGGATGCAGGTCACGGTAAGGGTTAGGTAACGGGTTAGGGTTAGGTTTAGTTTTGGGTCAGGGTAAGGGTACGTGAACGGGTTCGGGTTAGGGTTAGGGATAGGGTTAGGGTACTGGTTTGCGATAGGATTAGGGTTAGGGTTAGGGTACGGGTTAGGTTTAGGGTTAGGGTTAGGGTTAGGTTTATGTTATGGGTTAGTGTGGGGGTTAAAGTTAGGATTAGGGTTAGCTTAGGGTTAGGGTTAGAGTTAGGATTTAGGGTTAAGGTTAGAGTTAGGGTGTGGGTACGGATTAGGTTTAGGGTTAGGTTTAGGTTTAGGGTACCGGTTAGTATACGGGTTATGGTTAGGGTTAGGGTTAGGGTACGGGTAGGGAATGGGTTAGGGATAGGGTTAGAGTACGGGTTAGGGTACGGGTTAGGTTTAGGGTTAGGGTACTTGTTAGGTTTAGGTTTAGGGTTAGGGAATGGATTAGGGTTATGGTTAAGGTTAGGGCACGGGTTAGGATTAGGGTTAGGGTTAGGGTACTGGTTAGGGTTAGGTTTATGGTTAGGGTAAGGATACGCGTTAGGGTTAATTTTAGGGTTAGGGTTAGTGTACGGGTTATGGTTAGGGTTCGGGATAGGGTACTGGTTAGGGTTAGGTTTAGGGTTAGAGTATGGCTTAGTGTTAGGTTTCGGCTTAGGGTACGGGTTCGGGTTAGGGTACGGTTTAGGGTTAGGTTTAGGGTACGAGTTAGGTTTGGGGTTAGAGTTAGGATTAGGTTTATGTTACGGGTTAGGGTACAGGTTAGTTTTAGGGTTAGTGTTAGAGTTAGGGTTAGGGTACGGGTTAGGCATAGGGTTAGGGTTAGGGTTAGGGTCCGGGTGAGGGTTAGGGTAATGGTACGGGTTAGTGTTAGGTTCAGGGTTAGGGTACGGGTTAGGGTTAAGGTTAGGATTAAGGTTAGGTTACTGGTTAGTGTTAAGGTTTGTGTACAGTTAGGGTTAGGGTTAGGGTTAGGGATAGGGTACGGGTTAGGTTTAGGGTTATGGTTAGGGTATGGGTTAGGGTTAGGGTTAGGTTATGGGTTAGGGTATGGGTTAGGGTTAGGGTTAGGGTACCGGTTAGGGTCAGGGTTAGGGTACCGGTTAGGGTTAGGTTTAGGGTTAGGGTACGGGTTAGGTTTAGGGTGCGTGTTAGGGTTAGGATTAGGGTAACAGTTAGTATTAGGGGTAGGGTTATGGTACGGGTTATGTTACGGGTTAGTGTACTGATTAGGGTACGGGTTAGGGTTTAGGGTTAGTGTTAGGGAAAATGTTAGGGTTAGGGTTAGGGTAAGGGTACGGGTTAAGGTTAAGGTTAGGGTTAGATTTAGGTTACGGCTGAGGGTTAGGGATAGTGTTAGCGGTAGGGTACGGTTTAGGGATAGGGTACGGGTTAGGGTTATGGTTAGGGTTAGGGATAGGGTACGGGTAAGGATTAGGGTGATCGTTACGGTAAGGGTTAGCGTACGGTTTAGGGTTAGGGTTAAGTTATGGCTTAGGGTTAGGGTTAGGGTAGGGTTAGGGTACTGGTTACGGTTAGGTTTAGGTGAGGGTACGGGTTAGGGGTAAGGTTAGGGTTAGGGTTAGGGTACGGGTTAGGGAATGGGTTAAGTTTAGGGTTAGGGTACAGGTTAGGGTACGGGTGAGGGTTAGGGTTTGGTTACTGGTTAGGGTTAGGGTTAGGTTTAGGGTAGGGATTAGGGTTAGGGTTAAGTTTAGGGTATGGGTTAGGATTAAGGCTATGGTTAGGGTTAGGGAACTGGTTAGGGTTAGGGTTAGGGTTAGGGTTAGGGTTAGTTTACAGGTTAGGGTTAGGTTTAGTGTTAGGTTAAGGGGTAGGGTTAGGATACGTGTTAGGTTTAGGGTTAGGTAACAGGTTAGGGTTAGGTTTAGGGTACGGTTTAGGGCTAGGGTTAGGGTTAGGGTACTGGTTTGGTTTAGGGTTAAGTTTAGGGTATGGGTTAGGTTTAGTTTTAATGTTACAGTTAGGTTTAGGGTAGGGGTTAGAGTACGGGTTAGGGTTAGGTTTAGTGTAGAGTTAGGGTACGGGTTGGGATTAGGGTAGGGTACGGGTTAGGTTTAGGGTTAGGGTAAGTGTACCGGTTAGGGTTAGGTTTAGGGTTAGGGTACGGGTTAGGTTTAGGGTTAGGGTTAGGGTACTGGTTAGGGTAGTTTCAGGGTTAGGGAAGGGGTTTGGGTTAGGTTTAGCGTTAGGTTTAGGGTACTGGATAGGGTTAAGGTTAGGGTTAGTGTTAGGTTTATGGTTAGTGTTAGGGTTAGGGTCAGGGTTACGGTTAGGGTACGGGTTAGGGTACGGGTTAGAGTAAGTGTTAGGGTTAGGGTTAGGGTACGGTTTAGCAATAGGGTTAGGGTTAGGGTTAGGGTACGGGTTAGGGTTTGGTTAGGGTACGGGTTAGGGTTAGGGTACGGGTTTGGCTTAAGGTTAGGGTTCGGGTTAGGGTAATGGTTAGGCTTAGGTTTACGGTACGGGTTAGTGTTAGAGTAAGGTTTAGGGTTAGGGTATGGGTTAGGGTTAGGGTACGGGTTAGGGTACGTGTTAGGGTTAGGGTCAGTGTACTATTTTGGGTTAGGGTTAGGGTTAGGGTTAGGATATGGCTTAGAGTTAGGGTTAGGGTACGGGTTACGGTAGTGGTAAGGGTTAGGGTTAGGGCTAGCGTTAGGATACGGGTTAGGGATAGGGTGAGGGTTAGGGTACAGGTTAGGTTTAGTTTTAGGGTTAGGGTACTGGTTAGGGTTAGGGTTAAGGTTAGGGTCCTGGTTAGGGTTAGGTTTAAGGTTAGGGTTAAGGTTAGGATACGGGTTAGGGTTAGGGTTAGGGTTACAGTACTGGTTAGGGTTAGTGTTAGGTTTAGGGTACGGCTTAGGGTACAGGTTAGGGTTAGGTTTAGGTTTAGGTTACGGGTTAGGTTTAGGGTACTGGTTTGGTTTAGTGTTAAGTTTAGGGTACGGTTAGGTTTAGGTTTAATGTTACGGGTAGGTTTAGGGTACGGGTTAGGGTACGGGTTAAGGTTAGGGTTAGTGTAGAGTTAGGGTACGGGTTAGGATTAGGGTAGGGTACAGGTTAGGTTAAGGGTTAGGGTTAGGTGTACAGGTTAGGGTATGGGATAGGATTAGGGTTAGGTTTAGTGTTAGGGTTGGAGTTAGGGTTAGGATACGGGTTAGAGTTAGGGTTAGGGTACGGGTAACGGTACTGGTTAGGGTTAGGGTTAGGGTACTGGTTTGGGTGAGGGCTAGGGTTAGGGTACGGGTTAGGAATAGGGTTAGGGTTAGGGTACGGGTTACGATTAGGTTTAGGGTTAGGGTACTGGTTAGAGTTAGGGTTAGGGTTAAGGTTAGGGTACTGGTTAGGGTTAGGTTTAGGGTTAGGGTTAGGGTTAGGATACGGGTTAGGGTTAGGGTTAGGGTTAGGGTTACTGTACTGGTTAGGGTTAGTGTTAGGTTTAGGGTACGGCTTAGGGTACTGGTTAGGTTTAGGTTTAGGGTTAGGTTACGGGTGGGGTATAGGGTTAGGTTACAGGTTAGGTTTAGGGTTAAAGTTAGGTTCAGGTTTAGGGTATGGGTTAGGGTACGGATTAGGGTTAGGGTTAGTGTACTGCTTAGGGTATGGGTTAGGGTTAGGGTACAGGTTAGGGTTAGGGTTAGGTTAAGGGGACGGGTTAGGGTTAGTGTTAGTGTTAGGTAGGGTACTGGTTTCGTTTAGAGTACGGGTTACTTTGAGGGTTAGGTTTAGGTTTAGATTTAGGGTACGGGTTAGGGTACGGGTTAGAGTTAGGGTTAGTGTATGGGTTAGGGTTAGGGTTAGGGTAAGTGTACGGGTTAGGGTTAGGGTTGGTCTATGGGTTAAGTTTAGGGTTGGGGTGAGGGTTAGGGTACTGGTTAGCGTTGTGGTTAGGGTTAGGGTAGGGGTTAGGTTTAGGGTTAGGGGTAGGTTTAGGGTACGGGTTAGGGTGAAGGTTAGGGTTAGGGTTAGGGTATGGCTTAGGGTTACGGTTAGGGTACGGTTTAGGTTACGGGTTAGGGTTAGTGTTAGGTTTCGGTGTAGGGTGAGGTGACGGGTTAGGTTTAGGTTTAGGGTTAGGGTTAGGGTATGGGTTAGGGTTAGGGTACGGTTTAGGGTTAGGTTACGGGTTAGGGTTAGGTTTAGGGTACGGGTTACGGTACAGGTAGGGTTAAGGTTAGGTAACGGGTTACGGTTAGGATTAGGGTAAGTGTTACTGTACGGGTTACAGTAATGGTTAGGGTTAGGGTTAAGTTTAGGGTATGAGTTAGGGTTAGGATTAGGGTTCGGGTTGGGAACGGGTTAGGATTAGGGTTAGCGTAAGGGTTAGGGTTAGGGCTCTGGTTAGGGTTAGGGTATAGGTTAGGGTTAGGTTTAGGGTTAGGGTTAGGCTTTGGATATGGGTTATGGTTATGGTTAGGGTTACCGTTATGGTACGGGTTAGGATGAGGGTTAGAGTTAGGTACTGGTTAGGGTTAGTGTTATGGTTAAGGTACGGGTTAGTGTTAGGGGTAGTGTTAGGGTTTGGGTTAGGGTACGGGTTAGGGTTAGGGTTACGTTTCGGGTTTGGGTGAAGTTTAGGGTTAGGGTTAAGGTTAGGGTTCGGTTAAGGGTTAGGATTAGAGTTACGGTACTGGTTTGGTTTAGGGTTAGGGTTAGGTACGGGTTAGGTTTAGGGTTAGGGTTAGGGTTAGGTTTAGGGTACGGGTTAGGGTACGGGTTAGGGTTAGGGTTAGTGTAAGGCTTGGGATACGTATTATGGTTAGGTTTAGGGTACGGTTTAGGGATAGGGTACGGGTTAGCATAAGGGTGAGGTTTAGGGTTATGATTAGGGTACGGGTACGGGTTAGGGTTAGAGTTAGGGTTAGGGTACCGTTAAGGCGTAGGGTTAGCATTACGGTAAGGGTTAGGTTATGGATTAGGGTTAGGGTTAGGGTACGGCTTAGGGTTAGGGTTAGGGTTAGGGTACCGGTTAGGGTTAGGGTACGGTTTAGGCGTAGTGTTAGTGTTAGGGGTAGGGTTAGGGTATGGGTTAGGGGTAGGGTAAGGTTTAGTGTTAGGTTTAGGGTACTGGTATGTGTTAGGGTTAGGGTTAGGGTTAGGATTAGGGTACGGGTTAGGGTTACGGTTAGGGTACGGGTTAGGGTACGGGTTAGGGTTAATGTTAGGTTTAGGTTTAGGGTGAGTGTACGGGTTAGGATTAGGGTTAGGGTTAGGGTTAGGGTACGGATAGGGTTAGGGTTAGGGTACGTGTTATAGGACGGGTTACGGTAATGGTTATGGTTAGGGGTTAGTTTAGGGTACGAGTTAGGGTTAGGGTTAGGGTTAGGTTACGGGTTAGGGGTAGGGTAAGTTTAGTGTTAGGTTTAGGGTACTGGTACGGTTTAGGGTTAGGATTAGGGTACGGGTTAGGGTTAAGGTTAGGTTAGGGTTAGGGTACTGGTTAGGGTTAGGGTTAGGGTACGTGTTAGGGTTAGGTTTAGGGTTAGGTTACGGGTTAGGTTTAGTGTTAGGGTACGGGTTAGGTTTACGGTACAGATTAGGGTGAGGGATAGGGATAGGCTATTGGTTAGGGTTAGGGTTAGGGTTAGATTTAGTGTACTGGTTAGGGTCAGGGTTTGTGTTAGGGTATGGGTCAGGGTTAGGGTTAGGGTTAGGGTTGGGGTACGGGTTAGCGTTAGGGTTAGTTTAAGGTTACGGGTTACGGTTAGGGTTAGGGTACGGGTTAGGCTTAGGGTTAGGTTTAGGGTACAGAATAGGGTTAGGGTTAACGTACGGGTTAGGGTTAGAGTTAGGATTAGGGTTAGGGTACTGGTTAGGATTAGTGTTATGGTTAGGATACAATTAGGGTTAGGGTTAGGGTACGGGTTAGGACTAGGTTTAGCGTTATGATACTGGATAGGGTATGGGTTAGTGTACTGGTTAGGGTACGTTTTATGGTTTATGGTTAGGGTTAGGGAAAGTGTTAGGGTTAGGGTTAGGGTTAGGGTTAGGGTATGGTTCAGGGTTAGGGTTAGGGTTAGTGTTAGGGTACTGCTTAGGGTTAGGGTTTGGGTTAGGGTTAGTGTACGGTTTGGGATAGGGTACGGTTTAGGGTTAGGTTTAGGGTAAGGGTTATGGTTAGGGTTATGGTTAGGTTTAGGATTAGGGTACGGGTATGGGATCGGGTTAGGTTTAGGGTACGGGTAAGGGTTAGAGTTAGGGTAAGGGTACGGGTTAGGGTTAGGGTTAGGTTTCGGGTACAGGTTAGGGTTAGGATTAGGGTTAGGGTGAGGGTTAGGATACGGGTGAGGGTGAGGGTTATGATTGGGGTATGGGTTACGATTAGGGTTAGGGTTATGGTACGGCTTAGGTACTGGTTAGGGTTTGTGTTAGGGTACAGGTTAGGCTTAGTGTTAGGGTAAGGTTACAGGTTAGGGTTAGGGTTTGGGTATGGGTTAAGGTACGGGTTAGGGTTACGGTTAGGGTACTGGTTAGGGTAGGGGGAGGGTTAGGGTTAGGTTTAGGTTCAGGGTACTGGTTAGGGTTAGGGTTAGGTTGAGATTAGGGGTCAGGGTTAGGGTTAGGGTACGGGTTAGGGTTAGAGTTCGGGTTAGGGTAAGGTTATGGGTTAGGTTTAGCGTAGGGTACGGGTTAGGGTTAGGGTTAGGTTAAGGGTTAGGATACGGGTTAGGGTACAGGTGAGCGTACGGGTTAGGGTACGGGTTAGGGTTAGGATTAGGGTTGGTGTTAAGGTTAGGGTTAGCGTACGAGTTAGGCGTAGTGTTAGGGTTAGTGTTAGGGTTAGGGTACGGGTAAGGGTTAGGGTTAGGGTACCGTTTAGGGTTAGGGTTTGGGTACTGGTACGAGTTAGGGTTAGGGTTAGGTTTAGGGTACGGTTTAGGGTTAGGGTTAGGTTAGGTTTAGGGTACTGGTTAGGGTTAGGGTTAGGGTTAGGGTACTGTTAAGGTTAGGGTTAGGGTTAGGTTTAGGGTTAGGGTATGGGTGAGGTTTAGGGTACAGGTTAGGGTTAGCGATAGGGATAGGGTATGGGTTAGGGTTAGGGTTAGGGTACGGGTTACGGTAAGGGTTAGGGTTAGGGTTAGGGTTAGGGTACTGGTTAGGGTTAGGGTTAGGATTAGGGTTAGGTTAGGGTTAGGGTGAGGGTTAGGTTCCGGGATAGGATTATGGTTATGGTTAGGGTACTGGATAGTGTTAGGGTTAGGGCTAGGGTTAGGGTACCCGTTAGTGTTAGGTTTAGGTTTAGGTTTAGGGTTAGGATACGGGTTAGGGTTAGGGTTAGGGTTAGGGTATGGGTTAGGGTTACGGTTAGGGTTAGGGTACGGGTTAGGGTTAGGGTACGGGTTAGGTTTAGGGTTAGGGTTAGGGTTTGGGATATGGTACGGGTAAGGGTTACGGTGAGCGTTACGGTAAAGGTTAGGGTATGGGTTAGGGTTACGATTAGGGTATGGCTTAGGGTTAGGGTGAGGGTTAGGGTACGGGTTAGGGTTAGATTAGGTTTAGGGTACGAGTTAGGTGTGGGTTAAGGAATGTGGTAGGGTACGGGTTAGGGTTAGTGTTAAGGTTAGGGTTAGAGTTAGGGTGTGGGTACGGGTTAGGTTTAGGGTATGGTTTAGGATACGGGTTATGGTTAGGGTTAGGGTACGGCTTAGGGTTAGGGTTAGGGTTAAGGTACCTGGTAGGGTTAGGGTACGGTTTAGGCATAGTGTTAGGGTTAGGGTTAGGGAAGGATCCGGGTTAGGGTTAGGGGAAGGATTAGTGTTAGGGTTAGGGTACTGGTACCGATTAGGGTTAGGTTTAGGTATAGGATTAGGGTACGGGTTAGAGTTAGGGTTAGGTTAAGGTTAGGGTACTGGTTAGGGTTAGGTTTAGGGTTAGGGTACATGTTAGGGTACGTGTTAGGGTTAGGGTTATGGTTAGGTTTGGGGTACGGGTTAGGGTTAGGGTACTGGTTAGGTTTAGGGATAGGGATAGGCTATTGGTTAGGGTTAGGGTTATGTTTAGTTTTCGGGTACTGGTTAGGGTCAGGGTTAGTGTTAGGTTATGGGTCAGAGTTTGGGTTAGGGTTAGGGTTGGGGTATGGGTTAGTTTTAGGGATAGGTTTAGGTTACAGGTTAGGGTTAGGATTAGGGTACGGGTTAGGCTTAGGGTTAGGTTTAGGGTACCGTTTAGGGTTAGGGTTAGGGTTAGGGTTAGGGTAAGGGTTAGGGTTAGAGTTAGGGTTAGGGTTAGGGTACTGGTTAGGATTAGTGTTAGGGTTAGGATACAGGTTAGCGTTAGGGTTAGGGTACGGGTTAGGTTTAGGTTTACTGGTTAGGGTATGGGTTAGGGTACTGGTTAGGGTACGGGTTAGGGTTTAGGGTTAGGGTAGGGAAAGTGTCAGTGTTAGGGTTAGGGTTAAAGTATGGGTTAGGGTTAGGGTACGGGTGAGGGTTAAGGTACGTCTTAGGGTAAGGGTTAGGGTTAGAGTGAGGGTATGGTTTAGGGATAGGGTATGGATACAGGTACAGGTACGGGTTAGGGTTAGGATTAGGATACGGGTACGCCTTAGGGTTAGAGTTAGGTTTAGGGTTCGGGTAAGGGTTAGGGTTAGCGTTACGGTAAGGTTTAGGTTATGGGTTATGGTTAGGGTTAGGGTATGGCTTAGGGTTAGGGTTAGGGTTAGGGTACGGGTTAGATTTAGAGTTAGGGTTAGGTTAGGGTACTGGTTTGGTTTAGTGTTAGAATTAGGATACAGGTTAGGGTTAGGGTTTGGGTTAGGGTTAGGGTTAGGGTTAGGGTAAGGGTTAGGGTGAGGGTTAGGGTTAGGATTATGGTACGGGTTAGGATTAGGGTTTGGTTTATGGTAGTGATAAGGGTTAGGGTTAGGGTACTGGTTTGGGTTAGGATTAGGGTTCAGGAACGGGTTAGTTTTAGGGTTAGGGTTAGGTTTCTGGTATGGGTTAGTGTTAGGGTTAAGGTTAGGATTAGAGTTATGGTTATGTTAGGGTTAGGGTTAGGGTTAGGATTAGGGTTAGGGTAGGGTTAGGATTAGATTTAGGGTTAGGGATAGTGTTAGAGTTAGGGTGTGGGTACGGGGTAGGGTTCAGGTTAGGGTTAGGGTTAGGGTTAGGGTACAGGTTAGGATACGAGTTATGGTTAGTGTTAAGGTTACGGTACGGGTTAGCGTTAGGGTTAGGGTTAGGGTACGGGATAGGATTAGGTTTAGGGTTGGGTTAGGGTACTGGTTAGGGTTAGGGTTAGGTTTAGGGTTAGGCTACAGGTTAGGCTTAGTGTCAGGGTTAGGGTTAGGTTTAGGATTCGGTTTAGGGTTAGGGTTAGGTTTAGGGTTAAAGTTAGGTTAAGGGTTGGGGTTAAGTTTAGGGTTAGGGTTAGGATACTGGTTAGGGTAGGGTATGTTACGGGTTAGGGTTAGGGTTAGGGTACGGGTTAGGGTTAGGGTTAGGGTACGGGTTAGGGTATGGTTCGGTTTAGGGTTAGGGTACTGGTTAGGGTTAGGGTTAGGGTTAGGGTACGTTTTAGGGTTCGGGTTAGGGTTAGGGTACTGGATTGGTTTAGGGTTAGGGTTAGGGAATGGGTTACGTTTAGGGTTAGGATTAGGGATAGTTTTAGGGTATGGGTTATGGCACGGGTTAGGGTTAGGGTTAGTGTACGGCTTAGGGTATGGGAGAGGGTTAGGTTTAGGGTACGGGTGTGGGTTATGGTAGGGTAAGGGTACGGGTTAGGGTTAGGGTTAGGGTACGGGTAAGGATTAGGGTTAGTGTTAGGGTACTGGTTAGGATTAGGATTAGGGTAGGGGTTACGATTAGGGTTAGTGTTAGGGTTAGGGTTAGGTTTAGGGTACGGATTATGGTTAAGGTTAGGTTAAGGGTTAGGGTTAGGGTTAAGGTACGGGTTAGGGTTACGGTTAGAGTATGGATTAGGGTACGGGTAAGGGTTAGTGTTAGGGTTATGTTTAGGGTACGGGTTAGCAATAGGATTAAGGTTAGGGTTACGGTTAGGTTTAGGGTACTGGGTGGGTTTAGGTTTAGGGTTATTCCACGGGTTAGATTTAGGGTTAATGGTTAGGGTTAGGTTTAAGGTACGGGTTAGGGAACGGGTTAGGGTTAGGCTTAGTGTATGGCTTAGGGTACGGGTTAGGTTTACGGTTAGTGTACGTGTTATTGTTAGTGTTAGGGTTAGGGTACAGTTTAGGGTTAGGGTTAGGGTTAGGGTTAGTGTTAGGTACGTGTTAGGGTTAGGGTTAGGGTACGGATAAGTGTCAGTGCTAGGTTACGGGATAGGGTTACGGTTAGGGTTAGGGTACGGGTTAGTGTTAGGGTTGGGGTTAGGGTACGGTTTAGGGTACGGGTTAGGGTTAGGGTTAGGGCGGGGTACGGGTTAGGGTTAGTGTTCAAGATAGGGTTAGGTTTAGGGTACAGGTTAGCGTTAGAGTTAGGCTTTGGTGTCGGGTTAGGGTTAGGGTTAGGGTACTGTTTAGGGTAAGGGTTAGGTTACGGGCTAGGGTCCGGGTTAGGGTTAGGGTGAGGGTATGGGTTAGGGTTAGGGTTGGGGTTTGGGTACTGGTTAGGGTGAGGTTTAGGGTTAGGGTACGGGTTAGGGTACGGGTTAGGGTTAGGGTATGGGTGAGGGTTAAGGTTAGGGTTAGGGTTAGGGTACGGATTAGGGTTACGGTTAGGGTACGGGTTAGGGTACAGTTTAGGGTTAGTGTTAGGTTTAGGTTTAGGGTGAGAGTACGGGTTAGGTTTAGGGTTAGGGTTAGGGTTAGGGATAGGGTATGGGTTAGGGTTAGGGTTAGGGTACGGGTACGGGTTAGGGTTAGGTTACGGGTAAGGGTTAGTTTTAGGGTACGGGTTACGGTACAGGTTAGGGTTAGGGTTAGGGTTAGGGTTAGGTTACGGGTTAGGGTTAGGATTAGGTTACGTGTTACTGTACGGGTTATGGTAATGGTTAGTGTTAGGGTTAAGTTTAGGGTACGAGTTAGGGTTAGGTTTAGGGTTAGGGTTGGGGAACGGGTTAGGATTAGTGGTACGGTTAGGGTTAGGGTTAGGGTTAGGGCTCTGGTTAGGGTTAGGCTTAGGGTTAGGATTAGGGTATAGGTTAGGGTTAGGTTTAGAGTTAGGGTTAGGTTTTGGATACGGGTTATGGTTATGGTTAGGGTTAGGGTTATGGTACGGGTTAGGGTTAGAATTAGGGTTAGGGTACTGGTTAGGGTTAGGGTTATGGTTAGGGTACGGGTTAGTGTTAGGGTTAGTGTTAGGGTTAGGTTTAGGGTACGAGATAGGGTGAGGGTTAGGTTTCGGGTAAGGGTGAAGTTTAGGGTTAGGGTTAGGGTAAGGGTACGGTTTAGGGTTAGGATTAGGGTTAGGTTACTGGTTTGGTTTACGGTTATGGTTAGGTACGGGTTATGTTTAGGGTAAGGGTTAGGGTTAGGTTTAGGGAACGGGTTAGGGTACGGGTTAGGGTAGGTTTAGTGTAAGGCTTGGGATACGTGTAAGGGTTAGGTTTAGGGTACGGTTTAGGGATAGGGTACGGGTTAGCGTCAGGGTGAGGTTTCGGGTTATGATGAGGGTACGGGAACGGGTTAGGATTAGAGTTAGTGTTAGGGTACGGGTAAAGCTTAGGGTTAGCATTACGGTAAGCGTTAGGTTATGGTTTAGGGTTAGGGTTAGGGTACGGCTTAGGGTTAGGGTTATGGTTAGGGTATCAGTTAGGGTTAGGTACGGTTTAGGCGTTGTGTTAGTGTTAGGGTTAGGGTACGGGTTAGGGGTAGGGTAAGGTTTAGTGTTAGGTTTCGGGTACTAGTACGAGTTAGGGTTAGGGTTAGGATTAGGGAATGGGTTACGGTTAGGGTTAGGTTAGGGTTAGGGTACGTGTTAGGGTTAGGGTTAGGGTACGTGTTAGGGTTAGGGTTAGGGTTGGGGGTAGGGTTAGGGTTAGGGTTAGGGAACTGGTTTGGTTGAGGGTTAGGGTTAGTGTTCGGGTTAGGTTTAGGGTTAGGATTAGGGTACTGGTTAGGGTATGTTATAGGGTTAGGGTTAGTGTACGGCTTACGGTATGGGTTAGGGTTAGGGTAGGGTACGGGTTAGGGTTAAGGTTAGGGTAAGAGTACGGGTTAGGGTACGGGATAGGGTTAGGGTTAGGTTTAGGGTTTGAGTAGGGTTTAGGGTACCGGTTAGGTTACGGGTAAGGGTTAGGGTTAGGGTACTGGTTAGGGTTAGGGCTAGGGTTAGGGTACGGGTAATGGTTACTCTTAGGGTAAGCGTTAGGGTAAGGGTTAGGGTTAGTGTTAGATTTAGGGTTATGGTACGGGATAGCGATAGGGTTACGGTTAGGGTTAGGTTAGGGTACGGGATAGGGGTAGTGTTAGGGTACAGGTTACGGTTAGGGTTAGGGTTAGGTTTAGGGTATGGGTTAGGGTTAAGGTTAGGATTAGGGTACTGGTTAGGGTTAGCGTTAGGGTATGGGTTAGGGTTAGAATAAGTGTTATGGTTAGGTTACAGGTTAGGGTTAGGGTAGGGGTTAGGGTATGGTTTAGGGGTAGGGTACTGGTTAGGGTTAGGGTACGGATTAGGGTTAGGGTTAGGGTTATGGTTAGGTTTAGGGTATGTGTTAGGGTAAGGTTTTGGGGTAGGTTACGGGTTAGAGTTAGGTTTAGGGTACGGGTTACGGTACAGGTTAGGGTTAGGGTAGATTGAGGTTACGGGTTAGGATTAAGGTTAGGGTACAGGTTACGTTCCGGTTAGGATTAGGGTTAGGGTACTGGTTAGGGTTAGGATCAGTTTTAGGGTACGGGTTAGGTTTAGGGTTAGGGTTAGGGTACTGGTTATGGTTAGGGTTAGTGTTAGGTTACAGGTTAGGTTTAGGTTTAGGGTTAAGGTTAGGGTTAGGACACAGGTTAGGGTTAGGGTTAGGGTACTGGTTATGGTTACGGTTAGTGTTAGGTTACAGGTTAGGTTTAGGTTTAGGGTTAGGGTAGGGCGAGGGTAAGGGTTAGGGTTAGGGTTAGGGTTAGGGTACGGGTTACGATTAGGGTTAGGTTACGGGTTAGGTTTAGGTTTAGGATTAGGGTTAGGTTTAGGGTTAGGGTATGGTTATGGTTAGGGTTAGGGTACAGGTTAGTGTTAGGGTTAGGGTTAGGGTACTGGTTAGGTTTAGGGTTAGGGTTAGAGTAGGGTTTAGAGTAAGGGTAAGGGTTAGGTTTCGGGTCTGGTTAGGGTTAAGGTTAGGTTTAGGGTTAGGGTTAGGTTTAGGGTTAGTGTACGGCTTTGGGTATGGGTTAGGGTTAGGGTAGGGTACGGGTTAGGGTTAGGGTAAGGGTACTGGTTAGGGTTAGGGTTAGGGTTAGAGTAGGGTTTAGGGTTAGGGTTAGGGTTAGGTTTATGGTACGGGTTAGGGTTAGGTTAGGTTTAGGGTTAGGGTTAGGGCTAGGGTTAGGGTACGGGTAAGGGTTACTCATAGGGTACGGGTTAGGGTACAGGTTAGGGTTCATGTTAGGATTAGGGTTAGGGTTCGGGTTAGCGATAGGATTAGGGTTCGGGTGAGGTTTAGGGTACGGATTAGGGTTAAGTTTAGGGTTAGGGTGAGGGTTAAGGTTAGGGTTAGGTTAGGGTTAGAATAAGGGTTAGTGTTAGGGTACGGGTTAGGTTTAGGGTACTGGTTATGGTACGGGTTAGGGTTAGGGTTAGGGTACTGGTTAGGGTTGGGGTTAGGCTTAGGTTACGGGTTAGATTTAGGTTTAGGGTACGGGTTATGGTACAGGATAGGGTTAGGGTAGGGTACGGGTTAGTGTTAGGTTTAGGGTTAGGGTTAGGATACGGGTTAGGGTTAGGGTTAGGGTACGGGTTAGCAATAGGGTTAGAGTAAGTGTTAGGTTTAGTGTACGGGTTAGGGTTAGGGTTAGGGTTAGGTTTAGGGGACTGGTTATGGTTAGGGTTAGGTTAGGGTTTGGGTACTTTTTAGGGTTAGGGTTAGGGTTAGGGTACGTGTTAGGGTTAGCGTTAGGGTTAGGTGTAGGGTTAGGGTTAGGGTTAGGTTTAGGGTACAGGTTAGTGTTAGGGATCGGGATAGGGTATGGGTTAGGGTTAGGGTACAGTTTACGGTACGGGTTATGGTTAGGGTTAGGGAACTGGGTAGGGTTAGGGTTAGTGTTAGGGTACGGGTTAGTGTTATGGTTAGGGTACGGGTTAGGGTTAGGGTGAGGGTTAGGGTACGGGTTAGGATTAGGGTTAGGGTTAGGGTACTGGTTAGGGCTAGGGTTAGCGTTTGGTTTAGGGTACAGGTTAGGGTTAGGGCTGGGTACGGGTTAGGGTACGGGTTCGGTACGGGTTAGGGTTAGGTTACGGGTTAGGATTAGGGTTAGGGTACGGGATAGGATTAGGGTTAGGGTTAGGGATAGGGTTCTGGTTAGGGTTAGGCTTAGGTTTAGGGATAGGTTTAGGGTACGGTTTACGGTTAGGTTTTTTTTTTTCGGTTAGGTTTAGAGTTAGGTTTAGGTTAAGGTTACGGGTTAGGGTACGGGTTAGGGTACGGGTGAGGTTTAGGGTTAGGGTACGGTTTAGGGTAGGGATTAGGGTACGTGTTAGGGATAGGTTTAAGGTAAGGGTACGGGTTAGGGTTAGGGATAGGTTTACGGTACGGGTTGGGTTAAGGGTAGGTTTAGTGTTAGGGTACTGTTTAGGGTTAGGTTTAGAGTACGGGTTAGGGTTAGAGTAAGGGTTAGGGTTAGGGTACAGGTTAAGATTAGGGTTTGGGTTAGGCTTAGGGTTAGGGTTAGGGTTAGGGTACGGGTTAGGGTTAGGTTACGGGTTAGGATTAGGTTTAGGGTACAGGATAGGATTAGGGTTAGGGTTAGGTTTAGGGTTCTGGTTAGGGTTAGGCTTTGGTTTAGGGTTAGGTTTAGGGTATGGTTTACGGTTAGGTTTAGAGTTAGGTTTAGGTTAAGGTTACGGGTTAGGGTACGGGTTAGGTTTAGGGTTAGGGTAAGGTTTAGGGTAGGGATTAGGGTATGTGTTAGGGTTAGGTTTAAGGTAAGGGTACGGGTTAGGGTTAGGGATAGGTTTACGGTACGGGTTAGGGTTAAGGGTAGGTTTAGTGTTAGGGTACTGTTTAGGGTTAGGTTTAGGGTACGGGTTAGGGTTAGAGTAAGGGTTAGGGTTAGGGTTAGGGTACAGGTTAGGATTAGAGTTCGGGATAGGCTTAGGGTGAGTGCATTGGTTAGGGATAGGGTTAGGGTTAGGTTATGGGTAAGGGTTAGGCCTGGGTACGAGTTAGGGTACGGTTTAGGGTACGGGTTAGGGTTAGGGTTAGTGTATGGCAAGGGTTAGGGTGAGGGTATGGGTTGGGTTTAGGCTTAAGGTTAGGGTTAGGGTTAGGGTTAGGGTTAGGGTTAGTGTTAGGGTTAGGGTACTGGTAAGGTTTAGGTTTAGGGTTAGGGTTAGGGTTAGGGTTAGGTTACGGTTGATAGGGTTAGGTTATGTGTTACTGTACGAGTTAGGGTTAGGTTTAGGGTACTGGTTAGGGATAGGGTAAGGGTTAGGGTACGGTTTAGGTTTAGGGTTAGGGTTCGGGTTAGGATTAGGGTTAGGGTATTGGTTAGGGTTTTGGTTAGGGTTAGGCTTAGGGTTAGTTTAAGGGTACAGGTTCTGGCTAGGTTTAGGGTTAGTGTTAGGGTTTGGATACGAGTTAGGGTTAAGGTTAGGTTTAGGGTTAGGGTACTGGTTAGGTTTAGTGTTAGGGTTACGGTACAGCTTAGGGTTAAAGTTAGGGTTAGGGAATGGGTTATGGTACAGGGTAGGGTTAGGTTTAGGTTTAGGGTTAGGGTTAGGGCTAGGTTACAGGTTAGGGTTAGGGTTAGGGTACGTGTTACTGTACGGGTTAGGGTTAGGGTTAGGGTACTGGTTACTGTTAGGGTCAGAGTTAGGGTACGGGTTAGGGTTAGGGTTAGAGTACGGGTTAGGTTAGGGTTAGGGTTACGGTTCGGGTACTGGTTAGGGTTAGACTGAGGGTTAGTGTTAGGGTACTGTTTAGGGTTAGGGTTAAGGTTATGGTTAGGGTACTGGTTTGGTTTAGGGATAGGGTTAGGGTACGGTTTAGGTTTAGGGTTAGGATTATGGTTAGGTTTACTGTACGGGTTAGGGTATGGGTTAGGGTTAGGGTTAGGGTTAGGGTTAGTGTTAGGTAACGGGTTAGGGTTAGGTTTAGGTTTAGGGTTAGGGTTTGGGTTAGGATTAGGGTTAGGGTACGCTTTAGGGTTAGGGTTAGGGTTAGGGAACTGCTTTGTTTTAGGGTTAGAGTTTGGGTACGGGTTACGTTTAGGGTTAGGATTAGGGTTAGGTTTAGTGTACGGGTTAGGGTATGGGTTAGGGTTAGGGTTAGTGTACGGCTTAGGGTACGGTTTAGGGTTAGGGTAGGGTACGGTTTAGGGTTCTTGTTAGGGTAAGGGTTCGGGTTAGGGTAAGGGTTAGTGTTAGGGTACTGGTGAGGGTTAGGGTTAGGCTGAGGGTACAGGTTAGGTTTAGTGTTAGGGTTAGGGTTAGGGTACGGGTTAGGGTTAGCGTTAGTGTACGGATTAGGGTACGGGTTAATGTTAGGGTTAGGATATGGATTAGGGTTAGAGTTCGGTTAAGGGCATGGTTTAGGGTTAGGGTTAGGGTACGGGTTAGGGAAAGGTTACGGGTTAGGTTTAGGGTACTGGTTAGGGATAAGGTGAGGGTTAGGGTACAGTTTAGAATTAGGGTTAGGGTTAGGTTTAGGGTACAGGTTTGGGTTAAGGTTAAGGTTAGGTTTAGGGTTAAGTTTAGCGTTAGGGTACGGGTTAAGGTTACGGTTAGTGTACGGGTTAGGGTACCGGTCAGGGTTAGTTTTAGGGTTAGGGGTAGGGTACGGGTTAGCAAAAGGGTTAGGGTTAGGGTTAGGTTTAGTGTACAGGTTAGGGGTAGGTTTAGTGTACGGGTTAGGGTATGAGTTAGGGTTAGGGTGAGGGTTAGTGTTAGGTTAGGGGTTAGGGTTAGGTTTAGGTTTAGGGTTAAGGTTTGGGTTAGGATTAGGGATAGGGTACGCTTTAGGGTTAGGGTTAGGGTTAGGGTACTGCTTTGTTTTAGGGTTAGAGTTAGGGTACGGGTTACGTTTAGGGTTAGGGTTAGGGTTAGGGTACTGCTTTGTTTTAGGGTTAGAGTTAGGGTACGGGTTACATTTAGGGTTAGGATTAGGGTTAGGTTTAGGGTACGGGTTAGGGTACGGGTTAGGGTTAGGGTTAGTGTACGGCTTAGGGTACGGTTTAGGGTTAGGGTAGGGTATGGGATAGGGTACTTGTTAGGGTAAGGGTACTGGTTAGGGTAAGGGTTAGTGTTAGGGTACTGGTGCAGGTTAGGGTTAGGGTTAGGGTACGGGTTAGGTTTAGTGTTAGGTTTAGGGTTAGGGTACGGGTTAGGGTTAGCGTTAGTGTACGGATTAGGGTATGGGTTAATGTTAGGGTTAGGATATGGATTAGGGTTAGGGTTAGGGTAAGGGCACGGTTTAGGGTTAGGGTTAGGGTACGGGTTAGGGAAAGGGTACGGGTTAGGTTTAGGGTACTGGTTAGGGTTAAGGTGAGGGTTAAGGTAGGGTTTAGAGTTAGGGTCAGGGTTAGGTTTAGGGTACGGGTTAGGGTTAAGTTTAGGGTTAGGTTTAGGGTTAGGTTTAGCGTTAGGGTACGGGTTAAGGTTACGGTTAGTGTACGGGTTAGGGTACCGGTCAGGGTTAGTGTTAGGGTTAGGGTTAGGGTACGGGTTAGCAAAAGGGTTAGGGTTAGGGTTAGGTTTAGTGTACGGGTTAGGGGTCAGGTTAGGGTACGGGTTAGGGTAAGGGTACCGGTTAGGGTTAGGGTTAGGGTTAGGATTAGTGTTAGGATTAGGATTAGGATACGGGTAAGTGTTACGGTTAGGGTACAGGTAAGGGTTAGGTTTAGCGTTAGGGTTAGGGTATGGGTTAGGGTAAGGGTGAGGTTACGGTTTATCGTTAGGGTTAGGGTACGGGTTAGGGTTAAGCTTAGGGTTAGGGTACTGGTTAGGGTTAGGGTTAGGGTTAGGGTTGGGGTACTGCTTAGGGTTAGGGTTAAGTTACGGGTTAGAGTACGGGTTAGGGTTAGGGTTAGGTTACGGGTTAGTGTTAGGGTTAGGGGACATGTTATGGCTTAGTGTTAGAGTAAGGTTACAGGTTAGGTTTAAGGTTAGGGTACGGGTTAGGGTTAAGGTTAGGGTTAGGGTACTGGTTAGGGTTCGGGTAGGGTACGGCTGAGGGTTCAGGTTAGGGTTACGGTTAGTGTACGGGTTAGGGTTAGGGTTTGGATACGGGTTAGGGTTAGGGTTAGGGTTATGGTTAGTGCACGGGTTGAGGTTAGAGTAAGGATACAGGTTAGGGTTAGGGTTAGGGATAGGGTTAGGTTTAGGATATGGTTTTGGGTTAGGGTTAGGGTTCGGGTTAGGGTACTGGTTTGGTTTAGGGTTAGGGTAAGGGTACGCATTAGGCTTAGGTTTTGGGTACGGGTTAGGGTTAGTATTAGGGTTTGGGTTAGGGTACTGCTTAGGGTTAGGGTTAGGGTTAGGGTAGAGGTTAGGGTTAGAGTTAGGGTACGGGTTAGAGTTACATTTAGGGTACAGGTTAGGGTATGGGTAAGAGTTAGTGTTAGGGTTAGCTCTAGGATACGGGTTAGCAATAGGTTTAGGGTTAGGTTTAGTGTACGGGTTAGGGTTAGGTTTAGGGTTAGGGTTAGCATACTGGTTAGGGTAAAGTTTAGGGTACGGTTAAGGGTTAGAGTAAGGGTTAGGGTTAGTGTACTGGTTAGGGTTAGGGTACGGGTTAGGGTTAGGGTGAGTGGACGGGTTAGGGGTAGGTTTAGGGTTAGGGTTAGGTTACGGGTTAGGGTTAGGGCTGGGTATGGTTTAGGGTACGGGTTAGGGTTTGGGTTACGGTTAGGGTACAGGTAAGGTTTAGGGTTAGGGTTAGGTTACGGGTTAGGGTTAGGGCTAGGTATGCGTTAGGGTATAGGTTAGGGTACGGGTTAGGTTTAGGGTTTGGGTTAGGTTTAGGGTTAGGGTTAGGGTACAAGTTAAGGCTAGGGTTAGTGTTAGGGTTAGGGTACTGGTTAGGGTTAGATTAGTGTACGGGGTAGGGTTAGGGTTAGGGTTATGGTTAGGGTACGGGTTAGGGTTAGGGTACGGCTTCGGGTAAGGGTGAGGTTACGGGTTAGGGTTAGGGTTCGGTTACGGGTTAGGATTAGGGTTTGCATTAGTTTTAGTGTACGGGATAGGGTTAGGGTTAGGGTATGGGTTAGGGTTAGTGTTAGGGTAAGGGTCCGGTTAGTGTTAGGGTTAGGGTTAGGGTACGGATTAGGGTAAGTTTAGGGTTAGGGTTAGGGTACGGGTTAGGGTTAGATTAAAGGTTAAGGTTAGGGTATGGGTTAAGGTTAGGGTACTGGTTAGGTTTAGGGTGAGTGTATGTGTTAGCAGTAGGGTTAAGTTTAGGGTTAGGTTACGGTTTAGTGTTAGGGCGTGGTACGGTTTAGGGTATGGATTAGGGTTAGGGTTAGGCTAAGGGTACTGGTTAGGGTTAGGGTTAGGGTTAGGGTTAGGGTACGGGTACAGCTGAGGGTTAGGGTTAGGGTTCGGGTTAGGGTATGGGTTAGGTTTGGGTTAGGTTTAGGGTACTGGTTACGATTAGGGTTAGGGTTAGGGAACGCTTTATGGTTAGGGTTAGGGTTAGGGTATGGGTTAGAGTTAGGGTTAGGTACGGGTTAGGGTTAGGGTTAGGGATAGGTTTAGGGTTAGGGTACGAGTTAGGGTTAGTGTTAGGGTAAATGTACGGGTTGGGGTTGGGGTTAGGGTACGGGTTAGGGTTAAGTTTAGGGTTAGGGTACTGGTTAGGGTTAGGTTTAGTGTATGGGTTAGGCTTAGGGTTAGGGTTACAGTTAGTGTACGGGTTGGGATTAGAGTTAGGATATGGGTTAGGGTTAGGGTAAGGGTTATGGTTAGTGTACAGGTTATGGTTAGGGTTAGGATACAGGTTAGGGTTAGGGTTAGGGTTAGGTTTAGGGTACGGTATTGGGTAAAGGTTAGGGTTAGGGTTAGGGTTTGCGCCAAGGTACGGGTTAGGGTTACTGTTAGGGTACCGTTTAGGGTACGGGTTAGGGTTAATGTTAGGATTAGGGTAAGGGTACGGGTTAGCAAAAGGGTTAGAGTTAGGTTTAGGTTTAGTGTACGGGTTCGGGTAGGGTTAGGGAATGGTTTAGTGTTAGGGTTAGGGTAAGGGTCGGGTTAGGGTTAGGGTCAGGGTTAGGGTACAGATTAGGGTTAAGGTTAGGGTTAGGGTTAGGGTACTGGTTAGGGTTAGGGTTAGGGTTAGGGTACCAGTGAGGTTTAGTGTCAGGGTTAGGGTTAGGGTACGGGTTAGGGTTAGGGTTAGGGTTAGGTTTAGGGTATGGGTGAGGGTTAAGGTTAGGGTTACGGTTAGGGTTAGGGTACGGGTTAGGGTTACGTTTAGTGTACTTGTTAGGGAACGGGTTAGTGTTGAGGTTTAGGGTACGGGTTAGCAATAGGTTTAGGGTTAGTGTTAGGTTTAGGGTACGGGTTAGGGTTAGGGTTAGGGTACAGGTTACTGTTAGTGTTAACGTAAGGGTACGGGTTAGGGTTAGGGTTAGAGTTAGGGTATGGATTAGGTTTAAGGTTAGGTTTAGGGCTAGGGTACTGTTTAGGGTTAGGGTTAGGGTACGGGTTAGGGTTAGATTAAGGGTTGGGGTTAGGGTACTGGTTAGGTTTAGGGTTAGGGTTAGGGTACAGGTTAAGGTTAGGGTTAGGGATAGGGTACGGGTTAGGGTTAAGGTTAGGTTAAGGGTTAGGGTTAGGAATCGGGTTAGGGTTAGGTTTAGGTTACGGGTTAGGGTAGGGTTTGGTTTTGATACGGGTTAGGGTTAGGGTTAGGGTACGGGTTACGGTACGGGTTATGGTTAGGGTTAGGGTACTGGTTAGCGTTAGGGTTAGGTTTAGGCTATGAATTAGGGTTAGGATTAGGGTTAGGGTTAGGGTTAAAGTACTGGTTAGGGTTAGGGTAGGGTTAGGTTTAGGGTTAGTGTTAGGGGAGAGGTTAGGGTTAGGTTTAGGCTTGGGTTAGGGTTAGGATACTGGTTGGGGTTAGGGTTAGGGTTAGGGTTAGGGTACGGTATAGTTTTCGGGTGAGTGTACGGGTTAGCAGTAGGGTTAGGGTTAGGATTAGGTTACGGTGTAAGGTTAGGGCTGGTACAGGTTAGGGTACGGTTTAGGGTACGGATTAGGGTTAGGGTACGGGTTAAGTTTAGTGTCAGGGTTAGGGTACGGGTTAGGGTTAGGGTTAGGGTTAGGGTACGGTTAAGGGTTAGGTTACGGCTTCGGTAATGATGAGGGTACGGGATAGCAGTAGCATTAGGATGAGGGTTAGGGTACGGGTTAGGTTTAGGGTTTGGGTACGGGTTAGGGTAAGGGTTAGGGTACAGGTTAGGGTTAGGGTACTGGTTAGGTTTAGGGTTAGGGTTAGGGACCCAGTGAGGTTTAGGGTTAGGGTTAGGGTTACGGTACGGGTTAGGGTTAGGGTTAGCGTAAGGGTACAGGTTACGGTACTGGTTAGGGTTAGGGTTAAGTTTAGGTTATGGGTTTGGGTTAGGTTTAGGGTACCGGTTACGGCACGGGTTAGGGTTAGGTTTAGGGTACTGGTTAGGGCTAGGGTTAGGGTTAGGGTACGGATTAGGGTTAGGGTTAGGGTTAGTGTATGGGTTAGGTTTAGGTTTAGGGTTAGGGTTAGGATACAGGTTAGGTTTAAGTTTAGGGTTAGGGTACGGGTTAGGGATAGGATTAGGGTTAGGGTTAGGATACTGGTTAGGGTTAGGATTAGGGTTAGGGTTTGGGTTAGGGTTAATGTACGGTTTAGCGTTAGTGTTAGGTTACGGGTTAGGGTTAGGGTAAGGTTAGGGTTAGGGGTTAGGGTTATGGTATGGTTTAGGGTTAGGGTTAGGGTTAGGGTACTGGTTTGGTTTAGGTTTAGGGTAAGGTATGCGTTAGGGTTAGGGTTAGCGTACAGGTTAGGTTTAGGGTTAGGTTTAGGGTTAGGGTACTGGTTAGGGTTAGGGTAGGGGTTAGGGTTAGGGTAAGTTTTAGGGTTAGGGTTAGGGTTAGGATTAGGGTATGACTTAGGGTTAGGGTTAGGGTTAGGGTTAGGGTCGGTTTAGGATGGGTTACGGGTTAGGGTTTGGGTTAGTGTTAGGTTTAGGGTTAGGGTTAGGGTTAGGGTTAGGGTTAGTGTTAGGGTACTGGTTAGGGTTAGGTTTAGGGTTAGCGTTAGAGTACGGGTTAGGGTTATGGTTAGGGTACGGTTTAGGGTACGGAATAGGGTTAGTGTTAGGTTACGGGTTAGGGTTAGGGTTAGGATACAGGTTAGGGTTATGGTTAGGGTAAGGTTACGGCTTAGAGTTAGTGTTAGGGTATGGGTTATGGTACAGCTAGGGTTAGGGTTATTTTACATCGTAGGGTTAGGGTTAGGGTAAGGGTTATGGTACGGTTTAGGGTTAGGGTTAGGGTACTGGTTAAGGTTAGGGTACGGGTTAGGGTTAGGGTACGGGTTAGGGTTAGGGTACGGGTTAGGATTAGGGTTAGTGTTAGTGTACTGCTTAGGGTTAGGATTAGGGTCAGGGTACATTTTAGGGTTAAGTTTAGGGTTAGGGTTAGGATACGTTTTAGGGTTAGGGTTAGGGTTAGGGAAGGTTACGGGATAGGGTTAGGGTTAGGGTTAGGGTACTGGTTAGGGTTAGGGTACGTGTTAAGTTTAGGGTTAGGGTTAGGGTTACAGTTAGGGTACGGTTTAGGGTTAGGGTTAGGTTACGGGTTAGGGATAGGGTTAGGTTGAGGGTATAGTTTAGGGTTAGTTTTAGGGTTAGGGTTAGGGTACTCGTTTGTTTTAGGGTTAGGGTTAGGGTACGGGTTAGGTTTAGGGTTAGGGTTAGGGTTAGGGTATGGGTTAGGGTACGGGTTAGGGTTAGGGTTAGTGTACGGCTTAGGGAACGGGTTAGGGTTAGGGTAGGGTACGGTTGTCGGTTAGGGTAAGGGTAAGGGTACGGATTAGGGTTAGGGTTAGGGTACGGGTTAAGTTTAGGTTTAGGGTTAGGATATTGGTGAGGGTTAGGGTTAGGTTGTGGGTAGGGGTTAGGGTTAGGGTTAAGGTTAGTTTTAGGGTACGGGTTAGGGTTAAGGTTAGGGTTAGGGTTAGGGTAAGTTTACGGGTTAGGTTTATGGTTAGGGTATGGGTAACGGTACAGTCTAGGATTAGGGTTAGGGTTAGGTTTAGGTTATGGTTTAGGGTTAGGGTTAGGTTACGTGTTACTGTACGGGTTAGGGTTAGGGTTACGGTACTGGTTAGGGTCAGGGTTAGGGTTAGGGTTAGGGTACGGTTTACGGTTAGGGTTAGGATTAGGGTACTGGTTAGGATTACGGTTATGGTTAGGGTTCTGGTTAGTGTTAGGCTTAGTGTTAGGGTTAGGGTACAAGTTACGGTTAGGTTTAGGGTTAGGGTTCGGGTATGGATACGGGATAGGGTTAGGGTTAGGGTTAGGGTACTGGTTAGGGTTTGTGTTAGAGTTAGGGTACGGGTTAGGTTTAGGTTAAGTGTTAGGGTTAGGGTACGGGTTAGGATTAGGGTTAGGTTACGTGATAGGATTAGGGTTAGGGTTAGGTTTAGGGTACAGGTTAGTGTTAGGGTTAGGGTTAGGTTACGGGTTAGGGTTAGGGCTTGGTACGGGTTAGGGTACGTGTTAGGGTACGGGTTAGGGTTAGGGTACGGGTTAGGGGTAGGGTTCGGGTTAGGGTTAAGTTTAGGGTTAGGGTACGGGTTAGGGTTAGGGTACGACTTAGGGATAGGGTGAGGGTACGGGTTAGGTTTAGCGTTAGGGTTTGATATAGGGTTAGGGTTAGGGTACGGGTTAGGGTTAGGGTACGACTTAGGGATAGGGTGAGGGTACGGGTTAGGTTTAGCGTTAGGGTTAGATATAGGGTTAGGGTTAGGGTACGGGTTAGGGTTAGTGTTAGGGTAAGGGTACGTGTTAGGTTTAGTTTTAGGGTGGGTTACGGTACAGTCTAGGGTTAGGTTAGGGTTAGGGTTAGATTACGGTTTAGGGTTAGGGTTAGGTTACGTGTTACTGTTCTGGTTAGGGTTAGGGTTAGGGTTAGGTTACAGGTGAGGGTTAGGGTTTGGGTTAGGGTACGGGTTAGTTTTAGGGTTAGGGTAGGGTACTGGTTAGGATTAGGGTTAGGGTTAGGGTTAGGGTTAGGGTTTGGATACAGGTGAGGGTTAGGGTTAAGGTTAGGGTACTGGTTAGGGTTAGTGTTAGGGTTAGGGTACGGGTTAGGGTTAGTTTTAGGGTTAGGGTTAGGGTACATGTTAGGTTTAGGGTTAGGTTACGTGATAGGGTTAGGGTTAGGGTTAGGGTTAGGTTTAGGGTACAGGTTAGGGTTTGGGTTAGGGCATGGCTTAGGATTAGGGTTAGGGTATGGGTTAGGGTTAGGGTTAGGGTACAGGTTAGGTTTAGTTAGGTTAAGAGTTAGGGATAGGGTTAGGGTACTGGGTAGGTTTAGTGTTAGGGTTAGGATACAGGTTAGGGTTAGGTTTAGGGTACAGCTTAGGGTATGGGTTAGGGTTAGGTTACGGGTTAGGTATAGGGTTAGGGTTAGGGTTAGGGTTAGGGTTAGGGTACGGGTTAGGGTTAGGGTACGGGTTAGGGTTAGCGTTACTGTACGGGTTAGGGTTAGGGTTAGGGTTAGAGCACGTGTTAGGATACGTGTTAGGGTTAGGGAACAGGTTAGGTTTACGGTTATGTTTAGGGTATGAATTCGGGATAGGGTTAGGGTACGGGTTAGTGTTCAGGTTAGGGTACAGGTTAGGGGTAAGGATAGGTTTATGGTTAGGGTATGGTTTAGGGTTGGGGTTAGGGTTAGGGGTTAGTGGTTAGGGTTTGGGTTTAGGTCAGAGTATGGGTACGGTTAGGTTTAGGGTTAGTGTACTGGTTAGGGTTAGGGTTAGGGTACGGGTTAGAGTATGGGTTAGGTTTAGAGTACGGGTTAGGGTTAGAGTTAGGGTTAAGGGTAGGTTACAGGTTAGTGTTAGGTATAGGATCCGGGTTAGGGCTTGGGTTAGGGTATGGGTTAGGGTCAGGGTACGGGTTTGGGTTAGGGTTAGGGTACAGGTTAGGTTTAGGGTTAGGGTTAGTGTTAGGAATAGGGTACGGGTCAGGGTTAGCGTTAGTGTTATGGTACGGGTTAGGGTACGATTAGGGTACGGGTTAGAGTACTGGTTAGGGTACGGGTTTGTGTTTAGTGTTAGGGTTAGGGAATGGGTTAGGTTAGGGTTAGGGTTAGGATACGGGTTAGGGTTAGGGTTAGTGTGAAGGTTAGGGTTAGGGTACGGTTTAGGGTTTGTGTTAGGGTACAGGTTAGGGTATGGGTTAGGGTACGAGTTAGGGTTTGGGTTAGGGTACGGGTTAGGGTTAGGTTTAGGGTTAGGGTTAGGTTTAGGGTTAGGGTTAGGTTTAGTATTCTAGTACGGGTTAGGGTTTGGGTTAGGGTTAAGTTACGGGTTAGTGTACAGGTTGGGTACGTGTGAGGGGACTCGTTAGGGTACGTGTGAGGTTTTAGGGTTAGAGTTACGGTTAGGGTTATGGTTAGGGTTAAGGTATGGGTTAGGGTTAGGTTTAGGGTAAGGGTTAGGGTACGGTTTAGGGATAGGGTACGGGTTAGTGTTAGGGTTTTGGTTAGGGTAGGGTTAGGGTTAGGTTTAGGGTTAGGGTTAGGGTACGGGTAAGGGTTAGGGTTAGCGTTAGGGTAATGGTTAGGGTACGGGTTAGAGTTAGGGTTAGGGTACAGGTTAGGGTGAGGGTTAGTGTTAGGGTTAGGGTACGGGTTAGGGTACGGGTTAGTGTACGTTTTAGTGTTAGGATTAGAGTACGGATTGGGGTTAGGTTTAGGGTTAGGGTTAGGGTACGTGTAAGGGTTAGGGTACGGGTTAGGTTTAGGGTTAGGGTTAGGGTTAGGGTTAGAGTTAGGAGTTGGTACGGGTTAGCGTTTGGGTGAGGGTTAAGGTATGGGTTAGGGTACGGTTTAGGGTACTCGTTACGGTACGTGTTAGGGTTTAGGGTTAGGGTTAGGTTTAGGGTTAGGGTTAGGGTTAGGGTATGGGTTAGGGTTTGGGTTAGGGTAAGGGTTTGGGTATGGTTTAGGGGTAGAGTACGGGTTATGGTTAGGGTAAAGGTTAGGTTTTGGGTGTGGTTAGGGTTAGGATTAGGGATAGAGTACGGGTAAGGGTTAGGGTTAGTGTTAGTGTAAGGGTTACGTTATGGGTTAGGGTTAGGGTTAGGGTTAGAGTTAGTGATAGGCTTACGGTAAGTGTTAGGGTACGGGTTAGGGTACGGGTTAGTGTACGGGTTACTGTGTGGTTTAGGGTTAGGGTACGGGTTAGGGTACAGGTAAGGGTTAGGGTACATGTTAGGGTAAGGGTTAGGGTACGGGTTAGGTTATACTTTAGGGTTAGGGTTTGGTACAGGTAAGGGTTAGGTTTAAGGTTAGGGTACGTGCTAGGTTCAGGTTTAGGTTAGGGTGGGGTTAGGGTGCAGGTTAGGGTTAGGATTAGGTTTAGGGTACGGGTTAGGGATAAGGTTAAGGTTCGGTTAAGGTTAGGGTTAGGGTTAGGGAACGGGTTAGGTTTGGGGTTAGGGTTAGGGGATAGGGGTTAGGTTTAGGGTTAAGTTTATTGGACGGGTACGATTAGGGTTTGGGTTAAGGTACTGGATAGGGTTACGGTTAGGGTTAGGTTTAGGTTACGTGTTACGGTACAGGTTAGCGTTAAATTTAGTGTAGGATTTAGGGTACGGGTTTGGGTAAGGGTTAGGTTTGGGTTACGGGTTAGGATTAAGGTTAGGGTTAGGGTTAGGGTACGGATTAGGGTACAGGTCAGTGTCAGGGTTAGGGTTAGGGTACGGGTTAGGGTATGGGTTAGTGTACGTGTTAGGGTACTGGTTAGGGTACAGGTTAGGGTTTCGGTTTATGGTAGGGAAAGTGTTAGTTTTAGGGTTAGGGTTAGGGAACGGGTTAGGGGTAGGGTACTGATTAGGATTAGTGCTAGGGTTAGGGTGCCAGTTAGGGCTAGGTATAGGCTTAGGGTACGGGTAAGGTTTAGGTTTCAGGTTAGGGTTAGGGTTAGGGTAGGTGTTAGGTTTAGGGTTAGGGTAAGGGTTAGGGTACAGGTTAGGGTTAGGGTTAGGGTTAGGGTACGGGTTAGGGTTAGGGTACGGGTTAGGGTTAGGTTTAGGGTTACGGTATGGGTTAGGGTTAGGGTTAGGGTAAGGGTTAGGGTTAGGTTTAGGCTACAGGTTAGGGTTAGAGTTACTG
Source organism: Vulpes vulpes (assembly GCF_048418805.1). NCBI lineage: Eukaryota > Metazoa > Chordata > Mammalia > Carnivora > Canidae > Vulpes > Vulpes vulpes. The sequence goes on from NC_132793.1 coordinate 47,979,099, forward strand.
TACGGGTTAGGGTTAGGGTTAGAGCACGGGTTAGGATACGTATTAGGGTTAGGGAATGGCTTAGGTTTACGGTTAGGGTTAGGGTACGGTTTAGGGATAGGGTTAGGGTACAGGATAGGGTTCGGGATATGGTACGGGTTAGGGTTAAGGATAGGGTTATGGTTAGGGTACGGGTTAGGGTTGGGGTTAGGGTTAGGGTTAGGGTTAGGGGTTAGTGGTTAGGGTTAGGGTTTAGGCTAGAGTATGGGTATGGTTAGGATTAGGGTTAGTGTACTGGTTATGGTTAGGGGTAGGGTTAGGGTTAGGGTTAGGGTCCGGGTTAGGGTTATTTAAGGTTAGGGTTAGGGTACGGGTTAGGGTTAGGGTTAGCGTTAGGGTACAGGTTAGGGTTAGAGTTAGGGTAAAGGGTAGGGTACGGGGTAGCGTTAGGTATACGGTCCGGGTTAGGGTATGAGTTAGGGTACGGGTTAGGGTCGGGGAATGGGTTAGGGTTAAGGTTAGGGGACGGGATAGTTTAAGAGTTAGGTTTAGTGTTAGTATTAGGGTACGGGTCAGGGTTAAGGTTAGGGTTATGGTACGGGCTAGGGTACGGGTTAGGGTACTGGTTAGAGTACGGGTTTGTGTTTAGGGTTAGGGTTAGGGAATGGGTTAGATTAGGGTTAGGGTTAGGATACGGGTTAGGGTTAGGGTTATTGTGAAGGTTAGGGTTAGGGTACGGTTTAGGGTTTGGGTTAGGGTACGGGTTAGGGTACGGGTTAGGGTACGAGTTAGGGTTTGGGTTAGGGTACGGGTTAGGGATAGGGTTAGGGTTAGGGTTAGGGTTAGGATTCTAGTATGGGTTAGGGTTTGGGTTAGGGTTATGGTACCGGTTAGTGTACGGGTTAGGGTACTCGTTATGGTACGTGTTAGGGTTTAGGGTTAGGGTTAGGGTTAAGGTATGGGTTAGGGTTAGGGTTAGGGTTAGAGTAAGGGTTAGGGTGCGTTTTAGGGATAGGATATGGGTTATTGTTAGGGTTAGGGTTAGGGTAGGGTTAGGGTTAGGTTTAGGGTTAGGGTTAGGGTACGGGTAAGGGTTAGGTTTAGCGTTAGGGTAAGGGTTAGGTTACGGGTTAGGGTTAAGGTTAAGGTACGGGTTAGGGTGAGGGTTAGTGTTAGGGTTAGGGTACGGGTTAGGGTACGGGTTAGGGTTGGGTTTAGGGTTAGGGGTTAGTGGTTAGGGTGAGGGTTTAGGTTAGAGTATGGGTATGGTTAGGATTACGGTTAGTGTACTGATTTTGTTAGGGTTAGGGTTAGGGTCCGTGTTAGGGTTATTTTAGGATTAGGGTTAGGGTACGGTTTACGGTTAGGGTTAGGGTTAGTGTACGGTTTAGGGTTAGATTTAGGGTTAAGGGTAGGGTACGGATTAGGGTTAGGTATAGGGTCCGGGTTAGGGTATGGGTTAGGGTACGGGTTAGGGTAAGGGTACGGGTTAGGGTTAGGGTTAGGGTTAGGGTTAGGGTACTGGTTAGGGTACGGGTTTGGGTTTAGTGTTAGGGTTAGAGAATGGGTTAGGTTAGGGTTAGCGTTAGGACACGGGTTAGGGTTAGCGTTAGTGTGAAGGTTAGGGTTAGGTTACGGGTTAGGGTTTCGGTTTACGGTTAGGGAAAGTGTTAGTTTTAGGGTTAGGGTTAGGGTACGGGTTAGGGGTAGGGTACTGATTAGGATTAGTGCTAGGGTTAGGGTGCCAGTTAGGGCTAGGTATAGGCTTAGGGTACGGGTACGGTTTAGGTTTAAGGTTAGGGTTAGGGTTAGGGTAGGTGTTAGGTTTAGGGTTAGGGTACAGGTTAGGATACAAGTTAGGATTAGGGTACGGGTTAGGGTTAGGGTTAGGTTAAGGGTTACGGTACGGGTTAGGGTTAGGGTTAGGGTAAGGGTTAGGGTTAGGTTTAGGCTACGGGTTAGGGTTAGAGTTACTGTACGGGTTAGGGTTAGGGTTAGTGTTAGAGCAAGGGTTAGGATACATGTTAGGGTTAGGAAACGGCTTAGGTTTATGGTTAGGGTTAGGGTACGGTTTAGGGATAGGGTTAGGGTACAGGATAGGGTTCGGGATATGGTACGGGTTAGGGTTAAGGATAAGGTTATGGTTAGGGTACGGGTTAGGGTTGGGGATAGGGTTAGGGTTAGGGTTAGGGTTAGGGGTTAGTGGTTAGGGTTAGGGTTTAGGTTAGAGTATGGGTATGGTTAGGATTAGGGTTAGTGTACTGGTTATGGTTAGGGGTAGGGTTAGGGTTAGGGTTAGGGTCCGGGTTAGGGTTATTTAAGGTTAGGGTTAGGGTACGGGTTAGGGTTAGGGTTAGAGTTAGCGTTAGGGTACGGGTTAGGGTTAGAGTTAGGGAAAAGGGTAGGGTACGGGGTAGGGTTAGGTATATGGTCCGGGTTAGGGTATGAGTTAGGGTACGGGTTAGGGTCGGGGAATGGGTTAGGGTTAAGGTTAGGGGACGGGATAGTTTAAGGGTTAGGTTTAGTGTTAGTATTAGGGTACGGGTCAGGGTTAAGGTTAGGGTTATGGTATGGGTTAGGGTACGGGTTAGGGTACTGGTTAGAGTACGGGTTTGTGTTTAGGGTTAGGGTTAGGGAATGGGTTAGATTAGGGTTAGGGTTAGGATACGGGTTAGGGTTAGGGTTAGTGTGAAGGTTAGGGTTAGGGTACGGTTTAGGGTTTGGGTTAGGGTACGGGGTAGGGTACGAGTTAGGGTTTGGGTTAGGGTACGGGTTAGGGTTAGGTTTAGGGTTAGGGTTAGGGTTAGGATTCTAGTGCAGGTTAGGGTTTGGGTTAGGGTTATGGTACCGGTTAGTGTACGGGTTAGGGTATGTGTTAGGGTACTCGTTATGGTACGTGTTAAGGTTTAGGGTTAGGGTTAGGGTTAAGGTATGGGTTAGGGTTAGGGTTAGGGTTAGGGTTAGGGTAAGGGTTAGGGTATGTTTTAGGGATAGGGTATGGGTTAGTGTTAGGGTTAGGGTTAGGGTAGGGTTAGGGTTAGGTTTAGGGTTAGGGTTAGGGTACGGGTAAGGGTTAGGTTTAGCGTTAGGGTAAGGTTTAGGGTACGGGTTAGGGTTAGGGTTAGGGTACGGGTAAGGGTTAGGTTTAGCGTTAGGGTAAGGTTTAGGGTACGGGTTAGGGTTAGGGTTAGGGTACGGGTTAAGGTGAGGGTTAGTGTTAGGGTTAGGGTACGGGTTAGGGTACGGGTTAGGGTTGAGTTTAGGGTTAGGGGTTAGTGGTTAGGGTGAGGGTCTAGGTTAGAGTATGGGTACGGTTAGGATTACGGTTAGTGTACTGATTACCGTTAGGGTTAGGGTTAGGGTCCGGGTTAGGGTTATTTCAGGGTTAGGGTTAGGGTACGGGTTAGGGTTAGGGTTAGAGTTAGGGTACGGTTTAGGGTTAGAGTTAGGGTTAAGGGTAGGGTACGGATTAGGGTTAGGTATAGGGTCCGGGTTAGGGTATGGTTTAGGGTACGGGTTAGGGTAAGGGTACGGGTTAGGGTTAGGGTTAGGGTACGGGTTAGGGTACTGGTTAGGGTACGGGTTTGTGTTTAGTGTTAGGGTTAGGGAATGGTTAGGTTAGGGTTAGCGTTAGGACACGGGTTAGGGTTAGGGTTAGTGTGAAGGTTGGGGTTAGGGTACGGGTTAGTGTTAGGGTTAGGTTTAGGGTAGGGTTAGGGTTAGTTTTAGGGTTAGGGTTAGGGTACGGGTAAGGGTTAGGGTTAGTGTAAGGTAAGGTTTAGGGTATGGGTTAGGGTTAGGGTTAGGGTACGGGTTACGGTGAGTGTTAGTGTTAGGGTCAGGGTACGGGTTAGGGTACGGGTTAGTGTACGGTTTAGGTTTAGGGTTTGGGTATGGATTGGGATTAGGGTTAGGGGAGGGTTAGGGTTTGGGTAAGGGTTAGATTTAGGATAATGGTTAGGTTTAGGGTACAGGTTACTTTATGGATTAGGGTAAGGGTTAAGGTACGGGTTAGTGTACGGGTTACAGTTAGGGTTAAGGGTAGGGTTAGGATTAGGGTTAGGGTTAGAGTTAGGATATGGTACAGGTTAGCGTTTGGGTTAGGGTTATGGTACGGTTTAGGGTACGGTTTAGGGTACTCGTTAGGGTACATGTTAGGGTTTAGGGTTAGGGTTAGGGTTAGGGTTTGGTTTAGGGTTAGGGTATGGGTTAGGGTTAGGGTAAGGATTAGGGTAAGGTTTAGGGGTAGGGTGTGGTTTAGTGTCAGGGTAAGGGTTAGGTTTCGGGTTTGGTTAGGGTTAGGGTTAGGGTTAGGGTATGGGTAAGGGTTAGGGTTAGCGTTAGGGTAAGGGTTAAGTTATTGGTTAGGGTTAGGGTACGGGTTAGGGTTAGAGTTAGAGTTAAGCTTAGGGTACGTGTTAGGGTACGGGTTAGGGTATGGGTTAGTGTACGGGTTAGTGTTACGGTGAGGGTAGGTGTTAGGGTTAGGATTAGGGTTAAGGTTAGGGTACGGGTTAGGGATTGGGTAAGGGTTAGGTTTAAGGTACAGGTTAGGGTCGGGTTAGGCATAGGGTTAGGGTACGGGTTAGGGTACATGTTAGGGGTAGGGTTCGGGTTAGGTTTAAGTTACGGATTAGGGTTAGGGTACGGTTTAGGGTATGTGTTAGGGTTAGGGTTAGCGTTAGGGTATGGGTTAGGGTTAGCGTTAGGGTTAGGTTACGGTTTGGGTACAGGTTAGGGTACGGGTTAGGGTTAGTGTACGGGTTAGTGGAAGGGTTAGGGTACGGGTTAGGGTATAGGTTAGGGTTAGGGTTTGGGTACAGGTAAGAGTTAGGTTTAAGTTTAGGGTACATGTTAGGGTCAGGTTGAGGTTTAGGGTAGGGTTTGGGTACAGGTTAGGTTCAGGGTTAGGGTTAGGGTACGGGTTAGGGATAAGGTTAGGGTTCGGGTTAGGGTTAGGGTTAGGACAGGGTTAGGGTTAGGGTACGGGTTAGGTTTGGGGTTCGGGTTATGGGTTAGGGTTTAGGTTTACGGTTAAGTTTAGTGTACGGGTACAATTAGGTTGAGGGTTAAGGTACTGGAAAGGGTTAGGGTTATATTTAGGGTTCAGTTTAGGTTACGGGTTACAGTACAGGTTAAGGTTAGATTTAGGGTACGAGTTAGGGTACGGGTTAGGGTTAGGGTTAGTTATGGGTTACAGGTTAGGGTTAGGGTTAAGGTTAAGGTAAGGGTACGGGTTAGGGTTTGGGTTAGGGTACAGGTTAGGGTTAGGGTTAGGGTACGGGTTAGGGTTTGGGTTAGGGTTATGGTACGCGTTAGTGTATGGGTTAGGGTACGAGTTAGGGTACTCGTTAGGGTACATGTTAGGGTATAGGTTTAGGGTTAGGGTTAGGGTTAGGGTATGGGATAGGGTTAGGTTTAAGGTAAGGGTTAGGGTACGGTTTAGGGATAGGGTACGGGTTCATGTAAGGGTTAGGGTTAGGGTAGGGTTAGGATTAGGTTTAGGGTTAGGGTTAGGATACGGGTAACGGTTAGGGTTAGCTTTAGGGTAAGGGTTATAGTACGGGTTAGGGTTATGGTTAGTGAAAGTGTTAGGGTACAGGTTAGGGTACGGTTTAGTATCCGGTTAGTGTACGGTTTAGGGTTAGAGTTAGGATATGGATTGGGGATAGGGTTAGTGTTAGGGTGAGTGTACGGGTTAGGGTACGGGTTAGGGTACTGGTTAGTGTATGGTTTATGGTTAGGGTTAGGGTACAGTTTTGAGTACGGGTTAGGGTTAGTGTACTGATTAGCATTAGTGCTAGGGTTAGGGTACCGGTTAGGGCTAGAATTAGGGTTAGGGTACGGGTTAGGGTTAGGTATAGGGTTAGGGTTAGGGCACGTGTTAGGTTTAGGGTTAGGGTACGGGTTAGGGTACAGGTTAGGGTTCGGGTTAGGGTTAGGGTACGGTTTAGTGTTAGGGTTAGGGTTAGCGATAGGGTTAGGGTAAGGGATAGGGTTAGGGTTAGTGTTAGGGTTATGGTTAGATTTAGGGTATTGGTTAGGGATAAGGATAGGGTACGAGTTAGTGTTCGGGTTAGGGTCCGGGTTAGGGTTAGTGTTAGAGTTAGGGTTAAGGTACGGGTTATGGTTAGGGTTAGGTTTAGGGTTAGGGTACTGGTTAGGGTTAGGGTTAGGTTACGGATTAGAGTTAGAGTTAGGGTTAAGATTAGGGTACAGGTAAGGGTTCAGGTTAGGGCACGAGTTAGAGTTAGGGTTAGGATTAGGGTACCGGTTAGGGTTAGGTTTGGGGTTAGGGTTAGGGTACGGGTTAGGATTATGGTTTCGGTTAGGGCACGGGTTAGGGTACGGTTTAGGGTACGGGTTAGGGTTAGAATTAGGGTTAGGTTTAGTGTTGGGGTATGGGTTAGGGTTAGGGTACGGGTTAGGATTAAGGTTAGGGTTAGGGTTTGGTTTAGGGTTAGGGCACTGGTTAGTTTTCACGTTATTTTTAGTGTTAGGTTTAGTATACTGGTTAGTGTTAGGGTTAGGGTTAGGGTACGGTTTAGGGTTAGGTTTAGGGTTAGGGTTAGGGTTAGGGTTAGAGTTAGGGTTAGGGTACGGGTACAGTTAGGGTTAGGGTTAGGGTATGGGTTAGGGTTAGTTTTAAGGTTAGGATACGGTTTAGGTTTAGGGACAGGTTTAGGGTTAGGGTACGGTTTAGGGTACTGGTTAGGTTTAGGGTTAGGGTTAGGTTTTTGGTTAGGGTTAAGGTACCGGTTAAGGTTAGGGTTAGGGTTAGGGTTAGGGTTAGGTTTAGGGTACGGATTAGGGTTAGGGTTAGGGTTAGGGTTAGGATTAGGATACGGGTTAGGGTTAGGGTTAGGTTACGGGATAGGATTAGGGTTAGGGTATGGGTTAGGGTACGGGTTTGTGATAAGTTTAGTGTTAGGGTTAGGGTAGGGGTAAGGGTACGGGTTAGGGTTAGGGTGAGGGTACGGGTTAGGGTTAAGGTTAGGGTTAGGGTTAGGTTTAGGTTTAGGGTTAGGGTAAGGGTTAGGTTTAGGGTTAGGGTAAGGTTTAGGGTATGGGTTAGGGTTAGAGTTAGGATTAGTGTTAGGTTTAGGGTTAGGGGTTAGGTTTAGAGTTAGGTTTAGGTTAGGGTACGGGTTAGGTTAGGTTACGGGAGAGGGTTAGGGTTAGGGATACGGTACGGGTAAGGGTACAGGTTAGGGTTAGGGTACGGTTTAGGGTCCGGGTTATGGTAAGGGTTAGGGTTAGTGTTAGGGTTTGTTTACGGGTAAGGTTTTGGGTTAGGGTTCAGGTTAGGGTTAGGGTTAGTGTACGGGTTAGGGTTAGAGATAGGGTTAGGGGTAGGGTACGGGTAGGGTTAGGGATAGTGTACGGGTTAGGGTACAGGTTAGGGTGAGGGCAAGGGTTAGAGTTAGGTTTTGGGTTAGGGTTAGGGTATGGGTTAGGGTACGGGTTAGGGTTAGGGTATGGGTTAGGGTTAGGGTTAGGGATAGGTTTAGGGTTAGGTTACGGGTTAGGGTTAGTGTTAGGGTACGGGTTAGGGTACGGTTTAAGATTCATGTCAGGGTTAGGGTTAGGGTTAGGGTATAGGTTAGGGTTAGGTTTAGGGTTAGGGTAAGGGTTAGGGTTAGGTTTAGTGTTAGGGTTAGGGTACATTTAGAGTTTGGGATAGGTTTAGGGTACTGGTTAGGGTTAGGGTTAGGGTTAGAGTTAGCTCACGGGTTAGGGTACGGGTTAGGCTTAGGGTTAGGGTTAGGGTTAGGGTGAGGTTTAGGGTACGGGATAGGGTACGGGAAAGGGTTAGTGGTCGGGTTAGGGTTAGGGTACGGGTTAGGGTATGGGTTAGCGTACGTGTTAGGGAATGGGTTAGGGTTAGGCTAAGTGATAGGGTTAGGATTAGGGATAGGGTTAGCGTTAGGGTACGGGTTAGGGTTAGGTTTAGGGTTAGGGTTAGTGTAGGGGATAGGGGTAAGGTTATGGTACGGGTTACTGTTAGGGTTAGGGTTCGGTTTAAGGTTAGGGTACGGGTTAGGGTTAGGGATCGGGTTAGTTTTAGGGTACGGGTTCGGGTACGGGTTATGGTTAAGGTTAGGGTTAGGGTATGGTTTAAGGTACAGGTTAGGGTATGGGTTAGGGTTAGGGTTAGGGTACGGGATAGGGCACGGTTTAGGGTTAGGTTACGGTTTAGGGTACGGGTTAGGGTTCAGGTTAGGGATAGGGGATGGGTTTGCGTTAGGGTTAGGGTTAGGTTCCAGCTTAGGGTTACGGTATGAGTTTGGGTACGGGTTAGGGTTAGGGTACTGGTTAGGGTTAGGGTTAGGGTAGGGTTTAGGGTTAGTGTAAGGGTTAGGGTTAGGGTTAGGGTATGGGTTAGGGTTAGGGTACGGCTTAGGTTTAGGGTTAGGGTACGGGATAGGGTTAGGGTTAGGGTTAGGGTTAGTGTTAGGGTTAGGGTACGGTTTAGGGTTAGGGTTAGGGAACTGGTTTGGTTTAGGGTTAGGTTTAGGGTACAGGCTAGGTTTAGCGTTAGGGTTACGGTTAGGTTTAGGGTACGGGTTAGGGTACGTGTTAGGGTTAGGGTTAGTGTACGTGTTAGGTTTACGGTTAGGGTAAGTGTACTGGTTAGGGGTAGGGTTAGGGTACGGGTTAGGGTTAGCTTTAGGGTACTGGTTAGGGTTAGGATTAGGGTAGGTGTTAGGGTTGGGGTAAGGTTGGGGTTAGGGTTGAGGTTAGGGTTAGATTTAGAGGTAAGGTACGGGTTAGGTTTACAGTTACGGTACGGTTTAGCGTTAGGTTTAGGGTTAGTGTTAGGGTTTGGGTTAGGGTACGGGTTAGCAGTAGGTTTAGGGTTAGGTTTAGGGTTAGGTTTAGGTTTAGGGTTAGGGTTTGGATATGGGTTAGGGTTAGGGTTAGGGTTATGGTACGGTTAAGTTTAGGGTTAGGGTTAGAGTACTGGTTAGGGTTAGTGTTAGGTTTAGGGTACGGGTTAGAGTGAGGGTTAGGGTTAGGGTACGGTTTAGGGTTAGGGTTAGGGTTAGGGTTAGGTTACGTGTTAGGTTTTGGGTTAGGGTTAGGGTACGGTTTAGGGTTAGGGTTAGGGTGTGGGTACTGATTTTGTTTAGGGTTAGGGTTAGGGTACGGGTTAGGTTTAGGGTTATGGTTATGGTTAGGTGTAGGGTATGTGTTAGGGTACGGGTTAAGGTTAGGGTTGTGTACGGCTTAGGGTACGGGTTAGAGTTAGGGGTAGGGTACGGTTTAGTGTTAGGGTTAGGGTTAGGGTAAGTGTACCAGTTAGGGTTAGATTTAGGGTACGGGTTAGGGTTAGGGGTAGGGTTAGGTCACTGGTCAGGGTTAGGGCTAGGGTAAGGGTAGGGATTAGGGTTAGTGTTAGGGTTAGGGTTAGGGTACTGGTTAGGATTAGGTTTAGGGTTAGGTTACAGGTTAGGGTTAGGGTTAGGGTACGGTTAAGGTAAGGGTTAGGGTTAGGGTTAGGTTACAGGATACGGTTAGGGTTAGGGTACTGGTTAGGGTTAGGGTTAGGTTTAGGTTTAGGTTATGGGTCAGGGTTAGGGACTGGTACGGGTTAAGGATAGGGTTAGGGTTAGGGTTAGGGTTAGGGTAGGGTTAGGGTTAGGGTTAGAGTACGGGTTAGGGTTAGGGTTAGGTTACGGGTTAGGGTTAGGTTAGGGGTAGGGTTAGGGTTAGGGTTAGGGTCCTGGTTTGGTTGAGGGTTTGGGATACGGAACGGATTTGGTTTAGCGTTAGGGTTAGGGTTAGGTTTAGGGTATGGGTTAGGGTACGGTTTAGGTTTACGGTTAGTGTACGGTTTAGAGTACGGGTTAGGGTTAGGTAAGGGTACGGGTTAGGGTTAGGGTTAGGGTACGGCTTAGGGTACGGGTTAGGGTTAGGTTTAGGGTTCGGGTTAGGGTTAGGGTTAGGTTACGGGTTAGGGTTAGGGTTTGGGTTCCGGTTAGGGTTAGGGTACGGTTTAGGGTTAGGTCGGTTAGGGTTAGGGTACTGGTTTGGTTTAGGATTAGGGTTAGGGTTAAGGTTAAGAAACAGGTTAGGGTTAGGGTGAGGGTTAGGGTTAGAGTTAGGGTACGGGTTAGCGTTAGGGTTAGGGTTAGGGTCTGGGTTAGGGTTAGGGTTAGGGTCTGGGTTAGGGTTAGGGTTAGGGATAGTGTTAGGTTTAGGGTACAGGTTAGGGTATGGGGAACGGTTACTGTTAGGGTACAGGTTAGGGTACGTTTTAGTGTTAGTCTTAGGGTTAGGGTTAGGGTACGGGTTAGCAATTTTTTTAGGGTTAGGGTACGGGTAAGGGGACGGGTTAGGTTTAGGGTTAGTGTTAGGGTTAGGGTTAGGGTTGGGTTAGGCATAGGGTTAGGTTTAGGGTTAGGTTTAGGGTATGCGTTAGGGTTAGGGTTAGGGTACGTTTTAGGGTTAGTGTTAGGGTAAGGGTACGGGTTAGGTTTAGGGTTAGGGTTAAGGTTAGGATACTGGTCAGAGTTAGGTTTAGGTTTAGGGTTAGGGTATACGTTAGGGTTAGGTTTAGGGTTAGGGTTAGGGTTAGGATACTGGTTAGGGTGAGGGTTAGGATTAGGGTTAGGGTATGGATTAGGGTTAGGGTTAGGATACGGGTTCAGGTTATGTTTAGGGTTAGGGTAGGTGTTAAGGTTAGGGTTAGGTTTAGGGTACTGGTTAGGTTTAGGGCTAGGGTTGTGTTACGGTTAAGTGTTAGGTTAGGTTTACGGTACGGGTTAGTGTTAAGGTTAGGGTTAGGGTTAGTGTACTGGTTAGGGTTAGGGTTAGGGTTTGGGTAAGGTTAAAGTTAAGGGTTAGGATTAGTGTTCGCATTAGGGTTACGGATAGGGTTAGGGTTCGGGTACTGTTTAGGGTTAGTGTTAGGGTTAGGTTTAGTTTACTGGTTAGGGTTATGGTTAGGATACGGGTTAGGGTACGGTTTAGGGTTAGTGTTAGGGTTAGGGTTAGAGTACGGGTTAGCAATAGGGTTAGGGTTAGGGTTAGGTTTAGGGTACCGGTTAGGGTTAGGTTTAGGTTAGGTTTATGGTCATGGTTAGGGTAAGGGTACGGGTTATTGTTAGGGTTAGGGTTAGAGTTAGGGTATGGCTTAGGGTTAAGTTTAGGTTTAGGGTTAGGGTACTGGTTAGGGTTAGGGTTAGGGTACTGGTTAGGGTTAGAGTAAGGGTTAGGGTTAGGGTATGGGTTAGGATAAAGGTTCGGGTGAGGGTTAGGGTGAGTGTATGGGTTAGGGTTAGGGTTATGGTTAGGTTATGGGTTAGGTTTAGGGCTGGGTACGGGTTAGTGTACGGGTTAGGGTTAGGATTAGGGTACGGGTTACGGATAGGGTTAGGGTTAGGTTAGGGTTAGGTTTAGGGTTAGGGTTATGGTTAGGGTTAGGGTTAGGGTTAGGGAACTGTTTAGGGTTATGTTTAGGGTACGGGTTAGGGTTAGTGTAAGTGTTAGGGTTAGGGTACGCGTTAGGATTAGGGTACGGCTTTGGGTTAGGATGAGTGAACGGGTTAGGTTTATGGTTAGGGTTATGGTTAGGTCACGGGTTAGGGTTAGGGTTAGGGTTAGGGTATGGGTTAGGGTATGTGTTAGGGTTAGGTTTAGCGTACGGGTTACGGTACAGGTTACAGTTAGGGTTAGGTTTAGGTTACAGGTTAGGGTAAGGGTTAGGGTACAGGTTACGGAACAGGATAGGGTTAGGGTTAGGGTACTCGTTAGGGTTAGGGTTAGGATTAGTGTACGGTTTAGGGTTAGGGTTAGGGTACAAATAGGATTAGGGTTAGTGTTAGGGTGAGGGTACTGTTTAGGGTTAGGGTTAGGGTTAGGGTACAGGTTAGGGTTAGGTTAGGGTTAGGTTTAGGGTTAGGATACGGGTTAAGGTTAGGTTTAGGGTTAGGGTTAGGGTAGGGGTTAGGGTTAGGGTTAGGGTTAGGGTACTGCTTAAGGTTAGGGTTAGGGTTAGGGTAGGGGTTAGGGTTAGGGTTAGGGTTAGGGTTAGGTTTAGGGTACGGGTTAGGGTTAAGGTTAGGGTTAGTTTTCGGGTTAGGGTTAGGGTTAGGTTACGGGTTAGGGTTAGGGTTAGGGATAGGGTTAGGGTACGGTTTAGAGTTTGGGTTAGGATTAGGGTTAGGGTACTGATTTGGTTTAGTGTTAGGGTTAGGGTTAGGTTTTGGGTACGGGTTAGGGTTAGGGTTAGATTTGGGATTAGGTTACGGGTACGGGTTAGGGTTAGAGTTAGGTTTAAGGTACGGGTAAGGGTTAGGGTTAGCGTTACAGTAAGGGTGAGTTTATGGGTTAGGTTTAGTGTTAGGGTACGGCTTAGTGCTAAGGTTAGGGTTAGGGTACCGGTTAGGGTTAGGGTTAGTGTACGGGTTAGGTTTAGAGTTAGGGTTAGTGTTAGGGTACTGGTTAGGGTTACTGTTAGGTTTAGGATACTGGTTAGGATTAGGGTCAGGGTTAGGGCACGGGTTAGGGTACGGCTTAGGGTACGGGTTAGTGTTAGGGTTAGGGTACGGTTTAGGTTTAGGTTTAGGGTAAGGTTACAGGTTAGGGTTAGTGTTAGGGTATGGGTTAGGGTTAGTGTAAGGGTTAGGGTAGGGGACGGGTTCGGGTTAGGGTATGGCTTAGTGTTTGGATTAGGGTTAGGGTTAGGGTACGGTTTAGGGATAAGGTACTGGTTAGCGTTAGGGTTAGGGTTAGGTTTAGGGTACGGGTAAGGGTTAGTGTTAGCGTTATGGTAAGGGTTAGGGTACGGGTTAGGTTTAGAGTTAGGGTATGGCTTAGGGTTAGCGTTAGGGTACGGGTTAGGGTTAGATTAGTATTAGGGTATGGGTTAGGATTAGGGTTAAGTTAGGTGGTAGGGTACGGGTTAGGGTTAGTTTTAGGGTTAGGGTATGGGTTATGGTATGGGTTAGGCGTAGGTTTAGGGTTTGGTTAAAGGTACGGGTAAGGTTTAGGGTTAGGGTACGGGATAGGGTTAGGTTTAGGGTTAGGGTACGGTTTCGGGTTAGTGTTAAGGTTAGGGTTACGGTTAGGGTTAGGTTACGGGCTAGGGTTAGGGGTAGAATTAGTGTACTGGTTAGGGTTAGAGTTAGGGTTAGGGTTAGGGTTAGTGTTAGGGTTAGGTTAGGGGTTAGGGTTAGGGATAGGGTTAGGGTTAGGAATAGGGTACGGGTTAGGGTTAGGTTTAGGGTTAGGTTTAGGGTACTGGTTTGGGTTAAGATTCGCGTTAGGGTACGGGTTAGGTTTAGGTTCAGGGTTAGGGTTAGGTTTATGGTATGGGTTAGTGTTAGGGTTAAGTTTAGGATTAGGGTTAGGGTAGGGTTATGGTTAGGGTTAGGGTACGGGTTAGGGTTAGGGTACGGGTTAGGGTTAGGGCGAAGGTACGGGTTAGGGTACGGGTAAGGGTAAGGTTTAGGGTTAGGTTTAGGGTTATGGTTTGTGTACTGGATAGGGTTAGGGATACGGTTAGGTTTAGGGTTAGGTTACAGGTTAGGGTTACGGTGAGGGTTAGGGTAGGGGTTAGGTTACAGGTTACGGTTATGTTTAGACACGGGTTATGGTTAGGGTTAGGGTTAGGTTACGGGTTAGGGTGAGGGTAGGGTACGAGTTAGGGTTAGGTTTACGGTTAGGGTTAGGGTACTGGTTATGGTTAGGGTTAGGGTACGCGTTAGGTTTAGGGTAAGGGTTAGGGTACGGGTTAGGGTAGGGGTTAGGGTACGGGTTAGGGTTAGGGTTAGGGTTAGGGTATGGGTTAGGCGTTGTGTTAGGGTTAGGTTTAGAGTTCGGAACGGGTGAGGGTTAGGGTTAGGGTACGGGTACAGGTTAGGGTTAGGGTTAGGTTTAGGGTACGGGTTAGCGTTAGGGTTAGGGCTAAGGTTAGTGTACTGGTTAGGGTTAGGGTTAGGGTTAGGGGACCTGTTAAGGTTAGGGTTAGGGTTAGGGTCAGGTTTAGGTTTAGGATACGAGCTAGGGTTAGGGTTGGGGTAAGGGTTTGGTTTAGGGTTACAGTACGGTTTAGGGTCAGGGTTAGGGTTTGGTTTAGGGTACTGATTAGAGTTAGGGTTAGGGTTAGTTTACGGGTTAGGTTTAGGGTTAGGGTACGTGTTAGGCTTAGGGTTAGGTTTATGGTACCAGTTAGGGTTCGGGTTAGGGGACGGGTTGGGGTTAGGGTTAGTGTTAGAGTATGATTTAGGGTTAGTGTTAAGTTTAGGGTTAGGTTTAGGGTACAGGTTAGGGTTAGGGTTAAGGTACTGGTTAGGCTTAGGCTTAGGGTAAGGGTTAGGGTACGGTTTAGTTTTAGGGTTTGGGTACCGGATAGGGTACAGGTTAGGGTACAGATTAGGGTTAGAGTTAGGGTTAGGGTACGGGTTAGGTTTAGGGTTAGGGTAAGGGTTAGGATTAGGGTCCGGGTTAGGGTTAGGGTACGGGTTAGGGTTAGGGTTAGGGTTCGGGTTAGGGTACGGCTTAGTGTTAGGCTTAGGGTTAGCGTTAGGGATAGGGTGCGGGTTAGGGGACGGGTTAGGGTACGGGTTAGTGTACGGGTTAGGGTTAGGTTTAGGGTAAGGTTTACAGTTAGGTTCAGAGGTAGGGTTAGGGTTAGCATTAGGTTTAGGGTACAGGTTAGGGTTAGGGTAAGGTTTAGGTTTAGGGTACAGGTTAGGGTACAGGTTACGGTTAGGGTTACGGTATGGGTTCGGGTTAGGGTTAGGGTACGGGTTAGGTTTAGGCTTAGGGTAAGGGTTAGGGTACGGTTTAGGTTTAGGTTTAGGGTACGGGTTAAGGTACAGGTTAGGGTTAGTGTTAGGGTTAGGGTATGGGTTAGGGTATGGTTTAGGGTACGGGTTAGTGTACGGGTTAAGGTTAGGGTATGGTTTGGGGTTAGGTTTAGGGTTAGGGTTAGGGTATGGGTTAGGGTAGGGTAAGGGTTAGGGTTAGGGTACAGGTTAGGTTACGGATTAGGGTTAGGGTTAGTGTACGGGTTAGGGTACGGGTTAGAGTTAGGGTTAAGGGTAGGGTTAGAGTTAGGGTTAGGGATAGGGTTAGAGTTAGGATTATGGTATGGGTTAGCGTTTGGCTTAGGGTTTTGGTATGGGTTAGGGTACGGGTTAGGGTACTCGTGAGGGTACATGTTAGGGTTTAGTGTTAGGGTTAGGGTTAGGGTTAGGGTTAGGGTATGGGTTAGGCTTAGGTTTAGGGTAAGGGTTAGGATTAGGGTTAGGGTTAGGTTTAGGGTTGGGTTAGGGTTAGGGTTAGGGCACAGGTAAGTGTTAGGGTTAGCGTTAGGGTAAGGGTTACGTTATGGGTTAGGGTTAGGGTTAGGGTACGGGTTAGGTTTAGGGTTAGGGATAGTGTTAGGGTTAGGGTACGTGTAGGGTTAGGGTACGGTTTAGTGTTTCGTTAAGTGTTTTGTTTAGGGTACAGGTTAGGGTACGGGTTAGGGTATGGTTTAGGGTTAAGGTTAGGGTTAATTTACGGATTAGGGTTAGGATACGGTTTAGGCAATGTGTAAGGGTTAGGATTAGGGTTAGGTTATGGGTTAGGGTTAGGTTTAGGGTTAGGGTTTGGGTACGGGTTAGGGTACAGGTTTGGGTTAGTGTACGGGTTAGGGTTAGGGTTAGGGTATGGTTTATGGTTAGGTTTAAGGTTAGGGTACACGTTAGGGTCAGGGTTAGGGTTAGGGTAGGTTTAGGGTACAAGTTAGGGTTAGGGGTAGGGTTCGAGTTTGGGTTAGGGATAGGGTTAGGGTTTAGGGTTAGGGTTAGGGTTACGGTTAGGGTTACGGATAGGGTTAGGGTTAGGGTACGGGTTAGGTTTGGGGTTACGGTTAGGTGTTAAGGGTTAGGTTTAAGGTTAAGGTTAGTGTACCTGTACGATTAGGGTTAGGGTTAGGGTACTGGTTAGAGTTAGGGTTAGGGTTAGGGTTAGGGTTAGTTTACGGGTTAGGGTACAGGTTAAGGTTAGATTTAGGGTACGAGTTAGGGTACGGGTTAGGGTTAGGGTTAGGGTTGGTTTCCGGGTTAGGGTTAATGTTAGGGTTAGGGTGAGGGTTAGGGTACGGGTAAGGGTTAGGTTTAGGGTTAGGGTACAGGTTAGCGTTAGGGTTAGTGTTAGGGTAAGGTTTAGGTTTAGTGTATGGTTTAGGTTATGGGTTAGGGTACGGGTTAGGGTACTGGTTAGGGTACGGGATAGGGTTTGGCTTTACGGTTAGGGAAAGGGTTAGGTTTAGGGTTAGGATTAGGGTACGGGTTAGGGTTAAGGTACTGATTAGGATTAGTGATAGGGTTAGGGTACCGGGTAGGGCTAGGTTTAGAGATAGATTACGAGTTAGGTTTAGGTTTAGGTTTAGGGTTAGGTTTAGGGTACGTGTTAGGTTTAGGGATAGGGTACGGGTTAGGGTTAGGGTTAGGGTACGGTTTAGGTTTAGGGTTAGGATTAGGGTTATGTTACGGGTTAGGTACAGGTTAGGGTTAGGGTTAGGGTACGAGTTAGAACCGGCAAGTTTTAGGGTTAGGTTTAGGGGTAGGGTTAGGGTACGAGTAAGGGTTAGGTATAGGGTACGGGTTAGGTAACGGGTTAGGGTAGGGTTTAGGGTTAGGGTACGGGTCAGGGTTAGGGTACGGCTGAAGTTTAGGGTTAGGGTTAGGGTTAGGGTTAGGGTTAAGGGTACGGCTGAGGTTTAGGGATAGTGTTAGGGTTAGGGTTATGGATACGGTTAGGTTTAGGGTACGGGTTAGGTTTGGGCTTAGGGTTAGGGGTTAGGGCTTAGGTTTAGGGTTAAGGTTAGTGTACGAGTATGATTAGGGTTAGGGTTAGGGTCCTGGTTAGTGTTAGGGTTAGGGTTAGGGATAGGTTACGGGTTAGGGTACAGGTTAGGGTTAGATTTAGGGTACGAGTTAGGGTACGGATTAGGGTATGGGTTAGGGTTGGGTTACGGGTTAGGGTTGTTTAGTGTGAGGGTTAGGATTGGGGTACGGGTTAGGGTACGGTTTAGGGTTAGAGAATGGGTTAGGGTTAGGGTTAGGTTTAGGGTACGGTTTAGGGTTAGGGTTAGGGTTAGGGTATGGGTTAGGGTATGTGTTAGGGTACCGGTTCGGGTACTGTTTATATTACGGGTTAGGGTTTGGGTTTACGGTTAGGGAAATGGTTAGGTTTAGGGTTAGTGTTAGGGTACGGGTTAGGGTTAGGGTACCGATTAGGATTTGTGCTAGGATTAGGGTACCGGTTAGGGCTAGGTTTAGGGTTAGGGTACGGGTTAGGGTTAGTTTTATGGTTAGGGTTAGCGTATGTGTCAGGTTTAGGGTTAGGGTACTGGTTAGGGTACAGGTTAGGGTTAGGGTGAGGGTACAGGTTAGGGTACTGGTTAGGGTTAGGGTACGGGTTAGGGTTAGGGTTAGGGTTAGGATACGGGTTAGGGTTACGGTTAGTGTTAGTGTTAGGGTTAGGGTTAGGGTTAGGTTTAGGGTTAGGGTACGGGATAGGGATAGGGATAGGGATAGGGATAGGGATAGGGATAGGGTACGAGTTAGGGTTAGGGTTAGGGTCCGGGTTAGGGTTAGGGTTAGGGTTAGAATTAGGGTTAGGGTACGGGTTATGGTGAGGCTTAGGTTTAGGGTTAGGGTACGGGTTAGGGTTAGGGTTAGGTTACGGATTAGTGTTAGAGATAGGGTTAAGGTTAGAGTTCGGGTTAGGGTTTGGGTTAGGGCACGGGTTAGGGTTTGAGTTAGGATTAGGGTACCGTTTAGGGTTAGGGTTGGGGTTAGGGTTATGGTATGGGTCAGGATTAGGGTTACGGTTAGGGTACGGGTTAGGGTACGGTTTAGGGTATGGGTTAGTGTTAGAGTCTGGGTTAGGTTTAGTGTTGGGGTATGGTTTACGGTTAGGGTACGGTTTAGGATTAGGTATAGGGTTAGGGTTTCTTTTAGGGTTAGGGCACAGGTTAGTGTTCGAGTTACTTTTATTGTTAGGTTTAGCGTACTGGTTAGTGTTAGGGTTAGGGTAGGGTACGGTATAGGGTTAGGTTTAGGGTTAGGGTAAGGGCTAGGGTTAGGGTTAGGGTACGGTTTAGGGTTAGGTGAGGGTACGGGTTAGGCTGAGGGTTAGGGTTAAGGTTAGGGTACAGGTTAGGGTTAGAGTTAGGGTTAGGGTTAGGGTACAGGTTAGGGTACGGGTAAGTTTTAGGGTTAGGGTTATGGTTAGGGTTAGGGTACGGGTTAGAGTTAGAGATAGGGTTAAGGTTAGAGTTCGGGTTAGGGTTTGGGTTAGGGCACGGGTTAGGGTTAGAGTTAGGATTAGGGTGCCGTTTAGGGTTACAGTTGGGGTTAGGGTTAGGGTATGGGTTAGGATTAGGGTTACGGTTAGGGTACGGGTTAGGGTACGGTTTAGGGTATGGGTTAGTGTTAGAGTCTGGGTTAGGTTTAGTGTTGGGGTATGGTTCACGGTTAGGGTATGGTTTAGGATTAGGTATAGGGTTAGGGTTTCTTTTAGGGTTAGGGCACAGGTTAGTGTTCGAGTTACTTTTATTGTTAGGTTTAGCGTACTGGTTAGTGTTAAGGTTAGGGTAGGGTACGGTATAGGGTTAGGTTTAGGGTTAGGGTAAGGGCTAGGGTTAGGGTTAGGGTACGGTTTAGGGTTCGGTGAGGGTACGGGTTAGGCTGAGGGTTAGGGTTAAGGTTAGGGTACGGGTTAGGGTTAGATTTAGGTTTAGGGTTAGGGGTTAGGTTTAGGGATTAGGTGTTCGGGTTAGGGTTAGGGTTAGGGTATGGGTACAGTTACTGTTAGGGTTAGGGTATGGGTTAGGTTTAGTTTTAGGTTTAGGGTATGGTTTAGGGTTAGAGATAGGGTTAGGGTTAGGGTACAGGTTAGGGTATGGGTAAGTTTTAGGGTTAGGGTTAGGGTTATGGTTTGGGTTAGGGTACGGGTTAAGGTTAGGGTTAGGGTTAGGTTTAGGTTTAGGGGATGGGTTAGGGTTAGGCTTAGTGTACGGGTTAGGGTTAGGTTACGGGTTAGGGTTAGTGTTAGGGTACGGGTTAGGGTACGGTTTAGGGTAAGTGTTAGTGTTAAGTTTAGGGTTAGGGTTAGGGTACGCGTTAGGGTACGGGTTAGGATTAGGTTTAGGGTATGGGTTAGGGTACGGGTTATGGTTAGGGTTAGGTTACGGGTCAGGGTTAGGGATAGGGTTAGGATTAGGTTTAGGGTTAGGGTTTGGGTACAGTTTAGGGCAAGGGTTAGGATAAGGTTTAGGGTTAGGGTTAGGTTACGGGTTAGGGTTAGAGTTAGGATTAGTGTTAAGGTTAGGGATAGGGGTTAGGTTTAGGGTCAGGTTTAGGGTTAGGTTTGGTTAGGGTACGGGTTAGGGTTACGGTATGGGAGAGGGTTAGGGTTAGGGATAGGGTACGGGTTAGGGTCCTGGTTAGGGTTAGGGTACGGTTTAGGGTCCGGGTTAGGTTTAGGGTTAGGGTTAGTGTTAGGGTTTGCTTACGGGTAAGGTTTTGGTTTCGGGTACGGGTTAGGGTTAGGGTTAGGTTTAGTTTACGGGTTAGGGTTAGAGATAGGCTTAGGGGTAGGGTACGGGTAGGGTTAGGGATAGGGTATGGGTTAGGGTACGGTTTAGGGTTAGGGCAAGGATTAGGCTTTGGGTTAGGGTATGGGTTAGGTTTAGGGTTAGGGATAGGGTTAGGGTTAGTGTTAGGGTTAGCTTTAGGGTATGGTTTAGAGTTAGGGTTAGGGTTATAGTACAGGTTAGGTACAGGTTAGGGTATGTGTGAGGGCACTGGTTAGCGTACTGGTTAGGGTTTAGGGTTAGGGTTAGGGAAAGGGTAGGGTTAGGGTACGGGTTAGGTTTAGGGTACGGATTAGGGTTAGGCTTAGGTTATGGTTTAGGGCTAGGGTTAGGTTACGGGTGAGGGTTTGGGTTAGGATTAGGTACTGTTTAGGGTTTAGGGTTAGGGTTAAGGTTATGGTTAGTGTTTGGATTAGGTACAGGGTTAGGGTAAGTGTTAGGGTTAGGGTTAGGGTTAGGGTACAGGTTAGGTTTAGGGTTAGGGTACGGGTTAGCGTATGGGTTAGTTACAGTTTAGGGTACAGGTTAGTGTTAGTGTTAGGGTTAGGGTTAGGGTTGGGGTACGCATTAGATTTTGGGTTAGGGTTTGGTTTAGGGTTTGGGTATGTTTTAGGGTACGGGTTAGGATTAGGGTTAGGGTATGGCTTAGGGTACGGGTTAGGGCACGGGTTAGGGATAGCGTTAGGGTACGTGTAAGTGTATGGGTTAGGGTTAGGGTTAAGGTTAGGGTTAGGTTAAGGATAGGGTACGGGTTAGGGTACGGGTTAGGTTTGGGGTTAGTTTTAGGGGTTAGGTGTTAGGGTTAGGCTTAAGGTTAGAGTACGGGTGCAGATAGGGTTAGGGTTAGGTTACTGGTTAGGAACGGGTTAGGGTACGTGTTAGTGTTAAGTTTAGGGTTAGGGTTAGGGTACGCGTTAGGGTATGGGTTAGGGTTAGGTTTTGGGTATGGGTTAGGGTACGGGTTATGGTTAGGGTTAGGTTACGGGTCAGGGTTAGGGTTAGGGTTAGGATTTGGTTTAGGGTTAGGGTACGGGTTAGGGTTAGATTTAGGATTAGTGTTAAGGTTAGGGTTAGGGGTTAGGTTAGGGTCAGGTTTATGGTTAGGTTTGGTTAGGGTACAGGTTAGGATTAGGGTATGTGAGAGGGTTAGGGTTAGAGATAGGGTACGGGTTAGGGTACTGGTTAGGGTTAGGGTACGGTTTAGGGTCCGGGTTACGGTTAGGGTTATGGTTAGGGCTAGGGATAGGGTTAGGTTATGGGTTAGTGTACGGGTTAGGGTTAGGGTTAGGGTTAGGTTAAGGATAGGATACGGGTTAGGGTACGGGTTAGGTTTGGGTTTAGTTTTAGGGGTTAAGGGTTAGGGTTAGGGTTAAGGTTAGAGTACGGGCACGGATTGGGTTAGGCTTAGGGTTAGGGTTACGGTTAGGGTTAGGGTTAGGGTTAGGGTTGGGTTACAGGTTAGGTTTAAGGTTAGGGTAAGGGTTAGGGTTAGGGTACTGTTTAGGGTTAGGTTTAGGCTACAGGTTAGGGTTAGGTTTGGGGATTGGTTTAGGGTTAGGGTTAGGGTACTGATGACATTTAGGGTTTGCTTTAGGGTACTGTTTAGGGTTAGGGTTAGGGTTAGGTTTAGTGTACAGGTTAGGGTTAGGGTTAGGTTTAGGTTACGGGTTAGGGTTAGGGTTAGGGTTAGGTTACGGGTAAGGTTTAGGTTTAGGGTACGGGTTAGGGTTAGGGTTAGGTTACGAGTTAGAGTTAGGGTTAGGGTTAGTGTACGGGTTATGGTTATGGTTAGGGTTAGGTTTTGGGTACTGGTTATGGTTAGGGTTATGGTACGTGTTAGGGTAAGGTTAGGATTAGGGTTAGGGTGGGTTAGGGTATGGGTTAGGGTACGGGTTAGTGTAAGGGTTAGGGTACGGGTGAGGGTTAGGGTACGGGTCAGGGTACGGTTAGAGTATGGGTTAGGCTATGGGTTAAGTATGGGTTAGGGTTACGTTTAGGGTACGGGAAAGGGTATGGGTTAGGGTACAGGTTAGGGTACAGGTTAGGGTTAGGGTAAGGTATAGGGTACGGTTTAGGGTTAGGGTTAGGGATAGGTTAGCGTTAGGTTATGGGTTAAGTTTAGGGTTAGGGTTAAGGTTAGGGTACAGGTTAGGGTACGGGTTAGGGTTAGGGTTAGGGTACGGGTTATTTATAGGGTTAGGGTACGTGTCAGGGTATGGGTTAGGGTACGGGTTAGGCTATGGCTTAGGGTACGGGTTAGGGTTACGTTTAGGGTACGGGTTAGGGTACGGTTTAGGGTACAGGTTAGGGTACGTTTGAGGGTTACAGTAAGGGTTAGGGTACGGTTTAGGTTTAGGGTTAGGGATAGGGTTAGCGTTAGGGTACGGGTTAGGTTTAGGGTTAGGGTTAGGGTACGGGTTAGGGATAGGGTTATGGTACGGATTAGAGTAAGGGTTAGGTTGAGGTTTAGGGTACGGGTTAGGGTTAGGGTTCGGGTTAGTGTTAGAGTACGGGTTCGGGTACGGGTTATGGTTAGGTTTAGGGTTACGGTTAGGGTTAGGGTACGGGTTAAGTTACGGACTAGCCTACGGGTTATGGTTTGGGTTAGGGTACGGGTTAGGGTACGCGTTAGGGGTAGGTTACGGGTTTGGGTACGGTTTAGGGTTAAGGTTTGGATTAGGGTACAGGTTAGGGTTTGGGATATAATTAGGGGACTGGTTAGGGGTTAGGGTTAGTGTTAGGGTTATGGTACTGGATAGGGTTAGGGTACATATTAGGGTACGGGTTAGGGTTAGGGTTTGGTACGGGTTAGGGTACGGGTTAGGGTACGGGTTAGGGTTCGGTTAGGGTTAGGGGTAGGGTTATGGTTAGGGTACGGGTTAGGGTCCGGTTTAGTGTACGGGTTAGGTTTCGGTTAGGGTTAGGGGTAGTGTTATGGTTAGGGTACGGGTTAGGGTCCGGTTTAGGGTACGGGTTAGGGTACGGGTTAGGTTTAGTGTTAGGTTACGGGAGAGGGTTAGGGTTAGGGTTAGGGTTAGGAATAGGAGTTGGGTGTTAGGGTTAGGGTTAGGGTTAGGGTCAGGGTACGGTTTAGGGTTAGGGTTAGGGTACGGGTTAAGGTTAGGGTTATGTTTAGGGTTATGGGTAGGGTAAGGGTTAGGGTTAGTGTTTGGGTTAGGGTACTGATTAGGTTTAGGGTTAGGGTGGGTACTCTTTAGGTTTAGGGTTAGGGTTAGGGTACGGGTTAGGGTTAGGGTTAGGTTTAGGGTTAGTGTTAGGGTTAGTGTACGGTTAGTGTATGGGTTATGGTTAGGGTACGGGTTAGGGTCCAGTTTCGGTTACGGGTTAGGGTACCGGTTAGGTTTAGTGTTAAGTTACGGGATAGGGGGATCCCTGGGTGGCGCAGCGATTTAGCGCCTGTCTTTGGCCCAGGGCGCGATCCTGGAGACCTGGGATCGAATCCCACATCGGGCTCCCGGTGCATGGAGCCTGCTTCTCCCTCTGCCTGTGTCTCTGCCTCTCTCTCTCTCTCTCTCACTGTGTGCCTATCATAAAAAAAAAAAGTTACGGGATAGGGTTAGGGTTAGGGTTAGGGATAGGAATAGGAGTTGGGTGTTAGGGTTAGGATTATGGTTAGGATTAGTGTTAGGGTACGGGTTAAGTTTAGGGTTAGATTTAGTGTTACGGATTGGGTTAGGGTACGGGTTAGGGTCTGGTATAGGGTTAGGGTTAGGGTTAGGGTTAGGGTTAGGGTAAGGGTACGGATTAGGGTTAGGGTTAGGGTATGGGTTAAGGTAGGTTTAGGATACGGGTTAGGGTTAGGTTTAGGTTTAGGGTACTGGTTAGGGTTAGGTTTAGTGTTACGGTACGGGTTAGGGTTAGGGTTACGGTACGGTCTAGTGTTAGGGTTAGGGTACGGGTTAGGGTTAGGGTTAGGGGTAGGTATACGGTATGGGTTAGGCTAAGTGTTAGGGTACGGGTTAGGTTTAGGGTATGGTTTAGGGTTAGGGTTATGGTACGAGTTAGGGTACGGGTTAGGGTTAGGGTTAAGGTTATGGTATGGTTTAGCGTTAGGGCTGGGTTATGGTTAGGGTACGGGTTAGGGGTAGGGTTAGGTTTAGGGTACGGTTAGGTTTAGGGTTTGGGTAGTGGTTAGGGTTAGGGTTAGGGTACGGGTTAGGGTTATTTTAGGGTTAGGGTTAGGGTACGGGTTAGGGTTGGTCTTAGTGTTAGGGGTAGGTTACGGGTTAGGGTACAGGTTAGGGTTAGGTTTAGGGTTATGGTACGGGTACGGGTTAGGGTTAGAGTCAGGGTTAGGTTTAGGGTAAGGGTACGGGTTAGGGTTAGGATTAGAGTATTGGTCAGGTTTAGGGTTAGGGTGAGGGTACTGGTTACGGTTAGGGTTAGGTTTAGGGTAGGGGTTAGGGTTAGGGTTAGGGTTATGTTTAGGTTACTGATTAGTGTTAGGGTTAGGGTACGGGTTCCGGTACAGGTTAGGGTTAGGGTTAGGGTTAGGTTACGGGTTAGTGTCAGGGTTAGGGTATGGGTTACGGTACGGGTTAGGGTTAGGGTTAAGTTACGGGTTAGGATTAGGGTTAGGGTTAGGGTTAGGGTACTGATTAGGGTTAGGGTTAGGGTTAGGGTACAGGTTAGGGTTAGGTTTAGGGTGAGGGATAGGGTTAGGATACGGGTAGGTTTAGGGTTAGGGTTAGGGTACAGGTTAGGGTTTCGTTAAGGGTTACGGGTAGGGTGAGTGTACGCTTTAGGGGTAGGGTTAGGGTACGGGTTAGGGTTAGGGTTAGGGTATGGGTTAAGGTAGGTTTAGGATACGGGTTAGGGTTAGGTTTAGGTTTAGGGTACTGGTTAGGGTTAGGTTTAGTGTTAGGGTACGGGTTAGGGTTAGGATTAGGGTTACGGTACGGTCTAGTGTTAGGGTTAGGGTACGGGTTAGGGTTAGGGTTATGGTTAGGTTTCGGGCAAGGATAAGGGTTAGTTTTAGGGTACAGGTTAAGGTAAGTTTTAGGGTTAGGGTACGGGTTAGGGGTAGAGTAGGGATTAGGGGTAGGGTATGGGTTAGGGTTAGGTATACGTTATGGGTAAGGGTAAGGGTTAGGGTATGGGTTAGGTTTAGGGTACGAGTTAGGGGTAGGCTTAGGGTTAAGGTACGGTTAGGTTTAGGTTTAGGGTACTGGTTAGGGTTAGGGTTAGGGTTAGTGTACGGGTTAGGGTTATTTTAGGGTTAGGGTTAGGGTACGGGTTAGGGATGGGCTTAGTGTTAGGGTTAGGTTACGGGTTAGGGTACAGGTTAGTGTTAGTTTAGGGTTATGGTAGGGGTACGGGTTAGGGTTAGAGTAAGGGTTAGGGTTAAGGTTAGGGTACGGGTAAGGGTTAGGGTTAGAGTACAGGACAGGGTTAGGGTTAGGTTTAGGGTTAGGGTACTGGTTACGGTTAGGGTTAGGTTTAGGGTAGGGGTTAGGTTTAGGTTTAGGGTTAGGTTTAGGTTACTGGTTAGGGTTAGGGTTAGGGTACGGGTTCCGGTAGAGTTTAGGGTTAGAGTTAGGGTTAGGTTACGGGTTAGTGTCAGTGTTAGGGTATGGGTTACTGTACGGGTTAGGGTTAGGGTTAGGGTTAGGGTACGGGTTAGGATTGTGGTTAGGGTTATGGTTAGGGTACTGATTAGGGTTAGGGTTAGGGTTAGGGTACAGTATAGGGTTAGGTTTAGGGTGAGGAATAGGGTTAGGATACGGGTAAGGGTTAGGCTTAGGGTTAGGACACGGGTTAGGGTTAGGGTTAGGGTACGGTTTAGGGTTAGGGTTAGGGTACAGGTTAGGGTTAGGTTTAGGGTTACGGATAGGGTGAGTGTACGCTTTAGGGGAAGGAATAGGGTACGGGTTAGGGTTAGGTTTAGGGTACAGGTTAAGGTAGGTTTAGGATACGGGTTAGGGTTAGGTTTAGGCTTAGGGTACTGGTTAGGGTTAGGTTCAGTGTTAGGGTACGGGTTAGGGTTAGGGTTATGGTACGGTTTAGTGTTAGGGTTAGGGTACGGGTTAGGGTTAGGGTTATGGTTAGGTTTCGGGCAAGGGTAAGGGTTAGTTTTAGGGTACAGGTTAAGGTAAGATTTCGGGTTAGGGTACGGGTTAGGGTAGGAGTTAGGATTAGGGGTAGGGTACGGGTTAGGGTTAGGTATATGGTATGGGTTAGGGTAAGGGTTAGGGTATGGGTTAGGTTTAGGGTATGGTTTAGGGTTAGGGTTAGGGTACGAGTTGGGGTAGGGGTTAGGATTAGGGTTAGGGTTATGGTACGGTTTAGGCTTAGGGTTAGGGTTATGGGTAGGGTACAGGTTAGGGTACGGGTTAGGGGTAGGGTTAGTGTAAGGGTACTGTTAGGTTTAGGGTTAGGGTACTGGTTAGGGTTAGGGTTAGGGTTAGGGTACGGGTTAGGGTTATTTTACGGTTAGGGTTAGGGTATGGGTTAGGGTTGGGCTTAGTGTTAGGGTTAGGTTACGGGTTAGGGTACAGGTTAAGGTTAGGTTTAGGGTTATGGTACAGGTTAGAGTTAGGGTTAGGGTACTGGTTAGTGTTAGGGAAAGAGTTAGGGTACGTGTTAGGATTAGGGTTAGGGTTAGGGTTAGGGTACTGATTAGGGTTAGGGTTAGGGTTAGGGTTAGGGTACAGTTTAGGGTTAGGTTTAGGGTGAGGGATAGGGTTAGGATACGGGTTAGGGTTAGGGTAGGGTTAGGGCATGGGTTAGGGTACGGTTTAGGGTTAGGGTACAGGTTAGGGTTAGGTTTAGGGTTACGGTTAGGGTGAGTGTACGGTTTAGGGGTAGGGTTAGGGTACGGTTTTGAGTTAGGGTTAGGGTTAGGTTTAGGGTACTGGTTTGGTTTATGGTTAGGGTTAGGGTACGGGAAGGTTTAGCATTAGGGTTAGGGTTAGGTTTAGGGTACGGGTTAGGGTACGGGTTAGGGTTAGGGTTAGTGTACGGCTTAGGGTACGGTTTAGGGTTAGGGTAGGGTTAGGGTTAGGGTAGGGATTAGGGTTAGGGTTAGGTTTAGGTTTAGGGTTAGGGTAGGGTTAAGGTAATGGTTAGTGTTAGGGTTAGGTTTAGGTTTAGGATACGGGTTAGGGTTACAGTTAGGGTACGGGTTAGGGTTAGGTTTAGTGTTAGTGTTAGGGTTAGGGTTAGGGTATGGGTTAGAAGTAGGGTTAGGGTTAGGGTTAGGTTTAGGGTACGGGTTAGGTTTAGGTTTAGGGTACGGGTAAGGGTTAGGGTTAGTGTAAGGGTTAGGTTTAGGGTTAGGGTTAGGGGTAGGGTACGGGTTAGCAGGAGGGTTAGGGTTAGGGTTAGGGTTAGGGTACGGGTTAGGTTTAGGTTTAGGGTACGGGTAAGGGTTAGGGTTAGTGTAAGGGTACGGGTTAGGTTTCGGGTAGGGTTAGGGTTAGGGTACAGGTTAGGGTTAAGGTTAGGGTTAGGGTTAGGGTACTGGTGAGGGTTAGGTTTAGGGTACATGTTAAGTTTAGATAAAGGGTTAGGGTTAGGGGACAGGTTAGGGTTAGCGTACAGTTTAAGGTTAGGGTGAGTGTACGGGTTAGGGTTAGGGGTTAGGGTTAAGTCAGGGTACGGGTTATGGTACAGTTTCGGGTACAGGTTAGGGTTAGGGTAGGGTTAGGGTTAGGTTAGGGGTTAGGGTTAAGGCAGGGTACGGGTTCGGGTTAGGGTTAGGGTTAGGTTACTGTTTAGGGTTAGGGTTAGTGTACGGATTAGGGTTAGGGTTAGGGTACGGGTACACATTAGGGTTAGGGTTAGGGTACGGTTTAGGGTTACGGTTAGGGATAGGTTACGGGTTAGGGTTAGGGATAGGAAACGGGTTAGGGTTAGGTTTAGGGTAAGGGTACTGTTTAGGGTTAGGGTAGGGTACGGATTAGGGTTAGGTTTAGGGTTAGGGTACGGGTTAGGGTCAGGGTTAGGGTTAGGGTAGTGGTTAGGGTTAGGGATAGTGTTAGGGTAGTGGTTAGGGTTAGGGTTAGGGTTAGGTTTAGGGTACGGGTTAGGATTAATGTTAGGGTACGTGTTAGGGTTAGGATTTGGGTTAGATTTAGGATACGGGTTGGCGTTAGTTTTAGGGTACTGGTTAGGGTAAGGTTTAGGGTGAGTGTACGGGTTAGGGTTAGAGTTAAGATTAGGTGTAGGGTACAGGTTAGGGTTAGGAATACGGTATTGGTTAGGGTAAGGGTTAGGGTACGGGTTAGGTTTCGGGTACCGTTTAGGGTTAGGGTTATGGTACGAGTTGGGGTACGGTTTAGGGTTAGGGTACGGTTTAGGGTATGGTTTAGGGTATGGGTTAGGGTTAGGGTTAGGGTACAGGTTAGGGTCAGGGTAAGGGTTAGGGTTAGGGTACGGGTTAGGGTTAGGGTTAGTTTTAGGGTTAGGATTAGGGTTAAGTTACAGATTAGGTTTAGGGTATGGGTTAGGGTATGGGTTAGGTTACGGGTTATGGTACGGGTTAGGGTTAGGCTTAGGTTTAGGTTACGGGTTATGGTTAGGGTAAGGGTTCGGGTTTGGGTACGGCTTAGGTTTAGGGTTAGGGTTAGGTTTAAGTTAAGGATTAGGGTTGGGGTACGGGTAAGTTTACGGGTTAGGTAACGGGTTAGGGTACGGGTTAGGGTTAGGGTACGATTTAGGGTTATGTTTAGGGTTAGGGTTTGGGAACTGGTTAGGGTTAGGGATAGGGTTAGGGTTAGGGTTAGTGTACTGGTTAGGGTAAGGGTTAGGGTAGGGAAGGGTTTAGGATTAGGGTTAGGGTTAGGGTACGAGTTAGGGTTAGGGTTAGGGTTAGGTTACAGGTTAGGTTTAGGTTTAGGGTACGGGTTAGGGTTAGGGTTAGGGTACGGGTTACGGTACAGGTTAGGTTTCGGGTAATGGTACTGGTTAGGGTTAGGGTTAGAGTTTGGGTTAGGGTACAGGTTAGGGTTAGGTTTAGGGTTAGTGTTAGGGTACTTGCTTGGTTTAGGGTTAGGGTTAGGGTAAGGGTTAGTTTTAGGGTTAGGTTTAGGGTTAGGATTAGGGTACGGGTTATGATTAAGGTTAGGGTTAGGGTATGGGTTAAGGTTCGGATTCGGGTTAGGGTTAGGGTTAGTGTACGGGTAAGGCGTAGGGTTAGGGTTTGAGTTAGGGTACGGGTTAGGGTTAGGCTTAGTGTTAAGGTTAAGGTTAGAGTAAGGGAACCGGTTAGGGTTAGGGTTAGGGTTAGGGTACGGGTTAGGGTTAGGGTAAGGGTTAGGGCATGGGTTAGGGTTATGTTTAGGGTTAGGGTTAGGGTACGGTTTAGGGTAGGGTTTGGGTTAGGGTACGGTTTGGGTTAGGGTGAGAGTACGGGTAGGTTTTGAGTTAGGGTTAGGGTTAGGGTAAGGGTTAGGTTTAGGTTTAGGGTAAGGGTTAGGTTATGGGTTAGGGTTAGGGTATAGGATAGGGTACTGGTTAGGGTTAGGGTTAGGGTACGCCTTAGGGTTAGGGTTAGGTTTAGGGTAAGGGTTAGGGTTAGGGTTAGTGTTAGGGTTAGTGGACTGATTAGGGTTAGGGTACAGGTTAGAGTTACGGTTAGGGTTAGGGTACGGGTTAGGGTTAGGTTTAGGGATAGGGTTAGGGTTCGCGTTAGGGTACGGGTTAGTGTTCGGGTTATGGTTAGTTTAAGGGTTAGGTTTAGGGTTAGGGTTAGGTTTAGGGTATGAGTCAGGTTTAGGGTAAGGGTTAGGGTACCGTTTAGGGTTAGGGTTAGGGTACTGGTTAGGGTTAGGGTTAGGGTACGGGTTAGGGTACGTGTTAGGGTTAGGGTTAGGATTAGGGTTAGGGTTATTGTTAGGGTACGGGTTAGGATTAGGGTAAGGGTACTGATACAGGTTAGCTTACGGTTAGGGTTAGGTGTAGGTTACGGGTTTTTGTTAGGGTTAGGTTTAGGGTACTGGTTAGGGTTAGGGTTAGGGTTAGAGTGAGGGGACGTGTTAGGGTTAGGGTTACGGTTAGCAGCAGGTTTAGGGTTACGTACGGGTTAGGGTTAGGGTACGGGTTAGGATAGGGTTAGGGTTAGGGTATGGTTTAGGGTTAGGCTTAGGGTTAGGTTTAGGGTACGGGTTAGGGTTAAGATTAGTGTTAGGGTATTGGTCAGGGTTTGGGATAGGGTTAGGGTTGGGGTAAGGGTACGGGATAGGGTTAGGGTTAGGTTTATTGTACCAGTTAGGTTTAGGGTTAGGCTTAGGGTTAGGGTTAGAGTTAGGGTTAGGGTTAAGGTACTGGTTAGGTTTAGTGTTAGGGTTAAGGTTAGGGCTAGGGTACAGGTTAGGGTTAGTGTACGGGTTATGGTGAGGGTTAGGGTACTGGTTAGGTTTAGGGTTAGGGTTAGGGTACTGGTTAGTTTTAGGGTTAGGGTTAGGGTTAGTTTAAGGGTATGGGTGAGGGTTAGATTTAGGGTTAGGGTTAGGGTACTGTTTAGGGTTAGGGTTACAGTTAGGGTAATGGTACAGGTAAGGGTTAGGGTTAATGTTAGGTTTCGGGTTAGGATTAGGGTTAGGGTACGGGTTAGGGTTAGGGTTATGGTACGTGTTAGGGTACGGGTTAGGGTACAGGTTAGGGTACGGGTTAGGGATAGGGCATGGGTTAGGGTTAGGGTACGGGTTAGGGTTAGGGTACGGGTTAGGCATAGGGTTAGGGTTAGGGTTAGGGTACGGGTTAGGGTTAGGGTTAGGGTTACAGTACGGGTTAGTGTAAAGGTACGGCTTAGGGTTAGGTTTAGGGTCAGGGTACTGGTTAGGGGTTAGGGTTAGGGTCAGGATTAGGTTTACGGTTAGGATTAGGTTTAGGGTTAGTGTAAGGTTTAGGGTTAGGGTTAGGGTGGTGTAGGGTTAGGGTACGGGTTGGGGTTAGGGTTAGGGTTAGGGTTAGGGTACTGGTTAGGGTTACGTTTACAGTTAGGGTTAGGGTACAGGTTAGGGTTAGGGTTAAGGTTAGGGTACGGGTAAGGGTTAGGGTTAGGGTACGGGTTAGGGTTAGGGATATGCTACATGTTAGGGTACGGGTTAGGGTTAGGGTTAAGGTTAGGGTGAAGGTTAGGGTTAGGATTAGGGTACGGGTTAGGTTTAGGGTGAGGGTTATGGTACGGGTTAGGGTTAGGTTTTGGGTAAGGGTTACCGTTAGGTTTAGATTTAGGGTTAGGGTTAGGGTACAGGTTAGGGTACAGATTAGGGTTAGGGTTCGGGTACGGTTTAGGGTACGGGTTAGGGTACGGTTTAGGGTTAGGGTAGGGTTAGGGTTAAGTTCCGGATTAGCATTAGGGGACGGGTAAGCGTACAGTTCAGTGTTAGGGTTAGGGTACGGGTTGGGGTTAGGTTTAGGGGTAGGGTTAGGGTATGGGTTAGGGATAGTGTTAAGTTTTGGGTTAGGTTTAGGGTACAGTTTATGGTTAGGGTTAGGGTTAGGGTTAGGGTACAGGTTAGGGTTAGTGTTAGGGTTAGGGTACGGGTTACGGTTAGGGTTAGGGTTAGGTTTAGGGTACAGGTTACGGTACGGGTTAGGGTTAGGTTTAGGGTACGGGTTAGGGTTAGTTTACTGACTAGGGTTAGGTTTAGGGTTAGGGAAAGGGTACAGGTTAGGCTACGGGTTCGTGTTAGGGTTAGTATACGGGTTATGGTTCTGGTTAGGGTACCAGTTAGGTTAAGGTTAGGGTTAGGGTTAGGGTATAGGTTAGGTTAAGGGTTAGGGCACGGGTCGGGATAACGTTAGGATACGGGTTAGGGTACGGGTTAGCGTTAGAATTAGGTTTAGGGTTAGGATACGGGTTAGGGTTTGGGTTAGTGTTAGGGTACTGGTAAGGGTTTAGGTTTAGGGTCAGGATTAGGTAGGGTTAGGATTAGGTTTTGGGTTAGGGAAAGGTTTAGTGTTAGGTTTAGGGTTCAGGTACGGGATAGGGTTAAAGTTAGGGTACGGGTTAAGGTTAGGGTTAGGGTTAGGGTTAGGTATGGGTTAGGTTTAAGGTTAGGTTTAGGATTAGGGTACGGGTTGGGGTTAGGGTTAGGGTTAGGGTTAGGGTACGGGTTAGGGTACGGGTTAGGGTTAGGGTTAGGGTTAGGGTACGGGTTAGGCATAGAGTTAGGGTTAGGGTTAGCGAACGGTTTAAGGTTAGGGTTAGGGTACTGGTTAGGGTTAGGTTTAGGGTACTGGTACGGGTTAGGTTTAGGGTTAGGGTTAGGTTTAGGGTACGGGTTAGCATTAGGGTTCGGTTTTAGGTGAGGGTACTGGTTAGGGTTAGGGTTAGGGTTAGGGTTAGGGTTAGGGAACGTGTTAGGGTTAGGGTTAGGGTTAGGGTTAGGGAACGTGTTAGGGTTAGGTTTAGGGTATGGGTTAGGGTTAGTGTTACGGTTACGGTTAGGGTACGGGTTAGGGTTAGGATTAGGGTTAAGGTACTGTTTAGGGTTAGGGTAGGGGTTAGGGTTAGGTTTAGGGTTAGGTTTAGGGTATGGTTTAAGCTTAGGGATAGGGTTAGGTTTAGGGTACAGGTTACAGATAGGGTTAGGGTTAGGGTTAGGGTATGAGTCAGGGTTTGTGTACGGGTTAGGGTGAGGGTTAGGGTACATGTTAGGGTCCGGGTTAGGGTAGGATTAGTGCTGGGAATGGGTTAGGGTGAGGGTACGGGATAGGGTTAAGTTTAGGGTTAGGGTTAGGGTAAGGGATAGGGTTAGGGTTAGGGTTAGGGTTAGAGTACGGGTTGGGGTGAGGTTTAGGGTTAGGATACTGTTAGGGTTAGGTTTAGATTTAGGGTTAGGTTTAGGGTTAGGGTACTGGCTAGGGTTAGGGTTAGGTTTAGGGTTAGGGTACTGGCTAGGGTTAGGGTTAGGTTTAGCGTACGGGTTAGGGTTAGGGTAAGGGTTAGGTTTAGGGTGCAGGTTAAGGTAGGATTAGAGTTAGGGTGTAGGTTACGGGTTAGGTTTAGGTTACAGGTTAGGGTTAGGTTTAGGGTTATGGTTACGTTACGGGTTAGGGTACGGGTTAGTGTTAGGGTTAAGGTATGGGTTATGGTACTGTGAGGGTGGGTTGGGTTAAGGTTAGGGTTAAGGTTAGCGTTAGGGTTAGGGTACCAGTTAGGGTACGGGTTTGTGTTAGGGTTAGAGTTAGGGTTAGGGTTAGGGTTAGTGTTAGCGTACGGGTTAAGGATATGTATAGGGTACGGGTTAGGGTACGGGTTAGGGTACGGGTTAGCGTTAGGGTTAGGGTACGCATCGAAAATACTCGAATAGAAAATCCTCAAATCGAATCGAAAATACTCGAATCCAGTCCAAAATACCCAAATCGATTCGAAAATACCGAATCCAATAGAAAATACTCAAAACGAATTGAAAATACTCGAATGTAAAAGAAAATCCTCAAATGGAATTGAAAATACTCGAATCAATTCGAAAATACTCGAATACATTCCAAAATACTCGAATCGAATCGAAATTACCCAAATCCAATAGAAAATACTTGAAACGAATCGAAAATACTCGAATGAAATAAAAAATCCTCAAATCGAATCGAAAATACTCGAATCATTCAAAATACTGGAATCGAATCGAAAATACCCAAATCCAATAGAAAATACTCGAAACGAATCGAAAATACTCGAATGGAATAGAAAATCCTCAAATCGAATCGAAAATCCTCGAATCCATTCCAAAATACTCGAATCCATTCCAAAATACTCGAATCGAATCGAAAAAACCCAAATCCAATAGAAAATACTCGAAACGAATTGGAAATACTCAAATGGAATAGAAAATCCTCAAATCGAATCGAAAATACTCGATTCAAATCAAAAAGACTTGATTGGAATCGAAAATACTCGAATGGAATAGAAAATCCTAATATCGAATTGAAAATACTCGAATGGAATCAAAAATCCTCAAAGCGAATCTTAAATACTCGAATCCATTCCAAAATAATCGAATCGAATCGAAAATACCCAAATCCAATAGAAAATACTCAAAACGAATAGAAAATTCTCCAATGGAATAGAAAATCCTCAAATCGAATCGAAAATCCTCGAATCCATTCCAAAATACTCGAATCCATTCCAAAATACTCGAATCGAATCGAAAAAACCCAAATCCAATAGAAAATACTCGAAACGAATTGGAAATACTCAAATGGAATAGAAAATCCTCAAATCGAATCGAAAATACTCGATTCAAATCAAAAAGACTTGATTGGAATCGAAAATACTCGAATGGAATAGAAAATCCTAATATCGAATTGAAAATACTCGAATGGAATCAAAAATCCTCAAAGCGAATCTTAAATACTCGAATCCATTCCAAAATAATCGAATCGAATCGAAAATACCCAAATCCAATAGAAAATACTCAAAACGAATAGAAAATTCTCCAATGGAATAGAAAATCCTCAAATCGAATCGAAAATACTCGAATCCATTCCAAAATACCCGAATCGAATCGAAATTACCCAAATCCAATAGAAAATACTTGAAACGAATCTAAAATACTCGAATCAAATCAAAAAAACTTGATTCGAATCGAAAATACTCGAATGGAATAGAAAATCCTCAAATCCATTCTAAAATACTCGAATTGAATCAAAAATACCCAAATCCAACAGAAAATACTCAAAACGAATCGAAAATACTCACATGGAATCAAAACTCCTCAAATCGAATCGAAAATACTCAAATCCATTCCAAAGTACTCGAATCGAAAACACTCGAATCAAATCAAAAAACCTTGATTCGAATCGAAAATACTCGAATGGAATAGAAAATCCTCAAATCGAATCGAAAATACCTGAATCCATTCCAAAATACTCGAATTGAATCGAAAATACTCGAATCAAATCAAAAAAACTTGATTCGAATCGAAAATACTCGAATGGAATCAAAAATCCTCAAATCGAATCGAAAATACACGAATCCATTCCAAATACTCGAATCGAAAATACCCAAATCCAATAGAAAATACTCGAAACAAATTGAAAATACTCGAATGGAATAGAAAATCCTCAAATCGAATCGAAAATAGTCGAATCGAATCGAAAATACACGTTCCAATAGATAATACTCGAAATGAATCAAAAATCTTGAATGGAATAGAAAATCCTCAAATTGAATCGAAAATACTCGAGTCCATTCCAAAATACTCGAATCCATTCCAAAATACTCGAATCGATCGAAAATACCCAAATCCAATAGAAAATATTCGAAACGAATCAAAAATACTCGAATCCATTCCAAAATAGTCGAATCGAATCGAAAATACCCAAATCCAATAGAAAATACTCGAAACGAATCGAAAATACTCGAATGGAATAGAAAATCCTCAAATCGAATCGAAAATACTCGAATCCATTCCAAAATATTCGAATCGAAAAGAAAGTACCTGAATTCAATAGAATCGAATTGGAAATACTTGGATCGCATCGATAATACTCGAAACGAATCGAAAATACGCTGATCAAAGCAAAAAAATCTTGATTCGAATCGAAAATACTCGAATGGAATAGAAAATCCTCAAATCCATTCCAAAATACTCGATCCAATCGAAAAAACGCAAATCCAATAGAAAATACTCGAAACGAATCGAAAATACTCAAGTGGAATAGAAAATCCTCCAATCGAATAGAAAATACTCGAATCAAATCAAAAAGACTTGATTGGAATAGAAAATACTTGAATGGAATAGAAAATCCTAATATCGAATCGAAAATACTCGAATGGAATCAAAAATCTTCAAAGCGAACCGAAAATACTCGAATGCATTCCAAAATACTCGAATCGAATCGTAAATACCCAAATCCAATAGAAAATACTCGAAACGAATCGAAAATACTCGAATCAAATAAAAAAAACTTCATTCGAATCGAAAATACTCGAATAGAATAGAAAATCCTCAAATCCATTCTAAAATACTCGAATCGAATCAAAAATACCCAAATCCAACAGAAAATACTCGAAACGAATCGAAAATACTCGAATGGAATCAAAAATCCTCACATCTAATCGAAAATACTCGAATGCATTCCAAAGTACTCGAATCGAAAACACTCCAATCAAATAAAAAAAATTGATTCGAATCGAAAATACTCGAATGGAATAAAAAATCCTCAAATCGAATCGAAAATACCCGAATCCATTCCAAAATACTCGAATCAAATAGAAAAAACTCGAATCAAATAAAAAAAACTTGATTCGAATCGAAAATACTCGAATGGAATAGAAAATCCTCAAATCGAATCGAAAATACTCGAATCCATTCCAAAATCCTCGAATCCATTCCAAAATACTCGAATCGAATCGAAAATACGCAAATCCATTAGAAAATACTCGAAATGAATCGAAAATACTCGTCTCAAATGAAAAAAACTTGATTGGAATCGAAAATACTCGAATGGGATAGAAAATCCTCAAATCCATTCCAAAATACTCGAATCCAATCGAAAAAATGCAAATCCAATAGAAAATACTCGAAACGAATCGAAAATACTCAAGTGGAATAGAAAATCCTCCAATCGAATAGAAAATACTCGAATCAAATCAAAAAGACTTGATTGGAATCGAAAATACTTGAATGGAATAGAAAATCCTAATATCGAATCGCAAATACTCGAATGGAATCAAAAATCCTCAAAGCGAACCGAAAATACTCGAATGCATTCCAAAATACTCGAATCGAATCGTAAATACCCAAATCCAATAGAAAATACTCGAAACGAATCGAAAATACTCGAATGGAATAAAAAATCCTCAAATCGAATCGAAAATACTCCAATCGACTACAAAATACTCGAATCCATTCCAAAATACTCGAATCGAATCGAAAATACCCAAATCCAATAGAAAATACTCGAAACGAATCGAAAATACTCGAATCAAATCAAAAGAACTTCATTCGAATCGAAAATACTCGAATGGAATAGAAAATCCTCAAATCCATTCTAAAATACTCGAATCGAATCAAAAATACCCAAATCCAACAGAAAATACTCAAAACGAATCGAAAATACTCGCATGGAATCAAAAATCCTCAAATCAAATCGAAAATACTCGAATGCATTCCAAAGTACTCGAATCGAAAACACTCGAATCAAATCAAAAAAACTTGATTCGAATCGAAAATACTTGAATGGAATAGAAAATCCTCAAATCGAATCGAAAATACCCGAATCCATTCCAAAATACTCGAATTGAATCGAAAATACTTGAAACAAATCAAAAAAACTTGATTCGAATCGAAAATACTCGAATGGAATAAAAAATCCTCAAATCAAATTGAAAATACTCGAATGGAATCGAAAATCCTCAAATCGAATCGAAAATAGTCGAATCGAATCGAAAATACACGAATCCAATAGATAATACTCGAAATGAATCAAAAATCTTGAATGGAATAGAAAATCCTCAAATCGAATCGAAAATACTCGAGTCCATTCCAAAATACTCGAATCAAATTGAAAATACCCAAATCCAATAGAAAATACTCGAAACAAATGGAAAATACTCGAATGGAATAGAAAATCCTCAAATCGAATCGAAAATACTCGAATCCATTCCAAAATATTCGAATCGAATAGAAAGTACCTGAATTCAATCGAATCGAATTGGAAATACTTGAATCGCATCGAAAATACTCGAAACGAATCGAAAATACTCGGATCAAAGCAAAAAAATCTTGATTCGAATCGAAAATACTCGAATGGAATAGAAAATCCTCAAATCCATTCCAAAATACTCGAATCGAATCGATAATACCCAAATCCAATAGAAAATATTCGAAACGAATTCGTTTCATCAAAAATACTCGAATGGAATAGAAAATCCTCAAATCGAATCGAAAATACTCGAATCCATTCCAAAATACTCGACTCTAATCGAAAATACCCAAATCCAATAGAAAATCCTTGAAACGAATCGAAAATAATCGAATGGAATAAAAAATCCTCAAATCGAATCGAAAATACTTGAATCCATTCCAAAATACTCGAATAGAATCGAAAATACCCAAATCCAATAGAAAATACTCGAAATGAATCGAAAATACTCGAATGGAATAGAAAATCCTCAAATTGAATAGAAAATACTCGAATCCATTCCAAAATACTCGAATCGAATCAAAAATACTCGAATCCATTCCAAAATACTCGAATCGAATCGAAAATACTCGAATCCATTCCAAAATACTCGAATCGAATCGAAAATACTCGAATCCATTCCAAAATACTCGAATCGAATAAAAAATACTCGAATCGAATAGAAAGTACCTGAATTCAATAGAATCGAATCGGAAATACTCTAATCGAATTGAAAATACTCGAAACGAATCGAAAATACTCGAATCAAAGCAAAAAAAACAAAATACTCGAAACAAATCGAAAATACTTGAATGGAATAGAAAATCCTCAAATCGAATCAAAAATACTCGAATCCATTCCAAAATAATCGACTCCATTCCAAAATACTCGAAACAAATCGAAAATACTCGAATGGAATAGAAAATCCTCAAATCGAATCAAAAATACTCAAATCCATTTCAAAATATTCGAATCGAATCGAAAATTCCAAAATACTTGATTCGAATCGATAAAACCCAAATCCAATAGAAAATAGGCGAAACTAATAGATAATCCTCAAATCGAATCGAAAATACTCGAATCAAATCAAAAAAACTTGATTGGAATAAAAAAACTCGAATGGAATAGAAAATCGTAATTTGAATCGAAAATTCTCGAATGGAATCAAAAATCCTCAAAGCGAATCGAAAATACTCGAATCCATTCCATAATACTCGAATCGAATCGAAAATACCCAAATCCAATAGAAAATACTCGAAACGAATCGAAAATACTCGAATGGAATCAAAAATCCTCAAATGGAATCGAAAATACTCGAATCCATTCCAAAATACTCGAATCGAATCGATAATACCCAAATCCAATAGAAAATATTGGAAACGAATCGAAAATACTCGAATCCATTCCAAAATACTCGAATCGAATCGAAAATACCCAAATCCAATAGAAAATACTCGAAACTAATCGAAAGTACTCGAATGGAAAAGAAAATCCTCAAATCGAATCGAAAATACTCGAATCCATTCCAGAATATTCGAATCGAATAGAAAGTACCTGAATTCAATAGAAGCGAATTGGAAATACTTGAATCGCATCGAAAATACTCGAAAAAACCGAAAATACTCGGATCAAAGCAAAAAAATCTTGATTCGAATCGAAAATACTCGAATGGAATAGAAAATCCTCAAATCCATTCCAAAATACTCGAATCGAATCGAAAATACCCAAATCCAATAGAAAATACTAGAAATGAATCAAAAATACTCGAATGGAATAGAAAATCCACAAATCGAATCAAAAATACTCGAATCCATTCCAAAATACTCGAATCGAATCGAAAATACACAAATCCAATAGAAAATACTCAAAACGAATCGAAAATACTCTAATGGAATCAAAAATCCTCAAATCGAATCTAACATACTCAAATCCATTTCAAAATATTCGAATCGAATCGAAAATACCAAATCCTATAGAAAATACTCGACACGAATCGAAAATACTCGAATGGAATAGATAATCCGCAAATCGAATTGAAAATACACGAATCAAATAAAAAAAACTTGATTGGAATCAAAAAAACTCGAATGGAATAGAAAATCCTAAAATCGAATCGAAAATTCTCGAATGGAATCAAAAACCCTCAAATCGAATCGAAAATACTCGAATCCATTCCAAAATACTCGTATCGAATTGAAAATACTCGAATCGAATAGAAAGTACCTGAATTCAATAGAATCGAATTGGAAATACACGAATCGAATCGAAAATAGTCGAAACGAATCTAAAATACTCGAATCAAATCAAAAAAACTTGATTCAAATCAAAAATACTCGAATGGAATCAAAAATCCTCAAATCCATTCCAAAATACTCGAATCGAATCGAAAATACCCAAATCCAATAGAAAATACTCGAAACGAATCAAAAATACTCGAATGGAATAGAAAATCCTCAAATGGAATCGAAAATACTCGAATCCATTCCAAAATACTTGATTTGAATCGATAATACCCAAATCCAATAGAAAATAGGCGAAACTAATAGAAAAAACTCGAATGGAATCAAAAATCCTCAAATCGAATCGAAAATACACGAATCCATTCCAAAGGACTGGAATCGAATCGAAAATACCAAATCCAATAGAAAACACTCGACACGAATCGAAAATACTCGAATGCAATAGATAATCCTCAAATCGAATCGAAAATACTCGAATCAAATCAAAAAAACTTGATTGGAATAAAAAAAACTCGAATGGAATAGAAAATCGTAATTTGAATCGAAAATTCTCGAATGGAATCAAAAATCCTCAAAGCGAATCGAAAATACTCGAATCCATTCCATAATACTCGAATCGAATCGAAAATACCCAAATCCAATAGAAAATACTCGAAACGAATCGAAAATACTCGAATGGAATCAAAAATCCTCAAATGGAATCGAAAATACTCGAATCCATTCCAAAATACTCGAATCGAATCGATAATACCCAAATCCAATAGAAAATATTGGAAACGAATCGAAAATACTCGAATCCATTCCAAAACACTCGAATCGAATCGAAAATACCCAAATCCAATAGAAAATACTCGAAACTAATCGAAAGTACTCGAATGGAAAAGAAAATCCTCAAATGGAATCGAAAATACTCGAATCCATTCCAGAATATTCGAATCGAATAGAAAGTACCTGAATTCAATAGAATCGAATTGGAAATACACGAATCGAATCGAAAATAGTCGAAACGAATCTAAAATACTCGAATCAAATCAAAAAAACTTGATTCAAATCAAAAATACTCGAATGGAATCAAAAATCCTCAAATCCATTCCAAAATACTCGAATCAAATCGAAAATACCCAAATCCAATAGAAAATACTAGAAATGAATCAAAAATACTCGAATGGAATAGAAAATCCTCAAATCGAACTGAAAATACTCGAATCCATTCCAAAATACTCGAATCGAATCGATAATACCCAAATCCAATAGAAAATACGCGAAATTAATCGAAAAAACTCGAATGGAATCAAAAATCCTCAAATCGAATCGAAAATACACGAATCCATTCCAAAGGACTGGATTCGAATCGAAAATACCAAATCCAATAGAAAATACTCGACACGAATCGAAAATACTCGAATGGAATAGATAATCCGCAAATCGAATCGAAAATACTCGAATCAAATAAAAAAAACTTGATTGGAATCAAAAAAACTCGAATGGAATAGAAAATCCTAAAATCGAATCGAAAACAATCGAATCCATTGCAAAATACTCGAATCGAATCGAAAATACCTAAATCCAATAGAAAATACTCGAAACGAATCGAAAATACTCGAATGGAATAGGAAATCCTCAAATCGAATCGAAAACAATCGAATCCATTCCAAAATACTCGAATCCATTCCAAAATACTCGAATCGAATCGAAAATACCCAAATCCAGGGATCCCTGGGTGGCGCAGTGGTTTGGCGCCTGCCTTTGGCCCAGGGCACGATCCTGGAGACCCGGGATCGAATCCCACATCGGGCTCCCGGTGCATGGAGCCTGCTTCTCCCTCCGCCTGTGTCTCTGCCTCTCTCTCTCTCTCTGTGACTATCATAAATAAATAAAAAATTTAAAAAAAAAGAAAATACCCAAATCCAATAGAATATACTCGAAATGAATCGAAAAAACTCGAATGGAATCAAAAATCCTCAAATCAAATCGAAAATACTCGAATCCATTCCAAAATACTCAAATCGAATCGGAAATACCCAAATCCAATAGAAAATAATCAAAACAAATCGAAAATATTCGAATGGAATCAAAAATCCTCAAATCGAATAGAAAATATACCAATCCATTGCAAATTACTCGAATCAAATCGAAAATACTCGAATCAAATCAAAAAACCTTGATTAGAGTCGAAAATACTCGAATGGAATAGAAAATCCTCAAATCGATTCGAAAATACCCGAATCCATTCCAAAACACTCGAATCGATCGAAAATACTCCAATCAAAACAAAAAAACTTGATTCGAACCGAAAATACTCGAATGGAATAGAAAATCATCAAATCCATTCCAAAAAACTCGAATCGAAACGAAAATACCCAAATCCAATGAAAAGAATCGAAACGAATCGAAAATAATCGAATGGAATCGAAAATCCTCAAATCGAATTGAAAATACTCGAATCCATTCCAAAATACTCGAATCGAATAGAAAATACCCAAATCCAATAGAAAATACTCGAAACAATTCGAAAATACTTGAATGGAATAGAAAATCCTCAAATCGAATCGAAAATACTCGAAACCATTCCAAAATATTGGAGTCGAATAGAGAATTTTCAAATTGAATAGAAAATACCTGAATTCAATAGAATCGAATTGGAAATACACGAATCGAATCGAAAATAGTTGAAACGAATCTAAAATACTCGAATCAAATCAAAAAAACTTGATTCAAATCAAAAAAACTCGAATGGAATCAAAAATCCTCAAATCCATTCCAAAATACTCAAATCAAATCAAAAATACCCAAATCCAATAGAAAATACTCGAAACGAATCGAAAATACTTGAATGGAATAGAAAATCCTCAAATCGAATCCAAAATACTCGAATCAAATAAAAAAAACTTGATTGGAATCAAAAAAACTCGAATGGAATAGAAAATCCTAAAATCGAATCGAAAATTCTCGAATGGAATAAAAAATCCTCAAATTGAATCGAAAATACTCGAATCCATTCCAAAATACTCGAATCGAATCGAAAATACCCAAATCCAATAGAAAATAATCGAAACGAATCGAAAATATTCTAATGGATTCGAGTATTTTCAATTCGATTCGATTCAATTATTTTCAATTTGATTTGATTCGGTTTGATTATTTTCTATTTGATCCGATTATTTTCGATTCGTTTCGAGTATTTTTCA
Source organism: Vulpes vulpes (assembly GCF_048418805.1). Lineage (NCBI taxonomy): Eukaryota > Metazoa > Chordata > Mammalia > Carnivora > Canidae > Vulpes > Vulpes vulpes. Next base: position 48,021,710 of record NC_132793.1, read on the forward strand.
TTAGATTCGAGTATTTTCGATTCGATTCAAGTATTTTCAATTCGATTCGATTTGATTTGAATATTTTCGATTCGATTCGAGTATTTTCAATTCGAATTGATTCTATTTGAGGTTATTCGATCGTTGCATTTTTGAATCGTTTCAATTACTTTCAATTCAATTCGATTCGATTATTTTCAATTTCATTTGACTTGATTAAATTATTTTTTATTCGATTCTATTATTTTCAATTCGATTCGAGTATTTACCATTCAATTCGAGGATTTTCGATTCGTTTTGAGTATTTTCGATTCGATTCAAGTATTTTCAATTCGATTCGTGTATTTTCTATTCAATTCGAGTATTTTCGATTCGATTTGATTCTATTTGATTTGAAATTTTCGATTGGATTCCATTCGATTCGGTTATTTATGTATCGATTTGAGTTTTTCCATTCGATTCGATTATTTTTGAATCAATTCCATTATATTCGAATCGATTCCATTCGATTCAATTAATTTCGATTTGCTTCCATTCGATTCAATTCGACTCGATTCAATTATTTTTTATTCTTTTTGCTTATTTTCTATTTGATTTGATTTGAGTATTTTCTAATTGATTCGAGTATTTTCTATTCGATTCGAGTAGTTTTGATTAGATTCGTGTATTTTCCATTCGATACGATTCTATTCGAATATTTTCTATTCGATTCGAGTATCTTCAATGCGATTTGAGTATTTTCAATTTGATTCGATTCGAGTACTTTCAATTCGATTCGAGTATTTTCGGTTCGATTTGATTCTATGATTCGATTCGATTTTTTGGCATCGATTCGAGTATTTTCAATTCGATTCGAGTATTTTTATTCGATTGGAGTATTTTCAATTCTATTTGATTTGATTCGAGTGTTTTCTATTCGATTCGAGTATTTTTTATTCGATTCGAGTATTTTCAATTTGATTTGATTCGATTCGAGTATTTTCTATTGGATTCGATATTTTTGAATCGTTTCAATGATTTTCAATTCGATTTAATTCGATTCGAGTGTTTTCTATTAGATTCGAATATTTTCGATTCGATTCAAGTATTTTCAGTTTGATTCGATTCAATTCGAGTATTTTCTATTCGATTCAAGTATTTTCAATTCTATTCGATTCGAGTATTTTCTATTTTCTATTCGATTAGAGTTTTCAATTCGATTCGAGTATTTTCATTTCGATTAGATTTGATTCGAGTGTTTTTAACTCGATTCGATTCGATTCTAGTGTTTTCTATTCGATTCGAATAGTTTCAAATCAATTTTAGTATTTTCAATTTGATTCGATTTGATTCGAGTATTTTCAATTCGATTCAAGTATTTTCGATTTGATTCGAGCATTTGGAATGGATGTGAGAATTTTTTATTCAAATCGATTCTATTGAGGTTATTCGATCATTTCAAATAGTTTCGAATCGTTTCAATTACTTTCAATTCAATTCGATTCAATTCGAGTATTTTCGATTCAATTCAATTTGAGTATTTTCAATTCGATTCTATTGGATTATTTTCCATTTGATTCGAGTATTTTCGATTCGATTTGAGGATTTTCTATGAGATTCGAGTATTTTTGATTCAATTCGAGTATTTTCTATTCGATTCGATTATTTTCAATGCAATTCGAGTATTTTCAATTCGATTCGATTCGATTCGAGTACTTTCGATTCGATTCGAGTATTTTCGATTCGATTCGATTCGATTTGACTATTTTCGATTCGATTCGAGTATTTTCGATTCGAATCGATTCTCGTTGAGGTAATTCGATCGTTTCGAGTATTTTCGAATCGTTTCAATTACCTTCAATTCGATTCGATTCTATTCGATCGAGTATTTTCAATTCGATTCGAGTATATTCAATTCGATTCGAGTATTTTCAATTCTATTCGAGTATTTTCTATTCGATTCTATTTGATTTGAAATTCTCGATTGGGTTCCATTCGATTCAGTATTTTACGTTTCGATTCGAGTATTTCCATTCGATTCGATTATTTTCGAATTGATTCCATTATATTCGAATCGATTCCATTCGATTTGATTATTTTCGTTTTGATTCCATTCGATTCGATAATAAACAATTCAATTCGACTGGATTCAATTATTTTCGATTCGTTTTGAATATTTTCTATTGGATTCGATTCGATTCGAGTAATTTCGAATTGATTCGAGTATTTTCTATTCGATTCTATTATTTTCGATGCAATTGGAGTATTTTCAAATCGATTCGATTCTATTCGAGTATTTTTTATTTGATTCTATGATTCGATTAATTTTTTGGAATCGATTCGAGTATTTTCTATTCGATTCGAGTATTTTTGATGCGATTCGAGTATTTTCAATTCGATTCGATTTGATTCGAGTACTTTCTATTTGATTCGGTTATTTACGATTTGATTCGAATATTTCCATTCAATTCGATTATTTTCTAATCGATTCCATTATATTCGATCGATTCCATTAGTTCCGATTTTTTACAATTTGATTCCATTCAATTCGATAATAAACAATTCGATTCGATTCGATTCGATTATTTCGCTTTCTTTTCTGTTCAATTCAATGCGATTCGAGTATTTTCTAATCAATTCGAGTATTTTCGATTCGATTCGAGTATTTTCAATTCGTTTGGAGTATTTTCAATCAATTTGATTGGATTCAAATACTTTCTATTTGATTGGAGTATTTTCGATGCAATTCGAGAATTTTCAATTTGATTCGATTCGATTTGAGTATTTTCGATTCGATTTGATTCTATTTGAGTATTTTCTAACGATTCGAGTATTTTCGAATCGTTTCAGTTTTTTTCAATTCGATTCGATTCAAGTATTTTCAATTCGATTCGATTTGATAATTTTCATTTTGATTTGATTCGATACGATTATTTTCGATTCAATTCGATTATTTTCATTTCGATTCGCATATTTTCGATTCAATTCGAGGATTTTTGATACGATTCGAGTATTTTCGATTCGATTCGGTTATTTATGATTCGACTCGAGTATTTCCATTCAGTTCGATTATTTTCAAATCGCTTCCATTATATTTGAATCGATTCCATTCGATTCGATTATTTTCAATTAGATTCCATTCAATTCTATAATAAAGAATTCGATTCGATTCGATTCGATTATTTTCGATTCATTTTGATTATTTTCTATTCAATTCGAGTATTTTCGATTCGATTTGAGGAGTTTCGATTCGATTCGAGTATTTACAATTCGATTCGATTCAATTCGAGTAATTTCGATTCAATTGAGTATTTTCGATTTTTTCGATTGATTCGATTCGATTCGAGAATTCTCGATTCGATTAGAGTATTGTCGATTCGATTCCATTATTCTCGATTCGAGTATTTTCGATTCGATTCGAGTATTTTCATTTTGATTTGATTCGATTCGATTATTTTCGATTCGCTTTATTTTCGATTCGATTTGAGTATTTTCTAATCGATTCGAGTATTTTCTATTCGATTTGAGTATTTTCAATTCGATTCGATTTGAGTATTTTCGATTCTATTCGAATATTTTTGAATCGTTTCGATTATTTTCAATTCGATTCGATTCAATTTGGGTATTTTAGATTCAATTCGATTCGAGTATTTTCAATTCGACTCGATTTGATTATTTTCAATTTAATTATTTTCAATTCAATTCGATTATTTTCAATTCGTTTCGAGTATTTTCAATTTGAATAGAGTATTTTCGATTCGACTCAAGTATTTTCAATTCGATTTGATTTGAGTATTTTAGATTTGTTTCGAGTATTTTCGATTCGAATCGATTCTATTTGATGTTATTCAATCGTTTCGAGTATTTTTGAATCGTTTCAATTACTTTCAAATTGATTTGATTCTATTCGATTCGAGTATTTTGAATTCGATTCGAGTATATTCAATTCGATTTGATTCGAGTATTTTCAATTCTATTCGAGTATTTTCTATTCGATTCTATTTGATTTGAAATTTTCAAATGGATTCCATTCGATTCGGTTTTTTACGTTTCGATGCGAGTATTTCCATTCGATTCGATTCTTTTCGATTTGATTCCATTCGATTCGATAATAAACAGTTCAATTTGACTCGATTCAATTATTTTCGATTTGTTTTGAATATTTTCTATTCGATTCGATTCGATTCGAGTAATTTCGAATCGATTAGAATATTTTCTATTCGATTCGAGTATTTTCAATACGATTCGATTCGATTCGAGTACTTTCGATTCGATTCGAATATTTTCGATTCGATTCTATGATTCGATTCGATTTTTTGGAATTGATTCGAGTATTTTCTATTCGATTTGAGTATTTTCGATGCGATTCAAGTCTTTTCAATTCAATTCAATTCGAGTACTTTCGATTCGATTCGAATATTTTCGATTCGATTCTATGATTCGATTCGATTTTTTGGAATTGATTCGAGTATTTTCCATTCGATTAGAGTATTTTCAATTCGATTCGAGTATTTTCATTTCGATTCGATTCGAGTATTTTCAATTCATTTCGAGTATTTTCTATTCTATTCGATTCAATTTGATTCGAGTATTTTCTATTCGATTCGAGTATTTTTCATTCGATTCGAGTATTGTCGATTCGATTCGATTATTCTCGATTCAATTCGGGTATTTTCAATTCGTTTCGAGTATTTTCAATTCCATTCGATTCGATTCGATTTGACTATTTTATACTCGATTCGAATATTTTCTATTCGATTCGAGTATTTTCGATTCAATTCGAGTATTTTCTTTTCGATTCGATTTGATTTGATTATTTTCAATTCGCTTTATTTTCTATTCGATTCGATTCGATTCGAGTATTTTCTAATCGATTCGAGTATTTTCTTTTCGATTCGATTTGATTCGATTATTTTAGATTCGCTTTATTTTCTATTCGATTCGATTCGATTCGAGTATTTTCTAATCGACTCGATTATTTTCTTTTCGATTTGATTTGATTCGATTATTTTTGATTCGCTTTATTTTTTTTTTTTAAATTTTATTTATTTATGATAGGCACACAGTGAGAGAGAGAGAAGCAGAGACACAGGCAGAGGGAAAAGCAGGCTCCATGCACCAGGAGCCCGACGTGGGATTCGATCCCGGGTCTCCAGGATCGCGCCCTGGGCCAAAGGCAGGCGCTAAACCGCTGCGCCACCCAGGGATCCCTGATTCGCTTTATTTTCTATTCGATTCGATTCGAGTACTTTCGATTCTATTTGGTTATTTACGATTCGATTCGAGTATTTCCATTCGATTCAATTATTTTCCAATCGATTCCATTATATTCGAATCGATTCCATTCATTCCGATTATTTTCAGTTTGATTCCACTCCATTCGATAATAAACGATTCGATTCGATTCGATTATTTTCGATTCGCTTTTTTTCTATTCAATTCGATTCGATTCGAGTATTTTCTAATCGATTCGAGTATTTTCTATTTGATTTGATTCGATTCGAGTATTTTTGATTCAATTCAAGTATTTTCGATTTTTTTTTTATCGATTCGATTCCATTCGAGTATTTTCAATTTGATTCAATTCGATTCGAGTATTTTCTATTCGATACGAGTATTTTCGATGCGATTCGAGTATTTTCAATTCGATTCGATTTGATTCGAGTACTTTCGATTCGATTCGGTTATTGACGATTCTATTTGATTATTTCCATTCGATTCGATTATTTTTGAATCGATTCCATTATATTAAAATCTATTCCATTCATTCCGATTATTTTCAATTTGATTCCATTTGATTCGATAATAAACAATTCGATTTGATTCGATTATTTTTGATTCACTTTATTTTCTATTCTATTCGATTCGATTCGAGGATTTTCTAATCGATTTGAGTATTTTCTATTCGATGCAAGTATTTTTTATTCGATTCGAGTATTTTCAATTCGATTCGATTATTTTCTAATCAATTCCATTATATTCTAATCGATTCCATTCGATTCGATTATTTTAGATTTGATTCCATTCAATTCGATAATAAACAATTCGATTCGATTCGATTCGATTATTTTCGATTCCTTTTGATTATTTTCTATTCAATTTGATTCGATTCGAGTATTTTCGATTCGATACGATTCGAGTATTTTCGATTCGATACGATTCGAGTATTTTCGATTCAATTTGAGTATTTTCGATTTTTTTCAATCAATTCAATTCCATTCGAGTATTTTCGATTCGATTCGAGTATTGTCGATTCGATTCGATTATTCTTGATTCAATTTGAGTATATACAATTCGATTCGAGTATTTTCAATTTGATTCAATTTGATTCGAGTATTTTCTATTCGATTCGAGTATTTTTGATGCGATTCTAGTATTTTCAATTCGATTCGATTTGATTCGAGTACTTTCGATTCTATTCGGTTATTTACAATTCGATTCGAGTATTTCCATTCGATTCGATTATTTTCGAAACGATTCCATTATATTCTAATCGATTCCATTAGTTCCGATTATTTTCAATTTGATTCCATTCAATTCGATAATAAACAATTCAATTTGATTCAATTCGATTATTTTCGATTCACTTTATTTTCAATTCGATTCGATTCGATTCGAGTACTTTCTAATCGATTCGAGTATTTTCTATTCGATTCGATTCGATTCGAGTATTTTCTATTCAATTCGAGTATTTTCGATGCGATTCGAGTATTTTCTATACGATTTGATTTGATTCGAGTACTTTCGATTCGATTCAGTTATTTACGATTCGATTCGAGTATTTCCATTCGATTCGATTATTTTCTAATCGATTCCATTATATTAGAAGCAATTCCATTCGTTCCGATTATTTTCAATTTGATTCCATTCGATTCGATAATAAACAATTCGATTCGATTCGATTCGATTATTTTTGATTCGCTTTATTTTCTATTCGTTTCGATTTGATTCGAATATTTTCTAATCGATTCAAGTATTTTCTATTCAATTCAAGTATTTTTTATTCAATTCGAGTATTTTCAATTCGATTCGATTATTTTCGAATCGATTCCATTATATTCGAATCGATTCCATTCGATTCGATTATTTTCGTTTTGATTCCATTTGATTCTATAATAAACAATTCGCTTCGATTCAATTCGATTATTTTTTATTCGTTTGATTATTTTCTATTCGATTCGAGTATTTTCGATTCGATTCGAGGATTTTCGATTCGATTCATGTAATTTCTATTCGATTCAGTTCGAGTATTTTCGATTCGATTGAGTATTTTTGATTTTTTTCGATCCATTCGATTCGATTCGAGTATTTTCGGTTCGATTCGAGTATTGTCGATTCGATTCGATTATTCTCGATTCGATTCGAGTATTTTCAATTCGATTCTTGAATTTTCAATTCTATTTGATTCGATTCGTTTCGAATATTTTCTATTCGATTCGAGTATTTTCGATTCGATTCGAGAATTGCCATTTCGATTCGATTGATGAGAGTATTTTCTATTCGAATCGAATATTTTTGAATCGTTGCGATTATTTTCAATTCGATTTGATTTGAGTATTTTTTATTCAATTCGATTCGTGTATTTTCAATTCCTTTCGATTCGATTATTTTCAATTTGATTTGATTCAATTCGATTATTTTTGATTTGATTCGATTATTTTCGATTTGTTTCGAGTATTTTCAATTCAATTCGAGTATTTTCGATTCGACTCATGTATTTTCAATTCGATTCAATTCGATTCGTGTATTTTCGATTCGATTCGAGGATTTTCGATTCGAAACGATACTATTTGAGGTTATTCGATCGTTTCGAGTATTTTCGAATCGTTTCAATTACTTTCAATTCGATTCGATTCAATTAGAGTTTTTCGATTCAATTTCATTCGAGTATTTTCAATTCGATTCGATTCGATTATATTCAATTTGATTTTATTCGATTCAATTATTTTCGATTCGATTCAAGTATTTTCGGTTCGATTCGAGTATTGTTGATTCAATTTATTCTCGATTCGATTCGAGTATTTTCAATTCGATTCGAGTATTTTCAATTCTATTCGATTCGATTCGATTTGAGTATTTTCTATTCGATTTGAGTATTTTTGAATCGTTTCGATTATTTTCAATTCGTTTCAATTCGATTTGAGTATTTCGATTCAATTGGATTCGAGTATTTTCAATTCGATTCGATTCGATTATTTTCAATTTGATTTGATTCGATTCGATTATTTTCGATTCAATTTGATTATTTTCAATTCGTTTCGAGTATTTTCGATTGGATTCGAGTATTTTCGATTCGATTCAAGTATTTTCATTTCGATTCGATTCGATTCGAGTATTTTTGTTTCGATTCGAGTATTTTCGATTCGAATTGATTCTATTTGAGGTTATTCGATTGTTTCGAGTATTTTCGAATTGTTTCAATTACTTTCAATTCAATTCGATTCAATTCGAGTATTTCGATTCAATTTGATTCGAGTATTTTCAATTCAATTCGATTCGAATATTTTCAATTTGATTTGATTCGATTCGATTATTTTCGATTCGATTCGATTCGAGTATTTTTTATTCATTTCGAGGATTTTCGATTCGATTCGAGGATTTTCGATTCGAGTATTTTCAATTCGATTCGAGTATTTTCAATTCTATTCGTGTATTTTCGATTCGATTCTATTTGATTTGAAATTTTCAATTGGATTCCATTCGATTCGGTTATTTACGTTTCGATTCGAGTTTTTCCATTTGATTCCATTATTTTCGAATCAATTCCAATACATTCGAATCGATTCTATTCGATTCTCTTATTTTCGATTTGATTCCATTCTATTCAATTTGACTCGATTCGATTATTTTCGATTCGTGTTGCTTATTTTCTATTCAATTCGATTCGAGTATTTTCGATTAGATTTGAGTATTTTCAATTCGATACAATTCGATTCGAATATTTTCTATTCTATTCGAGTATTTTCGAGGCGATTCGAGTATTTTCAATTCGATTCGATTCGATTCGAGTACTTACAATTCGATTCGAGTATTTTCAATTCGATTCGATTCTATGATTCGATTCGATTTTCTGGCATCGATTCGAGTACTTTCAATTTGATTCGAGTATTTTTGGTTCGATTCGTGTATTTTCAATTTGATTCGATTCGATTCGAATATTTTCGATTTGATTCGAGTATTTTCGATTCAATTCGAGAGTTTTGGAATGGATTCGAGTATTTTCGATTCGATCGATTCTATAAGAGGTTATTCGATCGTTTCGAGTAGTTTCGAATCGATTCAATTACTTTCAATTCAATTCGATTCAATTCGAGTATTTTCGATTCAATTCGATTTGAGTATTTTCAATTCGATTCTATTCGATTATTCTCAATTTGATTTGATTCGATTCAATTATTTTCGATTCAATTCGATTATTTTCGATTCGATGTGAGTATTTTCGATTCGATTCGAGTATTTTCAATTCGTTTGGAGTATTTTCAATCCATTTGATTTGATTCGAATACTTTCGATTCGATTCAAGTATTTTTGATACGATTCAAGAATTTTCAATTAGATTCGATTCGATTCGAGTATTTTTGATTCGATTCCAGTATTTTCTATTCGATTTGATTTTGAGTATTTTCTATCGATTCGAGTATTTTCGAATCGTTTCAATTTTTTCAATTCGATTCGATTCAATTCGAGTATTTTCAATTTGATTCGATTTGATTATTTTCATTTTTATTTGAATCGATACGATTATTTTTGATTCGATTATTTTCGTTTCGATTCAAATATTTTCGATTCAATTCGAGGATTTATGATTCCATTCGAGGGTTTTCGATTCGATTCAAATATTTTCGATTCAATTCGAGGATTTTAGATTCGATGAGTATTTTCGATTTGATTTGGTTATTTATGATTCGATTCGAGTATTTCCATTCAATTCGATTATTTTCAAATCACTTCCATTATATTCGAATCGATTCCATTCGTTTTGATTATTTTTTATTTGATTCCATTCGATTCGATAATAAACAATTCGATTTGATTCGATTCGATTATTTTCGATTCGCTTTATTTTCTATTCGATTCGATTCGATTCTAGTATTTTCGAATCGACTCGAGTATTTTGTATTCTATTCGAGTATTTTTGATTCGATTCAAGTATTTTCAATTTGATTCGATTATTTTCGAATCGATTCCATTATATTCGAATCAATTCCATTCGATTCGATTATTTTCGATTTGATTCCATTCGATTCGATAATAAACAATTCAATTTGATTCAGTTATTTTTTATTCGTTTTATTTTATATTCGATTCGAGTATTTTCAATTCGATTCGAGGATTTTCTATTCAAGTCGTGATTTCTATTCAATTTGATTCGATTCGAGTATTTTCAATTCGATTGAGTATTTTTGATTTTTTTCGATAGAATCAATTCGATTCAAGTACTTTCGGTTCGATTCGAGTATTGCGATTTGATTCGATTATTCTCTATTCGATTCGAGTATTTTCATTTCGATTCGAGTATTTTCGATTCGATTCGAGGATTTTCTATTCAAGTCGTGATTTCTATTCAATTTGATTCGATTCGAGTATTTTCGATTCGATTGAGTATTTTCGATTTTTTTCGATAGAATCAATTCGATTCAAGTACTTTCGGTTCGATTCGAGTATTGCGATTTGATTCGATTATTCTCTATTCGATTCGAGTATTTTCATTTCGATTCGAGTATTTTCAATACTATTCGATTCGATTCGATTTGAGTATTTTCTATTCCATTCGAGTTTTTTATTCGATTCGAATATTTTCGATTCAATTCGATTCGAGTATTTTCTACTCGATTCGAGTATTTTTGAATCGTTTCAATTATTTTCAATTCTATTCGATTCGATTTGAGTATTTTGGATTCAATTCGATTCGAGTATTTTCAATTCGATTCGATTCAATTATTTTCAATTTGATTTGATTCGATTCAATTATTTTCGATTCGATTCAATTATTTTCAATTAGTTTCGAGTATTTTCAATTCGATTCGTGTATTTTCGATTCGATTCAAGTATTTTCAATTCGAATCGATTCTATTTGAGTTTATTCAATTGTTTCGAGTAGTTTCGAATCGTTTCAATTACTTTCAATTCGATTCGATTCAATTCGAGTATTTTCGATTCAATTTGATTCGAGTATTTTCAATTCGATTCGATTCAATTATTTTCAATTTGATTTGATTCGATTCAATTATTTTCTATTCGATTCGATTATTTTCGATTCGATTAGAGCATTTTCGATTCAATTCGAGGATTTTCGATTCGATTCGAGTATTTTCGATTCGATTCGAGTATGTTCAATTCGATTCGAGTATTTTCTATTCAATTCGATTCGAGTATTTTCAATTCTATTCGTGTATTTTCAATTGGATTCTGTTTGACTTGAAATTTTCTATTGGATTCCATTCGATTTGGTTATTTACGTTTCGATTCGAGTTTTTCCATTGGATTCGATTATTTTTGAATCGATTCCATTATATTCGAATCGATTCCATTGGATTCGATTATTTTCGATTTGATTCCATTCAATTCGATTCGACTCGATTCAATTATTTTCGATTAGTTTTGCTTATTTTCTATTCGATTCGATTCGAGTATTTTCTATTCGATTCGAGTATTTTCTATTCGATTCAAGTATTTTCGATTTGATTCGAGTATTTTCGATTCGATTCGATTCTATGATTCGGTTCGATTTTTTGGCATCGATTCGAGTATTTTCAATTCGATTCGAGTATTTTTTATTCGATTCAAGTGTTTTCAATTCGATTCGATTCGATTGTTTTCCATTCGATTCGAGTATTTTTGATTTGATTCGAGTATTTTGGAATGGATTCGAGTATTTTCGATTCGAATCGATTCTATTTGAGGTTATTCGATCGTTTGGAGTAGTTTTGAATCGTTTCAATTACTTTCAATTCGATTCGATTCAATTTGAGTATTTTCGATTCAATTCGATTTGAGTATTTTTAATTCGATTCTGTTCGATTATTTTCTATTTGATTTGATTCGATTCAATTATTTTCGATTCAATTCGATTATTTTCGATTCGATGCGAGTATTTTCAATTCGATTCGTGGATTTTCGATTAGATTCGAGTATTTTTGATTCGATTCGAGGATATTCGATTCGATTCGAGTATTTTCAATTCGATTCGAGTATTTTCAATTCGATTCAATTCGATTTGAGTATTTTCTATTCGATTCGAGTATTTTCGATGCGATTCGAGTATTTTCCATTCGATTCGATTCGATTTGAGTACTTTCGATTTGATTCGGTTATTTACGATTCAATTCGAGTATTTCCATTCGATTTGATTATTTTCGAATTAATTCCATTATATTCAAATTGATTCCATTCGTTCCGATTATTTTCAAATTGATTCCATTCGATTCGATAATAAACAATTCGATTCAATTCGATTCGATTATTTTTGATTTGCTTTATTTTCTATTTGATTCAATTCGATTCGAGTATCTTCTAATCGATTCCAGTATTTTCTATTCGATGCGAGTATTTTTTATTCGATTCCAGTATTTTCAATCCGATTTGATTATTTTCGAATCTATTCCATTATATTCGAATCGATTCCATTCGATTCGATTATTTTAGATTTGATTCCATTGAATTCGATAATAAACAATTCAATTCGATTCGATTATTTTCAATTCGTTTTGATTATTTAATATTCGATTCGTTTTGATTTGGGTATTTTAGATTCCATTCGAGGATTTTCGATTCGATTTGAGTATTTTCTATTCGATTCGATTCGCTTCGAGTATTTTCGATTCAATTCGAGTATTTTCGATTTTTTTCGATCGATTCGATTCCATTCGAGTATTTTCGATTCGATTGGAGTATTGTCGATTCGATTCGATTATTCTCGATTCGATTCGAGTATTGTTGATTCGATTCGAGTATTTTCGATTCGATTCAATTCTATTTTAGTATTTTAGATTGATTCGTGTATTTTGGAATCGTTTCAATTACTTTCAATTTGATTCGATTTAATTTGAGTATTTTTGATTCAATTTGATTCGAGTATTTTCTCTTCAATTCGAGTATTTTCGATTCGATTCGAGTGTTTTCAATTCGATTCGATTCGATTCGAGTTTTTCTATTCAAATCGATTCTATTTGAGATTATTCTATCGTTTCGAGTTGTTTTGAATCATTTCAAATACTTTCAATTCAATTCGATTCAATTCGAGTATTTTTGATTCAATTTGATTCCAGCATTTTCAATTCGATTCGATTCGATTATTTTCAATTTGATTTGATTCGATTCAATTATTTTCGATTCAATTAGATTATTTTCGATTCGATTTGAGTATTTTCTATTCAATTCAAGGGTTTTCGATTCGATTCGAGTATTTTCGATTCAATACGAGGATTTTCAATTCGATTCGACTATTTTCAATTCGATTCGATTGGAGTATTTTCAATTCTATTCGTGTATTTTCGATTCGATTCTATTTGATTTGAAATTTTCGATTGGATTCCATTCGATTCGGTTATTTACGTTTCGATTTGAGTTTTTCCATTCGATTCGATTATTTTTGAATTGATTCCATTATATTTGAATCGATTCCACTCGATTCGATTATTTTCGACTCCATTCCATTCTATTTGATTCGACTCGATTCGATTATTTTCGATTCGTTTTGCTTATTTTCTATTCGATTCGATTCGAGTATTTTCAAATCGATTCGAGTATTTTCTATTCAATTCGAGTATTTTTTATTAGATTCAAGTATTTTCAATTCGATACGATTCGATTCAAATATTTATATTCGATTAGAGTATTTTCAATGCGATTCAATTATTTTCAATTAGATTCAATTCATTTCGAGTACTTTAGATTCTATTAGAGTATTTTCGATTCAATTCGATTCTATGATTCGATTCGATTTTTTGGCATCGATTTGTGTATTTTCAATTCGATTCAAGTATTTTTTATTCGATACAAGTATTTTCAATTCGATTCGATTCGATTCGAGTGTTTTCCATTCGGTTCGAGTATTTTCGATTTGATTCGAGTATTTTCAATTTGATTCGATTCAATTCAGTATTTTCCATTCGATTCGAGTATTTTCAATTTGATTCGAGTATTTTGGAATGGATTCGAGTATTTTCAATTCGAATCGATTCTATTTCAGGTTACTCGATCGTTTCGAGTAGTTTCGAATCGTTTTAATTACTTTCAATTCGATTCGATTCAATTCGAGTATTTTCAATTCAATTCAATTTGAGTATTTTCAATTCGATTCTATTCAATTATTTTCAATTTGATTTGATTCGATTCAATTATTTTCGATTCAATTCGATTATTTTCGATTCGATGCGAGAATTTTCGATTCGATTGGTGGATTTTCGATTTGATTCGAATATTTTCAATTCGATTCTAGTATTTTCCATGTGATTCGAGTATTTTCAATTCGATTCGATTCAATTCGAGTACTTTCAATTCGATTCGGTTATTTACGATTTGATTCGAGTATTTCCATTTGATTCGATTATTTTCTAATCGATTCCATTATATTCGAATTGATTCCATTTGTTCCGATTATTTTCAATTTGATTGCATTCGATTAGATAATAAGCAATTCGATTCGATTCGATTCGATTATTTTAGATTCGCTTTATTTTCTATTCGATTTGATTCGATTCGAGTATTTTCTAATCGATTAGAGGATTTTCTATTCGATTCGAGTATTTTTGATTCGATTAGAGTATTTTCAATTCGATTCAATTATTTTCAAATCGATGCCTTTATATTCGAATCGATTCCATTCGATTCGGTTATTTTCGATTTGATTCAGTTAGATTTGATAATAAACAATTCAATTCGATTCAATTCGATTATTTTCAATTCGTTTTGGATATTTTCTATTCAATTCGATTCACTTCGAGTATTTTCTATTCGATTCGAGGATTTTCGATTCGATTCGAGTTTTTCCATTCAATTCGATTATTTTTTAATCGATTCCGTTATATTCGAATCGATTCCATTGGATTCAATTATTTTCGATTTGATTCCATTCAATTCGATTCGACTCGATTCGATTATTTTCGATTCGTTTTGCTTATTTTCTATTCAATTCGATTCGATTCGAGTATTTTCAATTCAGTTCGTGAATTTTCGATTCGATTCGAGTATTTTTGGTTCAATTCGAGGATTTTCTATTCGACTCGAGTATTTTCAATTCGATTCGAGTATTTTCAATTTGATTCAATTCGATTCGTGTATTTTCTATTCGATTCGAGTATTTTCGATGCGATTCGAGTATTTTCAATTCAATTCAATTCGATTGGATTCCATTCGATTTGATTTTTTATGATTCGATTCGAGTATTGTCATTTGGATTCGGTTATTGTCAATTTATTTCGAGTATTGTCAATTCAATTCGAGTATTTTCGATTCAATTTGATTCGAGTATTTTCAATTCGATTCGTATCGATTCGAGTATTTTTGTTTCAATTTGATCATTTTCGATTCAATGTGGACTTTCGATTCGATTCAATTATTTTCTATTTGATTTGAGTATTTTCGATTCGATTTGAGTATTTTCGATTTGATTCGAGTTTTTTCGAATAGATTCGATTATTTTCAATTTGATTCGATTCGATTCGATCATTTTCAATCGATTCGATTTTTTTCGATTCGATTCGATTCTTTTCGATTCGATTCGATTCTTTTCGATTGCATTCGAATATTTTCGATTTGATTGGAGTACTTTGGAGTTGACGAATGTATTTTCAATAAGATTCGATTATTTTCGATTTGATTCCTTTCGATTTGATTATTTTCAATTCGATTCGAGTATTTTCATTTCGATTTGACTATTTTCGATGTGATTCCACTATTTTCAATTATTTTTGATTCGATTCGATTTGAGTATTTTCAATTCATTTCGAATCGTTTGTTTTCATTTTGATTTGATTCAATTAGATCATTTTCGATTCGATTTGAGTATTTTCCATTCGATTTGAGGATTTTCTATTTGATTCAGGTATTTTCGATTCGATTCGAGTATTTTTCATTTGATTTGAGGATTTTCTTTTCGATTTGGGTATTTTCTATTCGATTTGAGTATTGTCGATTAGATTCGAATTGATTCAATTATTTCCGATACGATTCTATTTTACGATTCGATTCGAGTATTTTCAAGTCGATTCAAGTATTTTCAATTCGATTTGAGGATTTTCTATTCGATTAGAGTATTTTTTATTTGATTAGAGTATTTTCGATTCGATTCGAGTATTTTCGATTGATTCGAGTATTTTATTCAATGTGAGGATTTTCTATTCGATTCGACTATTGTCGATTAGATTCAAGTCGATTCAATTATTTCCAATACGATTCGATTATTTTGATTCAATTCGATTCGAGTACTTTCGATTCGATTCGAGTATTTTCGATTTGATTCGATTCGTGTATTTTCAATTCGATTCAAGTATTTTCAATATGATTCGATTCGATTATTTTCAATTTGATTTGATTTGATTCAATTATTTTCGATTCGATTTGAGTATTTTCAATTCGATTCGAGTATTTTCAATTCTATTTGAGTATTTTCGATGAGACTCGAGTTGATTCATTTATTTCCGATACTATTCGATTATTTCCAATATGATTTGTTTATTTCTATTCGGTTTGAGTATTTTCGATTCGATTCGATTATTTTCTATTTGATTCCATTCAATATGATTATTTTCAATTCAATTCCAGTATTTTCATTTCGATTTTGAATCGAATCGAAAAAACTCGAATCGAAACAAAAATTATCGAATCCAATTATTAATAATCGAATTGTATGTAATGGAATAAAAAATAATGAAATTGAATGTAAATCGATTCGAAAATAATCGAATTCAATCAAAAATATACGAATCAAATCGAAAATACTAGAATCAAATAGTAAATAATCGAATCGAATGGAATCAAATCGAAAATATTCTAATCGAATCGAATCGAATAGAAAATAATCGAATCGAATCGAAAATACTCAAATTAATCCAGAATACTCTAATCGAATCGACAATACTCGAATCAAATTGAAAATATTCAAATCGAATAAAAAAAACACGAATCAAATCAAAAATACTCGAATTGAATCGAAAATACTCAAAAGAACGAAAATACTCGAATCGAATGAAAATACTCAAATAAAATAGAAAATATTCGAATCCAATCGAAAAAACACGATTCTAATAGAAAATAATCGAATGAACCAAAAATGCTTGAATCAAATTGAATCAAAAATACTCGAATCGAATCGAATCAATATACTCGAATCGAATCGAATCGACAATACTCGAATCAAATCAAAAATACTCGAATCGAATCGAAAAAACATCAAATCGAAAATACACGAATCGAATTGAAAATAATCGAATCGAATCAAAAATACACGAATCGAATTGAATCGAAAATACTTGAATTGAATCGAATCAAAAATGCTCGAATTGAATCAAATAAAAAATACTCAAATCGAATCTACAATACTAGAATCGAAATAAAATAATTGATTCGAATCGAAAATGCTCGAATCGAATCGAAAAAAACTCTAATCGAATCGAAAAGAAAACTCAAAATCGAAACAAAAATTCTCGAATCAAATCGAATCGAAAATACTCGAATAGAATAGAATCAAAAATACTCGAATGGAATCGAATCAAAAATATTCGAATCAAATCGACAATACTCGAATCAAATCGAGAAAATTGAATCGAATAAAAATGGTCAAATCGAATCGAAAATACTTGAATCGAGTCAAAAAAACTAGAATTGAATCGAAAATACAGGAATCGAATTGGAAATAATCAAATCGAGTCAAAAATAATCAGGTCCAATCGAAAAAACTCGATTCAAATCGAAAATGATCGCATCCAATAAAAAATAATCGAATCAACTCAAAACGAATCGAAAATAATGGAATCGAATCAATTTGAAAACCCTAAAATTGAATCAAGAATAATCGAATCAAATGGAAAATATTCGAATCGAATCAACAATACTCGAATCGAATCGTAAAAAATCAAATCGAATGGAATCCAATCGAAAATATTCGAATCGAATAGAATCGAATTGAGAATACTCGAATAGAATTGAAAATACACGAATAGAATCGAGAATAATGGAATCGAATAAAAAATGCTCAAATTGAATCAAAAACACTGAAATTAATCAAATATACTCGTATCAAATCAAAAATATTCGAATCGAATCGAAAATACTCGAATCGAATCAAAAATACTCAAATGAATCAAAAATACATGAATCGAATGAAAATACTCGAATCAAATAAAAAATATTCGAATCGAATCGAAAAAAATGAATCAAATCGAAAATACTCAAATCGAATCGAAAATACTCAAATGAATGAGAAATACATGATTCGAATGAAAATACTCGAATCAACTCGAAAATATTCGAATCGAATTGAAAAAAAACGAATCGAATCGAAAATACTTGAATCGAATAGAAAAAACACGAATCGAATCGAAAATACATGAATCGAATTGAAAATACTTGAATCGAATCAACAATACTCGAATCGAATTGAGAATAATTGATTGGAATCGAAAATGCTCGAATCGAATCGAAAATATTCAAATTGAATCCAAAATAATCGAATCGAATTGATTGAATAATCAATCAAAATGAAAATAATCGAAAATACTGAAATCAAATCGAAACACCTCAAATCGAATCGAAAATACTTGGTTCGAATTGAAAGTAATCAAATCGAATCCAAAATAATCAGGTAGAGCCGAAAATCATCGAATCGAATTGAAAATACTCGAATTGAATCGAATTGAATTGTTAATTATCGATTTGAATGGAATCAAATCGAAAATAATCTAATCGAATGGAATCGATTAGAAAATAATCGAATCGAATTGAAAATACTCATCGAATCAAAAATGCTTGAATCAAATCAAAAATATTCGAATCGAATAAAAAAAAACAATTGAATTGAAAATACTTGAATCGAATTCAAAATACTCGAAACGATTCGAAAATACTACGTTCGAATCAAATCGAATTGAAAATAATCTAATCGAATCAAAAATACTCGAATCAAATCGAATCGAATTGTAATTATCGACTTGAATGGAATCAAATAAAAAATAAACGAATCAAGTGGAATTGATCAGAAAATAATCGAATCGAATTGAAAATACTCGAATCGAATCGTAAATAATCGAATCGAATGGAATAATCGAAAATACTGGAATCGAATGAACAATATTCGAATCGAATCAAGAATAATCGATTCGAATCAACAATGCTCGAATCGAATCAAAATACTCGAATCGAATCGAAAATAATCAAATCGAATCGCATCGAAAACACTCAAATCAAATCGAAAATACTGACATGAATCGAAAATACTCGAATAGCTGCAAAAGAGCTCAAATCGAATTGAAAATAATCGAATCGAATCGAAAATACTCGAATCGAATCAAATAAAAAATACTCGAATCGAATCAACAATATTTGAATTGAATCGAGAATAATCGATTCAAATCGACAAAGCTCGAATTGAATCAAAAATACTAGAATAGAATCGAAAATAATCGAATAGAATTCAATTGAAACGTAAATAATCGAAAATACTCAAATCGAATTGAAAAATCTCGAATCGAATTGAAAATACACTAAGCAAATGGAAAATAATAGAATCGAATCGAAAATAATCAGGTCGAATCGAAAATAATAGAATCGAATCGAAACTATTCAAATCGAATCGAAAATGATCAAGTCACATCGAAAATACTCGAATCGAATTGAAAATACTCGAATCGGTTCGAAAATACTCGAATCGAATCGAATATAAATGAAAATAATGGAATCAAATCGAAAATATCAAATCGAAACAAAAATAATCGAATCCAATCATTAATAATCGAATCGAATGCAATGGAACCGAAAATAATGGAATCGAATGGAATCGATTCGAAAATACTCGAATCGAATCGAAACGAATTGTTAATTATCGAATTGAATGGAATCAAATAGAAAAAAAAGAATCGAATGGATTCGATTAGAAACTGCTCGAATCGAATGGAAAATACTCGAATCGAATCGAAAATACTCGAATCGAATGGAATCGATTAGGAAATAATCTAATCAAATCAAAAATACTCAAATCAAATCGAAAAACCTTGCATCGAATCGAATATACACAAATCAAATTGAAAATAATCAAATCGAATCGAAAATACTAGAATCGAATCGAAAATAATCGAATCGAATTCGATCGAAACGAAAATAATCGAAAATACTCAAATCAAATTGAAAAACCTCGAATCGAATCAAGAATACACGATAGAATGGAAAATAATCGAATCGAATCGAAAATAATCAGGTCCAATCGAAATACTCGAATTGAATCGAAAATATTAGAATCGTATCGAAAAAACTCGAATCGTATCAAAAAAACTCGAATCAAACTGAAAATACTCGAATCGAACTGACAGTACTCGAATCAAATCGAGAATACTAGAATCGATTTGAAAATGCTCGAATCGAAACAAAAATAATCGCATCCAATCATTAACAATCGAATCGAATGGAATGGAATCGAAAATAATCGAATCGAATGAAATCGATTCGAATATAATTGAATCGAATCGAATATACTCGAATTGAATGGAAAATACTCGAATTGAATAAAAAATAATTGAATTGAATGGAATCGAATCGGAAATATTTGAATTGAATCGAATCAAATTGAAAATACTCGAATCGAATCGACAATACTCAAATCGAGTCGAGTATAATTGAAACGAATCAAAAATGCTCGAATCAAATCGAAAATACTCGAATCGTATCGAAAATAATTGAATTGACTTGAATCGAATTGAGAATACTCTAATCGAATCGAAAATACTCGAATCGAATTGAAAATACTTGAATCAGTTTGAAAATACTCGAATCGAATTGAATAGAAATGAAAATAATGGAATCGAATCGAAAATACTCGAATCGAATCGAATTGTTAATTATCGAATTGAATGGAATTAAATAGAAATTAAACGAATCGAATGGAATCGATTAGGAAATAATCGAATCGAATTGAAAATACTCAAATCGAAACGAAAATGCTCGAATCAAATCAAAAATGATTGTGTTGAATCAAAAATAATCGAATCAAATCAAAACGAATTGAAAATAAGCGAATCGAATCGAATCGAGAATACTCGAAACGAAAAGATAATACTCGAATCGAATCGAAAATACATGATCAAATTGAAACGATCGAAAATACTCGAATAGAATCGAATCGAAAAACTCGAATCAAAACAAAAATAATCGAATCAAATCATTAATAATCGAATCAAATGGATGGAACTGAAAATAATGGAATCGATTCAAAAATACTCGAATTGAATCGAAAATACTCGAATCGAATAGTAAATAATCGAATCGAAAGGAATCGAATCGAAAATATTCGAATCGAATCGAAAATACTCAAATCAAATCGAAAATACTGAAATGAATTGAAAATACTCGAATAGAATCGAAAAAAATCAAATCGAATCGAAAATAATCGAATCGAATCGAAAATACTCGAATCGAATCGAGTCAAAAATACTCGAATCGAATGGAATCGAAAATACTCGAAACGAATCAATGATATTCAAATCGAATCGAGAATAATCGATTCGAATCGACAATGCTCTAATTGAATTGAAAATACTCGAATCAAATCGAAAATAATCGAATCGAATTCGATCAAAACGAAAATAATCGAAAGTACCCAAATAGAATCTAAAAACCTCGAATTGAATATAATCGAAAATACACGAATCGAATTGAAAATAATCGAATCGAATAAAAATAATCAGGTCAAATCGAAAAAACTCGAATCAAATCGAAAATACTCGAATCGAATCAAAAATGATCGAGTCACATCAAAAATACTCTAATCGAATGGAATCGAAAATACTCGAATCGAATCAACAATATTCTAATCGAATCAAGAATAATCGATTCAAATCGACAATGCTCGAATCGAATCGAAAATATTCGAATCGAATCAAAAATAATCTAATCAAATTCATTCGAAACGAAAATGATCGAAAATACTCAAATCGAATCGAAAAACCTCGAATCGAATCGAAAATACACGAATCGAATTGAAAATAATCGAATCGAATTGAAAATAATCAGGTCGAATCGAAAATACTAGAATCGAATCGAAAGTACTTGAATCAAAATGAAAATAATCAAATCGAATCGAAAACACTCAAATCAAATCAAATCGAAAATACCCAATTCGAATCGAATCAAAAATACTCGAATCGAATAGAAAATACTCGAATCGAATCAACAATATTCAAATCGATTCGCGAATAATTGATTCAAATCGACAAAGCACGAAACGAATCGAAAATACTCGAATCGAATTGAAAATAAACGAATCGAATTCAATCGAAACAAAAATAATCGAAAATACTCAAATCGAATCGAAAAACCTCGAATCGAATCTAAAATACACAAATTGAATTGAAAATAATCGAATCGAATCGAAAATAATCAGGTCGAATCGAAAATACTCGAATCGAATCGAAAATATTCGAATCGAATCGAAAATGATCGAGTCGCATTGAAAATACTCGAAACAAATTGAAAATACTCGAATCGCTTCGAAAATACTCGAATAGAATCGAATAGAAATGAAAATAATGGAATCGAATCGAAAATACTCGAATCGAATTGAATCGAATTGTTAATTATCGAATTGAATGGAATCAAATAGAAAATAAACGAATCAAATGGAATCGATTAGGAAATAATCGAATCGAATTGAAAATACTCGAATCGAATCGAAAATGCTCGAATCAAATCAAAAATGATCGTGTCGAATCGAAAATAATCGAATCAAATCAAAACGAATCAAAATTAAGCGAATCGAATCGAATCGAGAATACTCGAAACGAATAGATAATACTCGAATCAAATCAAAAATACACGATCGAATTGAATTGATTGAAAATACTCGAATAGAATCGAATTGAAAAACTCGAATCGAAACAAAAATAATTGAATTGAATCAAATCGAAAAAACCCGAATCGAATCGAATCAAAAATACCCGAATCAAATCGAATCGAAAATACTCTAATCGAATCAAATCGAAAATACCCGAATCGAATCGAATCAAAAATACTCGAATCGAATCGAATCGAAAATACTCGAATTGAGTCAACAATATTCTAATCGAATCGAGAATAATTGATTCAAATCGACAAAGCTCAAATTGAATTGAAAATACTCGAATCGAATCGAAAATAATCGAATCGAATTCAATCGATATGAAAATAATTGAAAATACTCAAATCGAATCCAAAAACCTCGAATCGAATCGAAAATACACAAATCAAATTGAAAATAATTGAATCGAATCGAAAAAAATCAGGTCGAATCGAAAATACTTGAATCAAAATGAAAATACTCGAATCGAATCGAGTCAAAAATACTCGAATCGAATCGAATCGAAAATACTCGAATCGAATCGAAAATGATCAAGTCGCATCGAAAATACTCGAATCGAATTGAAAATACCCAAATCGGTTCGAAAATACTCTAATCGAATCGAATTGAAATGAAAATAATGGAATAGAATCGAAAATACTCAAATCAAATCTAAAATGCTCGAATCAAATCAAAAATGATGGAGTCAAATCGAAAATAATCGATCAAATCAAAACGAATTGAAAATAAGCGAATCGAATCGAATCAAGAATACTCGAAACGAATCGATAATGCTCGAATCGAATCAAAAATACATGATCCAATAGAATCGAATCGAAAATACTCAAATCGAAACAAAAATAATCGAATCCATTAATTAATAATCGAATAGAATGGAATGGAACCGAAAATAATGGAATCGAATGGAATTCGTTCGAAAATAATTGAATCGAATCGAAAATACTCGAATCGAATAGTAAATAATCGAATCGAATGGAATCGAATCGAAAATATTCTAATCGAATCGAATCGAAAATACTCAAATTGAATCGAAAATACTGAAATGAATCGAAAATACTCAAATAGAATCGAAAAAACTCAAATCGAATCAAAAATAATCGAATCGAATCAAAAATACTCGAATTGAATCAAATCGAAAATACTCGAATCAAATCAACTATATTCGAAGCGAATCGAGAATAATCAATTCGAATCGACAAAGCTTGAATCGAATCGAAAATACTCGAATCGAATCGAAAATAATCGAATCGAATTCAATCGAAACGAAAATAATTGAAAATACTCATATCGAATCGAAAAACCTCGAATCGAATCGAAAATACACTAATCGAATTGAAAATAATCGAATCGAGGGGATCCCTGGGTGGCGCAGTGGTTTGGCGCTTGCCTTTGGCCCAGGGCGCGATCCTGGAGACCCGGGATCGAATCCCACATCAGGCTCCCGGTGCATGGAGCCTGCTTCTCCCTCTGCCTGTGTCTCTGCCTCTCTCTCTCTCTCTCTGTGACTATCATAAATAAATAAAAATTAAAAAAAAAATAATCGAATCGAATCGAAAATAATCAGGTTGAATCAAAAATACTTGAATCGAATCGAAAATACTCAAATCGAATTGAAAATACTCGAATCAGTTCGAAAATACTCGAATCGAATCGAATCGAAATGAAAATAATGGAATCGAATCGAAAATACTCGAATCGAATCAATAATAGTCAAATCGAATCGAGTATAATCGAAACAAATCGAAAATGCTCGAATCGAATCGAAAATACTCGAATCGTATCGAAAATAATCGAATCGACTTGAATCGAATCGAGAATACTTGAATCGAATCGAAAATACTCGAATCGAATTGAAAATAATCGAATCGTATCGAAAATAATCAGGTCGAATCGAAATTACTCGAATCAAATCGAAAAGGCTCGAATCAAATCAAAAATGATCGAGTCGAATCGAAAATAATCGAATCAAATCAAAACGAATCAAAAATAATTGAATCAAATTGAATCGAGAATACTCGAAACGAATCGATAATGCTCGAATCGAATCAAAAATACACGATCGAATTGAATCGAATTGAAAATACTCGAATAGAATCCAATCGAAAATACTCGAATCGAAACAAAAATAATCGAATCCAATCATTAATAATCGAATTGAATGGAATGGAATCGAAAATAATGGAATCGATTTGAAAATAATCGAATTGAATCGAAAATACTCCAAATAGTAAATAATCAAATCGAATGGAATCGAATAGAAAATATTTGAATCGAATCGAATCGAATCGAAAATACTCGAATCAAAACGAAAATACTCAAATCGAATCAAGAATAATCGAATCGAATCGAAAATGCTCGAATCGATCGAAAATACTCGTATCGTATCAAAAAAAATCGAATCGACCCCAATTGAATCGAAAATACTCGAATCAAATTGAAAATACTCAAAACTAATCAGACATACTTGAATCGAATCGAAAATACTCAAATCGAATCGACAATACTAGAACCGAATGGAGAATAATCAAATCAAATCGAAAATGCTCAAATCGGATCGCAAATACTCGAATCGAATCGAAAATAAATGAATCGAATCAAATCGAAATGAAAATAATCCAAAATACTCGAATCGATTCGAAAAAACTTGAATCGAATAGAAAATACACGAATCGAATTGAAAATAATCGAATTGAATCGGAAATAATCAGGTCGAATCAAAATACTCGAATCGAATCGTAAATAATCGAATCAAATCGAAAATGACCGAGTCGAATAGAAAATAATTGAAACAAATCAAAACGAATAAAAAATAATCGAATCAAATCGAATCAAGAATACTCGAAACGAATCGAAAATACTCAAATCGAATCGAGAATGCTTGAATCGAATCGAAAATACACGATCAAATTGAATCGAATCGAAAATACTCGAATAGAATCGGGACCTGCTGGTGCAGCTGCCCTGGAAACTTTGTGGAGGCTCCTCAGGAAGTTACAAATAGAGCCGCCCTGCGACCAGCAGGTGCACGGCCTGGAGCTCACTCTGAAGATACAGATGCAGTGAGACTCGGGGACACATGCACCCCAATGTCCACAGCAGCCGGGTCCACAGTAGCCACACTGTGGGAGGAGCCTCGGTGCCCACGCAGATGATGAATAAAGAGGATGGGAGACAGATGATGGTCATAGAGAGAGGAATGGTGCTCAGCTATCAAAGAGAAGGAAATCTTGCCATTTGCAATGACGTGGATAGAACTAGAGGGATCATGTTAAGTGAAATAAGTCAGTCGGGAAAGAGAATGACCGTGTGGTGTCATTCATAGGTGGAATTAAAGAATCAAAGCAGATGAACATCTGTGAAGGGAAGGAAAAACAAATAAGATGAAAACAGATGCTGGAAATAGACTCTTAATGATAGGAAACAAACTGAGGGTCGCTGGAGGGGAGGGGATGGGGGAGGGGATAACAGAGGACCTGCATGAAGGAGGGCATGTGATGTCAGGAGCACTGCTGTTATCTCCAACTGGTGAATCCCTGAATTCTTCCTCTGAAAGTATAATACACTATATGTTAATTAATTGGGTTTAAATTAAATTAAGTTAAAAAAAATCAGGTGTATCAGAGCACATTTCCTTCTGGACTCTCTGTTCTGCTCCTCCAGCTTATGCCGGGACCACCCCCCGTGGGTCTGGTTTTTTGAAGTAGGTGCCACGCCTCATCCATGGCCCAGCCCAGGGCTAGAACTCACGACCCCGAGATCAGGACTGGAGGTGAGGTCAGGAGTCGGATGCTTAACCGACGGAGCCAGCCGGGGGCCGAGAAACACACTGCTTTATCCTGTGTCCCTGTGATATCGTTTGAAATAGGAAAGTGCTGCGTCCCGCTCTGTCTTGCTTCTCCAATACTGATTTGCTGTCCGGGATCATTTTTGAGGGCAGACGGAAGTTACGGGTTTTTTTTTCCTATTTCTAAGATCTGCCACCATGGTTTTGCTAGGAATGACATTGAAACTGAGGGTGGCTTCAGGAACTGCGGACATTTGCACAAGATGAGGCTCCCACCCCACAAGCTCAGGACGGCCACCCAGAGCCTGGTGTGGCTCAGTGCACAAGTCTTGTGTTCCTTTGGTTCAGTCTCATTATTTATTCTCTGTGATGCTCCTGAGAAGGGAGTCACGTCCTTCATTTCCTTCCTGAGTGCTCATTGTCGGGACGCAGCAAGGCTACTGAGCTCTGTAGGGTCAGTTTGTGTCCCATGACTTTACTGAACTCACTCCTTAGTTCTAACAGGTTTCGGTGGAGGCTCTCGGGTTTCCTGTTTCTAGTACCTCGTCTTCAGCAAATAGGGACAGTGTGATGTCCCCTTTCCAGGTGTGGAACCTTTGCTGTTTCCTGACTAATGTTGACTACATTAGGACTTCCAGCGCTGAGAGGGGACCTCCTTGGCTTGTTCCCGCTCACAGGAGATGATTTCAGGTTTTTACCCTTGAGGATGATGTCAGCTGCGGGCCTTCCTAGCGGCCTTTATTCTGTTGATAGACATTTCCTCAAAACCCACTATGCTTTTGATGTTGTATTTTGTCAAATGCTTTTTCTGCAACTCTTGAGGGTATTGTATGCATTTTGCCCTTTCTCTTGTTTTTTGTTTTTTGTTTTTTTTTAAAGATTTTATTTATATATCCTTGAGAGACACAGAGAGACAGAGAGAGAAGCAGAGACACAGGCAGAGGGAGAAGGCGGCTCCATGTAGGGAACCCAACATGGGACTCGATCCCGGGACTCCAGGATCACGCCCTGGGCCGAAGGCAGGTGCTAAAGTGCTGAGCCACCCGGGCCGCCCCATGTCCTTTCTCTGGTTAATGGGATGGATTGTGCTGACTGATGGACAGAGGGACCGTGGGTAGGACATGGGCAAATGGATGAACAATAGGAAAAGCTACAAGCGTCTGGTTCTAAATAAATAAATCTCAGAAATTTAGAAAGTACAGCCTAGGCAATAGAGTCAGTACTGTTGTGACAACTTTGTATGGGGCCGACAGTGACGTCGCTTCTCGTGGGGGGAGCTGAGTAAGGCACAGAATTGTCAAGTCACTAGTTGTAGCCCTGAAACTACTGTCACATTGTGTGTCGACTGTACTTCAATAAATATCAAGGAAAAGGGGTTTCTGGTAGGACTCCTGGTGGGTCCGTGAAAGGCATTTACAAGGTCGTTACACACTCGAAGGCACCTCTGCAGAGGGGATCAAGATGCTCACATGTCTTCATGTTAATTTTTAGAAGATTTACTTGAGGGAGGGGCGGAGGGAGAGGGGGAACCTGGAGCAGACTCCTCATCCACCAGAGCCCGAGCCCCACGCAAGGCTCTACGCCACAACCTCGAGATCCTGACTTGAGCCAAACTCAAGAGTCGACGTGGAACCGACTGAACCACCCAAGAGCCCCTCAAATGTTCCTAACTGCAACCCCATGCTGTGAACTCTGGGGGTCGGGGGGGGGGGACGTCTGTGACCCCCAGTCTGCCTTGAAGGGCAGGAGGCCTGCAGGGCCCGAGGATGGGAACTGAGGATGTGGGAGGCTGCCTGCATCCCCTTCCCACCCGGTGTGGGGACAGGACCCTCCCCCGGGACCCTCAGCCTTCAGGGTGAAGGGCTAAGTGCTGATTGGACCCTGCCTGCCCACAGTGATGATGCGGGACCCCACTCTGGGTGGAACTGTGGTGCCCCCGGGTTCCACCGCTGCCTGATGCCCACTCTGCATCTGCAGACCTTCGGAAACACCGGTGCTCCGGATCTGGCCCGCAGCAACCTGACTCTCCTGCTCTCCCCAGTAGCCCAGTACTCCTCTCTCCTCAGTACCCCAACTCTCCCACTCTCCCCAGTACCCCAGTACTCCCACTCTCCCCAGTAGCCCAGACCCTCCCACTCTCCCCAGTACCCCAGTACTCCCACTCTCCCCAGTACCCCCACCCTCCCACTCTCCCCAGTACCCCCACCCTCCCACTCTCCCCAGTACCCCCACCCTCCCACTCTCCCCAGTACCCCAGTACTCCCACTCTCCCCAGTACCCCCACCCTCCCACTCTCCCCAGTACCCCCACCCTCCCACTCTCCCCAGTACCCCCACCCTCCCACTGTCCCCAGTACCCCAACCCTCCCACTCTCCCCAGTACCCCCACCCTCCCACTCTCCCCAGTACCCCAGTGCATAAAGAGGAGGCACTCACACAGCGACAGGTCACAGGTGAGTGGCAGCTGATCCCTGCTCCCCGCGGGCCACAGTGGGGCCTGTGGGGCCGGGTGGGGGCACAGGCCTCCCACGCTGGGGTCCACAACACCCCGACTCCCCATGCAATGACTACAGCCCTTCCACAGCCCCACGGGGTGAGAGCGGCCACCCTACTGCCCCCGTCTAGGGAAGGAGGCTGCAGTCGGAACTCAGGCAGCTCCCCCGGAAACCCCGCTCCCCTGTAAGCCCTGGGCTGTGCAGAGACCCAAGCCATGACCTTTCCAGCCTGTCCTAGATGCATGGACCCCGACAGGGGTGACTGACACCCACCCATCCCACCCTGTGCCCGCTGGGTCCCCCTGGCCCGTGAGTAGGCTTGCTCTTCATGCACTGGAATGTGGAGTCCCCCGTGCTCCGCCAGGCCCCCCTCAGGCTATTTACACATCACTGCCCTCAGGGTGGGGAGTTTGGTCGCACTCTTGCTGGCATCAGGTTTTAATTTTGATGAAGTCCAGTCCGTCACTTTCTCCCCTTGGTCATGTGCTTGTGGAATCTAAGAGAAACCTTCGATACCTCCCCCCCCAAGCCCGCAGGGACACTCGCTGGCCAGCCCACCCACCACCATCTCTGCACCAGCCCCGGGCTGGGAGTTGTTACCCCCAAGCATCAGGTGGGCAGTTCCCTGGAGCCCCTGGGTCCCCCGCCCGTGTGCTCCTGATACCAGGGTGGGAGTGCTCTGTGACCCCAGTATGACGGTGTGTCCTGGGACAGTGGCTGGGAAGGTGGACTGTAGGTGGGCAAGGGACAGACAGGCAGCGAGGGCTCGTGTGTGATGCTCCAGCCCAGCCTGTGCCCCTCGGGGCTAGGGGGTTGTCTCCGGCTCCAGTCAGACAGAGAGGCACCTGCCCATGGGGAGCACCCGGACACATGTGTCCTCGGAAGGTTCTCACGCCCCGTCATTCTTGGATGTGTTTGGATTGCAGCACGATGCAGGAGGACCCGGAGACCCTGCTGGCCTTGCAAAGGGCCAATATCGTGGCCCAGCACCATCAGGTGAGGCCCAGAAGGGACCATAGACACTACACACCCACAACAGAGGGGACAATACCTGCAAGAGCAGGTGAGGCTCAAGAGGGGATCAGAGCCAAGGATGAGCCAGGTCAGTCCAGACAAGGACTATAGTCACCAGGAACAAGTGAGACCCTGGGGATGGTCCCAGTGTCAGTAGCAAGTAAGGGTCCATCCTGGATCCTAGTCATTGGCAGCTGAGGAGCCCAGTCACCAGGTACAGGTGAGGCCCAGGTGGGGACCACAGTCACCAGGTCCAGATGAAGACCACAGCTACCAGGTCCAGGTGAGCCCAGGTGGGGACCAGAGTCACCAGGTTCAGGTGAGGCCAAGGTGGGGACCACAGTCGCAGATCCACATGAGGCTCAGGTGGAGACCAGAGTCACCTAGGTGAAGCCCAGTTGGGGACTAGAGTCACCAGGTCTGGGTGAGGCCCAACTGGGGACCAGAGTCACCAGGTCCGGGTAAGGGCCAGGTAGGGATCAGAGTCACCAGGTCAAGTGAGGCCCAAGTGGGGGCCATAGTCACCAGGTCAGGTGAGGCCCAGGTAGGAACCAGTCACCAGGTCCAGGTGAAGCCCAGTGGGGGACCACAGTCACCGGGTCCAGGTGAGGCCACAGTGGGGATCACAGTCACCAGTTCCAGGTGAGGTTCAGGTGGGGACCAGAGTCACCAGGTTCAGGTGAGGCCAAGATGGGGACCAGAGTCACCAGGTTCAGGTGAGGCCAAGGTGGGGACCACAGTCGCAGATCCACATGAGGCCCAGGTGGGGACCAGAGTTACTAGGCCCAGGTGAGGCCCTGTTGGGGACCAGAGTCACCAGGCCCGGGTGAGGCCCATTTGAGGACTAGAGTCACCAGGTCTGGGTGAGGCCCAATGGGGGACCAGAGTCACCAGGTCCGGGTGAGGCCCAGGTAGGGATCAGAGTCACCAGGTCCAGGCGAAGCTCAGTGGGGGACCACAGTCACCGGGTCCAGGTGAGGTCCAGGCGGGGATCAGAACCACCAGCTACAGGTGAGGTCCATCTGTGAACCACAGTCTACTGGGTCCAGGTGAGGCCCAGGTGGGGACCACAGTCACCAGGTCAGGGGAGCCCAGGTAGGGCCCATGGTCACCAGGTCCAGGTGATGCCCAGGCGGGGCACCACAGTCACCAGGTCCAGGTGAGAGCCAGGTGGATACCAGAGTCACCAGGTCCAGGTGAGGCCCCGGTGGTGACCACAGTCACCAGGTCAGGTCAGGCCCAGGTGAGGACCACAGTCACCAGGTCAGGTCAGGCCCAGGTGGGGATTGTCACTGATAGATAGAAGCAGGTGAGGCTGTCAGGCTGCGCCCACCAGGCAGACAGGCCCTTCCTCTGTTGCCTGGCCAATCTCAGAGGGGCGGCGCTCCCTCAGGATTCAGGGGAGGGAGGAGCCCTTCTGCTCCCTCCTGTCCCCATTTCCCTCTCTGATCGGTCCCCACCACGGAACCCCCTCTGTTGCAGGCGCACCAAGCAGGGTATCCGCAGGACCTGTCACTGTGGAAGGTCACCGACCACCAGGGCTTTCTGCAGTGAGTCCCCTGGACACCCCTCATCCATCTCAGGGGGGGTGGCATTTGCAGGAACACCTCTCTGGAGACTGACCACCCCCCCCCCAGGTCAGGACCTCGTCCCCTGGAGCCCTCTGAGGGCCATGTCTGCGCTAGGCTGCAGCTGAGACACCCCAGAGGCCGACCCGGGTGTTGGCAGGAAGGGAGCTGGGCCCAGGGGAGGCCCCTGGACACTCAGAGGAGGGGCCTCCACGCCTGCTTCGGGCAGGCCCAGGTGTCTGCCTCCTGCATCGCGGGGGGGGGGGGGTGAGGCGGGCAGGGGGGCGTCCAGTCCCTTCAGCAGGGGATTCCGTGGGTGAGGGGCTCTGGGGCCAGGGCATGCTCTCCGTTGGGGGATGGCCTGGTCTGGGGTGAGTCTGCAGGGGTGCTCTCACCCACACCCCCCAGCCAGGGCCCCCACAGTCCCGAAGGCTTCTGCGGGGCTGCAGGTAGATGCCGGGGACCAGGCCAGGGCAGGGAGGGAGGGGGAGCCGCAGAGGGAGGGCCTGACCAGGCAGGAGGAGGGAAGAGGAGGAGGGGGCTGCCCTGGGCGGGAACAGGGAGGGAGGGGATAGCCCAGTGGCCTAGGTCACAGGGAACGAGGCTGATGGGTCAACAGCTCCACGAGAACCTGATGGACGCTGGAGACCCCAGGTGGGGCCCCCTCAGCCCTGCTCATGGCCCAGTGGCTGCTGGGATGGCTCATGGGTGGGTCGTGCTCAGGGGCTCCGACAGGACAGGAGGTGAAATGGGCCAGAGGCAGAGGTGACAGCAGAGAGGGGAGTCAGGGGACAGCAGGGGGACGGCCAGGGGGCAGGGGGAGGCCAGCTGGATGCTGGGCAGTCAGGCCCTGGGGAGGCGGGGGGACCTCAGCGGGATGGTCACGGGGCACCCAGGCCACGCTGACAGCTCTCGGGCTGGTCCATCGAGGAGGGGGGCAGGTCACCCCCTGGGGGTGCCGAGGGGTCCCCGCCCAGCCCACCACCAGCAAACACCCTTCTCAGACCCCCCCAGAACGCCGCCCCCACCCACCCTCAGGCCACTGGCAGCCCCTGCCCTCCGTGGAGGAGCCCTGCCCTCCCCAGGCCCCTGGGTGCAGACAGGGGGTGGGGGCAGTGCTGTGGGGCCAGGGCCTCAGGGCTCTGCGTCTCTTGCCTTCCAGGGACAAGGAGCTGCCCCGCCCCAGCCCCCGGGAGGCCAAGGTGAGAGCCCGTCCTGGGCCCCGGGCAGAACGTGGAGGGGGGCTGTCTGCACCCCATCCCCCAGGACAGCCCCGGGCGTCTCCCCAGTCCCCTGTCCCAGCGCTGCACGGGCTGCTGGGAATGCACCCCAGACCCGGAGCTGTGGTCCGCGGGGGGCCCTGTGCCTTCCTGGCTCCTCCGGGTCCCCGCGGGGGACTAGACGCGGCCCGAGCGCCCACCTCCCATGGCTGGAGCCTCATCTGCGGCCCCCGCTTGTCCTCTTCCAGAAACTCCGCCAGGAGACCCGGTGCGCAGACAAATGGATAAAAATGCTCAAGCAATGAGACCACTACCTCCCCAGCGAGAAGGTGGGGTGCTGGGTGCCCCCAAGGTCTCCGTCCTGACAGGGCTGGGGGGCCGCCCTCAGTGTCCTCCTGCCCCATCCTCGGGGGAGCCCCCTGCCTGGGGTAGTCTGCTGGGAGCCCGGGTCTCCCTCCCCAGGCCCCGGGATGGCAGTGGGGGAGCGTCGGGTCGGGGCCACAGTCCCTGCTCCTCATGGGGGACGGGGCCCAGCTCCAGGGAGACTCAGCCTCTCCGCAGACACTATGGAGCTGAAGCCGGAATCTTTTTTTTTTTTTTTTAATTTTTTTTTTTTAATTTATGATAGTCACAGAGAGATAGAGAGAGGCAGAGACACAAGCAGAGGGAGAAGCAGGCTCCATGCACCGGGAGCCCGACGTGGGATTCGATCCCGGGTCTCCAGGATCGCGCCCTGGGCCAAAGGCAGGCGCCAAACCGCTGCGCCACCCAGGGATCCCTGAGGCCGGAATCTTCTAGATGCCTCACGCTCCCTGGGCTCCAAGGGGCCGCCCTGGGCCCCTCTCACCAGCACTGCCTTCCTCCCCGCAGCTGCGACGCCGGGTCTACAAGGGGGTCCCGCCCCAGGTGCGGGGACAGGTGTGGCTGCGATTGCTGAACGTCGACCAGGTTAAGGCCAGGAATGCCGGGAAATACCAGGTGGGACCCGACCCGTCCACTCCCCGTGGACCCTCGGTCCCCTCCCTGCCCAGGGCTGACCCTCCGTGTCCCCTCCCCACCCAGGCTGATCCTCCACGTCCCCTCCTAATCCAGGGCTGACCCTCAGTCCCCTCCCCGCCCACGACAGCTGGGCACAGGCCCTCACGCAGGCCCCGCGGGCACGGTGGGCACTCCCGCCGTCCCCGGCCTCCCAGGGGAAGGGTGGAGGTTCCTGCAGGACACACTCCCATGGTGGCCCCGGGGCTCCCTGCCCAGGACGGCAGCTGCTGACAGGTCGGGGTCTGTGTCCCTGATGCCAGCTCCTCCTCCCAGGGTCTCCTCACAGGAAATGAAGGAGGCGGCCCTGGTCTCCTCCAGGGACATCACGCAGGTAGACCTGGATGTCAACCGGACGTTCCGCAGTCACACCATGTTCTGGGACCGCTACGGGGTCAGGTGAGGCTGCTGGGCCAGTGGGGTTCGGGGCCCCAGGGGAGGCCCGGGGGCTTCTGTGCAGGGGACACGGGGTCTCTGAGGCCGGGAGGAGCGACGGCAGCAAACAACACACTGCTGCATGGTAGGGTGCTAGGGATGACCCCTATGCCCCCACCCCCAGGGTCTCGGGGATGGGGAGGCCCCAGGACGGGACTCCATCTGGCTCCAGGGGTCACCATCTGAGCTGAACCCCAAGGGGGTGAGGGGCGGCCCCATGAAGAGCAGGGGGCCGGGGTGGGGGCGTGGGGGGCAGTAAAGAGATCTGGGGGCCAGGTGGCCCGGCCGCGGCTGGACCGGGACACGTGGACCCGACGAGGGTCGGACAGGTCAGGGTGACACCCCCTCTCGGTGTTTTATGTACTTCTGAATTCTGGGCATTTTATTCTAGATAGTTTGCAGTTGGTGAGCACACACAGCATGACGACCCCCAGACGCCGCCCCGGTCCAGGCAGGCCCTGCGCGAAGCACACGGGGCCCCAGGGGCAGGGGTCACAGCAAACCCCAGACTGGGGTTGCCTTTATCTGTAGACATCTCCGTGTGCACCTTAGAGAAGGGGGTGCCCTGTGTCCGCAGCCCCCCACCACATTCCCCTCAACCACCGCCCCCACGCCATCCCCCCACACCATCCCCCCACACCATCCCCCACCCCCCCACCCCCCCACCCCTACACTATCGGTCCCGCCCCCCCCACAAGGACCCGGTGCAGCTGCCCCCTGTGGGACATGCTCAGCCTCCCCGGCCACCTTGGGGTTCTCTGGACGGCCTGCTCCCGTCAGAAGCCCGGGTGTCCCGTAGAGTCCCCAGGGGCGGTGCGGGGAGGGGGAAGGCAAGGAGCCCCCAACGGGGGGTGCAGGTGGGTGGAGCAGAGGGTGCAGCTCCCTCTGTGTGCAGCGGGCGGGGTGTGTGGGAGCCCGGGACCCCAGGGGTGACCTGCAGGGGCAGCAGGGGCGAGGCTGGGGAGCCGCCAGGCAAGGGTGGCTGGGCTTCCCGGGGGGCCGCTCGGACCGTCTCCCCACGAGAACTCGGTGCTCCTCCCTGCAGGGAACCTGCTGCCCCCCGGGGCCCCCGCGGCCCTCAGAGCGCGGCCAGGTCAGGCTGACCTGTGACCCCCGGCCCGGGGGGAGCCGGCCTCCAGCAGCCCGGGCCGGGGGCCGCAGAGACGGGGTGCAGACTCAGGCCGCCGTGCGAGGGGCATTGGGCAGCTCCTGGCAGCGCTGAGGGGGCCGCACCCCGTACCACCCCCCCGTGCTCAGATAGTGACCCCAGGGGTTCCCAGCCTGTATGCGGGTCACACCTGCACGATGTTCCCTGCTCTCCTCACGGCGGCTCAGACCTGGAGCCCCGAGATGCTCTGGGATGGGTGGACCTGGGGTCCCCCCCACAGAGTCCAGTCCAGGGACACCTGGGTAGGCCTGGGGGTGTGCTCAGGGCCACGGATGCCCCGGCAGCGTGGGCTCAGGGCAGGGGCCACGTGGGGCTGGTGGTGTTCCCGGGACTCGGGGCCAGGCCAGGGCAGGGGAGGAGAGGCGTCAGGGGCTGCGGGGACCGGGGCAGGGGGAGCGCTGGCTCCCAGGGGGCGTGCAGGGGGGACTGCTCCAGGGCTGGAGGGGTGCTGGCAGCGCTGGGGGAACCTGGAGCTGCACACCCCATGGCGGGAGCCGCACCGAGGCGTCGGACACCCCAGGGTGCACTGAACCCCCGGCACGCTGCACGTGTGAGGTCACCGCCTGTCCTCGTGCGCAGACCTGACCCCAGAGATCGGCCCCCGCGGAGGGGCCCTGAGGGCCGTGGAGCCTGCAGGGCGGGTGTCGGCACCTCGGCGGCCTCGCTGGGCGGGGACTGATTGAGCAGAGCCCCCCGCTGTCCCCCCTCCTAGGCAGCGAGCCCTGTTCCATGTGCTGGCGGCCTACTCGGTGTAGGACACCGTGAGTGTCCCTGCCCCCGCCTCCTGCCCCGTGGGCGGCCTTGTCCTGAGTGCTGGTGACCAGCGGGACTCACAGTTAGGGCCCCAGCTCCATGGCCCCAAGATGCCGGGAAGGGTCTCTCTCCTCCGGCACGGGCAGGGGGCGGGGTGCAGACCTCCCAGGGGAGGCAGGGCCTGCGTGCCCGAGGGCCGGGGCTGCCCGGGGCCCCCGCGTGCACCGCGGCCGTCCTAGAGCTCAGGTCTGGACCCTGACAGACGGCACGACTGACGAGAGCCCGGGTGGGGAAGGCTCCCACTCCCCCGAAGGGCACGAGGCCGAGGCACCCAGGAGGCCGCCCCATTCCATGGCGCATTCCAGAAGGGTCCCCGAGGACCCCAGCTCACACGCTCCCCAGCTCTGTGGGGTGTCCTGGCCCAGCTCCCCTCGTGGGACCTCCCAGGGGCCACAGTCAGGTCCCCCCCACCGACCTGCCCCCCGGGGGGTCTCCAGACCTGGCGGGTCCCCTGCAGCCTGGCATAGCTCATGGAGGCCCCTCCTGCTGGTCTGAGGACGGGGACCCTGGCACGGCGGCCACAGGGCTCGGTAGCAGGGCCCGGGGTGCTGGCCCCCGAGCTGGTCTGGGTGGCCCTCACCTGCCCCCCTGCCCTTGGGGGCCCCCTCCAGGAGCCCGGGCTGTGAGGGTGCTGGGGGAGCCTGACGCCCGCAGGGAGGGCTCAGAGGGGGCCTCGGGGCGCACGCCCTCCGTGGGGCTCTGGCGCAGCTGATGACAGACGATAGGCACGCCATGCACGGTAGGGGCCCGCTGGGCCGCCGGGCGGGAGGGGAGCTCAGGAGGGCCTCCCTGCAGGCTGCTGCATCGGGGGGCAGGTGGGGACCCCCCAGCCCGCTCCCCCCTCGGGCAAGGGCCCTGCCTCCCAGGTAGCCTGGGAGCCACGGCCACCCACCCCACCGTCTGCAGGCCGGGCTCGCACTCCCGCTGCTCCTCCAGCCTCCCGCCCGGCTGCCTGCTTGCCCCCCAGACCCCCTGCCAGCCCACGGCCACACGGGGCCCAGGGGGCAGGGTCTCCCCCTCCCGGGGGCCCCCAGCCTCACTCCAAGCCTCACAGAGGGCCGTGCATGCTCATCACCCTCCCCGTGGCCTGCACCTACTGCCCCTCGGGGCTGGGGACCTGCCTGTCCCCGTGGTGGCCTCTGCAGGAGAGAGGGTGCTGGGTCAGCCGGGCCTGGTCCTTAGTCCCCAGCCCATGCCCCACGGGGTCTCTGTGAGGACGAGGGTCCCCAGGCCCCGCACCCCCAGCCTGGGAGGCAGCCCTGCCCTCTGGGAAGAGTGGGTCCAGTCAGGGCTCCGAGGGCGGTGGGCACACAGGGGGCAGGGCATGGGGGGAGGCCCCTGCCCCGACACCCCCCACCCTGCCTGGTGCAGGAGGAGGCCCTGACCGTGGGGGCCTTGGGCCTTCTCAGGCTTCTTTGTCCTGGGCTTCCAGAAGCTCCTCAGGTTCCAGGCTCATCATGAGCGCGTCCTCCAAAGAGCTCTTCCCAACCTGAGGAAGCACATGGCGAGTGGGAGCTCCTGAGGCTCCATCCCCGGGGCCCAGGGCAGGGGGTGGGGGGCACGGCCCTCCGAGCTGCCCAGAGTTGGGTCACGTTCCTCCCCCTGGGGCCCGGGGGGCGCCCTCGGGGCTGGGTAGGGCCGTGGGGAGCGCGTCCACCCAGCTCCAGGGGCCGCAGCGTGGGGCCTGAGCACCTCCTGCCCTCCTGCCAGGATGAGGAGCAGATGTCCACCGGCATCTATACCCCAAAGTGGTTCCTGCAGTGCTTCCTCAGCCGGGTGAGGCCCCCCCGGGACCCTCGCTCCCAGACCTGCCCCCTGCCCCCGGGGGGGGCCAGCTCAGCCCCACCCTCCAGACGAGCCAGGCCCGACCCCGGGGCCCTGAGGCTGAGGCTGAGGCTCACAGCCCAGCCCGTCCTGGAGAAGCCCAGAGGGTCCCTGGACGAGGTTCCGGGGGGCGGGCCGTCTCTGCCTCAGCTCCCCCGGGGGAGGCCGGGTCAGCCCGGGGTGTGGACGGGCCCTCAGCCCATCGGACGGCCAGCCTGGGGTCCTCTCGAGGCGTGGTATCGTCAAGTGCGGGCAGAGTCTGTGCCCCCCGGGGTGCGGGAGGTGCTGGCCGGGGTCGGAACCCAGAGCGGCCGGAGCCCTGATCTCCCTGGGAGGAGGGCACACACGGGGGGGCTGTGGGGCCTCGTCGGAGGCAGCCGGGGGCCAGATGGCAGGCCTAGCCTAGCTCTAGCCGAGCCCCCCAGGGGCCCTGCTCAGGCCACTCCTCCCACCCCGCTGTCCCCTAGACCCCCTTCTCACTCACCCTGAAGCTGTGAGATGTTTATATCCTGGATGGGGAGAGGGTGCTCACAGCCATGGCCTATATCATCCTCAAGGTGCACAAGAGTAAGTGAGCCCCTGGGAGCCCAGGTGTGCCAGGGGCGGGGGGCAGGGGTGGTGACCCTGTGCCCTGAGCAGCACCCAGACCTGGGTCAGGGGGATGGCGGGGCAGGTGGGTGCAGCGGGGCTCCCTCAGAGGAGCAGCAGGCAGGGGCCACCCCGGCCAGCACACTGCCCATGGCGCTCCTGGGCACAGCGGGACCCCAGCCGCTGGCCTGGGGGCACCGGGGGCCCCAGGGCGGGGCCCTCTGGGTCTGACTCTCGCCCACCGCCCAGAGCGCCTCCTGAAGCTGCCCCTGGAAGGGCTCCGGGAGTTCCTCCAGGACTCTCTGGCCCAGCCCTGGGCCCTGGAGGACGAGGCGGTGCTCAGACACCTTCGGGCCTCCATGATCCAGCTCTGGAGGATTTGGTGCGACCTGCCCCCGCCAGGTGGGCTCAGGGCCCCGGCCCCTCCCGACTCGGCCTGCTGGGGCCGCCCACAGGGGACAGAGCCCCCAGGTCCCCGTCCTCATCTCTGGGGCTCTCCTCTTCCGCTCTAGCCTCGGAGACCCCAGGCCAGGGCTGGGCGTGCAGGCACCCACTGCAGGGCCCGGGCACCAGTGTGGGGAGCTGAGCACAGGGTCAGGCCGGGGGGCCACGCAGAAGCCGTGGGGACCCCTGGGGCCCCCAGCAGGGGACACACAGCCTGCTGGAGACACTGACCCCGTCGGCCTCTTTCCAGCGGGACCTGAGGAGTTCCCCATGAGGCCCCTGGGCCTGGAGCGAGTATCCCCGGCACCCGGGCCTCTCCTCCCTTCTCCGGCCTCTGAGACACCGCCCAGGGTGGAGGACCAGGCCTCCCCAGGACCAGCCACCCAGCCTGAGTCACCCGGACCACCTCCCAGCCAGGCATCATCCAACTTCCTCCCCAGTGATGGAACTCCCTCCCCACCCTCCCAGTGCAACAAGACGGTGCAGGTAGGCAGCCCCCAGACATGGGCGTGAAAACAAAAAACGGGGTCCCCTTCCCTTCGGCACCTGCCTGGGCCATCCCAGAGGCCCCACAACGGACCAGGCCTTGGAGCACCCCTGGGACTCCCATCACGGGGTCCCCCCAGCCCCCTAGGGACGATGCTGTCAGGCCCAGGACACCCTTCCTCCCCGTGGCCACTGCAGCTCGTGCCCCTCACTGGGCAGTGATGGGCACAGCCAGGGCAGAGCCAAGGCGGCGCTGAGCCCGCTGCCCCGAGGCCCCACACAGGCCCGGGACCCTCTGCCCTCCGTGTCCATGGGGCAGCTCGATGCTCACAGGCCTCGGGGGCAGAGCGTGATGGTGAGTGTGGGGGCCCGGAGGCTCTGGCCCGCCATCACCGTGCCCTGCCTCGTCTCGCTGTCCCTCCTGGAGGGCGGCACCCCCCACACAGGACACCAGCCCCTGACCCAGAGGGACCTGGGTTGGCCTGGCCCAGGGCTCTGTGGGGGTAGGGGTGACTCGAGCCCCCCCGAAGCCCAGCACCAATGGGACCCAGCGCCCCGGGGCACTGGCCAGGCCTGCGTTCTGGCCCCGGGCTGAGCGAGCCCTCTCACAGCTGGACGTGGCCTCCTGGGCCCTGGGAGTGCCCCACAGATCCAGGTCGCTGACCTAGGGCAGCCCTGGGGATCCTGGGACACCCCAGGGCAGGGTAGCAGGGGCAGACCCGTGGGCCCCACCCACACCCACACCAGGAGGCAGGCTCCTCCACGTGCTGGGGCTCCAGCAGTCAGTCACCTGGCCCCAGAGGGCCCGAGGCCGGGGTCCAACTGCCCTGTGGGGACCCAGCACAGGAGCCCATGGGCCGCAGGTCCAGGTCAGCCCTGCTGTCCTCAGAACCGCCTCTCAATGTCCCAACCTCAGGACACGCGCCCCCCACCCGGAGTCCGCACACGCTCCCAGGTGGGGGACTCCAGCACCCGCACTCCCTTGGGATTCCCGCTTTCCTCTAAGGACAAGAAGGTCTCCCAGGGGAAGGCACGCACCCTCGGCTCTGAGCCCTTGTTTGCTGTTGCAAGTTCAATAAAGTGTTGTTGTGTGAAAATGCATGGCCGGCTCGTTTCTGCGTCTCCCGGAGCTCTGTGCACGGGGTGCGGAGAGACCCCCAGAGAGGAGGAAGGGGCACTGCCCAGGCCCCGACCAGCCCCTGCAGGGGCGCCGCCAGGCACACACAGCTGACGTCCCCAGGCTTCCAGGGGCAGCCAGACGCCAGGGTCAGGACCCCGCAGACTCTACTGCGACTCAGCCTGTGCCCACGGCCAACACAGGCCTGGGACAGAGAGACAGCGGGGAGCCTCAGGTCACCAAGGTCTGTGCTAAGCGCCCTGGGAGGTCTGTGCTCCCTCTGTTCAGGGGGCCTGGGCTGCCCGGGCTCCGGGGCGCTTCCTCCCCTCCCCGCCCCATGCCTGTGCACCTGAGGCACAGAGGGCCGGCGGGGCGGTCAGCGTGGCCCTGGAGGGGACGTCAGGACAGCAGGCCCTTGCAGCTCACACACCTGGGCCACCCTCACCGGGCGGGCTCAGCATGCACACCTGGTGCTGTTGGATCTCTCGCACCAGAGTGTGGAGGGCACCCTGCACGCCCTAGAGAGTAGGGGCTGGTGAGCGTGGGGCTCGGCCTGAAGGCCAAACAGCGCAGGGGACCAAGGGACCCCAACCCCATCCCCACCCCGACTCCCAC
This sequence comes from Vulpes vulpes, assembly GCF_048418805.1. Classification (NCBI taxonomy): domain Eukaryota; kingdom Metazoa; phylum Chordata; class Mammalia; order Carnivora; family Canidae; genus Vulpes; species Vulpes vulpes. The sequence continues at coordinate 48,063,314 of NC_132793.1, forward strand.
ACACAGGCAGCCCCAGGGCTCCCCCCATCGGCAGCCGGCTCCTCAGGAGCTCCCCCCAGGGCGGCCCGAGGTCTGGCTCCCCGCTGGAGAGGCATCAGGGAGAAGAGAAGCAGCTGGCGCTTGGCGGGACCCAGTGCCGACATGGGAATGTGGCCGAGCCGGACCTTCCAGCTCAGCTGACCCTCCGGCAGGATGGCACGGCACAAGGGAGCCTGGGTCGGCCAGGAGAACCCAGCTAGCCGCCCAGCGCCAGCACCAGAAATGATGGTGTTTCAACCATTTTGGTGTCAAGATGACGCGCCCCTAGGATCAGATCACTGCACAGTGACAGACACACACACACACACCCCAAACCCAACAAATGTCGGAATCCCCCGAATGTTGTCAAACAGCAGCCGGATGGTTACAGACACGATGCTGGGGTCCCCGGTAGGACACATGGAGGACGCTACAAACCACGGCTGCAGAGGCACTGGAGGACCGGGTATGTGCCTGCAGGTGCCGACGGGGTGCGTGGGGCGGCGGGAAGCACCCTACAGAGGGGGGCCCCTCCTGGGAAAGGATGCCAGGCCCCTGCGAAGGCTCCGGATGCTGACATCTGTCCTCCTCTCCTTCAGCTTCTGGTTTCCCCCCTATTTTGTTCTTCCTGATTCTCCTTTGGCCTCCACTCTGCATCCGAGCCACTGACCACCCAGGCTTCTTTACGACGTCGGGTCCCAAAAGGAGGCCGAGCTCTGGCTCCCGGGATCAGGAAGGATCATCGCTGAGATTTATGCTGATTCCCTGAGCTCCTGCCTTCCCGGCTCTTCTGTCCTGCAGAACGAGGGGAGGCACAGGCCTTACAGGGAAGGAGGCCCACTCCCACTCGGGTGGGAGGATCCCTCGTGGAGGACGTCATCTGGGCCAAGGAGTGCAAGCGGGGCCATCAAGAACAGGTCGCAGGTTAGACATAGTCTGCTTTGAGGTTTGTCCTGAAGCGAGCACTTACCTTCGATGTCACGGTTATTAGTTCATCCATTTATTATTTGTTAAAGATTTTATTTTTATGTCCTCTCTACACCCAACATGGAGTTCAAACTCACAATCCTCAGATCAAGGTCCCCTGACCAGGCCAGCCAGGCACCCCAGGGCCATGTTTCTCATCTCTTTGCTGGCTCGCCTGTCTCTGCATCCAATTGGGACATCAAGTCCATGATGGTGGAGCTTTAGCTACCTCCGAACCTAGAACGTTTTCGCTGTGTCCCCATCCTAGAACGACCTTCGCCGTTGAATAGCAATTTAAATTAATCGGCAGTCAAATGACTCCTGGTAAAGGAAATGGCCAACGTGTCGTGTGTGGGCCCTGCTCCCTGGGCTCCCGGGGAGGATCTGCTTTCTTTAACATCAATCAAGGTCCCAATGACTCCACCGCACCTTGATGCGGGGGCTCAGTTTCTGCCCTGACACAGGCAGCACGTCGGCTTCAATTAATACCTATCAATCAATCAAAGGGAGCCTGGCCGCTCGGTGTGGTTCTGTGGTTCGTAAGAACATGTGACTCTTGTTCTTGGGGCGGAGAGTTCAAGCCCCATGTGGGTGTAGAGATGACAGAAAAATAAAATCTTAAAAAGAAAATCAGTCAGTCGGTCTGGGGGAGACACAGCCCCGGATCCCACAGGGGCAGGGAGCCAGCTGACGGGTCTACGCACAGTATTAGAAGCAGCAGAGCACAAAGTCAGAACTTCCAGAAGTCTGCTAGAGGGGGGGACACGCCGGCCTCGACGGTGCTCGGGAGGCGAAGTGGGGGGCGGCCCCTGGAGCGACGGGGTGGGCTCAGGGTCCCCGGGGTCCCAAGGACGGTTCCCAGGCCCAGGAGCGGGGACCCCGGGCGAGAGCCGCGGGACTAGGGCCAGCTGTCTGCCCTGTGCAGCCATAAACTGCAAACCCCTGTGCAGTCTCGGGGCCGCGTCCCTGGGCCGGGCCAGCAAAGGCCACAAGTGGGAGGAAACACTCCGGGCAGGAGGAGCACGGGTCTCCCCCAGGGCAGCCCCTAAAACTTGGAGGTTTGAAACTCAGTCACTTGTCCGAGATCAATAAACAAGCAGAAGCTGGGCCGCAGGCAGGGTGAGCACAGGGTCTGTAGAAGCGGCGGAGGCCGGGGGCCGGGGACTCCTCTGCGGAGGCCCCTGCAGACCGGGGGGCGTGATGCTCAGCCCCAGGCCCAGGGGACCCGGCCCCCCGCCCGCATCCCGCCCTCAGCGCCGAAGCTCCGGGGCAGCACAGCGCCGCCCGCGGGAGGCCAGACCCCGCCTCCGACCCGCAGGTGCATTCCCCCCAGGCAGGTGCATCGCTCCCGAGGCAGGTGCGCTCCTGACGTCAGCGCAGCGGCCCCGCCCCCAGACCCCGCCCCGACCCCTCGCTGCCACCAGGTGGACCGACCGCAGAGGCCGTCCAGCTCCAGCTCCGCGGGGCCGTGGTGGAGCTTCCTCTGTACTTTATTTGCTTTATTTTCATTTTACTTGCTTTATTTTCATTTCTTTTCTTAGATTCTTTTGTATTAATTGCTTAACTTTAATTTTTATGTATATACCTTATGTATTTCTTATTTTTGCTTACTTACATTGTGCTTAATTTTCTTTCTCATTGTGCTTAATTTTCTTTCTTATTTTGGGATTTAGATTCCTTTAACAAGCAGGCCAAAACACACACAGGATCTAGGTTTTTTTGGGGGGCAGTTATTGTTGTTTTTCTCGTTTTTTTCTTTTTCTTCCTTCTTTTCAGGAAAAAATGATGAGGTGGAGAAATTCACCTCAAAAAAAGAACATGAGGTAGTACAACTAGGGAGTTAATCAATACAGATATGAGACGTCTGAACTAGAATTTAAAACAATGATTAGAGCAGCCCGGGTGGCTCACTGGTTAGGCGCCACCTTCAGCTCAGGGCCTGATCCTGGAGACCGGGGGGTGGAGTCCTGCGTCAGGCTCCCTGCGTGGAACCTGCTTCTCTCTCTGCCTCTCTCTCTGTCTAGCATGAATAAGTAAATAAATCTTTAAAAAAATAAAATAATGATTATAAAGATAGCAGCTGGGCTGGAAAAAGAGCACAGAAGAAAACTAGAGAATCCCTTACTGTAGAAATAAAAGGTCTAAAATCTAGTCAGGCCAACATTAAAAATGCCATAACTGAGATGCAACCCAAGTGGAAGCCATAAAATCAAGAAAGGTAATGGACCACAGAGGCAGACTTAGGGAACTCAGACATACAAAGTGAACTTGCAGAAATCTGTTGCATTTCTATGCAACAATAATGAGGCAGCAGGAAGAGAAATTGAGGACTCAATCCCATTTATACTAACACCAAAAACAATAAGACATATAGGATTAAGCCTAACCAAGGAGGTGAATGCCCTGTACTGTAAATCCTATAAAACACTGATGAAAGAAATTGAAGATGACACAAACAAATAGAAAGGCATTTCATGTTCATGGATTGGAAGAACAAATATTGTTTTGTTTGTTTGTTTGTTTAGATTTTATTTATTTATTCATGAGAAACAGGCAGACACAGGCAGAGGGAGAAGCAGGCTCCATGCAGGGAGCCCAACATGGGACTCCATCCCAGGCCTCCAGGATCACACTCTGGGCTGAAGGTGGCGCTAAACCTCTGAGCCACCCAGGCTGCTCTGTTGTTTAAAAGGCTATATACCACTCAAAGCAATCTACACATTTAATGCGATCCCCATCAACATAGCAATAGCATTTTTCACAGGGCTGGAACAAATGATCCTAAAATTTGTATAGAACCACGAAAGATTGGAAATAGCCAAAACAGCTTTAAAAAAAAAAAAAAAACAAAGCTGGCGTTTCAGACTTCAAGCTATATTACAGAGCTCTAGTGATCCAAAGAGTATGGTGTGGGCACAAGAAGTAGACCCTTAGATCAATAGAACAGAATGGGAAACCAGAACAAGACACACACCTGTAACTCTATGATCAATTAATCTTCAACAAAGCAGGAAAGAATATCCAACGGCAAAAAGACAGTCTCTTCAACAAACAGTGTTGGGAAAACTAGGCAGCCACGTGCAGAAGAATGAAACAGGACCACTTTCTTACACCATGTATGTAAAAAATAAATTCAAAATGGCTTAAAGACCTAAATGTGAGGCCTAAAACCATAAAAAGAAGAAAAGATAGGCAGCAATGTCTTTGACATTGGCCATTGGATCTTCTTTCTAGATACGCCTCTGAGGTGAGGGAAACAAAAGCAAAATAAACTGTTGGGACTTCATCAAGTTGAAAACATACTGCACAGTGGAGGAAACAACCGTAGCTAGAAGGCAACATAAAAATGAAAGGAGATATTTGTAAACGACACATCCAATAAAGAGTTAGTATCCAAAATACATAAAGCAAATATAAATCTCAGCTTCCTAAACACAAATTATCCAACTGCAGATGGGCAGAAGACATGAATGGACTTTGTCTCTGACAAGACATCCAGATGGCCACCAGACACATGGAAAGACACTCAGTGTCACCCATCATCAGGGAAATACAAACCAAAACCACAATGAGATGTCACCTGACAGCCGTCAGAATGGCTAAAATTAACAACACAAGAAACAACAGGTGTTGGTGAGGCTATGGAGAAGGGGGAGCCCCCTTACACTCCTGGTGGGCACGCGAACAGGTGCAGCCACTGTGGAAAACAGTGTGGAGGGTCCTCAAGAAGTTACAAACAGAGCTACCCTATGATTCCAGAATTGCACAGCGAGGTACTTGCCCCGAGGATACAGAAGTACAGATTCGAAGGGGGACGCGCAGTCCAGTGTCTGTAGCAGTGTCATCAACAGCAGCCGAACGGTGGACACAGCCCAGGCGTCCACTGACAGATGAGTGGGCACAGACGATGGGGGAAATACAGTCACTTCGACGTCACTCGGTCATCAGAAGGGATGGAATGAAGCCATTGACAACGACGTGGGAGAACCGGAAAGGACCGATGCTAAATGAACTAAGTCAGTCAGAGAAAGACAAATACCATACGATTGCATTCACATGTGGATTTTAAGAAACCAAACAAACTGGCAAGGGGCCGGGGGGGGGGCGGCGTGATGAGAGAAGCAAACCAAGAAACACACTCTTAACCATAGAGAATAAACTAATGAATACCAGAGGAATCTAGGGAAATGGGGGATGGGGATGACGGGGGGCACCTGTGACAAGTACCAGGCATTGTAACCAATGGTTGAATCACTACGTGGTACACCTGAAACTATATTATACTGTGTTAACAAACAGGAATTCAAGTAAAACTTTAACAATTGCTAGTATTGATGAAATGGAGGTAAAACAAGAGATAAAAACATAAAGGAAACTGAAAATCCAAATAAAGAGTATTCAGAGCTAAAAACCCCCTCCTTATCCCAGCTCAGGAGATGCCTGCCATGTCTATTCTCACCCCAGCAGAAGTCTGGGGTTTGATTCTCTGGAGAGGCCTCTGAATGGAGGAATGCCAGGCACATACCCTAACCCAAAACCTAAACAAAACACTTAGAACTAACCCATGAAGATACTGGAGGTCCCAGTGCCAGGCACATGACCAGATCCAATCTCTACCCGTATACAGACAATAACCCTAACCCTAATCTTAATCCTAACCTTCACATAGCGTAACACTAGACCTATTATTAACTGAAAACCAAACACTAACTACTAGCACTTAATCCACACACCCAACCCTGACTCTAACAATAACACCATGCCTACCACTACCCCAAGCCTAACCCCTAACCCTTAAACCTAACCCATAACCCTAAACCATAACTCCTAATGCCAACCCTAACCCCAACCATAACTTCAACCCTCACCTGAACCCCAACAAAAACCCTTACCATACCTCCTAACCCTAACACTTAAACCTAACCCTAAGCCTAACCCATACCCTAAACTGAACCCTAACCCAAACCCAAACCCTAACCTGAACACAAACCATAACCTGAACCCAAACATGACCTAAGACTGAACCCCTAACCCGAACCCTACCCTAACCCAAACCCAAACTCTAACCCAACCCTAACCAGAACCCTAACCTGAGCCCTAACCCAAACCTGAACCTGAACCCTAACCCAAAACCAACCCGAACCCGAACCCCTAACCTGAATCTGAACCCTAACCCTAACCCAAACCTGAAACTTAACCCCAACCCCAACCCAAACCCTAACCCGAACCCTAACCCGAACCCCAGCCCTCTAACCTTAACCCTAACTCTAACCCTAACACTAACCCTAACCCTAACCCCTAACCCTCTAACCCAAACCCTAGCCCTAACCCTCTAACCCTAACCCTAACCCTCTAACCTTAACCCTAACTCTAACCCTAACACTAACGCTAACCCCTACCCCTCTAACCCGAACCCTAACCTGAACCTGAACCCTAACCGTAACCCTAACCCTGACACTTCCCCTTCCCCTAAACCTATGCCTACCTCTACCTCTAGCCCTAAGCCTACAATTACCATTACCTCTATCCCAACACCTACCCATACTTTTAACCCTTTTCCCTACCTCCACTCCTAACCATTACACAACCCTACTGTAAACCTCCTCCTCCTCCTACCCCTACATCTAGTCCTACCCCTATCCCTATACCTACCCCTAAACTTTATACTATGCCTCGCTCTACTTCTAAATCTACCCCTATCCCTACCCCTAACCTAGCCTTTTTGTACAGCACATGTCCATTGTGCCTCCACACATCTCTTATGATAGGTTGTTTTTTTTTCATCAAATTCATTTGTTATTTTCCTTTTTGGTTAAAATGTAATTGAATATTTAACCTATCTCAACAGTAGTGTGTAGGCGCAATGGAAAATAGCCATACTGAAGTCTGAGAAACATAAGTTTCTATACCATAAGTTGCACTAAAGCTGAGATATTTTCTAAGTTATGCTTTGAATCCCCAGTGCAGAGAGTGTCCTTGTGTGGTGGGCACTCTCTGAACAGTTGCTCATTAATGCCTCGGCTAAGGAGTAAGGAATCACCAAGTACGTGTTGCGGTTACTGAGGAGTTGGTGGTGGGATGTAAAAGCCTACTACAGGGGCACCTGGGTGGCTCAGTGCTTGAGCGTCTGCCTCTGGCCCAGGGCGTGACCCCAGGGTCCTGGGATCGAGTCCTGCATCGGGCTTCCTGCATGGAGCCTGCTTCTCTGTCTGCCTGGGTCTCTGCCTCTCTCTCTCTCTCTCTCTGTTTCTCTCATGCATAAATAAATAACATCATTAAAAAATATATATATATATTCCTTTAAAAAATAATTTCTTAATTCAAAAAAGTCAGAGATACGATCTCTATAACCGTTAAGAATTCTATTAATTTCTTGTCCTGGATGAAGGGATTATTTTTGACTAAAATTTCAGAAGCTAAGTAACTAACACACTAATTACTATGTTGAGTCTTTGAACAAATGTTGTAAGCATGGTAGATGCCGGCTTGTTTTTCTTTAACTGAACTTTCAAGCATCTTAACTGGGAAAATATGTTTGTCTCATAGCATCTGTAACATTGAATTCTTTAAAAGAAAAGGTTCTGTCGAAACTGCAAACGGATCTAAAGAGGTACTTCTCCAACCACACATTCTGGAAATAATCAGCTCAGTTTGGCTCCGTAAGTTTCCTAGAGTCTGCACGGGGCTCAGAGTTTGGATATTGCAGACAGAGGCCACCGGTGATAGGGCGGCCTTCGCTTTCCCCAGAACATACGAGGAAGCCAGAATCCCAAACACCAACAGCCTGTTTTTAAATTTATACCAGCAGGGGGTGGACGTTCCCTTTTCCCATTTTTAAATTTTATAGCACAGGCTGACTTTGGCTGTCCCCAGGAAACTACTTCCAAGGAGGTAGTGTAATCACATTATTTTCTGGCTAAATGACTCAGTCTCTGAAGAAACCCTTTCCTACATAACAAGACCTTGAACCCTTAGAATTGCCCAGTGCTGACCCTCTCTCACTCCGTATGTTGGTTTTATATTGCAGCTCTAACGAGCTGCCACAGATTTGGTAGCTTTTAAACAATACACATTTACTTTTTTTAAACTTTTATTTATTTATTCATGAGAGAGAGAGAGAGGCAGAGACCCAAGCAGAGGGCGAAGCAGGCTCCCTGTGGGGACTCCGAGGTGGGACTCGATCCCGGGGCCCCGGGGTCACGTCCTGGGCCAAAGGCAGACGCTCAACCGCTAAGCCCCCCAGGCATCCCAACAATACACGTATTATCTTAGGGTTTTCTTGGTGAAAAGCCCAGCATGATCTCACTGGACTGAGACAGAGGCGTCGGCAGGGCTGCATCCTCCTGCGGGGGCTCTGGGGCCACGTCCTGTCCCCTGCCCTTCCCAGCTCCCGGGACCATCTGCATTCTTTGGCTCCTGCCCCCTTCCCCCATCTTCCAAGCCAGGACAAAGGTGGATTCCTCTTACATCTCCTCACTCTGACCTGCATCATCCCATCTCTCTGTGACTCACCCCACCTCCTCTTCCATCTTTAAGGACCCTTGTGATGATGTTCAGCCCACCCAGAGGACCCAGCACAAGCTCCCCATCTGAGAGTCAGCCAAGCAGCAACCTTAACTCCAGCACCAATTATTTTTTTCCTTTTCCTTTACATATTTATAGATTCCAGGGATTAGGATGGAGATTTGGGGGGCATCAGCATCCCTGCCCTGTAGCTTTCTCTGTGTCTGTCTCCCCTCTCACTCCCATTTCCAGGAATCAGGGACTACACATTTTTTTCAGCACATGGAAATTACTAGTTTTAGTAATTTGAAATTATGGAGTTATGTCTCCCTTGTTTGTTGTGCTTGGGATCACTAAGCATTTTTAAATGTACCAGTTTGAAATGCAATCAAATTAAAAATTAATGAGATATGGGATGCCTATGTCTCTGCCTCTCTCTCTGTGTGTCTCTCATGAATAAATAAATAAAATCTTTAAAAAATTATTGAGATATAACTTACAATGAAATGCTGTTGACTTTTACAAAATTAAAACATTTTATTTTGAAGAAACTGTGGAGTCATATCTAGTTGTAAGACAAGAGACACAGTTGGCCCTTTCCCTAGTTTCCCACGACAGGAACATCTTACAAGACTATAGCATATTATCACAACCAGCATACTGACAGGACACAGTCAAGACAAACCACATTTTCATTGCCTTTTATGTTGTCTAGGTGTCAAGTGTTATGACATATTCCAAATGAAAACCTTTCTATGACTTTTATGTGCCTTTCTCTCAGCTTTGCTGAAGAGCATCACCTTAAAATGACCAAAACCTATTTTTCAGAGCTGCCAAACATACTGCAAACATAATCCTAAAATTGTACTGACTAAATTTTAGGTGCCATAGATGAACTAGCAGAATATAACCTCAAATAAGGGATTGAGAGCAATGCACAGGGTAGCAACAGGCATCTGGGAATTCCGCCCCCCCCCCCCAAGCAGCACAGTGGGGAGGGAGGCGGGCAGTCAGCGTTTGCCACTTTGGTGACCAGAAGTCACCAACCATGTGACCTACCCTACTAGTGCCAGCTGCCGCCTCTACCATCCATTCTCCTCCTCCCCTCAAAGGGCTTGCTGAGAAGCCTCATTTTCTGGCCTTCTCACAGCCTCACATGATGAGATGTGGCAACTGTCTTTGGGTAAGGAGATGTGAGCACAGGGTCGCTAGCCTAGGACTTCTGGGAAGTTCTCAAAAAAAAAAAAAAGTGGCCGACTTTTCTTCACTCCTTTCTCTTTGTTTCTTCCTGTGCCAAATCTGTGATCATCTTGGCAGAGAAGCAAAATAGTAGATTTTGTGGTCTCCAAAGACCTGGGAGCCACCAAGCCAGCCCCGGAGGGCCTAACTCTAGACTCCTTTTACTGAAAGAGTGATAAACTTCTATCTTCTTTAAGCCAATATTGGGCTATTTTCTGTTTTATGCAGACAGTAGTCCAAACCAAGGTGGGTGGTCTTCTTATCTAGAGGCAGAGACCGTTCTCATTTGAGGCTTGAGGTTGCTCTACGGATTTAGGGGAAAAAAATTTCAATAGGCCTTTTGATCATACAAAATCCAAGGCCCCAAAGGATTCTGGACAGAAGATTTTCGGGTCACTGGAAGGTAAACAGCTCTGCAGAATGATGCAGAGTTGGAACTTCCCTTGAGCAGAGAAAGGGTTAGGACTGTAGAGAAAGGAAAAGGCAGGAGGGTTTGGGTTCCCCTCATTTTAGGAGGGAAACGAGGTATAGGGTAGAGTTTAGGGTCAGGGATTCCCACATGTGTCATCTATTCTCTCAAAGATGTCCCTGCCAGCAGGGGCCAAAGGAGGGTGACAGCCAGTGTAGCACCTCTGCAGGGATGGATCCAGACCAGGGTATCAGTATGCATTAATTTAAAGTGGATTTTTTTCTCCTTTTCTGCTCAGTAATTTTCTTTGCTCACGTTAAGCACAGTGAACATCGGTTTTGTTTTATTTTGTTTTGTTTCGTTTGACTTCTCAGCATCCAATCTCCCCCTGGTAGCATGAAGATGTCTTCCTTCAGGGGCTGTTTCTCCCCCACTCTCCTCCCTGTGTTTGGGTGGCTCTGACTCCCCATCCCCAACCCCTTCATTGAGGCTCTCAGTCTCCAAGAGCATTCGTCACAGTGATTATTTAAGGGATATGCTAGGAGCCCAAGCCAAGTCCAAAGACCCAATGCTGGATGTTTGCTGGGCTTAATGGGAAGGAAAGAATCGCCTTCTTTCTGCTCAACTTGCTAAAGTGCTGGCACATAAGCCCTGAGATTCTGTGTGTTATGTAACACATGGAGAGAAGAGCAGCATAAAAAAATTATAAGAGATTGACAGTAATTGAGCAATAGCCCAAAGCAAGAGGGTAACCTTGGGGGTGGAAATGGGAACTTAGGCTCTGCTCCTTTGGCACTGAACAGTCTCAGAAACCTGAAGAAATCAGGAACGTTCCAGTTACAATAATAAAATCAATATATCATGAATGAAATATGATTTCATCAGAAAACTGCTCCCAGGTCCACGTGGAAAGAGCTGAATCAGACAGTTGGCTAGCGTCCTCTACATCTCTCAAAAGCACAATGAGCCAACAAGGCATGGAGGGGAGAGCCTGCGAGAGATCCGAGAGGCTGAATCTGGCGCTGCCTTTCCAAGTCCCAGAGACTGAAGACACACTGAGCAGCCACCTTGACCGTCTGCTTTTAGGACTTCATATAATGGCACTGAATAGACCCTTACCCTTTCAGTGTCACTCAGCTGAGGCTCTGTGTCAACTCAATAGTCTTCCACCAACAGGAAGAAAATATCACAGGATGCCTGGGTGCCTCCGTCAGCTCAACTTTTAGCTTCAGCTCAGGTCATGATCTCAGAGGCATGAGATTGAGCCCCATGTTGGCCTCTGGCTCAGCACAGAGTCTGCTGGAGATTCCCTCTCCCTCCTCCTCTGCCCCTCCCCCAACTTGTGCACATGCTCTCTCTCTCTCAAATAAATAAATAAATCTTAAAAAAAAAAAAGATGACAATATCACATCTGATGTAGCTTCCCATTAGCACTATTAAGGCTGATGCAGGGCCCTCCCTAGGAGATGGGCAGAGTCCACAGCAAAACCAATACAAACTGCAGTTGGGGGGTCCCTGGGGGGCTCAGCAGTTGAGCATCTGCCTTCAGCTCAGGGCATGACCCTGGGTCACATTGGGCTCCCCGCAGGGAGCCTGCTTCCCCCTTGGCCTGTGTCTCTGCCTCTCTCTCTCTATGTTGCTCATGAATATGTAAATAAAATAATTTTTAAAAAACCCTTACAGCTGAGAGGCCAAGTCCAAGTCTCAGATCTGGATGGTCCTAAACAGAATCAGAATTTGGGGAAAGGGCATGGAATTGGAAGAGGGGTTTTGGGTGAGGAGGCTACACTTTCTGAGTCATAGACACAGTAATAAAAGATCAAGTTGGGGGCCACCCAGTGTCCCAGTTGGTTGGGCATCAGACTCTTGGTTTGGCCTCCGGTCCTAAGATCGAGCCCCCCATCTGGCACCATGCTCAGTGGGGAGTCTGCTTGAGACTCTCCCTCTCCCTCTGCTCCTCTGTCCGTGTCCCCCAAATAAATAAATAAATAAATCATTAAAAAAATGTTAAGTTGGAAATGAACAAAGACATTTTAGCAATTGTTCTGATCAGCTGGGAGGGGCTGCAGCCTAGCCTTTGCTGGCTGGCCTCTGAGGAGTGGAGCTGGTCTAAGCGCAGGGAGCCGGGGGATAGGAACAGGGCCCTATTTTTGGTTCTAATCCTTTACATGCTAGAAGGTTCCCTGCTCACTAGGGGCAAAAGCCATATTCATTAATGTTAAAATGACTATTTTAAAATTCCTTTGTCCTAAAAAGTGTAAACATCCATGAAGAGGATAACACATTAAACTTTACCCCTCATATTTACATTCTTACTGAGAAATTTCTTTTTTTAAGCAAAACTTAAGTGCCCTCTATTTTATTACTTAAAAGAGCTACATTGTTTCTACTAGTAAATTATTTTCTAAAAGTTAATTTTCCTAACTTTGAAAATGAAAAGTCCATGCAAATCAATGAAGGAATCATGCTGGAAATAAATAACATATGTAATTTTTGTGGATAAAAAGCCAAAGCCATTATATTATTAATATGCAAAAATGGATTGTTAATTTCCATACATTTGCCTATATACATATTATTGTTTTCATGACAACGAAGCATATAAACCATAAATTTATAGTTTCCAAACTTATATAAGTCTTTTTTTTTTTTTTTTTTTTTGCAATTAGCAAGAGGGTTTATTGGACGTTTGCCCAAACGGGCTCTCCGCCTCCGAAGAGGAAGAGAGCCCCGATTAGCAATTACAGGTATCTTTTAAAGGCAAAAGGAAAAAAAAACCGCTTAAAGACAAAAGAACCTCGGGAGTCGCATAGCATTCAGGTTATTGATTTCACAGAGGGTCAACATGAACCTATTCAGGGACATTCCAATCAGGGTGTGGGGGGAAATGGTTTTCTTATTGTAAACAGAATGCTTTTAGTTGCTAAAATTTCAGGAAGACGCCTGGATGGGCTGCCTCTGGATTAGGGCTGGCCCTACTTACAAGGGGGGAGGTTTCTTCATTCCCTCCTCTTGTTTGGGCTGATTTTAACCTTAAAATCTTAGGGAACATTTATTTCTTCAGTTTGGAGGGCCCGACATTGCTGAGTTAATACCAGAGCTTGGGTAATAAACAATCTTTCTCGGATGAACTGGAGCGGCCAGTTGAGGACTCAGGGGACGAAAGTTAGCAGCAGGAGCAGGATAACTAGAGGGCCCATAATGGTAGAGATTAGGGTGGTTAACCAGGGAGACTGATTAAACCAGCTTTCAAACCAGCCCTGCTGGGCCTCCCGGTCCCTTTGTCTTTTATTTAACCTTTCCCTGAGTTTGGCCATGGAGTCTCTGATGACTCCAGAATGGCCTGCATAGAAACAGCATTTTTCTCCTAGGGCTGCACACAGTCCTCCCTCTTTCAGGAATAGTAAATCCAAGCCTCTCCTGTTTTGGAGTACTACTTCTGAAAGTGAGGTGAGGGACTGTTCTAACTTAGAAACGGACTGCTCTAGTGCCCGTAGATCCTCATCTACAGCTGCCTGGAGTTCTATATAACATCGTGAGCCCTGGATCAGAGCAGCTGCGCCAGTACCCACCCCAGTAGCGACCCCTAGTCCCAACATAACGGCTAGGGTTAGGGAGACAGGTTCGCGCCAAAAACGGGTGGGATGTTCATTATACTGATTTTCTAGAGTTTCAGCAGGGTGATAGAACACCCTGGGTATGATCTGCACCATGACACAGAAGTCGTTTGAGCTATTTAGAACCTTAGCTAACACACAGGGGGTGAGGACTTTGTTGCATGCCCACCAAGTTCCCGGCTGGGGCTCCAGGTAAGAGTCAGTCCCTAAAATCGGGGCGGTAGTATTGCAGAGTTCCTGGTAACCCCGGGTGAGTATAGTTAGCCTTGACAGTGATGGAATCCCAGGAGGAGGAGGGCCTCTCATCCTGTATCTCCCTAGTCTCGCACCCTCAATTTTTACAATAGAAGTATTCCCCTCCTCCACAGGTGGGATTTAGCCTGCGATCTCTGTGGTACCCGGGACAGACATAAAAGGGAAGAGTGCTTAGCATGGCCCTTCTGTCAGGCGTGCCACATCCTCCCCATGGGTCTAATCCCAGTCGCCCTGGAGGGCTTTCTCGGTTAGAGGCTCTAGAGGTGTCGAAGTATCCCTCTAGGTCCCATGGGCTAGGGGCCCCTATGGTTAGCTTGCATAGGTCAGGATATAGGTAGGGCCACCAGGTTCCCACAGGGGCGGTCTTAGTTATAGACCAAACCTCGTCACCCCCAGACGTTAGTACCTGCCAGGTTAACCTTTTGAGGGCATGAGGGTCACCTCTGGCGGAGGTGAAGAGCGCTAGGAGAGGTAGGAATATAACAACTGTCATTGAACAATTTTTTGAAAGTCTTATCTTGAGCGGGTTTTGGGTGCAGTGGAGCTTCCATTGGAGTGGCTCGTCCAGTCCGCCTGGCTGGTGTCAGCGGTGCTCGTTGATGGGGCGCGCTTGACATGTGAGGCGTGGACCCAAGCAGCAATGCCGTCTACCTTTAAGGCGGTTGGGGTGGTCAGTAGTACAGTAAATGGGCCCTTCCAGCGGGGCTCAAGCGTCCTGGACTGATGTTTCCTGATGTAGACGGAGTCACCGATCTGGAACGGGTGTGGGTTGGTTGTGTCTCCGGGGCGGTAGACAGCCGCAAGGGGTTTCCAGATCTGGCGCTGGATAATCTGGAGCGCCTTTAGCCTGTCCTGTAAACCGGGAGTGTTAGCAAGAGGGTCAATAGCAGAATCTAGCAAGTCCGTTACTGGTGGGGGACCTCCATAGAGAAGCTCGTAAGGAGTTAGCCCATGGCGCGCGGGAGAGTTCTGGACTCAGAACAGGACCATAGGGAGGAGTTGGACCCAGTCTCTAGTGCCAGTCTCCAATGTCAATTTGGTTAGGGTCTCTTTAATTGTTCTATTTATTCTTTCTACCTGCCCTGAGCTCTGGGGTCTGTATGCACAATGTAATTTTTAATTTATCCCCAGTAATCTGGCCACCAACTGACTTACCTGGGAGACGAAGGCGGGGCCGTTGTCCGACCCTATTACCTTGGGCAGTCCAAACCAGGGGAAAATTTCTTCTAGGATTTTCTTGACAACCACCTGGGCAGTTTCTCGTTTGGTGAGGAAGGCTTCTGTCCATCCTCCTGTGGGCCTAGTGCAGCGGCTCGTGCTGTTTCATCGGCCATCCTGTTCCCCTCTGCTACTGGGTCGTTGCCGTCCTGATGCCCAGGACAGTGAATTATCTACCACGGCCGCCCCGGCTTTACGTTCACCATTTCGTAGAAAGCTACTCCCCTCGGTGTACCAGGTTGCTTCAGCATCTGGCAAAGGCTGGTCCGTCAAGTCCCTTCTGGTGCCATGGACCTCAGCTAGGATCTGGTGGCAATCA
This sequence comes from Vulpes vulpes, assembly GCF_048418805.1. NCBI lineage: Eukaryota > Metazoa > Chordata > Mammalia > Carnivora > Canidae > Vulpes > Vulpes vulpes. The sequence continues at coordinate 48,078,858 of NC_132793.1, forward strand.
TGCATTACCAGGGAGGGGGACTCGGCTTCTGGAAGCAAGGTGGCCGGGTTTAGGGATGTAGCCGTTCCGAACCGTATCCGCTCAGAATTCAGTAACATGGCCTGATAATGGGTGACCTGGCGTTTGAGAGCCATCGATCAGGGGGCTGGCGGATGACTGTCTCTATGGCATGGGGGGGCCACCACAGTGAGGGGTTGGCTGAAGGCCAACTTATCTGAGGCTTTTACCAGGACTGCCACAGCCACTATTATTCGGAGACATGGGGGCCATCCTGCAGCCACTCTGTCTAATTTTCTTTTGAAAAGTATGCCACGGGCCTTTTCCAGGGTCCCAGTTTCTGAGTTAGGACCCCTTTGGGTATTCCTTGGTGTTCATCAGCATATAGCGCAAATGGCTTGGTTACATCTGGGAGGCTCAGGGCAGGGGCGGTCAATAAGGCCCTTTTTATTTTGTCAAAAGCCAATTGTTGCTCCTTTCCCCAGTGGTAGGGGGTGTTGGATTTCGTGAGAGGATATAGGGGAGCCGCCAGCTCTGCAAACCCGGGTACCCAGAGGTGGCAGAACCCAGCACTGCCGAGGAACTCTCGTAGCCCTCTGGCACTAGTGGGTGCTGGGATCAGGGCTACAGCCTTTTTGCGGCCCTCCGTCAGCCACCTCTGGCCTCCTTCCAGGAGATATCCCAGATAGGTCACTCGTCTCTGGCCTATTTGGGCCTTTTTGGCGGAGGCCCTATACCCCAGTCCTCCCAGTCTCTCGAGCAGGGCCCCCGTACCTTTTACACAATCCTGTTCTGTCTTAGCTGCTATGAGCAAATCAAACACGTACTTCAGGAGAACGAGGTCCGGATGGCCAACTCAGAAGTCTGCCAAGTCCTGATGCAAGGCTTCGTTGAACAAGGTGGGGGAGTTTTTGAATCCCTGTGGTAGCTTTGTCCAAGTGAGTTGTCCTGAGAATCCCGTCTCAGGATCTTTCCATTTAAAGGCAAAAATAGGCTGGCTTTGAGAGCTTAACTTTAGGCAAAAGAATGCATCTTCTAGATAGAGCTTAAGGGTCCTTCTGCCTCAGTTAAAACTGAATGTTGAGCTCCCGTAGCAACCAGGAAGGTCACTGGTTGACCCCCCCACTTTAAGGGTTATCCGAGGCTGGGGGGGGGGGGGGCTCCTGGCCCTGACATCCCTACTCTTCATCCTCTAGGGACAGTACGGGAATGGGCTTCTTCTTAGGTCCCTGCGTTTGGCCCTTCTTTGGACAATCTTTAACCCAATGTCCTTTTTCCTTGCAGTAGGCACGCTGGTCTCGTTCAACCCGTGGTCTTCTTTTGTCTCCCAGGTCCTTACTCTGTCCTGACTTACTCTGCCCTGAGCCCTGTACTACGGTGGCCAGTATCCCAGTCAGTTCTTTATTGCGTTTCCTTTATCTCTTTTATTTTGTCTCTCTCTCTCTCTCTCTCTCTCCTCTCTCTCTCTAAGTATACATACGGTAGCCCTCCATTAATCTTTCCAGAAAACCTGCCGGCGTCTCATCTTTTCCCTGCACTATAGCACGTACCTTTGCCAAATTGGTGGGGCGACGCCCTGCCCCTCTGAGACCCGCTAGGAGTACCTGGCGATAGAGACGGAGCCGCTCCCTCCCAGCAGCAGTGTCATAGTCCCAGGTCGGGGGAACCAAGGGGAAAACATCCTCAATTTCATTAGGCAGCTGGGTCGGCCTCCCATCCGCCCCGGGGACGTTTTTCTGTAGACGCGCGGTCTCTCCTCCGTGGTGAGGAGAGTCTGCAGGAGCTGATCAGGGTGCCCATGGGGTCCTGGCTGAAAGACCGGGGCCTTCACCTCCTACCGGTCTTAGGATTGAGCCTGGGGCGTCTCGGATCCCGGACGAGCCCCCAAATGTTGGACCCTGGCTCACGGGTGCCAACGTGTCCCGGCGGACGCCCCAGAGACTCAGACCCCAGACAGGCAGATGCAATTAGCAAGAGGGTTTATTGGACGTTTGCGCAAACGGGCTCTCCGCCTCCGAAGAGGAAGAGAGCCCAAACTTATATAAGTCTTAAAGATTATCTACTTCTGGCTTTGGAGTGCCATTTCTTCAGAGGTATTTGTTTGGGAAAGAATAGCAAATAATGATGAGCAGGCCGACTGCCAGGTTTCTTAAGAACTGCTGGCTTGGCCTCGTTTTGGTACTTACATTAAAGACTGTTTATTTAATTTTCTACAGAAGAGAATTTGCATCACTAAACTTGAAATATATACTATGCATCACCTAACTTGGGTAAAACACCCATCCTGCCAGTACACCATAATTAGAAAACAACCATAAAAGCTATGTATAAAGCTATGTATCTGTAAAAAACATATGTTAGTTTTTTACAAATTTAAAGCTTTATTTGCAAAGCATCAGCCCACTCTGTACAGGTGCTACGCCTATCATGAATTCTCACTTAAGCTTATGTCCCTGGTCCTGCTTACTGCTCTCTCTTCCCTTCTCCCAGCTAACTCCACCCCCCTGCTCTGAGCTAGTTAGCCACATCTGTGTGCCCTTGCACACTTTGTACTTTTTTTTTTAAGGTGTTACTTATCTATTCATAAGAGACACAGAAAGAGGCAGAGACACAGGCACAGGCAGAGGGAGAAGCAGGCTTCATGCGGGGAGCCCGATGTGGGACTCCATCCCGGAATCCTGGGATCACGACTTGAGCCGAAGGTCAGGGCTCAACCGCTGAGCTCCCCAGCGGCCCTCTACCTACTGTTTTAATTAGACAAACTCATATATGCGGGTATTTCCTCCTCACTGTTTTACAAAATAAAGGGAGGATTATAAAATTCCTTGTATTCCCTTTCTTGGTAAAAATACATAGTGGAAATCTCTCCAAGTCACTTGAAGGATTGCTCACTCACTCTGTATAATAGTCTGTGTTGCCTAATCTTCGATGATGTGAATATTCCATTGAGTCAATTATTTCCTTAGTGATGGTCATACACTTTGTTTCCAATTTTTTGTCCCTACAAAAAGTGCTGCAATAAAATAGCACATGTTTTTATGTACTAGTGTCTTTTTTTAAAATTTTATTTGTTTATTTATTCATGAAAGACACACAGAGAGAGAGGCAGAGACACAGGCAGAGGGAGAAGCAGGCCCCATGCAAGGAGCCCGACGTGGGACTCAATCCCGGGTCTCCAGGATCACACCCTGGGCTGAAGGCAGGCGCTAAACCGCTGAGCCACCTGGGCTGCCCTGTACTAGTGTCTTTATTTGCAAGGACCAGCAGGAAAAAGATGATCAAGGCAAAGGGATATATGTTTCTTGTTTTAATAGGTCCTGCCAGATTGCACTGGCGGTGATGTGGACGGAATCCATAGCTCCCAGTGTAGTGTATGAGTGGGCCCTCCCCTGTCCTCCTGCACTCCCCACTGCTGCCACTGGCCACGGATATTGTTCTTCTCCATGATCCCATCTTCGGAAGAAGTAACTTGTTTTTTTAAATATTCATCTTTGTTAATTGTGTCTCACATGCATACACGAGAAGCTCTGGGTCAGGGTCAGGTTCCTGGGGCCTCCCAGGATGTGAGTGGGCCGCCCCCTGCTCCCATTCTAGTCCAGCTGATGTCTCTCTCACCCATGGGGGCTCCTGGGCTGCCCTCGTCTCTGCAGATGCACACAGACCTTTCTTTCACCCTAACAGGTGAACTGTACCTAAGCTGGGTGAAGTTTCTTGGGTAGGGTTTTTGTTATTTTGTTTGGAACTGCGTGGGCATTTTATTTTATTCTCTCTAGTTTTAGATTTTTAATGCAAAATATGATGTCAGGCTGATATTTTTCCTTTTTAAGTAAATTCTTCTTTCTTTCCAATAGATTCTAAAATTAGTATTTTGAAAAAAATAAAATAAAATCAGTACTTCGACACTTAGAACTTAGGAATTTTACCAGAACATGCTTGTGTTTAAGTAGGTATATCTGTTGTTGCTTTTAATCAATCTGACTGGAATTCTGTAAGGCCTTTCAATCTCCAGATTCAAATTTTTCTTTAGCTCTGAAAATTTTTCTTCCTTTTTTTTATTCCATTATTGCCTCTCCTCCATCTGTTCCTTTTTCTCCTTCTAGTAATCTTGCATCTCCTGCATCTGTCCTCTGCGTCTTGATTTTTTTCACCATTTCTATTGCTCTTTTTCCTCTGTATTTTGAAATATTTCTTCCACTTTCCACCACTTACTCAGGTTCCAACATTACCATCTTTTCTTTATTTTTATTTTTTAAATTTTTATTTACTTATTTTAAGTACTTTCTACACCCAATGTGGGGCTCAAACTCATAACTCCAAGATCAAAAGTCAAACACTCTCCCAACAGAGCCAGCCATGTATCCCATTCTTTAAATTTATCTACTAACCAGTAAAATGAGAAAATAATGCTTAATTATTTTCAGATATTCTCTTTCATGTTATTACTGAATCTTATTAAAGTGTGTTACTTTTGGGGGGCACCTGGGTGGCTCAGTCAGCTAGGTGTCTGCCTTCAGCTCAGGTCATGATATCCAGGCCCACATCGGGCTCTCCCTATGTCCCTCCCCCTCACTTGTGCTCTCTCTGTCTCTCTCAAAATAAGTGAATAAAATCTTTTTTAAAAAGTCCGTTATTTTTTTGGTAGATGGCTCAAGCTGTCATCTTTCTCCTACAGCAGTTTGCATTTTGTAAGGAGTCATCTGGTTCATTCATTATCTATTGCTGAAAAAAAAATCACCTCAAAACGTTGTGTCTGAAAATAACAAGCATGGATCATCTCTGGAGAATTCAAATGGAATAAAAGGGCACCCAAGAAAAGTAAAATCTTTCTGTCCCAGGGATCCAGTTCCATCTATCCAACCACCTACCCAGAGATAAGTATATTTTACCGCTAAAAATATTTCTAAGTGTAAATAACAAAATCTTTGCCTTTTTGTTTTGATAATTTCAGATTTACAAAAATAGTACCAAAAAACCCACATACCCTTCACCTAAACTTCTCAAATGTTAGCATTTTGCCACATTTGTTTTATTATTCTTTCTCTCATAAATATATAATTTTCCTCTCTATATAAGTGTTCTCTTACTCTCTCATACACACATACACACATACATATCACATGCACACTTTTTTCTGAACAAGTTGAGATTGGATTGCAAATATAATGCCTATTTATATCTGTGTTTCCTGAAAATAAGATCATTTTCCTTTATAAACATAGTATAATTATAAAAATCAAGAGAATAACATCAATTTGATATTATTATCTAATCTACAGACCTTATTCAAATGTTACTAACTACTCTACTAATGTCTTTTATAGCAGAAGAAAAAGAATTGTTTTCTGCTTCAAGATCCAATCCAAGATCACACATTGCATTTAGTTGTCATGCCTGTTTAGTCTCCTTTAAATTGGAAGAGTTCCTCAGTCTTTGTTTTTCTATAGATAATATTTTTATAAAATCACAAATATAATAATTCTATTTATACTTATGTCCCTTATCTTTTTCCCTTACCAATCTAATGTTCCATTTCAGTACATATGTATTATCTCATTCCCTTCATCGACTACACAGTAATGTATCAGTCAGGATGATCTGGATTTCGCCATGATAACAAAAATACCAGAATCTCAGTGGCTTAATGCTGCAAATTCTTGTGCATGTGACATCTGTTTGTCCTCCTTATGAAGGCGCAGTGGTCTGGCTGCTTCTGTCTCATGACTCTCCCTCCTGGGGTGTGTTTCTACAATTGTGGCACCAGAAGAGCTTGGGGAACCTCACGTGGACTCTTAAAATCCTTTAAAATTTTCAGACGACAAAACAAATCACATCAGCATGCCCACCCTCAAAGGGGCAGAAATGTATTCCTTCCACCTACCCAGAAGGAAAAGGAATCAAGAAATACTGGCAAGACTGGTAATATCAACCACATGTGTCATTGACTGGGCATACCATAACTTATTTAAGTAGTTCCTTATTTATGTACATTTAGATTGCTTCTGTTTTTTTTTATCTTTACACATTTATTTTTGCCACTCACTTGCATATCTACGTATAAATTCCAAGAAATGGAATTGCAAAGCAAAGGGAATGTACATCTAAAGTTTAGGCTGCCATTTTGAGCTTTACGCAAGATGAGTGAACAGTGGGAGCCAGACAACAGAGGCAGAGACAGGAAAACAAAAGAAAGGAATGGGACAGGCAGAGAAAGTAGATTTCAAGACTGACTTTCCAATTTACAAGCCCCTTGAATCTTGACTGTTCGTGTCTATTAAACTGCAGTTTGCATTCAATAAGCTCTTGTTTTTACTTCTGCATGTTTGGGTGGGTTTCTGCTACTTGCCCTAAGTTGCAGCACAATTGGAGGGGACAGAAAGAAGGATGGCATAATCATTGCTCTCAATTCAGTTTCCAACCCAGTAAAGAGCTGAACACTCAGTCACCAAACCAAAGTTCCTCCACTGGACCAGTGTTTTGTAAGCTCAGCTGCTTTTAAATTCAGTGTGATGGTTGATAGAAGTGAAGCTTACCTAGATCTGGAATAAGAGCACAGCCAAGGAAAGTCAGGAAAGTCTTGCTTTTAAATTCCCTCTCAGGATACATTCTTCACATTTTTGAAAACCCAGCTCAGGTTCTACTTCATGAAGTGTCATCAGTTGCTACCAGAGCTCACCCTGATCTCCATTTTTCTAAATGCTTGTAACACAAGACAATCAGCCCACATTTGATTTTATACTGTTCTCTGTCTTAATGCTAGAATGAGTTTTTAAGTTCTTTGAGAAAATATTTTATATCTATTTTGAATTTCCGAAGAACCCTGTGGATAAAACACCTAATAAAGGTGCAACTATTGAGTGACCGCTTCTACCTAAGTTATATAAACCTGACTTAAGTTGAGTGTATTTATAAACCATAAAAAAATGAAGGACAACTCATCTAAAACCAACATGTGGTTCCCATCTGCCACATTTCCCAAGGAATATGGATTATTGCCTTGGTGATATAACTGCAGCAATTCTGAAAATGGAAAGCAGACACCTGTGGTACCATCCTAGGGACTACAGACCTTTTTCTCATACTTGTATGAACTTACGTGAGCCTACCCACATTCTAGATGCATATTTGTAGAATATGATACTTACTGTCACTAATCACTCTGTAGGTTTATTTATTCTAAAGTATTAGAAGCCTCTTTCCCCCTTTCTTGGACAATCATTCTATAAATGTCGGTATATATCATTCCCCTGAATTTTTTTTGTTACTTTTACCATACTACTACGCATCCATAAATAATATATATCATTGTTAGGGGTACCTGGCTGATTCAGTTGGTAAAGCATGTGATTCTTGATCTTGGGATCATGACTTCAGGCCCCATATTGGGCACAGAGCTTACTTAAAAAAGAAAAGAAATATATATATATATATATATATATATATATATATATATACACACACACACAACATTGTTGCCCATGCATGCTTTAAGTTATAAATGCTGTCATACACTTATTATTCTACAACTTCCCTTTTTCCTCTTCATAATATATACTTGTTATTTATCTCATGTTAATATGGTAACTCTCAATCACTAAACTATCTAGAATTTCATTTTCACAAACCAATTTTCCTGTTGATGTACATTTAAGTTACTTCCAGTTTTTCCTAGTTTCAAAAATTTGCTGCAGGGAATGTTCTTGTACATATTTACCTATGTACATACACAAGAGCTTGCCTGTGGTATGTACCTAACAAATGGAATTGCTGGAGAAGCATATCAATTTTGATAATGCCTCCATTTGATAAATAGCTCTCCAAAATGGTTGTAGCATTTGGACTCCCACCAACAATAAATGAAAGTGCCATTTCCCTTATACCCTTCCTTGATTTGTGTTAATTTGGTCTGTCACAATGCACAGACTTTAATAAAACAAGCCTTGCCCTGACCACTGTATGGTTTTGAGGAACAATATCTTGTGATCCACCAGATGGAAAGCTCTCATTCCTTTGTTATATATCAATTCAATCAAGATTTTCAATTTTATTTCTTTTGGCCAGCTTTATCTATTAATTAAAGGGATGGTAAGATCTTCCCTCTTGATTATGACTTGGTTAAACATCCTTTCATGGTTCTTGATTGCTCTATCATCTGGTAAATTATTCTTTTTTTTTTTTATCAAAGAGTTTTACTTGTAACTCCAAATGATGCTTTTTATCTTAAATTCCATTTGTTTGCTACTAATTCCATTAAATGCTCTTATTCTTCTGCATGCTTTTCTTTTTCATTTGTATTTGATTGTTACAATTTTCCTTTTATTTTCAAATTTCTGGATAGTTTTAAGTGTGTTTCTTATGTATGTATGCAGCAATCTCTACACCCAATGTGGGGCTTAAACTCACGACCTTGATATCAAGAGTTGCGTGTCACATATTCTACTGACTAAGCCAGCCAGGCACCCCTTAAGTGTGTTTCTTGAACTAGATACAGTTTTATTTCTTTGTTAGCTTGCTTGCTTAATAACCAAATGGGATGATTTTTTTTAGTAAATGAGTTCTATCCAGGGAACTGAAACAATGATCCTGGTGTATTTCAATTTATTCCACCATCTAATTTGGGTCTTCTCTTTACTATCCTTCTCCTTTATT